>NW_027132813.1:39015000-39615000 GCF_026122565.2 Emydura macquarii macquarii | reverse complement strand
GCCGCCAGCTTTATTTATGGTGACGAGTATAGTACAGGACTCTGTAAGGAGTGCCACTGAAATCAGCGGGAGTGTTGTGTGGAGAAAGGTGCTGCTCAGCATCCATGAATCTGTCACATTAAAGCCCTTGATTATTTTCTTGTCGTTATTTTGACCCACTTAAAGTCACTGTAGTTAAATTAAAAGGCATGATATGGAAACATAAAAAGAATAACTTCTGCTGCCTTAGTCACATTCAGGGATTGGTTGAGACTTGTGTATTAAACTCCTGGATCCTCAAAAGGGCAAGCTTTGGCCCAAAAATTTGCTTTCAAAATGACTGAAACAGATGGTAGCTCTTAATATATCTATGAGAAGTGCTTCTCATCACCCTGGGAGCTTTCAGAATGTTGCAATGAGCAGGATGGGGAAAGTTTTTTTTCAAGTCCTGTTTTTTTTATATATGGGCATATAGCATGATTCAGTCAGGGAAGAATCTGTGACAGACCATTCACTATCAGAACAGATAAAATTTAAAAAGAGAACACGGAGCTGGAAGAGATAGTCACTATAGATCCACATGTATGAATTTCTTCATCGGAGGTGCTAACTGTGCAGTTTCTATTAAGTTAAATCCCTGTATCACTGCCCTGTGTATTTACTATGCTGTGAAACAAATATGTTGTATTTATGGAGTTTACTACCCACTGAATACATCTAAATCTTTTTTCATCAAGTGGTTCCTCTCCACATAAAAACAAACCACCAAATCTTAATGTCCTTGCTCAGTCTTTATTCTTACTCAAGCAATGCTTTTTCAAAGGAGCTTTGCTTGAATAAAAACTTCAGAAGAGCCACCTCTTGTAATTTTTTTGTAAGTCTTGCAATATTTGCTTAAAGTATGAACACCTTGTGTCATGTGGTTACTTGAGAATCTCAGGTTTCATTTAAAAAATAAAGCAAGTTTCTAACCCACGTGGCTGTAAATAAGACCTTGAAAATGTGACTCAAGTCCACCTAAAGGTTCAATAACCAGAAGGTCAATAAAAAGAAACAAAAAGGGCTTAAAAATCAATGGATGAAAATAAAACAGAGTCTCATGGTTTGGGGTTTGATTCGTGAATTTGGGCTACCTAGCACTGGCAACACCAGGACGTCACGATTTTACCCTTTTGCTCCACAACTGAATTTGTTTCTGTAATTATCTCAAAAAAGGAGGCTTTTCCTTTAAAATAAATTATTCAGCTTAAATGTATTTTTTCCTATTAAATGTTTCTTCAGTCACATATTAGCTAGAGAAGCCCTTCACATCTCAGAGTTTTTATTTAGATAACCAAAATAAAGTGTGGCTTGCCTAAGTGCTACAAAGAGTTCATGTGTATATAATTTAAAGAGAGGAGTGCATTAATACACTTTCCAACTGCAGGATGAGCCAGTCACTATCATTACAGGTCCCATGCCTTCCTTTATAGCTAAAGTCTCACAAAATACTTTGCCTCTTTTCAGAGGTTGAAGAGCTCTTAAATATTACAGATTATTTACCTGAATAAATTAAAGAGAAAGGTCATTGAGTCTGCCACTTTGACACACTCATCTTCTTTACTGTCCCTACTGATCAAGTTTCAAAAATTTATCAGGATAAGAATTTTTTTAAAATGTATATGATCTGCTCAGTTTTTTGGAAGAAATCCTGACACCATTTAAGTCAATGAGAGTTTTGCCATTAGCATTAGTGGGGACAGGATTTTAGCCTTAATTCTCTTGTGATTAAAGGAACAAAGGCCAGTGGAGTATGAAAATGTAGCTAGCTTGAATTTCCCTACCTACATTCTTACACTAGAAGAATGCAGGTAGGGTGACTTAAATGTAATGCAAAATTAGCTGACTTTCTGTTTTCTTTATACATACCCTTTTTATCTTTATAGTCAGTGATGCCAAATGGCGATCTTCCACTAAGTCACAGGGTGAGGCTATGTCTACACCTACATCAGTGTAGATCGACTTTGTGGGTTCAATTGAGCGGCAGTGAAGACTCACTCAATCAAACCCAGAAGTCGACTCTGTAGATCCACCCCGGCAAGAAGCATAGCGCTGCGTCGACGGGAGGGCATTTCCTGTTGCTACAGCACAGTGGAGACACTGCGGTAAGTAGATGTTAGGAAGTCGATGGGAGATACACAAGTTACTGTATGTAACTTGCGTATCTCCTGTCGACTACTGCCGAAATCCACAGCCAATGTAGACGAGGCCTGACACTGTAGTTTTCTGTTAACAAAGGATCATGATCCTTTACTGTAATGAAAGAAAATAAAAATTCTTAAGCAGCCTTATTAAAAGTTAACTTTTTGTCCTTGAGATATCCCCTCTATTTTTTTAAGGAGAGAATTATCTCAGCAGTCCTTCCTGGGGCACAAGGTGCACATATCATTTTCTCAGTACCCAATGAGTTTTGGTCAGATATTTTAGTAGTTTCCAGTCCTTCATCTACATATGCCACTAGACATAATGCCCCGAACAGTCTGGGAATGTGGCCATTTGTTAAATCTTGCTGGTGTCAGCTTTAAATTGTGCCAGCTTGAGTCTTAATTTTTATTCAAGTCTAACTATTAGCTTTACTGTTAATAAAAACAATTTTTGAAAAGGTTCATCTTTATTTGTATTTAATTGTTGAATTAAAAGCCAACAGAGAAATGCCCTAAAGAAAGTACTAATATTGAGGATGGCAGATCAGTGTGTCCTAATGATTACAAGTATTCTAGCACTTCTATTTAAATGTTAACTCCACTTTCCATCATTTTATTTTAGATTTGCAATCAAAACAAAAAAGAGCACTATAATCCAAAAAATCAGTGTTGTACCACTACCTTAAGTATCATCTGTTGCATTGCATCATGCAGTGTTGTACCGTCATGAGACAATAATACAATCCAATACAGCTGTATTACAACACACACATCTATATATCCCAGGTGTGGTGGAGATGTCCTGGTGATAAATAACAGAGCCAGGAGATAAATGAATATATCATTACCTTTGATCTCTATCCTCTAAACAAACCTCTTGGATTTACTGAACCTTCCAATCTACTTTAATCTTCAAACAGCTGCCATTTTTAAAAAAATGTGGCTGACACAGAAAGGTTGCCTCTCTAGCAAATGTGGGATTTCCCCCACAAAACTTCAGTTGTGCAAGGGCCACGACAGTTAAGGCACAGTCCTACACCAGTGACAGATTGTCTAGACAGAAAGACGCACCACTTTACAAATCAATGGAACTATGCCAATGGTCTGGCCCATCATCTATTTACTCCTTTAGGTATTTCTTACCCTGCTTCTAGAACTCAGAATGAGGAGAGAGGGGGAACCTATAAAGCTCAGGCTGAATACTACAAATGTACCTATTTATGAGGCTAATCAAAAGCAGTGGTTCTCAGCCTTTCCAGACTACTATACCCCTTTCAGGAATCCAATTTCTCTTGAGAACTCCCAAATTTCACCTCACTTAAAATCTACTTGCTTACAAAATCAGACATAAAAATACAAAAGTGTCACAGCACACTATTACTGAAAAATTACTTACTTTCTCATTTTTACCATATAATTATAAAATAAATCAACTGGAATGTATAGTATATAGAGCAGCATAAACAAGTCATTGTCTGTATGAAATTTTAGTTTGTACTGACTTTGCTAGTGCTTTTTATGTAGCCTATTTTAAAGTAGGCAAATATCTAGATAAGTTGATGTACCTCCTCTCCTGGAAGACCTCTGTCTGCCCCCAGGGTTACGTGTACCCCTAGTTGAGAATCAGTTGAAATCAATGTAATGACTCCCACTGGCTTTGAACCAGGCTCTATATAGAGGTCCTTCAATGTTATTGTTTTTAAATTATTGACTGTGGAACACTGGGTTTAATACTTATATGAGTTCCTCAAATATTATAGGGTCTTTTGTATTATTGATACACTGTGGATTGGCTTGGGCTGGTAACATTTATTTTAAGAAGGACACTCAACATTCTTTAATATTTGTACAAATGCCTAGGTTTCAGGCAGATACTCTTTGTAAGCTGAAAGAGATGAATAAATAAAAACACAGAATAGGAGCATCGAGTCAGATAGCTCCAACATTACCCAAATATAAGCAAGACCAAAGAAGCTCCCCAAACTGCCAGCACACATGTGGAAATAAGAGCAAAATGTATGCATTATGGCCAGTTTACCACATGCTCTTATTGTATGTGGGTTTTGTATGTGTTTGGACTGTTTTCTGTGTGTGAATTCTGACCATAGGAGAAGGAAGAAAACTAGTCCCAACATAGTAAAAAGAACACACGAGAGCACGGCATAAACCAGCCCTAATGTACATGTTTTTGCTAAATGAGGGGCAAAAATGTATGTCAGAGCATGCAGGAAACCAGCCCTAATGTAGCAAAAGTACATAAACATCCTAGTGATGGCAGAACCTCAAATGGTTTGGAGACTGGTTCAGAGATTGGACCAAATATCCCACCCAACCAGGCCCCATAGGCTCATCCCCCACAACCTGCACCTACTTAGCATATTAGAACAATGCACTGGATGGACTGCTAACATCATTCATTAGTCCTACGTTCCCTCTCCTGGATTTCTATATAGGCTCTCTCATGTTCTAGATCAAGTTCTATATTACTGGACCCAAACGCCCTGCAGGACAAGTAGTTTTGGGATTTGGTGCATAGGTTCAGGCCCATCTTTAATAATGTTATACATATTAATTTTATCACTCTATCCCAAAATGCTTTAGAGTGTTAAATAATACAGTTACAATTAAATAATAGATAAAGGCAGCAAGAGAGAGAAATTAAGAGGTTTAGGGAAAGGAGAAAAGATGTTTTCAAATTAGATTTGAAATGAGAAGAGGAGTCAGTGAGGCAGAGAAACTGTGGAAGTCTGATTCAAATGGCAGGAGCTGTGGAGAAGGCTCTGGTACTAAGAAGGGTGAGATTTTCTGAAGGGATGGAGTACAGGCCAATGCTAAAAACAACAGGCCAGATTCTTGCGTCAGTTACGTTGGCGTAAATCTGAAGTAACTAAGATCAGAATCTAACCTAATGTATTTAAGATAAGTGCATTTTTCAATAAAACAGATTTTTTTAGACATTGTTATGATGCAGCCAACCAGAAACTGGTGCCACACTCAAATAAAAGACATCCATCTCTACTTATAGTCAGTCATCATGACAGACGGACTTTAACCTGTCAATAATTCATACTTGATACAGAAGAGAAATACTGATAATGGAAACCACATCTAAATGTAAATTCCATTGCTTTAAAGACAGACTAGGCTTCAGTCTATCTAGCATCTTGGGTTAGCAACAACGGGAATGAAAACCAGGATCCAAACACCCTTGACCCTTTAGGCTAAAAAAGATTAAGGCAAGGACAAAGGAGCATGAAATGCTAGGTTTTGAGAGAGAAAATTGGGAAATACCTCCAGAGCTAGACAAGGGAATGTTCGATGGTATAGGCGACAACTACCTTTGAATGGAGAAGAGAAACTCATACATTCTCCCCGCACCCACAGATGGTACACCTGGTCAAATACTACATTGTTGAAATGCTAACCTTGAGTGCCAGGCAAGATGTGAAAATTAATTCTGCCACACCTTCCATACCAAACAACCATGGACTAGAAAGGATGGGGATACAAAGGAGAGTGGAGGCGGATATGCCAGAACATATGGAAGGTGTGTGTCTGACCATTAGAGTGGCTGGAAGGGTCATGGAAGAGAAAAGGTAAATTGTTCACTTGAAATGTATGACTCTGTTACTTCTTTGCAATCAAGCTGATTCTATCTGTCAGACTTTACTGAGTGTAAGACTAGATATATGTTGTTTAATTAGTTTTAATCTGATCTTTCTCTATTCTTAATCAATCTTGTTTTAATTAGAGTATTGGCATTTCAGAACTTGAGTCTCATTTCTACCACTCCAGTAGTATAGAAGGCCCTTAAAGTGTGCACAAATTATATCAGTGTAACTGCGAATTCAGGCCTTAGACTATGATTTGGGAATTTCAGGCCTTTCATCCCAGAAAGATGAAAGCCTTCAAACTCCAAAAGAAGATAGAGAAGGAAAGGTGTCTGAAACCTCCTACCCCATTTCAGGATCTGCAGTCAAAAGGACCCAGACTATGGAAACCTCAGCTGTAAGGTGCGTCTCTTTCAGGGCTGCAGTCCCAGAGATACACATGCAAAAAGTCTAATGCCATGGGTGAGGACTTGAGCTGTGTAAATTGTCATAGCTCTATTGAAGTCATGCTTTCTCCTCATTCTTGGATCTCAGGCATTGAAATTGATTTACGCCACATGAGGATCTGTCCCCTGCCAGTTTAAGGGGCCAAAGGCAATAGTAACCCATGTATCTCTGCTAACACAGCATCTCTAATAGCTTTGTTATCTATGCATTACTGCTGCTGTTGTCTCCAAAGGAAAAGGAAAAGAATTCGACTAGTGGGCGATATTTATCCCTGATGTAACACCGAAGGAGTGAGACCAGGAATTAATCTGGCCCCATATGTTTGAGTTTGAAAACACAGAGACATCATATAAGTGTCCCTCTTTTAAAATGCATGTACCACACAATCACCCTTGGAGTGGTTGCTCTAGAACAGAAGTGTGGAATCCAGTTAGGCTATACAACATGGCGTGCACTTAACTCACTAGATTCTACATCTGTTTATTGGATTTTAGCCTACAATGCTGATGATCAGCATCCTTTGGTCCAGATTAAACCAGAGCCTATGCAAATGTCCAAGGGAAGATGAAGGTGAAAGGAGCCTTCTTCCCACTGTGCAAAGCACAGGCACAATCAGTCTCAGTGCTTTGATGAGTGCAGGGACTGCTATCTACTAGCATGCTCTGAGGTGGATGCAAGCCACCACAGAGAGCACAAGGTGGGCCAGGCAAGAAACAGAGCAATGATTCCCACCCACCGAGATAACAAACTGCTGATGGAACAGCATGCTGATAGTGGAGAAGGTATATTCTCCTGCACACCTGATAATTCCTAGAGACATCGTGCCTTCCTGGGCTACAGCATTTCCCACAAACTTGTGCCTTAAAGACACAATCTGGCCCTTAATCAGTGCTTATCTTCACTTTAAAACGCAAAGAAAAATGGTAAACCAAAGACGTAGGGCCAAATTCACACCTGGTGAAAAGGGATGCAAATCAGTTGACTTCAGCAGAATGGCACCAATTCACACCAGGTCTGGATTTCCCCCTAACCTTCATGTATTTGACCAAGTTCTACATACTTCTTCCAAGTAAATGTTTTCTTTTATTTTGCTGACCCTTCTGGAAAAGGCCTATAGAATTTTTTTAATGAATTAAATCAACAGTTACATAGAACTGAGGCATCTAATAACCATTTGTGCCTTTGAAAATCTCCCTACTAGGCGTCTACAGAAATTGTTCTATAAACTTACCAAATTGGTTTTTAAAATAATGTTATCCTTTCTATAGAATTTTCAAATCAACCTACAGATTTTAATGGAAAATTATATCCCTCCTGTGGAACTCTATAGGTTGGTTTAAAAATTCTACAGTAAGGTGGCTGTTTTCTATTAAATTCTATAGGACTTTTCCAGAAAGGGACTTTATGCCTCTTTTCTTTTGAAAGCCAAGCCTGATTCAACTAAGTGCATGCTGGGTAATCCAAAACACAAATAAGAGCCAAGGGCCAAATTTGTGCTCATTTACATTGACTTGCATATGAATAGCTGAAGGCAGAATCTGAAATTCTTGAGTGCATGTTCAATAAAGATGATAAAATATAGGCATCATTTCCCAAAACATTAAGTCCTGGCCCATTGAAATCAATAGCAAAACTCCCATTGATTTAATGGGACCAGGATTTCACACTAAATCTTCTAAACTATTCACTTTCTGCTTACCTTAAATATATATTTTATACCAACTTTTTTTCCAGATTGGAAGAGCTGTATCTTATACAGTATACATTAAAGGCTCCTCTCTCTCTCTCTCTCTCTCTCATTCCCCCCCCCCCCTTTTTCAAGATTATGCATAGAAAGGTGTTGAAAATAAACGAGACCAGATGGCCATGGGATTCCATTATTTATTTAATGCCTCAAAATATCATTTTTCTTCTAATATGATATGACATTTTTTATTTATGAGTTTTTCTTTCATATTAGTAAGTTCATTTTGATAAACATGCATATCACTAATTTGAAACAAAAAATTTATCATGTAGCTCCCTCATTTAAGGGGGTGCTGTAGGTTTTTTAAAGCTCTATTAGGAATTTACCTATCATTTTGCCAACTTTCACTACCTAGATACTTAGATTGTGAGCTCTTTCAGGCAGGGGCCATCTTTTTTTGTTCTGTATTTGTACAGCACCTAGCACAACAGGGTCCTGGTCCTTGACTGGGATTCCTAGGTGCTACTGCAATACAAATAATGAATAATATGAATGATGATAATAATAACTAATGACAGAGCTATTACAACAGAGCATCTGTTAACACAAACCTGAAGAGCTACTAATAAGATAAGCCCTTTTAGGTGTTAAGCCATGTACAATACACAGAGAAATGCTGCTCTTGTGTTTGAAATTGGAGTAAGATGTACTTGCTATGCTCATGTTCACATTTAACTTAGTGTTTGAAACTAATAAGAAGGTTTCTGCTTCTTCTCAAACTGTCACTTCTCTTTTCATCAAGTCAAAGCTGCATCATCCATCATTATTTGTCATCAGAGTGCTTAGATTTGGTTGTGGTGGATGAATGTACAGTAACTATGGACTCACAGACTTTGGAAACGTGACTTGCAACAAGTTGACCAAATCCAAAAAGAATATTTCATTGTTGCATAGCATTTATTGAGCCATTGGTCATACAATATTATGTTCCCATTCTGGCAGGACAGCCGTACAGACATACCCTGGAAAAATAGCAAGAAGCCATTCCACACCAAGTAATCTGAGAGCCCAATTTCTGCCAGCAGAAAAAAACAACAGACCACTAAATCTGCAGTTGGTCTAGCTGTGAAGGTGTGAAGGACAGGACAGGGACAGCAACTGGGTGGGATCTGCACCCAAAATAAGAATATTCTACATGCAATACAACACATGGGGTTCATTTTGGCCAAAATCTCTATGAAGAATTCTACACACAGCACCTGTACAAACTGCCCTACCTTAGAGGTAGAGTAATACAGACATACAGGGTATATGCAACTGCTGCTATAGACTCTTACTGGCCTGTGTGAAAGGAAGTGTTGCATAGGTGCAACTACAAAAATGTGTTGAAGTAGAACCAGGAACTAGAATTTTACTCAACAAATAAGCTGAACACAGAAGACAGGCATGCTTTTTTAAAAAATTATCCTTGGTCTCTGTTGCAATTGTTCATTTCCTTTCTCCTTTTTACTTCACTATCCTTTCCTCTGTCTTTTTTAGTCTACTCCACCCCCATATTACTTTTCTATATCATGTAATATTTGCTCCTCCTTTCCTTCTCGTCTCCCTCAAAACTCTTCTTCTTTCTTTCCCTAGCCAGTGTTCTCTTCCTTCTTCCCTCAAGTTTTCAGTAACTTTTTTCCCTCTTTCATGTTCCCCTTCCACATCTCTCTCTGAACTCTCCACAGCTTTATCCTTCCTCACATCAAAAGTTCTCACACTCTCTCCTCTTTCACCCATAAAATTACAGACATTTTCTCTTGCCTCCCATCCCAAAATCTATATCTCTGGTGCCCCCCCACACACACACATCAAATAGAAATCTCATCTTTTCAAACCCAGGACTTTAATCTTGACCTAGAACTACACCACTCTTCAGACACATGTTGATTTGAGCCTTGAACGTTCAAGTTAATCTATGTAAGTACAGCAGTCTGACATACAGTTCAGTTTGTAGGACTGAGGCTTTAAGATCAACCAGCCCTTCCAAGGATTGTCCACAATAAGACCGGCATGTTCGGCGTTTGGCAAACTTACAGTACAGACTTTGGGATGGTTTTACACTGCAGATTATGATCAAAAGCCAACAACCTTTTTAAATTAAAGCCTTGCCATCTAAAACGAAGCATGGTACTAGAAAGGCTAGTGCTGCTTCATATGAAGGCTCCTTTAATCACTTGATTCAGCTCTCACTGAGATCAGCGAGAGCCTTTCCAATGACTTTGATGGAACTTGGATGGAATTTGCTAGCTGAAGATAAGGAAGCAAAGCCTACACTTAATAGGCCAACATTCTGCTCTCAGTTACAGTGTGTGTAAATCTGAAGTCGTTCCACTGAACTGAAGGCAAAGTCCATGTTTACAGTGGTGTAAATGAGGGAGGCATTTGGCCCAAGCAGAGGTAATGAATTCAAATCCTGTTCAAGATCACTTCTGCTGGAAGTGAAATGCAACGTGGCCTTTCAAACTTTGGCAAGCTAGATAGTGTAGTATGCGCTCCTGGAGTGGCAAAGATAAACAAGGGAACTTAACACAGTGTTGGAATAGACACAGACTCCTTACATTACAATAAATATTAGCCAAGCTTCCTGAAAAAAAATACTATAGAATCTGAGGCCAGCTTTCCATATGCACTTAAAAACTCTTGACATTTTTATGAACAGAGGGTGCACAGAGAATCCTGCTGAGAGGCTAAACCACACATAGAAGTGACAATAATGTAGGGGGACTACTTGTGGGATGTGAGTAAAGAATCCAGCCCTATGTCTATGTGTTGATCTTACGTCATAAAAACTGATTAGGCATTAATTATATATGTTTTTAAAGATAAGCATGTGAAGAGTCCCTTGCCATAAGCCTCCTTTTTGCAAATCTAGTGGCACAAAGGGTATCTTGGGGCATCCTTAAGCAGGCAGCTAAGATGTCCCTCAGTGTAGGAGAATACTCAGTTACACTGTCTTAATGCAGCTTGTTCTCCCACCCCGCAGGTACAGGGGGCAGGGAGAGGGTGTACTACAGACAGCCAGGGATCACAGCAGCCCAGAGATCCTGGGGAACAGCTCATATGGAGCTGTTTTAGAGCAGTCCTGGGGAGCAAAATGGTACCGCTACTTCCACCACCCACCTCCGTGGCACACTTGATGATTGAGCCCATTATGTTTAATGAAAGAAAAAAAAGACCTAATCCTTCAACCCTTATTTGTGGAAACAGTTCCACTGGGCTAGATCTGGAAGTCCTTACTCGGTCCTTGTCATCAATGAGATTTTTGCCTGAGCAAGGATTGAGTAAGAATGTAAAGATTTGGCCCACTGATGATACAAAATTGGGAGGCATCGTCAATATAGAGGAGGATTGGAATGTTACACATGAAGATGTGCATTACCCTGAAGACTAGATTACAGAAATGGGAAGAAATTCAGTAGTACAAAGTGCAAGTACAAAGTAGTAGTAGTACAAAGTGCAAGTACAAAGTGCACTCAGCATCCAATAGTAAGAATTTCTGCTACAAGCTGGGGGTTCATCAATTGGAAGCGGAATAGAGAGACCTGAGTGGGTGGGTCGATCACAGGATGACGATGGGTCACCAATGTGATGTGGCTGTGAAAAAGGCCAATGTGATGCTAGGATGTATTAGGTGAGGTATTTCCAGTAGAAATAGAGATGTATTAATGTCATTGTACAAGGCACTGGTAAGACCTCAATTGGAATACTCTGTACAATTCTGGTCATCCATGATCAAGAAAGATTAATTCAAACTGGGACAGGTGTAGCGTAGAGCTGCTAGGATGGTCAAGGGAATAGAGGGCCTGTCTTATGAGAGGAGACTGGAAGAATTTATCTCATTTAGTGTAGCACAAAGAAGACTGAGAGGGAATATGGCTTTCTAGAAATAGATCAGAGAAGTAAACACCAGGGAGGGTGAAGAGCTATTTAAGCTAAAGGACAATGTTGGCACTAGAACAAATGGCTATAAATTGGCCATGAACAAATTCAGGCTTCAAATTAGAAGACAGTTTCTAATCATCAGCGGGATGAGGTTCTGGAACAGCTTCCCACTAAGAGCAAACAACTTAATTAGTTTTCCGAGAGAGCTGAACAAATTTATGAGTGATTGCATGGTGGGGCTGCTATTGATGTTAGGAGGCAGGGCCCAGCAGCCCTGGGGCTCACTTCCAGTTTATGTCTTATGTTCTTAAAGATCATGCTTCAGGGTTTCAACTAGACACTGGCAGGGGTCAGGAAGGGATTCAAACAAACACACCTATATATCCTGGAAGGTTTTTCTTTGTAATCCCCTTCCACTGAAGCATCAGGGATGGGCACGGCTGGAAATTGGACACTGGGGCAGCAGCCAAGGCTCCCAGGTAGCTCTCTCAGATGCTTGGCTGGCTAATTCTTCTCACATGCTCAGGATCTAACGTATGGCCTGATTTGGGGTCAGGAAAGAAGTTCGCCCTGGGTCAGATTGGTAGTGACCTTTGGGGTTTTTGCCTTCCTCTGCAGTGTGCTGTTGCAGGTCACTCGCCAGGATTATCTGGGTACATCTCACTTATTCCTTTCCCTGCCATGGTGGGGGGCCTCAGGCCCTGGTGCACCTCAGCCCCTCCTATTCTCTGCCTGTGGCACATTATAATCTAGTCTCCTGTGGGCTGTAATACTTTGGTCTCATTTCAGTTGTTGGGTTTAGCATGCAGGTGCTGGTGGTCTGTAATAGACAAGAGATCAGACTAGTTGATCTAGTGATCCTTTCTGGCCTTAAAGTCTCTGGCTCTCCTGGGACCACTCCCATGGGTTAGGGCTGCAGGATGGGATCTACAGTTTGACCATTCCGAAGGGTATGTAAAATGTTGGTCAGGCAGTTTTCCTTTCCCTAAATGTGGTCTCTAAAAGGAATGCTTCACATGACCCTGGTGCAGCTGTGGACTAAAGGTGATCTGTCTCTAGTATTCCGATTATGCACAGCTTAATTATCTGCTGACTAATTGCACTTGCCTTCTTGAATGTCCCCAGGTAATAGGAGCATTGCTTTTTTTTTTTTTTGCTCATTGGGCCATAAAGACAAGTCACTCAATAGCTTCTCCTTTCTGGTACCATTCAGACAAAAGGCCCATTCAGAAGAAAACAAAATCCTGTGCAAATCTATGTTAAAATAAAAACAAAAAATAAACAAAAAACTCTAAAACACACAGTGTCCCTGGATCAGCTCTCCATGCAGTAATTAATATGTACCAGTCTCTGTGGGATTTAGTTATGCCCAAGGGAAAGAAAAAACTATTTTCATAGTTTACTTTAAAATTTTTATTAATGTCAGAAAAAAAGTTGCAAGAATAAGAGGTTAATCCTGACTGATATATAGTAGCTACCTAAACCATCACATTTTGGTGGGCAAGGAGAAGATTAGAGTCAGAAATTATCTTTGAGCTACTTTCATTTCAGAGTTCTTAGGTAAAACAAGAGCGTGTCAATTAACTGAGATGGCATGATGAGGGAACAGCCACTCTGTATAGCAAATTGGTAGGAAAATACCCATGGGGGGAAGAAGCTGGATCAATGCTGTTCATGAATCTGCTATGGATTCCTGCTTCATGCTGGGAAACCCTCAGGACAGCTAGTTTTAGGTGTCGAGGCCTTGGCAAAACAACTCCAGAGGCTGGCAGGGATCAAAGGTATTAGCAACTAGAAGCTAGCCCTCCAGAACATGCTCCAGTCCCTCCCAGATATTCAAAGTACATAATTATCAAAAACCCATGATTTAAAGGGGAAATGGGCTGTTGCACTGTATCTATCCAACACATGTGCTACAACGAGGGCAAACCAAACCAATGGAATGAACTACATTTTCAGGTGAGATGATACCATGGGCTTGTGAGTCTTCAGAATACTGGTGGACATTCCCAAATCTTTGGCAGGCAAAAGCCTTTATGAAACCTCTGATGAAATGCCTGGTATTTAGCATGCACAATTCAGTGCATCTTGCTTCCTGAAAATACACCTTTGAGCAGCCAAGTTAAATCCCAGATATTAGTGTTTCCATTTTTCTACTGTAGCTAAAAAGAATTTTAAAATAAATGTAAAAGGCAATGATGCTCTCTGGAAGGGCTGCGGTAGCAAGCCAGCAAACATTTTATTAGAATACAAAAGGCACATTTAGCTGATGTGTATTCCCCAGCTTTTCCCACAAGACATGACGAGAGAGTCTGAAGGGAAACATGGCAGAGGATGAGAATAAGAATCCAGCTGAGCTGCAAAGTATACGAGCACCGGCTGGAGACTCTGGGATGATGGATACGAGCTGGGCATTGACTAAAATGTCAACAGGGATTCAGTTTTATAGCAGCAATTGGCATGATGTTAGTCAGACATCAATACCTGCAATCTAAATTTTGTATTTTGTGTATTGTCAGCTGAAGTTTGATGTCTGTTTCTCTTTCTTGAACTGATTTTTCTTCTGCAATCAGCATGATGAAAAAATAATGCTTCTAAATCAAGTCCGAGTTCACTGCCAGCTGAATGGAAGCTAGAACTGCTGGCTGAAAGCGGACAGATGCAGGGGGGCTCAAGTTCTCAGGTTATCTTAGCCAGGAATAATTAGCTCCCTTAATGTTAATAAGCAAGTGTAACTACACTAGATGTGGTTTAATTCCCAGTTTGGAATTTAGGGATTCAAATCCTACTTTGGACCAGGAAGAACACACAGTTTCCACAAAGGGGAGGAAGATCTAGACGTTCACGATGACTGGAAACCAGGATCCCTATGTTCTATCCCCAGCTCTTCTATGCACTTCCTTGGGCAATGTACTAAACCTCTTGTTGTGACATTTTGTCCATCTGTCAAACGAGCATAATACTACTTCCCTGCCTCACAGGGGAGTTGAGAGACTTAATTCATTTAAGCCCCATACTTACAGATCTAACCAAAACAATCACTAGTCAATAAAATACAGCAATAAAAACACTACCCGCTGCCCTCATCCAGTGGCTGGGCACCGGAAGACAGATTCTCTGCTTCACTAAGGACTCTCTGCACTGTGTAAGTTGCACAAGTGGCCTCAAAGCAGGCTGAGATAGAGAGCGAGTGGAGATTCTGCCTGTACAAAGTAACTTCCCACCAGTGGACAGCCGGTGGAGGTGACTCCGTTGACTTGACTCCACCTCTCCACTTCTCAATTAAGGAGACGAGGCATGTCAGGGTGTTCTGGGGCTGGGGCATGGGTAGGGAGGGGAGGACCAGAATGGGGTGAGCTCCATTCCACCTCACTTTCTGCTGGCATGAGGTCCCTCCAGCGGCATCAAGTTAAAGCTGCTCTCCTGTAGCTTTAACTTACTCCAGGGCTGGAGGCCAAGGATCAGAGAGCTGCAATCATCTTCCTTGTGCCCCACTCTCCACTCCTTCCAAGCATCAAGCCCCCTGAGAGTGTATCGTGCATATCATCCTCAGTCAAGACTCAAATCAGGAGCCATGTGAATTATAAAGGTGCTCACTCTGGCCTGCATAAATTGAAGGTCACTCCTTTCAGATCATAGAGTTTGCTTTGCAAACAATGGGCCAAGTACCTTCCCCACCTGCTCTGGCTGTGCAGAAGTCGAAGAATACCACAGGAGCACCCACCTCTCTCTGTCAGATGTATCAGGCTCCCACTCAGCCCCTTTCCTTTACCCTGGCTGGAGTTTACAGGCCTGATTCCCCTGCACCATGTGCAGCCATTAACACCAGTGCAAAATGAGTGCAAAGTGGGTATCAAATACCACCATTCTGACTGAGCAGCATTTTGCACTCACTTACCACTAGCAGAAATGACGGTACCAGAGAACAGAGGATCAGGCCTGTGACTGCCCCAGCTCGGGTCCAGGGGGGAACCGACATTTGGGAGTCAGAATAGATGCTCAGGCCCTCTCCAGCTCTGTAAAGTGGGGGAGCCTGCTCCAAGCGAGTCAAAGCCAGGGAGGTTTACTGAGCTACCAACGCACTGACTGTGACTGTCCAGCCGAGAGCTCAAATGGGAGAGAACTCAGAGTTCAATGGGGCAGGGGATGGCAACCCTATATGCTTTCCTTTCCCATAGGTGGGGAAGTACGCCTCCCTCCTTTTCTGACACTAGAGACCCATGGGAGGTACCCTGAACCCAAGGACACATGGCTAGGGAGCAGGTTGCAGAATCCATAGAGGACTCATTTACATGAGCTTCTGAACCCCTCCACTATCAGCTTCAAGGGTCCCAACCAGAGAGCAGGATTAGGCCCCTCCACCATTCCTCTGCCCTAGCCAAGGATTCCCCCCGGACTGGTCAGATTAGCAAGGAATAACGGGCTTCTGGGTCCCTTACTACCATAGCCAGGTGAGTCTGAATCTGGCCCTATAGCATCATACACATCTACATTTTCATCAGGTCCTGACATGTTAGGAACCAATGCATAGTTACGCTGTTCATTGATTTGGTTTTACTGAAATCAGTGTATAGTTATGTCATTCCTCACTTACATGTTATTGATGCCACTTGTGTGATGCCCTAGAAAATGCTTCCCTGAAGCTTATTATAGAGTTCACTTACAATAGGAAACTAAGATTGCGTTTATGATCACAGAGTATCTGTGTGATAATGTGCTCCTGGAAGAGACTAAAACTAAGCCGTACCTTCCCCCTGAGATTTACACTGCTGAAATAAAAAACATCTAATGGAGCAACAAATGCCTTGTTTGCTCTGATGCCTGCAGCTGACCAGATCTACCCTCACTAAGAGACAGTGCTGCAGAAAATAGAAATTACTGGGGGAAAATTTTGAAACACATGATAGGACAATTTCAACTAGCTGAGAGTAACGGAGCAATAAAGGCAATTATAAAGGACAGTATTAAGAGACAAAAGTTGCATTTTATAACCTCAATTATATACTAGACTTATCTATAAATGTTTCTTCTTTCAGGCATCACTGAAATCATACAATACAGATTCAGGATCTAGGACACAGTATTGCTATATTTGGTAATTTTTAGCAAAAGGGAGCTGATATTTATTTTGGAATTGTAATCCGTTTATAGGGGCTGTAGGTGGTTAATTCTCAATTCCTTGTAAATGCTAGTTATGAAAGAAAATGTTAGAGGGTTTCTTAGGAAATCAATACTTTATTATGCAATAATTGCATCTGCATCTTTAATGTTCTTCATAAGACTTAGAAAAAACGAAAGAGGTTGGTAGGTCAGATGATGCAAATGATGGTTGCATGACCTGGAAAGTCATCAAGAATTTGAGGCTTAGTAAAGTGCTTAGATGTCATTAAAATATTTTCACAAGTGCAACATTTATTATGGAAACCAAACTGCTAGTACATCTGTCTAGGAGACTCTTTGGCCCAGCACTGAATATAAACCTGGTCACCATTACAATTGAAATTGCTGCTTCATTATTCATCCAAGAGCTTTGATAATTCATTTGCCTGCATGATTTGGTTTTTTGTTTGTTTGTTTTTTAGGAATACTCATTGAAATTTGTTCTCCCACCTCTTCCCCCGGCTCATTCTCCAGTTGTTCCAGCTTTCAACATAGGAGTCAGTGAGGAGCTAGTGGTAGGGTTTTAAACCCTGGAGACAGGATATAGCTGAAAAATCATTCTTCCAAGAACTTCTGGGTCACTGTCTAATTGATACTAGTATTGGCATGTTTCACATTCAAGCATGTTCCAACTCCACAGGCAGTTCTTATTCCGCACCCAGCCATGTGTGACTACTGTAGGCAGTACGTTGGAACCCAAAACAACACTGCCATATCGACCTAAAACTCTCCAGCCCCAAGAATTTTTAGAACAAAACAGAAAAAAGTTGTTTTCCCACTATGATCATCAGCAACATGTTTATTAATTTTTTAAACTCCGTACTTTAAAAGGCAATAGTCCATGTTACTTAAAACATTAATTTGCAAAGAAATCATGTGTTTCCAGAGACCAGGGTTTTTTTTATGGGCCTCCGCAGGACCCAAAGGAAATGAGTTGCAAGTCTCAGTACATTATAAGGGGATTCCTTCTATGTCCACAAACTGTAAATCCTTTAGAAGGAAATATTTGTACCATCATTTTGATCAAAGGGTGAATGAGAAGTTGCTACCAATACATAAAACAAACCTCTTATTTAAAACATAATCAGGGGAGATACAACTGACTTTTCCTGAGAAACCTAACAGTTGATACAGTTGAACATATGATCAACATATACATTGATTTTTAAAAATCAGATGGCAATTAAATATCATATCAGATATCGTTGATCCTGATTAAGCTTTTGTTTCTAGCAATTTATACCGAGTTAAGCACATTTAAAAATTGATCCAAAAATTAGTTCCCCCAAGGAGAGATGGTAGGGGGAACGTGTGTGTGCATGTGTGTGTGTGTGTGAGAGAAAGAGTTCACTTCCATGCTTCTGTTATGATTTCTGGCTGGCTGCCTGCAGACAGGTCAGTGTGTATTTGTTTTAGTACAGCCGCTATACACTGATTTATGTGGAAAATAGTGTTTGCAATGGGAAGGGCTAGGAACTTCATTTTTTATGAGAAAGCTTAGGTTCTGTTGAATACAGCAAAATTCCAAGACATAGAATTCCTGATTGCTTGTGTTTTTTGTTTTTTGTTTTGAATAACAGATATCTCTGGCACTTAGCTCAAGAGTAGCAAACCCAATGTGGGCCAGACCTGGGGACATTACTACTTGAAGAAAGGAAAAGTTGGGACAAGCACCTGTACATGTTTCTATTCTTCACTACAGTACTTTCCACAGATCCTACAAGGGGATCTTATCAGCTGAGCGAAGGTAAGGAGGGGAAATAGATTTGTGTAACAACTATGTGAACAAAAATAAGTATGCACAGTTTCCTAACTGACTGAGGCACTTCACTGTGCAACCATTCTCTGACCTACTAAGTTAGATAAGGGTTGCCCATCTTCTTTGAAGTGTTGACTGAAGGAATGCACAAAGGACCAGGTGGCCACCTTGCAGATTTCTTCTTAAATGAATGTCACCACCCAAAAAGTCATGGCTACTTGTATGGAGAGAGACTTGTGGACAGAAGATGACAAGCTCTTTACCTTGTATGCCTCAAATATATGCCTTTTGATCCACCCAGACATTGAAGACTTCTTGTCCAGCTGATAGAGCACAAGGCATTAGTCTTGCCTAAATATATTTTTCCTGCTGTGAGGACATCCATACTGCATCATAGCTCTTCCACTGGACAAAATGGCTTAGAATAGAAGATTGCGGTGCTATATCCTGAGATTTATGGCATAAGGAGCTGGTTCTAGGGTTGAATGATGGGATTGTTCCAAGAAACACCTTGTGAGCATTGAAGACACCATACTGGTGCTCTATGTATGGAGCTCATAATACTAATCATCATCTGGCAGGCATGCCTGCTATCAAAAAAGCCCTTTGACATCTAAGGAATATAGAGAGAGTTTTCTCCGGAATCATAATCAGTGTCATGTGACAGCATTAGCACCATGGTGATGTCCAAGATAAAACCCTGTGTACCTGAGGATACATCCAAAAGTCTGTTTTGAGAAAGCTCAGTGTCCAGATGAAGGCTAATGTAGGAGCAGTTTTCATAGCTTTGCACCATCAAAGAATCTTCTTGCACAGAGATGATCTTCTAGTGGCTCTCTAGGCAGTCTTCAGGGCTACTTTGTACTGGTGGAGCAGTTCAAATATAGCTGTAATAGAGCCCAGGATCTTGGCACTAGTGTCCAGGAGAAGCACTACGTGCCTTGTAGACCCAAACGAACATGAGATGTGCTTTCTCTGTTAGGAAATTCTCAGTGGGACTGGATGGGACTTTTCCAAACACAGAGGAAAGTTCACAGGCTTTCTGCTGTTCACTATAGCAAAACATATTTTTAAATAAATTCCAGTAATGCCAACCCTAAGTGTTCAAAAATCATCAGTCAGAAGTCTCAAAATATCCTGCACTTTCATTTTTTAGGGAGATTCCTTCCATTTGCCTCTTGGTTTTTGAGCCTGTAGGGTGTACATTTTCAAGCTTTTCTCTACAACCAAGAGAGTTAGTGACTGACGTTTTAAAATAAAAGATGAGATTCTTATGTAATCACATGACTCCAGGAGCTGGGACGTTAAGAAAATATCACAAGGCTCACAATAAAATCATAAGAAGAGATGGTAAGACTGAAATTAGGTGAAAACACAACATGTTGAGTTTTTAGCAGATCCATCAAAAGTGATTCTGTCCTGGGTTCCTTAGGTGAGCAATCTTTTTCATGCCACTTTGAATAGGGACAGATTGTTAGCTTTGGCTTAAATTGTCTGATTTATGTCATTTTTCTCACAGCTTCACCACTAGACGGTATCCAATCAAATTTGGCTAAAAATGTAGATTTTTGTAAAAACGAAATTTTACAACATACATAATTAGGCAGTGGCAACAGGATTTTTTCAAAAAACTAAATAGACCTCTGCAGTGTTCGCAACACACAATCTAGAGCACCTG
The DNA here is from genome assembly GCF_026122565.2 of Emydura macquarii macquarii. Taxonomy (NCBI): domain Eukaryota; kingdom Metazoa; phylum Chordata; order Testudines; family Chelidae; genus Emydura; species Emydura macquarii. The sequence continues at coordinate 39,594,572 of NW_027132813.1, read as the reverse complement.
AAAGTTGGATTGATTATACACAAAAGTAAGACTTGCTTCAAAATGGGAGAAACTGGATGCAAAGAGTGCAAAGTAAATTGGAGGTTGATGTTGTTTCCCTGTTATTAATTAGGGTTTTATTAGTAATAGATTTTTTAAAAAACAATGTTTGCTTTCAAGATGCCCCCTTGGACCATTATTTCAAATAAACTCCAACAAACTTTCTTATGCACTACTACGCTCTCCTTGTGCTATAATAATGATAATACCTAACTCTTTTATAGTGTTTGTTATACCATTAGATCCCAAAGAACTTTTCAAAGGAGGTCAGAATCATCATCTGCATTTTACAGATGGAGAAACTGAGGCACAGAGCAGTGAAGTGACTTGCCCAAAGTCACCCAGCAAACCAATGGCAGTGCTGGGAATATTACTCAATCTCCTGAATCCTGGTCCAGTGCACTATCCATTAGGACACTCAGCCACCATGAAGGCCACACTGACATCTCTATTATGTTTTGTCATACTTTAAGGCAACATGAAGCAATGCAAAGCTTCAGAAATAAAAGGAAAATATGCCATGTTTCAATTTTTACTCTAAATCTCTATCATTAATACTTCACTCAGAAAACACAAATATTTAGCGATATCGAATAGGGATTGTAACAGAATCAGCAATGGGGAGCCCATATCAGCATTCAGTTGTAAGATCCTTGTATAGCACTTTTCCTTCTGAAAATGCCAATATTGAGGCTCTGCTTTTCCATTCCCTTGATGTTTCTGGACACACATCAAGCCATAAGCCATATGGACAGTCTGCATGCACGTTTGGTGAACAGAAGTTTCCTGTTACTATTGTTGCCTAATTCTATTTTTAGCAGTTCAGAGCAATGGAAATGCTGAGAGTGATCTTGACTCCCCTTCTTCCAGAGTTAAAAGTGCTCTCACCTGTGGGATTTTCTGCTATGACATGCCTGTTAATCTTCAGGATTAACCTAAAGCAGGCTGGCAACATTAGATTCATGAAGATCTGACATCACAAACTCTTTGAAGAATAATCTCTCTCTCCTTCTACCTCCATCATCCTTCCAGCTCCATAAAACAATGAGAGAAAAGAGTGAGCCGTGAAGAAGTAGTATTCTGACACCAATGAGGCTAGTGGCCTGAAACCAACAGGTGCAGAGTAGCCTCTACTCTCTCTGACTTTGACTTCATTGTTAGTTATTTAATTTCCTTTCTCTAAGGAAATTAGCATGTTACGCTTGTATCCTTTCAGCCCTTTTAACCAGGGCATTTCCCCCTCTACTTCTAGCTAATATGTTCATCCCCATTCTAAACTGCAAGGTCTTTTACTGCCGGTTCAGGGAAGTATACAACACTATCTGGCAGTACCCAAGTGTGTCAGCTTTAGAAAGTGTAAAAGGAGGCACTCAAGAGCTTGCATCTGTCTAATCACCACTGCACTCTCTTCTAAACAAAACAAGCTACAGAACTTAAAAGGAATTGAGAGGCAATTTTCCTCCACAAAGCACAGAAACAAAGAGCAGAAGGACTGTGCTTCTCAGACAACCTTAATTCAAAATGAAGTTTCAACCTATATCGTGTCCTGGCTTGCAATTTACACAAGTCCTTTACCCAACTGGATTTCACAGGGCACTTTGAAAGATATGCTTATGTTCCCAAACTGTGTTGCTTGTCCTGGAGAAATAATCAGACCGTAGAAGAGACCCATCCGGCTGTTATCATAGCATCTCCGTTGTCCAGATACAGAGGAGAGCGTATAGAACTTGAACGGTAAACTTCTCAGTGCTGAATATTGTGACTAGTTGAAAAGCTCAGTTCATCTCTAGTAGGTCACTTCAGAGAAGCTCAGGAAGATAAAACTGATCAAATATCAGCATTTCTTACATAGCTCTGTTATCTGTATGCAGGCAAGATTCCCATGGTCTTCTGTGGGTCTTGTGAACTCACAGAATACAGTTCTGTTTTGAGAAATGACCTTGTAATAATTCATAGATTTTGTAAGGCCAGAAGGGACCACAGTAATCTTCTAATATAACCTCCTGCATAATATAAACCACTGAATTTCACCCAGTGATTCCTGCATTGGTCCCATGGTTTCCATATCCTCTTTTTTCCCTTGCTTAGCCAGCTGAATCTTGGGACAAGGGCTGGTATGCAAACACCCACTGCTATCAGGATACTCCCTTGCAAGCAAGTGGTCTGGTGGAGGCAGAAAATGGGAGGTGTTTTAGCTCTCCCCCTCTTTCCTTATGCTAACTAGGAGATAAGGGAGGAGTAAACTGCACACTTTCAATGGCTGCAGTAATTTATTTCTCCTGCCCCTCAGAGCAAGGGAGTAAAAAGGGATGTATTGTGACCCAGGGTATGTCTACACTACAGTGTAGGCCTATGCTTAAGCCAGGGCGCAAGTCTAACCCCCATCCTTGCATCTACAGTGCAATTGCACTAACCCAGGGTTCAGACCCTGGGTCCCAAGACCCTCCAGGGCGGAGGGTCTGAGCTTGAATCAAGCCGGGACCAGGATCCAAGCTCGAGTCAAGCCAGGACCCAGGGTCCGAGCCTTATTGCTTTGCAGTGTAGACACAGCCCTGCTTGACTTGGGTCTCAGGAGTCATCCAGAAATATCCCACAATTCCATGGGAAAACTTCCTTAGTCCTCTCTTCTATCCCAACAATCAATAATCCACTCTATTGAAAACAGAAGTCATATCCCCATTGCAAATGGCAGCAGCTCAGGTCAGAGTTAACCCATTCTGTTCTGATCACCAACGTGCAAGCACACTATCAGAGAGCCTCCTGCATCTGCAATGGAGAGCGAACTCATCAAGCCTTTTGCAAAGCAAGCAGCTTCCTGATAACACGTAGGGTGGGCAGTAAAGTTTTCCCACATTGTACCATGTTCCAAGGGCTAGAATGGCCATATTTGGGGAGAGAGGGATGCTAGGGACTCTGGGATACATTTACTTTGACTTGGGTCTGCATACTGCAGTATGGACGCCAGAGCTCTAGGCTCAAGCATGGGTCAGAAAATTCTTACCCTTGGATTAAAATACAATGTAGACGCTCAAGATGAGGGTTCCGTAACACAGGTCAGCTGACTCAAGTCCCACTAACCCTGGGCTTACATTGCAGTGTAGACATACCCTCTAGCACAGTTCCTTCCCAGGTGCTCTTTCTGGGGCAGAGCAGCTACACAGCAGCTTTTACATGGGGTTGTGCCTAACGGGGCCAACCTAGTTCACAGGGAGCATATCTGATGAGTGAAGTGGTCCCATTTTTACATAGCCATTTTTCCAAGCGGAGCGGCATTGCAAAATCAGGATAGTTTTCTTACCTGAAAAGACAGGTAAGAAATACAATAAAGAAAATGGGAATTTGAGTGGAGAAGGAACGTAGGATCAAGCCCTGATGAGGGAATTTACACGTACGGCCAAACAAAAATGGACAAATATGAACATTCTTTTGCATTGTGATTAGCAATCAGTTGATGCTGTGAATGACACCATTAGATAATTGGGAAGGAATGAACAATAACAAATACCTAACCTGTAAATTCATACATAACTTGGACTATTTCCTACGGCATAAACACATAATAAGCAGAGGAATTGTGGAACTATTTAAAAATACAAAAGAAAACAATCTTGTAGCCCAACTGATGAATCTGACCAGTGTTTCAAAGGAGAAATTGATGGATATTTCCGGCCACATAACAAACCTAGAAAGTATAATTGTATGTGAAATACAGAGAGGTGTAAGTGATATAAATATTTCCTTAGAAAACATGCTGTAGATAGTATTTATTTCTAAGAATGGTTCAAAAAAAGTGCAGCAAACATAGTATATTTTATGTCACAATTCTTTCATATCCATACTGCCTCCTGAATGAAAGCCATACAGCCACATCACTTGGACTTTTATCTCGTTTGGTGTGGACACTCTTAAATGAGAATCTTGCATATGCCACTGAAGGAAAACAATAAATGAATAACACAAAAGTATACCCTTCCATTTTAAAGAAGGTATAGGGAGATGACAGATACAAAGATAAGATGACCCAGGAGACTTTTTCCCTGTCTTTCAAGAAAGTTCAAAAACAGTCAAGAAATAGTTTGTTTTCATGAACAATAAAGCAAGGGTCAGATTAAAAAAAAAATCCTGTTTGTTAATGTCCACTGTGCTGCATATAATCCACACTGATGTACAATTTCATGTGTTTAGAGAGAAATCTGGATGGCATGACTATTTGTGCAACTTAAAGAATAAAAGTCCTTGGATGATGTGTAAGCCTCTAGTATGCATGTAGAGTTCTTCAAAATAAAATCAGATTAAACAGCTACCATTACATTTATGTATAGTAAAGGTGCAAGATATACAATCATGGAGAGAAAGATCATAAACCTAGTTTGCATGCTGAGAGAACATCTGTACATTTATTGCACCACAGTTTATCAACTGTTTATTTCAGTGAGTACCATACAAAAAGTAGAGAAAGAGATGGTGTGAAAAACAAAACAGAACAGCCTGTAATACCTGATTTCTTCAAATTTAAAGAATCAAAACATTAGAACTGTGCTCCAACTACACAGGAAAAGTAAAGAGAGATTCTGAGGATGAGACAGAGGGCCAGATCTTCAACTAATGTAAATAAGCATGTCTCTGACCTACCCCACAAATGGAATTCCTATTGTTAGATATTTTCAAAGGCACTTGTATACCCAAAGCTTCATTGTATGGTTAGCTTAGTAATTTAAAAAGAAAGGCTTTCTATTCCAGATAGTAAAGATAAGTTTCCCAAGGAAAAATAGATTTTGCATAACTTTTGCTTCTTTATGATGTATTAAGAAGGCCTGACTATTTAAACAGGGTTTTCCATTTGGTCTTCACTAGCTTACTTGACATCAATACTCATTTTTGAAAAATACAGCACTCTTTGGCCTTCAAATAAGGATAAGAAAGTTCCCAATCCGTATTTGAGCCCTCCAATATGACCGCCAACAAAACCAGGGAAAGATGAGACATTTCTATGATTTATTTTAAAGGGGGCAGGGGAGGGGAGAGAGAGTATTCATGCTTCCAGCCCTTCTTTATGCATCCAGAAGTAAAAATGGCCCAACACATTTGTTTCCCTGGCAGGCTACCTCTGAACATAAATCATTAACACTAACTGATTTGCTTTCTCTAAACGACCAACAAAGCTCTTGGAACTATGAAAAGGTTAATATAAGTTTCAAGTTAATACAAATACAAACTTAATACACTATCTCTTGAATGAATACAGACAGATAAAGTGATTTATATAAGTTACAAACCACTTCAATTACTGCGAACACCCAGAGAGCACAAAAAGAGTCTAACCACAATGATTCACATTGTTTGAAAAAACTTTTGATCAATAGCATTTCTACTAACTCTACATTCTCATTTTTTAGTTCCTAATTTCAACAATCTGCCTGAATCTTATTTTTCCAAAGTAGTCTTCATTCACTTGGAGGTGGGAATAATTAGAAAAGTTGTACATAACTAGGCCTATTAGAAATGTGAGGATCTAAGACAGTAGTGACTTGATTCTGTTTCAAGAGGCATTTCTTAGCCTTAAAACCTCTACTGCCTTGCCCACAGCAGAAATGAAAGTTTAGGAAATCCCACCCATTGGGGGAAGAGATTTTTGAATTGGCCAGTCATAACCAAAGAGCCAGTGAAGAAACTAGAGTAAGGTGAGGGTTGCAGGTGGAGAGGGAAGAGAATGTCCCCTAAAAATAACTAAGATAGGACAGCAAAGATATTAAAAATAGAATGGAAAAAAAGAGGAATTAGAGTAAGAGAAGAGTTTTGAAATATGAAAAATGAGAGAGAGAGAGAGAGAGAGAGAGAGAGAGAGGAGGGAAGGATAAAAGATATATGAGAAGAATTTTTAATGACTCTGACAACAAGAGTCATAAATGTTAAAAAGGAAACAAAAGTCGAGAAGTACTAAATACCCACATTACTTTGTTGTTGATGTAACTTTTTACTGTGGTCAAGTTTTCTATATGTCATGGTTAGTTTATCCATTTGCATCATTCTGTGAAAATAACCCAGGTAGTTAAAGCACCTGTCCAGGTGTTTATATCACACTCATCACCATGGTATGAACAGTAGGACTGAATACTTCAAGGAAGGATTGGAAGGTCTCCAATTACATGAGTATAATTCCAATATGAGCAATGTATAATGTTCCCACTGGATATACCCAAATCTCTAAATAAACTGACCACTCTCCTGCCCAAGCACAAAAATGTATGGTATTAGGAGACATGACGTAGAACAATAGTGCTTTTGTGCAAGCTGCACCACCTTATAGACCCAGCTCTGCACAGGAACTCCACAGTCATTGTGGGAGGGAGATACCACATTGTTCTTATAACGGCAAGGAGGTAGGTGACGAAAGTGTTGCAGAAATAAGAAGCACACACTGAGGGATGACAGCAAGCCATGGTAAGACAACATCTACGTTAACCAACCCACTGATAGGCAATTTGTGTCCCCTACCCATTTCCACATGAGTCCTACCTACACTGCAAGTATTAGCAGAGATAATTCTCAGGACTCTCACACAAAGAAGTTACATAACTGACCAGACAACACAGTGTGGAAAAACATGTAGAGATGTCTGCCTCCCAACACCCCTGAAACTTGCCCAGACCTTTTTTCAGTGAACTCCTAACTAGGTTGGGTAAATACAGAAACAGGAATTAGATTTGCATCCACAATTCAACTGCACAATTCAATTTTTCAACTGAAAAATGCTAGTACAAAATTTGCAAGTGAAATAATCTGAAAATGTACTCCATAGGTTGACATTCATGCCATCTGAATATTTGGCTTGTTATTAAAGAGGAAAAAATAACACCATAAATATATATTGGCAACAGGGCCGTTTTAAGACCTTCGTAGGCCCTAGGCACACTTGTCTTCGTAGGCCCCCGACCGAAATAACTAATTTGATTTTAAGCTATTGATAAATAGTTTTTTAAATAAAAATAAAAAATTATATATAAATTTTTTTTTCGTAGGCGCTGAAAGTTTCGTAGGCCCTAGGCACTGTGCCTATTGTGCCTAATGGATAATACGGCCCTGATTGGCAATGTAACATCTCTTTCAAAGTAAATCTGTTTAAGGCCCAGATAAGAAAGCACTTCATTACATACTTAAATCCATCTCTATTCAGAAAAGCACTTAAACACACATTACACTTTAAGTGTGTGCTAAAGTCCTAAAGATGTCAATAGAAGGTGCTCCACTGTTTGCCTGACTCGTATAGTATGTTTTAAAAAGCACATTGTATGATATGATTGTATGATGTATTGATATTTTATCTGTACTAGGAACATACAGAAATAGAGATAGACAATTAATAACAGAGGGTTATTCCCAATACACAATGGGTGCAAACATTTATTTGAGATCCTACTCACTAGAATAACTATGTGAGAATATTCTTGAGTTTATTTATTACACTGCCACAAATATGATACCAAAATAATTATAGTAAATATAAATTTGCTGAACTTCCTAGCTGGCTTAGTAGCCAGCTTGTGAAAATTGGCATATGGTATTCAGAGATGTGTTTTCTAAGAGTCCATACTAAAAATTAGGATCACACACACTAAGGACAGTAACATGACACAGTTTTCATACCACAGCTTCACATTAATGAATGCCTGCATCACATTAATAATCCTGTCATATCTGTCAAGAGGGCCCTGTGTTTGCTGTTTTGATGACACTTTGTCCCAGTCTCCATATGAATAATTTGTCTTTCATCACCAGCAGAATTGTTTTCAAGTGTTTCTGTTTGACTGTGTGATTTCTGATCTCTGGCCTAATATTCCACTCATCCTTATCAAAAAGAACAAATTTGAATAATGAACTGGAAAGTTGCCGGCTAACAAATCTAAAAGTTGCAAAGGTGAATTGGCACTAATTTTATTATGTGATTAATACAAGTTGACTCTATGTCCTGATGAGACTGTGTGCTTCCCTGGGAAATACCCTTCTGCACCAGTTATTCTTAGGTGTTATTTCTGATTAATTATGCTCTCGCTCCATTAGAAAACTGATGGGCAACTTTGCATCTGTCTCTATGTTTTTTATTTTACACAGTTAACTTCATTGAAAAATTCATGGAAAATGAACGAATAGATGGCCAGTGCATCCAAGATCTTGCTGCAGTATAATAAGACAACTATATATTCTTTCATATGTGTATAGACTGTATGCAAAATTGAAGATCACTATAATAACAACAAGATATAGAATACCAAAGTTTCATCTGGGTATTAACACAGCTTCCTATCTGCAGGCACATTTTTTTCCACCCATAAAATTGCACCCACAGTTCAATGTGGGTGGAATTATAGACAGACAGGAAAACACCGGACACATTGCTTAGCTTTATGCATGTGAATAGTCCCACTTAAACCAAAGGAAATACATTTTTAAAGTTAAGCACATGCATAAACATTTGAAGATCAGGACCCTGACTATAAATATTTATGTTTGCAATTCACTGCAGGCACACAAATACATTCACAAAACAGACCATGATACAAGTTTCTATCATCACAGACTACTTCCTTTGAATTTCAGTGGGAGCTGGGCTCCTGTCTATGAGGACCCTTTCACGATCCCAGTTTATATATTTTCATAAGACACCCTACACTTGTATCACTTTCAACAGCCTTGGCAAACATGCCCCAAATAGTTGACTTTTTGTTAAACAAGGAGAAAAAGCAATTAGTTTTTGGCAATGTAGCATCCTTTTCAAATTACATTTTAAAAAGCAGTTAATAGAAGGCTAACATATTTTGGGACTCTAAAATTTCATCTTCAGTAAAAACAAACAAAAATCAGACAGATTCCTACCTGGCCTCTTTTTTAGACAGTTTAAAATTAAACTTGGGTGACTAATGCCGATAAAAATATTCTGCAAATATTCATTTGCTTCAGCCATGTCATGCAGTTTCCTGACGCAAATGTTTGCAGAAAGTGAACTTCAAAGCAAATGCCATTGTTTACTTTGGAAGAGTTTTTGCACTCATCCAATCTGGGAAACAGAAACAAATGCAGGTGACTTAGTGACCAGTCATAACTACGTAATACAGCTCAGATTTAGAATATCCATGATGAATCCATAAAGGAAAATATTTGAAAAGGTTTTTTATCAAATACATTTGAACTACAAATACATGTGAAGAACTGAAAACCACTTGTGGATAAAAAGAATTAAAATAGTTCAAATAAATTGTTCACTGCGGTCTCGATCTAATGGGAACCTTTCCATTCACCTCAAGGGCTTTGGATCAGGCACTATTTGCTCAGCTCAGCTCCATTTTGAATGTTCCATACAATTCCAGGGCTTAATCCTGCAGGCAAAGTTCAGTGTTTATTGGGAGTTTTGCCTGTTTTAAAACTGCTGGATCAGTCCCACAGAGTGTCAAATATAAGCAGTAATTAAAATAACTCACATGCTGCTAGTATGTCAACTAGAGCAAGCACATCAGGGTCCCAGCATGGATTTTAATTTGCTGCTAAATGATAGAAGCTTATATTTTGCAACATCATTTTTCGTTAAGCTTAGGAAAAATGCAAGACCCACATGATTAGTTATTTGATAGGGAGGCTGGCTTGCAATTGCTAGGTATTTATCTCTACTTGCTGCCTGAATTTTCATCATAACAGAAAATATCCAAGCTATGTGCACACTAGTAGCAACATCTAATCCATCTATAGTAGAAAAAATACCAGAGTCGCAGTGGGGTTAACGGCTGGATATTTCCCTCCCAGGAAAAAGCTTGTGGGATAGACACAATAGGCCTGAAGCTCCACCAGGGGAGGGGCCTGGTGATTCATGCGGAAATCGAGTCCCTATTCTGGAGGTGGTCATGCAGGGAGAGGGCCACTACATATTGCTCCTCTGTCCCTCCAGTAACATAGCTCGGCGGGAACTGTGTTCCTATTGATTCTCTTCCATCCCTCACACTTCCACTCAGGGTTAATGGTGGTTTGACCAGCGTTAACCACCAGTCAGTTCTCCTCTCAGAAACAAGCAACCTAAGTGGAGCATGTTGAGCAAAGCAGAGTCCCCAGACTGCCCCAAGCCTGTGGAGAATTGAACTTACTGCATTTTCATGTGTGACTTTCTACAGTCTCAGATGGAGGAATACCATGCATCAAAGCATCTGCTCACCCCACCCCCATGTAGTTCCTTGACAAAATTCCAGGCAGGATGGCTCTCATACAACAGTGGGTGATCATGGGCATCCAGTCATAGATGAAAAGTAAATGCAATACTTATCCTGGTTTATTATGCTCAGTCCCTATTGATTATTATTCTGGTGTCTCAGATATCACCAGTTTAGCATAAGACAGTATGATATGTTATTAAGTGACATTTTGCACCTCTAATTGGCATTTTGCAACATAACATCAGACCTAATACTCTCCTCTGCCTCTAGAAATGGAGCTAAAATCTGAAGTTACCCTGGCCTTGGATCAGCAGGTCAGATTCCCCAACCCTAAGAGCGCATTGAAATAGACCCATCAGATTCTCCAACCCTGAGGGCTCACTGAATTAGACTCAGGTATTTTCCTCAGTTTCCCCAACCCTGAGGTCTCCCTGAGAAAAACAAAAACCACACCCCTCCCTCCCACTCCCCCCGTTCAGTTCCTCCAATCCCTGGGAGCTTTAAACCTTAGATTTAAAAAGGTTCAAAAGGAATTGAAAGGTTTTATGAGAGCCCAGCACATCCATCTGGTACAGAGACCACACTTTATTAATCTACTGTATTACAATTGCTCAGCATAGATTAGATAAAGGATAATACATCAGCAGAAGTTATAGTTCACCAAACTGGTGTTACAAACTCCAATTGGATCTTGATGGCCAGTCAAGGTTCTGCTCTGGAGGGGGTCTTCTGCTCTGTATCTTCCTTTAGTACAGGATGAGGTCGGGCTTCGGACTTCAGAAGGATTTCTTCTCTTTTTCCCTCCACAATCAGACTGGCCAATATTTATATGCTGCTTCTTTTTCATTAACACTTGCAGAAGCAGTGGCAGCCAATTTCCTTATTGCAAGAGGGTGATTGGAAAGGGGAGGAGGGAGGAAGGAGACAGCACACTCTGAGCACATGCCGTGCACCTGCTGCCTTAATATTTTGATTGTTCTTAAGTCACCCACAATTTTTGTCTAAGTTTATATTGCCATGACACTTGTGATATCTACGTTTTGTAGTTTAGTTTATTGTTCAGGTGTCTGGAACATCATGTGGTTAAGGTTCTTACTATTTTTACTATTTTTGGACACCCCAATAGATCATTTTCCAGATACCAAAAAGGTTATGCCATGCATCACATCTGTTTACCATTTTTCTTATGCTCTCTGCTCGGTTGTTGGCGAAAGCTGCTAATGCCCCTCTACATGAGGATCCTGCCTGGAAGTGGGGTAACATGGAAGGTGGGAGAACTGCCTCCATGGCATGTTCCCTGTTTCTCCCAACAGCCATTCTCTGGCGCTATGGGCTGATAGGAGGCTTTCTGAGGTCAAGAGTTGGCATGGTCGCGGTGACTACTCTCCATTCTCCAATCCACAGACAAGCCAACTCGGGCTAACACTAACCAAATCACCATGAACCTTTGGAGTTTCTCTCACCACAGATTACACACCCATCCCCTCAAGAGTGTGTTTGCAGAGGAGATGTACCTGCTAACAGAGGGAGCACAACTGAACTCAACTCCTAAAGGCAGGGTACCTAAAGGGGAATGTGGAGGCACCCATATAGGATCCATGGATTGGTTGAATCCTCACAACTTCACGGAGGACATCCATCCCTCAGTGTCACCAAATAATTAGAAAGCAGCTCTGGGAGCCAGATCCCCAGCTGGTGAAAATTAGCATAACTCCTCTGACAGTAGAGGTAGGTCAATTTAACCAGCTAGGATCTGGTCCTGAGAGTAGACATTTGCATTGCTTCCACTGCCCTCTGTCAGTTAGATGTGATCCAAAGACCCAAGCATACTTCAATGGGTTTTGGATCAGGCCCTTACCTACCCCCACATCAGCCCTCCAAGCTGGAGTATGGGTGGAGGGCTTTTGGGGGGAAAGCGGAAGCATGCCATGGGGTCCTGACTTTCCTTTATATGAACAAAATTCCTCAAAAGGAATAGCTTATTATGAAACAGATCTCCCAGAACAGTATCTGAACATCTATAGGTACATTTCCACTATTCCACCCAGGCATTTTACCCACCACTTTAAAATATATTTCCTTTTAATCACAATATATTTACTCCTAATTGTCAAAGTTCATTCTCTGGTTACTTAGAACTGATTTATGGATTCATATTTGGACAATATAGCATTGGAGGTGGCAACTTGTCCAATTGATTTTTAATTTCTTCTCAGAAAAAAACTCTTTAAACATATTCTCTGTCTAGTGAGTTCATCTGAAGCATTTAGTTGAAAGTAGTATTTTAAGTCAGAACCTCTTGAGTCTAAGAGCTCAACCCAGTCATGTGACACATAGCACTTGGGTATTCAAGAAGCACACACCTGAGGGCTGGTCTACACTGGTGGTGGCAGTCGAAAGAAGATATGCAAGCTACGTAACATAATGTAGCTTGCATACCTCCTGTCAACGTACTTACGTTCATGTAGCGCGGCATTGTCACGGTGCTGCGTCAACAGGAGACGTCCTCCCGTTAACGCAACCTTACTCCTTTCAGGAACGTGGACTAATTCAGTCGACGAGAGAGTGCTCTCCGATCAATTGAGCAAGTCTATGCAGGGACTACGTAGACCTGCTCAGTCAATGCCGCTGCATTGATGTCTGCCACCTCAGCAAAGACATACCCCATGACATGTGCATGTACAAGCACAGTAGCCAGTTCTGTGAATTAGAGGTGATGAGTGCTGCTTTTACAAATTAGGAGAGAGCATTTTCTTCTAATTATTTAGGCTCACATCTAGCAGTCCTGAAAATAAGCATTTCGTTTGAGGAGGCTTCTGCAGCTTGGAAACCAGACATTGGGTGCAGATCATGCATTCTGCTCCTACACATAGAAAGTGGAAAACCAAGGGAAAAACAGGAAAAATAGGCCTAGTTTTGGCCAACAGAAGGCAATTGTCCCTAAGTATCATTCGCCATCCCTCTGACGCCTGTTTGAGCTCTATTGTTTGGGTTTTTATAGCTTGGGGACCCACAAGTCAAGGGTCCTCTCACTTACAACAATGTAAATCAGGAGTAAGTCCACTAAAGTCAATGGAGTTTGCCAGTGGAAGGTAAGAAGACTGCCATATAATATGAGAGCTGAAAGATGGAAGAGGGCATGAAAGGTGGCAAATTCAAAACCAATACAAGCAAATACTTTTTACATACATATAATTAGACTGTGGAACTCATTGATACAGGAAGCCATTGTTGTCAGGAACATAGCAAGCTTCAAATTGGACTGGATATTTGTATGGATAAAGACTACCCAGAGAAATCATAATTAATGATAACAAAATTTTGTAAGGGATATTAAACCTCATGCTTCGGGGTTTAAGCCAATCTCTAATTATTAGAGAACAGGATGAGACCTAATGTGGAGGCAAATTATTCCTCTCAGCTGCTGTAGTCTTACACCTTTCTCTGAAGCACGTGGTACTGGCTACTATCAGACACAGGCACTAGGTGGGCCTTGAGTTTGATCCAGTCTGGGAATTCCTATGTTTTCTATATAACTAACAAAAAAAGTGTGTTCAAAGTATTGTTGCAGAGTACTTAGTAATCATATTTACTCTACATGGCCTACCCTATCTAGTTGCAGTGTTGGTAAGGTATTCAATATAAATGCTGTGCTGACAATGGAAGTGGGTACCTGCTGTTTTGAACGTAATAAAAATATAATTTAAAACCCTACTAATTCATCCGATACCATCTGAAAGAAGCAGATCAGGAAGGAACTTATTAGCTTAGATTCATGTAGACATTAGCAGGAACAACCTATGTTCTTGATCCTCCTCAGATTGCGTAGTCACTAGGGAATTGTTTGGCTAGATGGGATTTTGCACACCTGTCAGCTAAATCAGAGATCCAAATGCAAAACCCAGCATGCAGGAACATTATGTGGATTTGTGATACTCTCCTGAGGATTTGGGGTCCATAAACCAGTGAATGGATTACAAGGAGACATAACTACAGAATTTTCATCTGTGACAGATATAACTTTCCTCCAGTGTTGCTCACAATATTTAAAGGGAAACTGTACTCATTTTCCACAGACGCACCCTGTAAAATTTCAAAAAGATAAGCTCTACTCAGCATGAATAAATTGACAAAAATGTCTAAAAATCAGACAATCAGCTTTGGAAACTCCAGACTTTTATGATCAGAATGACGAGTACAGTTTTCTTTTTATTTGTTTTGTACAAGAACACACACGACAGAATGCAAATCACTTCTTCAAAATGTGAGGTGGGGATGCAGTTATAGCTATTTGAGCCACGTAAAATTCGTTTAGGAAAGTGCCAGATTAGATGAAGACCAGAGGTCCACCTAATCCAGTCGCACAAGTCAACTGAAAATTGAACCATGCAGTTTTGTTCAAGGTGTCCCTATCAGAACTCTACTTCCCTCCGTTGTCCAAAGGCTTTAAAAAGCTATAAGTGATGGAAGAATGTCTTCCTCCGAACTGACACAGGGAAGACTGACTAATGATGCAGTGAGGAGTTGTTTTCCCCACTCCCTCCGCACTATAAGGTGGTACAGGCACATCTTCCTCATCCTCCTAAAGATCCTTCTGGCTAAGGCCAGAGGCATCAAGTTGCCCTGAAGCTACCTGAAGTTCCTAGGAAGAGGCAGATGGGGCCACCCAGTCCCAGGAAGATGGAGTAGGGGAAAGGCCACCAACCTCTTCTTCTGAAAACACGATGAGGGCTCCTGGAGTGGGGGTCAGGCAATGAACCCTAGCCCAGGGTTGTGAACTGGATTTTGGGTAGGTTCTGAGTTCAGTGAGAAATGTTTGCACAGCCCTAGTTATAACATATGACCGGAGTAGATGACCTCTCGAGGTCCCTTCTAGTCCTATACTTCTATGATTCTATGATAAAGAGGATGGATGGTCTTGAGGTCCAGGCACTGGATTGGGTCTCGGTTCAATTCCCAGTTTTGTCCCAGGCTTCCTGTGCTTCAAATGCTCTTCTGTAAAATGGGGATAACACTTCCTTTTCTCCAACCCTTTGCCTGTCTCATCTATTTAAACTAAGTTTTCGGGGGCAGTAGCTGGCTGTTATTATGTCTCTATATGGTGCTTAGCACAATGAGGCCCTGACCCTGACCTCAGCTGAGCCTCTAGATGCTATGTCACAAATCTCGATTTCGGCTGCATTATGAGTAAAGATAGGTGAGCTCTGTTCACCCCATTTCGAGTAGCTCAGCCCTAATGTTTGGGAGCTCATAAGTGTGACTTATTAAAATGCTATTAGTTTCACATTTGGATTAGGACAGGCTGTGGAAACAGGAGCAGAGAAGAGGAAGAGAGAAAATTGCTAGTGAAAAAAATATAGTTGGTATGTAAATACCCCATAAACAAACCACCCGTTTATAGAAGCCTAGGCTTTTCACCCTTCTATTCCTCAAAGGAAAAAAAAATAGATTGGTGAACTAGTTTTGTGAACCCCAAAACCATGCAAAAGTTCTCAGATCATCAATTCCATGAGGTTTGTTCATCCCTATGCTATGCTGTGCCAGGGCAATTTGCCAGAGCCTAAAAAGCAGGAGTGGGAAATGCCTCCATTTCCACTGATAAAC
Organism: Emydura macquarii macquarii; assembly: GCF_026122565.2. NCBI lineage: Eukaryota > Metazoa > Chordata > Testudines > Chelidae > Emydura > Emydura macquarii. The sequence continues at coordinate 39,578,736 of NW_027132813.1, read as the reverse complement.
ATGACACAAAATGCAGCAACTGCAGCTGGCACACACTCCAGGGCAAGGAAGTCAGATGTGCTGTGTTACTCTGATGATAAATTATTCCATCTTTAGAAGCACCTCAGATAACGGATGTTGGAAACAACAGAAAGAACTAGGACTGCTGTGTAGGCAACATTTGTGCCAACTTCTTATAGCTCTGTGTGTAAACAAGTGCGGCCATAGGTAACCACGAGGTTTTGTCTTACCTCTCCAACATCTGGACATGCCACTGTTGCCTCCACTTCCTGGCAGAGATGGCCTTTCCTGGGCGGGTAACATGATTTGACCCATCTAGTATAGGTACTTATATGGCTCCTGTTACTGTAGTATCTGAGTGCCTCACAATCTTTAATGAACTTATCCTCATAACTCCCTGGGAAGTAGAGAAGTGTTATTATCCCTATTTTACAGATGAGGAACCTACACACAGACTCAGCGACTTGCTCAAGGTCACACAGGAAGGCTGTGGTGGAGCTGGGAATTGAATCCAAGTTCCAGGCTAATATCCTACCACTGGACCATCCTGCTTCTCACCAAAACCCTTTGGCTAATACAAGAGACCTATCCTTGTAGGGGAAAACAAACCAGTTCCAACAAAAGCAAACAGCTCTTCTTTCCCCGCTCAGTGATCCTGTTCCTGTTGGCACAAGGTTTGCCACACCACCTCCCTAGGTGGCCTCCAAAGTGGCTCCATAACTTCCCACTACAGGGGCCTTGATCCAGGGAACCTGGAGTGTGAGCAGCCGATTGCCTTGTTCCACTTCCCAGCTGTCTGCTGCTGGTGAAGCCTTCTTCCCACTCTGGCTCCTTGCTAGCTTCTTCCACACAATCTTCATTAGCTTCCTCTCAGACTGGAGCCACTGCTGGTCCTTCCTCAGACCCTGGTCCCTGGAGAGCCCTCCCAGGACCATGCTGCTCTTGTCAGCTCTTCCCCTACTCAGAAAAGGCTGTCTTTAATATTACCCAGCAGGATTGACCCTCCATCTCTTGCTCTCTCAGGCACATTATCCAAGAGTCAGGGACAAAACTGAGCTTCAGATCAGAGGTGGGATGCGATCCCTTTAACGGCCCAGCTCATCCTGGGACAGTAACCTTCCTACTAAATACCAATAAAAGTACTACATACTATTATCATTCATAATATGCCAAAACTTGACATCCTTATTTCAGCCTCAACCTCATGGGGACTATGCACATGTTTAAATTAAGCATGTGTGTAAGGATCAGGGCCAGAATGTTCAGTGCGTTGTATGACTGAGCCCTCTAACTGCAATTTGCAGACTAGCATCCCTTCCCACCCAAAAATATCTATTCAATAGGCTTCCAACATGTCCCAAAGAGCAGCAGTGGGCCATCTTACAGAACAACCAAATGCAATACAGAGTAGAATTTCAAGAGGCCACAGACAGACTAGGGGAGGCAGGACAACAGCATATCTTCCTCATCATTTCCACCCACCTTTACCTCAAAACATAAGAGAGTTGCTGTATTAATTCAAGGTGAATTTTAAATCTTTAATAGAGATCAAGCCATCATGGAAGCAGGAGTTAGATGCAGGCTCTATGGCTGACAGCCGATGCTGATGCCAAAAAAACCACATACAGTACAGTGCAAAGATGTAGTTAGACGTGTGAGTACCCCAGTTTGCATGTGCTAGATCCTATTTGCATGCACAAACTGGATTTTTAAAGGCACATACATTCTGTGGGGACAATCCCGCCTTCCTTTTAAAGTTTGGCCCTAAATCTGCATTTCTCATGCTCTGTACCTTGATATCAGTGCACCTTACACTTTGGAAAAAACAATCTGCTGAGCATACAGTTTCATCTCTCAGCATCTCTGAGATAGTAACTGTTACTTCACATCACCTTAATACACAAAAATCATTTTCTCTTCCTGGATGCACTGAGATCACCTTTTTTGTATGTTCTTTGTTGCTCACAGTCATAAAGGTTGGGCTCTTACCCTAGTCAAGTTGTGCAATTTAGACCTTTTTTTTCCTTCATGCTGATTCTTCATCTCAAGAATAATGGCAAGTTCAGGCTCACAGTGAAGCACAAGACATATCAGACAAATGGCAGTCAGCTGGAGATCTCCGAGGCGCTTACTCACCAGAGTGTCAAATTGATCACTGTATCTGTGTTTTATACTTGAATAGACAGTAGGGCAACACATGAACTTTTAAAAAAACTATATGGTGTAAATTCTTCAGCTGGCAAACTGCACGAGTCTGCGCACATCCATGTTCAAATCAAAGCTGTTTGTTTTTGTTGCCTCAAGTGATTTCTCCATTAGAAAGGATCTTTGACTGATTTACAAACAGATATTTGAAGGATACATTTTCATTTTAAACGAGCTTAGATGTTACATGCACAATGAGAAGACACTATCTTCTTTTTTGTTTTGTTTTGTTTTGTTTTAGTTCACCTGTTTTCATTTAATAAAAATGTTCTTTTGTAACTCGTGATGGGCAAGAGAATTCCCAAACCATTCAAAATACTTTAAAGTTCTTTTGGGACATAGCCAGATACTTAATATTGTATTACATTTTATAGTTGTCACTTAATCAAGCTATTTAATATTATAGTACATTTTAAAACTGTCACTTAATCACATTTTCTTGACCCTTTTATGTGAATTAAAGATCACTGTAGATAAAAAATGGCACGCTTTAGTTTAAATAGATTCAGTATGTCCAGTTTGACAGTTACTTCTGAGACATTAAAAGAATTTTCTGTGATTAATGTGACCCACACACGTTAAATGGTGTAATGTTCCATTTCTTCTGCCATTAAAGGAAACAGCTTCAGACAGAAGGAGCCAAAACCTATCCAACTGTATGTAAAACTGAAAAAGTCTAAAGATAATGTAGAGCAAGGCAAGCTAAGCTAAGAAACTGACTTAAACTGACTCACTATTTTCCTTTCCCTTGCAACTTGAGAGAAAAAAAATGTTCTCTGATAATATAGTAAGTGCACATTCTACAACAAAAGAAAATCCTGCTCATAATGGAAATAAACACACTTCATACAGAGGCAGGTGAGAAGAATTATTCTGTGCTTAATATAAATGATTAATAAGCATTTATTCTAATTTTAGAAAAGCTACCTAAATGGACATTTACTCACAAGAACAAAAAAAAAGTACATAAGAAAAGACCATCATTGGAAACGTTTTTTTATTACTGTGATAGTTTTGTGCAGCTAATCCAGAACTGCATCACTAAAAGATTTTATTCTTTTAAATGCTCACTCTCATTGTAAAAGTACATTACATGCCTTCACAGACATGTTTAAAAGTACCTTTTTTCTTTTTTTAAGCCTAGGTGCTCAGTTCCCACTTGTTTGTTTAATTGATTGACTATAATTGTTCCTGCTTTGTATCTTAATCTCAAATCAGATGTACAAGGTTTGTTAACAGCTGTGAATATAAGTGTTGCCTACTCTTATTGTGTGTTTTTCTTGATAGTTTAATTAGAAGAGGTGAATAATACTCTAGTAGGACATTTTACAATGACATTGATCTTTTGTTTGACAGCAAATTCATTTGATAACACAACAGAATATAATGTAACCAAATCAGTGTCAGTAATTCATTTCAGGTAGTCAATTAAAAATACTCTGTATACAGCACATATGCAAACAGTGAGCAATAGGGCAAACTAATGAAGGGATAACAAGAACCTACATAGAAATCTGGATGTTGGAGAAGAATGGCTCAAAAGTTATTATTTACAAGTACTGCCAATGAAACGTAAATGCATCTCTTCAAAGCTCCCAAGATGCAGCCACATTGGGAAAAGGAAGCCAGATGGCAAAGACTAGACACCTATATGGAGATTGCTGCCTCTCTGTCATTTTCTCCAGTGAGATATTTCATTACCTTGAATTATGTCATTTTGAACATAGGATGCAATTCATGCCTCCCCACTCAAAGTATGAGTAATGATTTTCCTCAGAGGGCTATGTGGGGGTTGGGCAGATGAAATCTCTCTCTCAACCTGGAGAAGAAATTCTGACCACCAGTCAACTGCAGCAGCCTTTTCCAGCCAACTGTTTTGAAGCTGGTACAAAGAATGCCTACAGGTAAGTGTAGAGATCCACTGAACTGGGACAAATATTACCTTTACACTGTTGCTAGAACAGTGAGTATCACACAGTAGCTAAGCTGAGGGCCATAGAGGATTGCTGATATTTACACTTAGACACACACACACACACACACACACATCCAGCCACATCCTCAGGTGGTGTAAATTGGCGTCATAGCTCCATTGAAATCAATGCACCAATTTACACTAGTTGAGCATCTGGCCATATATACTGATTCAGAACCTTCAACACTGTCAATCTATGAAGGGTATAATGAGGTTTAGTTAGTTAATGTCAGTATGGTGCTTTCAACATATGAAATGCTGCAAAATGCTAAGTGTTATTTTTATGTATGTTCTCATTACTATTACCATCAATCTCCCTTCCCCCCTCCCCATTTTTGTTTGTTACTATAACTTGTGTCAAATTAGACTGTAAGCCCCTTGGGGCATACGGAGAGTCATTTTGTGTGTTTGTAAAGAGAATGGCACAAATGGGCCCTCGATGCTTTGGGCACAACTGAAGTATAAACAATAACCACCCTTCGTACATTTCTTTTCAGTTTTAATCCAAATTGCAGACCTGCCGCTTTCTGTATTTTGTAAGCAAATGTTTTGCAACTTGGAAATGTGAGTGAGTATACGTGGCTTGAACAACATATTTCACCTCCCTTCCATGAACAAATATGGGTGTGCCTCATGATACTACTTCCTCTCGGGCTTCAAATACAAACGTATAAAAACTGAAGGGAATGCCCTGTCCTTTGAACTCCTGTACTAGATATTCAGTATGCACCCTAACTCCTACAAGAAAGGATCACAATTGCTGGAAAGCCACAGTAACTCCTCGACTGAAGAACATTCTTAGATTGTGTACCAAGACGTGTTTGTAAATTGCCTGTACGACCTTTCTTGTATCTCCTTTCTTATCAATTCTCATGCCAACACTGTGTGTGCAATTTTAAAATATAAAATGAAATTTCTCTGCCAACTTTTTGGGAAATACCCTTATAGACCTTATTGGTCTAAAGATTTTTACATCGCTGGGTTTTAATTTCTCTTCAGTTTTTCTCTCAAGTCTTCCCTGTATGACACTATTATAATTCTTTCCCTTCCTTTCTGCTTGCCACTTCCTTCCCTATTCTTTTGTTCTTTGGCTAATCTTTCTTTATGTATTAATGAAATCCTTTGTAGTTTCTCTTCAAATCGTCAACCGGATTCCTGTGTGACTTTTTTTTACATATACCTGATAGGGTCTTTTCTCCTGAAAATTATTACTACTTCCATTGCTTCTGGCATTGTACCATCAACTCTAAAATGGTCTATTATTATTTCTGATCTTAAGATGCTTTCTCTTGACCCAGAAATATTGGCAAATTACAGACCTATAGCTAAGCTTTTATGGGAAAGGTCTTAAAGCAAGTGGTAGCCTTTCAAGTGCTTAACCATTTAGTAATAATCTTTATGACAAATGGCCTCCTGGTTTGCAGTTATGCCTAGTTTACTATGCATAGTGCTAAGAGAGTGCCCCTTAAAGTGGCCAATGACTTTTTATAAAACTCTACCTCAAGTGTCACGTCTGCCCTTACCTATCTTACTATCAAGCACAGCTTTAGACAGTGCAGATCATGGTATCCTCCTAATCACATGCCAGGTTATAAAACACTGTGCTGATTTATTTGATCCAAATACATCAACTTGTCACTATTGATAATCATTCATCTGTGCCAAGCATCGTGCATCATGTTTCTGGTATCAATGTTAAGATCACTGCTCTTGAACATTATTACGACTAATTATTAAGATGAATTTGACTGTTAATGGTAGCAACACCTTTTTCAGTGTATGCGAATGATTAACTCATGCATATACATTTGTCTGTGCAATCTGGAGAGCTGTGAAGGAAGATGGATCAAAGTGGAAGACAAGTAGAAGGTAAAAATCAAGATCTCCTGGATGACTCAAGTTTAGCTCAACTTTCTCCCACACTGCCTAGATCCCAAGTTTAAGTACCGTAAGAGCTGGAGCGCTAGGGGTAAATTATAGCACATGGTGGTGGAGTGAGTCAAGCCCCGGCTTGTGTAGATCAGGAAAACCTGATTAGGAAATTTGCTGAAGGGCACAATGTAAGCCAAACACACAAAATAGTTCAACAGATAGCTAGATAGATGATTAGTAAGCGGAATAAATTGCTTTACAGCTGAAACTTCTGCTTTGCAATTGGTGGTCCTCTGTCAAATACTGGACTCTGTTTGAATTGCACCACAACATACTGCAAGCTTATCTAAGAGGCAAGTACTAAGGTATTTACTCAGACCATCTCCTGTTGAACTCCATGTGAGCTGCTTGAGTAAGAACTAAGGGCCCAGCTGTTTTCCCTTAATCTGAGTGGGGAGCAGGTCTTCACCCCTCTTCCAGAAGTGGAGCTCAGCTATGTCCATGGCACCATGCTCCCCTTCCAAATCCAGATAGGGGAGGGCAGCAGGACTGGGAATGTATCAGACCCAACCAGCCCTGAGGAGATTCCCAAGTAAAGATAATGCAACCTGAATGTATATGACTTTCTCCATAACACCCTTTTTAAATGGGGTCTTGTGCAGAGGCATTTCTTGGGAAGCCTTGGTTCTGTGTCTCCCTTGGCGCTGCACTGCCAGAGAAGAGGGAAGGCGTGCTGAGGTGCCAGCGGCAGGAGAGAGACACAGAACCTCTGTGCAGATGGAGTCCCAGGGTTTGGGGGCTGCATCCAACTTGACACTGATCCCGCTGGGATGAGGAGACTTTCCCTGCGTGAGAAATTTTACAAGGGAAATCTCACAGAGTTTGCCTCGATCCAATCTGCTCTTGTATGAACTTTACCACAGTAAGCATGGCTCAGATTTAAGTGAGGAGCTATGGGATTTTGTCCCCCGTACAGACATGACCATATCTTGGTGAAATGACTATAACGATATGAGGGGAACTGAGAAATACAGCAACAGGGAAAATAGGCATACACATAGAATTCTAACTATTAACACTGGTATAAAAGGCAAAATTGGGTACATTGAAGTAAATTATCTTTTTATCTAGAACAGAAATGAGCTAGCAAATATAATAAAAAGATTATTTTATTTATAAAGTATATTGAGAAGGAAAAAACAATGAGAATTATAGCAATACAAGAAAAAACTGGGGTAATCTTGATAAATGAGCAAACTTACATTTTACAAACACGATAAAAATGGTACATATAAATCTAAACTTGAACAGAGTTCAATGCACAATTGAATTAAAGTGTGGGGAGGAAGAAGGGAAATCCAACCAAACTGTTAAACTTCCACTCCAGAACTTGTAAGTGGTTTATCTAGACAGAGCTATGAAATGAATAAAAACAGCAGCTAAAGGTTTCAACTTTTGCTGTCAGTAAGATATCCAGATCATGGATAAGAATATTATGAATGCTGTGTAAAGAACTCTGCAAAATATCCTCCATCGAACAGGAACTAATGTTAGATGAAAGCACACATATAATTGAACATGCAAAAAGAAAAAGCTAAATCCCAAGAAAAGAAACAGAAATGCTATCAATGTAATCATGGTAACATCTGCAGGGCTAAGAAACATGCAAGGGAAAAAGGCAAATTAGGGAAAATGCAGCATGTATCGAGCACATCACCGGGCACAGACAACACCGGGATGAGTAAACCGGAGCGCCACCATGAGGAATTCATAGATTAAAGGACTATCTACACCACATAACTGACTCAGTGAGGGACAATCCACTGTTATGGACATATCTACTCCCCATTAACCGCATCCTATGTAACTCCTGCAAGAAGTGATGTTCCCAAATTACTGATCGCTTGTACTGTTAACTGTCAAACCTATTACCCTCCGATTCAGGACACCACAGATTATGCTTTCATTGTACTCCCTGACTCCCAACCAAACTCTGTACCCGCTGATAATCTGTACATTATGCCTGGATGTCCAGGAACTCTTCCGTTTAAACTCTGTACCTGACCCTTTTTTTTTAAACATTATCTTTAATAAAATACGTTTGGGTCTATGCATATTCTACATTAGCTTATCAAGGGAGCATCTGTCATGAATAGAGCCATGTGGAATGTTGGTAGTGAAACTCAAGCATGTAAATTTGCCTGGTTTGGGGTTTCATTACAAACGTAGGACTGCATGCTGTTCCCATTGACTTCCATGAAAACAGGATCAGGCCCTTGCAACTTAGCCTGCGTGTGGAAGGTTCACAAAGGTACACAAGCACACCTGAGGTCCAGGTCCAACCAAACCTACAGGCTGGTTTATCATTTCGAATCAACACCCTGCGACACATGATTGTCTTGGCTGAGTTTTGCTTTGAGATGTTGGGTCTGGTTAAATCAAAATTCAAGCAGGGAGAACCCATACAAACCAAAATCAAATGAAATTTCACAAACCCCCTTGCACACAGAAACAGCTGTACTCAAGGATACACCCAGAAGACTAATCCTGAGTACTTGTTAAAACTAAGCAGAAAGGAGAGCATATTAGCAGCCTTTGAATTAGAATCAGAATTGCATCAAGGTACTGGATGCAACTTTTTTTTTTTTTTTTTAAATCAAGCCAAGTACACAGTAGGAATAGGTCATAAGGCTAAATCATTTCTTACCACAGCTTAAGGAGGACTTTGGTCTTGTTTAACTCTTCTTTTCCACGACTACACCACAACTTTTGTTTCCGTTTGTCTTGTTCCTTAATTCAAAAGCAGTGTTTGCTGTAACCGTCCATTTTTTTCCATGCAAAATACCGCATCTAATTGCAGAAATATGTCATTCCCTCCTCGGTGCCACATGGCATGAGTTAATGATGATGAATGAAAGTAATAAAACCCAAATCTTTTTCAAACTAAAGCTCCTGTTAAATGGCTGGAAATTATATGCCTGCATTTACAATGAGGACACTGCAGAAGGTCAAAGATCTCACTTCCTGTGTTTGGCCAAACTACTCAACAAGCAACTGGCTGGACCTACAGAAATATTTCTGATGAGATCTATGGGAGCCACTTAAGTAAAGCTGTTTAGATTAGGGCTGGAGATTTCAGTATAATGCTTCTCTCCTCCCCTGTGGGACGCTAAACATGATTCAGCAGAGCCCAGGACCTTCCGCTGGTGTCCTTGGAAGTTATTTTTGGATTTTCAAAATTGAGGATTAGAGTAGCGATATACCATCTAACTTGATTTATGTTCTCACAGTAGGTCTCTCAATTTCCCTAATACAGGATTTCATTCAGTTGCATTACATATAAAGCAGAAGCAATTCAACTATTTTAGAGCCAGACTGTGCCTCTCTTACTCTGAGAAACACCTTACTCATTGAGTAGTTCCATTCACATGAAAGGCAACTACTTGAGGACCAAGACACTACTTAGCATGAGGTGGCAGAATGGGGCTCTTCATTTCTGAATATTGATGTTTCTAATTTCTTGTTCTATGAACCAGAGCAGGGGTGGCCAACCAGTCAGAGACTAAGAGCCAAAAAATAGCTATAGATACCACAAAGAGCCACATTTACCTTTTGTGTGTGTGTATATATATACAGTACAGTATAAACACACACATACATACTGGACGCACATACATTGAAACAATATGACAAAACAATCAAAATGTTTATTTATTACCTTGTATGTTGCGATTTTTGACTCAGTGGGACTTTTGGCAATCCTTGCTTTCAACTTTCCTTGCTCCAGCAGCATCCTGGCACCCAAAGCATTGAGTGAGAGTATTCTGGGGGAAGCCCCGGCGTACTACTACTATTACCACACACCCCACAGACCCTGCCCAGGAGCTGCACAAACAGAGGCCAGGCCCACTCTCTGCCCCAGGCAGCCTCCCCATAAAAAGGGGTGGAAGACACAAACATAGAAACGTGGCTACTACACAAGGGTGTATCAGCTTTGCCTGTCCCACGCCCTCACTGCCTCCAGCCATCACTTGACCTCCTGGGCAGGGGGAGCCAGGACAGTGCGCATCCGTCCTCCTCCTGCCTAGGTCAGACGCCCCCCATCAGGCCCGGGGGCGGGGGACGCTCTCCCCTGGAATCCCCTTTGCAAGACACAGCTGGGATGGGGGAAGGGAGTGGGAATTTCCCGTTTCCCCAGTAGCGGCCTCACAAATTAAAGTTAAAGTCCCGGTGGGAGTGGATCACCTGCGCTCACCCGATCCTGTAGGCCAGGATGGCCAGCTGCACTGCCCGGTTCACCAGTCCCGCTTTGCGGCTCTGGAACAGCATGATACGGGGGGGTGTTGTACTCGAAGAGGAAGCTGCGCACGGCCCTGGGGGCCATGGTGGCGGCTAGGGCTGCAGCAGCAGTGCGGGGGCGGCTGGGCTCAGCAGGGCGCAGCACCGAGCCGGGCAGCTGCCACATGTGCCACCAGGGACGGGAACTCCCTCCATCTTCCTCATAAGAGCCGCATTTGTATGAGCAAAGAGCTGCTTGAGGCTTGAGAGCCGCGGGTTGGCCACCACTGAACCAAAGCATCATAATCTTATTCATCTCTTCCCCTTTCACACACTTTCTCCTTCATTCACCCCCCTCTCCTCTACTTTGTCCTACTGTTGCCTCTTCACTGCCCCTTTGCCAATCATATGATCTGTTACCTCTTCCTTCCTCTATCTCACCCACCCCCCAACTCTCTGAGGCCTTTATGACACCCTGCCCTTCACCGTCACTTCTGACGCCTCTCTCTCTCCCCCACTGCTTCCCACTTTGTTCCCAACCCTCTTCCCCACCCACACCACTCTGCTGCAGCCTAATTTGGAGATCTAGAACAGCAGACTTCAAAGTGAGATTTAATAGTAGGCCCTTTTGAAAAATCTCCCCTTGAGATGACTGTTTTCTGACTGCAGATGAGTTTGCCTGAGTTGTGTTTCACACTGGTATAAAACAAGGAGTAACTCCACTGAAGTTAATGGAATAACACAGACGTAGGTTTTATTTGCAGGTGAACAGCTTCAGCATCTGCAGCAAAGTAAAAACTTACTACTAGACTAGTAAGTTTCATTTTGAAGTCTTTCGGTCTCCATGCAGGGCCGACTCAAGAGGAGCAACAGAGAATAAATTAAGTAGATAGTGGCACACATGTGCAAATGCAAGACGCCTTCCTGTGCACGAAGGCAGAAATGGGACAATTACAGACAATCATTATGAAGCTCCTCCTAGATTTACAAAGTGAACCAAGTTCATCAGAGGCAACCATGTCCGTTCTTCTGCACTGCGTGCAGGTGACTTTGCAAAGTGGAGAAGAACAATCCTCCTTTTGTTCTGTTTTTAAGATAGGCATTTTGATACTGAATAAGGTTTTTGGTTAATAATCCAGGCACCTTCAAATCACAGTGGTGGAAATTAAAGAGTAACCCCACTGAAGTCTAAGGAATAACACCAGTGTCAGAACATTTTAAGTGAACTCACATCAGGCCCAAGATTCTGCTGACATAATGTATGACATCCACTTTTGTATGTACTTAAAACACTGTGAGAATTCAATAAAGATAAAAACCCCCACGCATGTGAAAATAAATTTAGGTGCAGGGTAGGCTTGATGCTATGACATGTATTCAGAACTCTAGGATAGGACTGTAGCTCTTAGCAATATAACAAAATGCACATACTGGTTTTCTGGCATACTTCATCTACAAACACAGTCATCTGTTAGAGTGGGCTTAAGTCCATTTATAAACAGGATGCATGCCTGTTTTTAAAAAGCATACTGTAAATTCTACCCAAATATAGTTTTAGAGGCATAGCCCGTACAATTCAGCAAGGGGCATCTCTTCTGAAAACAGACCCTACAGAAAACAGATAACAAATGGCACCAAGTTTTTTGATGACATCCTGCCTTGTGGCCTTACAGCCACATTGGAGAGGGAGGAGTGGCGCTAGAGAGAGCTCTTGGGGGGGATGGATACATTTCTAACACATCACCCACTATAAGACCAAAGAGAAATGCAGGCAGCAGGCTGCTAAAGAAACTGTGATTCAGTACTACCAAGATCCAAAGGAGCATCTACCTTACACCATGATCAATGGTATCGAAGGCGCTGATAGATCTGATAAAGGCAGCTGGCCATTTTTCCACTGAAAAGAAATTGTCAGCTACAGTCACCACCATAGTCTTCGTATCAGAGTTCAGCCTAAATCCAGAAAAACAGGTGTCAAGGAAATCCAAACTTTCCAAATGCACCAGAGCTGTTTCATCACAAACTTCTTGGCTGCATTAGCCAAAGAAGGGTGGCTGAAGTTTGGGAAGTAATTAGAAACTGCCAGAATTAAGCAATAACTTTTTGAGACAAGGGCTGACAATTCACTTAAGAAAAAGCAGTGTCCTGCCTTTCTGCAAGGAGACTGCATTGGGTAGTACAAACCATTCACAGGCCAGCATCTCTCCCTCCTCCAGGCTTGGCATCTCTCTTTCTCTCTCTCTCTGCATCTTCTGGTTTGGTGTCTCTTCTTCCCGCCGTCCACTGGGCATTTCTCACTTGTACATTCATCCAGTTCCAAAAACTGCCCCCCCCCCCTTTTTTTTTTTCTTGCCTCCTGCAACTTCTGTCTCCCTCTCCTCCTGGAGGCTTCTTTGCTAACATCTGCACCATAGCTGTCCCAGGTACCTCTTGGTTCCCTTTGTATCTCCATCTGCATCCTTACAATGTCTCTCTCACCATCTTCCTTAGCTTCTCTTGACCCCAGGAGACTCTCACCTGCCTCCTTCATAGCTTCTTCTGCACTCCTCCACCTGTTTCACTATTGCCTTAAATCCTCATAATTTCCTATATGGCTCCCTCTGCAACTCTATGGCTTCCTCAACTCCTTCCAAAGTTCTTCTTGACTTCCCCCCCCGCAACCTCCCAGCAATATTTTTCAAATGGAAACTTTTTGTGATTTCACCTAGATCTGAACTTCAGCAGAGTTCCTGGGTTGCTGTGGGGTTATGTGAGCTGAGCTTCAGTTTGGGGCTCTCTAGTACAGGTCTCCCCCTGGCCTTATTAAGACTCAAAAATCTTACCGAGGTCAGGACAGCATCAGGCCTTATAATGAGATTTCTTGCAATGTCTGTGACCTTCATAATCTTCTATTTGAGTCTGAAGAGTAGTTCTCAGGCAGCTAAGTTTCTGATCAAGACTATGGTGAGGCACAAGCTGAATCAACCTCCAGTGTCCCCCTCATTGCAAAGTATAGTCCTGTACTACTGCTACAGTATATACATTGCAAATGCAGACTGTTTTCTGGCTGACAATAGCAATACCTGGGACAGTGCACTAAGTAAACAAACAAATGTATTTGCAAAACCCACCAAGAGGCAAATTTCACCACATTTACTTTATGTGCAAAATTTTTGCACAGCTGCAAGCTCGAGTTGCCCTGTGAGCATCTTGGGGGCGGAGGGCAAGGAAGGGTGTGGAGCAAAAGGCTGGATTCCAACTTCTGCAGTGCCAATGTCATGAAACTTTGGAGACATGAATCACTCTTTGACTCCACGGGTGCTGAGTTGCGGAGCCTCCATGACCGGCACCCGCAGAGCCAGCATTTGAGATGAATAGAAGCCTCTGAGTGGGACTCAGAATGATGTAACAGTTATACAGATGGCATAGTGGTAATCATTAAACAGCTTTGGCCAGTGTCAGTGGGAGAGTGAATAATGTGTGCCCAGGGTGATAAAATTCACCCATGAAGTCGAGAAAAATACACACATTCTGACTTTAGATGCATAGGTAATCAAAGATAGGAAAGTCCTTGCCACCATAAGATCTCTTATCAGAAACCTAAGGCAGCTGGTTGGTTTCTGAACTCTGACTCACAGAATCCCATATGGTCACAGTATGCTGCAAAAAAAAAGTAATTTTCGTGATTTCTTTCACCTCAGCAAGTCCAGTCCAGTCTGAATGGCTCCTCCCTCCCACCTCCTGTCCATTTAAAATGTATTTATTTTATATATTCTTACGGCCCCATTGAAACATTAAAAAGAGAAGCCAAAGAAAATACCTTGCTGACATTATTTCATTTCCACTGCTTGGTGAACTGCCACAGGCTAGTTAAAGTGAAATGCAACAATCTGTCTGGAATTAGAAAGCTGTCTTTTAACTGCTATTATCTCTAGAACCTTTCTAATAGCAGTCCCAGAATACAGGTTTAAAGAAAAATCACTTTAATGGAGGTCTCAGAACTACATTTTTATATTGCACCACACTGAGCTATTGATTAGCTTTACATTAATTTTACAGGCCAGAAGAATTTATCATGATTTTCTCCCTTTGATTTCACTGCCCATCAGCAATTGTATCAGTTTTCTGCATAGCTGCTGAGCAAAGTTATACGCTGATGCACTTCCTATCCTTGACTTTTGATTCCAGCCTGTTTCAGCAATCTCAACCAGTCACTTCCTGTCTCCCCTACTTCACCGTCTGGCACTTATTTCAGACAAGTCAATATTTTTAAATTATATCTGTACTAGGAGTAATTAATCATAAAGCTTTATGCTTTGTAATGTTATTTGAACTTCTGCTTGGCATTCACAATTAGAAAACAAAACAAAATAAGTTCAATTATGAATATCAATTTAGGTTCACATACTCGTAACACCTGGGCTCCTAATACCCGTGAATAAGTATTACTTATAGTCACTTCTGTAACCATTAAAAATTAGGTAGTTCAGTTTGACTTTTCTGATAAGGCAGGAAAATATTTCATTTTATAATCACCAATATTCAGAGTTACTATATATGAAGACATATTATGTTGGAAACTCTATGTTGTAACTCTAGGCATAGCCCTGAGCAAGGGGGGCCGGAGGGGTGCATGAGCTCCACCAGCCAAGGAAAAGCTCTTGGAGTCACAACTTCCTCTCTACTTCTTCTTTGCTCCCGGGTGGGTAGTAATTTACTGTGGATACAAACCCACAGTAAATTACTACCCGCAGTCTGGCTCTGGCTCAACTACTCTGACCAATGATTGTGGGGGCTCCATTAATTTCCTACCCGTTCTTTGCCCCTCCCTGCCTCTCCACTCCCATCCGCTCCTGTGAAGGCAGTAAGCAGACAAGTAGCTTTACTTATTCATATGTATGCAGACCCAAGGTCCAGGTAACCCACATAGAGGCATCCGTGGGGCTCTCACTCCCTTGTGCAGGCATATAGTCAGAGTTAAATCTAGCTCTGTAAGTGGAAACATGGCATTTCTACCTGATGACTCTGCATCTGTACTACAGCACTCCAATTCTGCTGTGTCCTTTGACAGCGTCACATGATGCGTATCGTTCTCAGGATGACCGTGAACGACCACGATAGTTCCAAACTGGTGTATCAGAATTGCAGAAATCCGTAAGCATTCCCTATGCCTACATAATCCATTCCATTGTGCAAACATAGCGGCTCTGTAGAGATTCAATCCATAATTATGCTACAGCACTCTATCAGATCTCTGACCCCTACGACTAATAGAAACTGACTCCAAACACACCAAGGCCTGATTCTGATCTTAGAGCAGTGTAAAAACAGGAGTGGCTCCGCTGTAGTCAATGCAGTTACACTAGTGTCAAACAACAAACGGGCTCATTGTTTCATCTCCTCATTTTAATAGTTACATTTTATTACATTTATTATTTTGTTATGTCGCACCATTCATCTCCAATGGTAATGTTTGGACAGAGAGCTAGTAATGTTGGTCTGTCCTAAGGGAATTGGCTAGTTGTGCTGCAGTGAAGGAACCAGCCCAGGTTTCAGCAGACTGCTATTGTGATACTTTAAGGCAACTGAAGAATATAACTGTGGCAGCGAGCAGAAATGCATGTAATTTATGGCATAGGCATCTTTAAAATATTTGTTTAAAATAAAAAGGCTTTTTAAAATGTCCCAAGCAATTTTAGGGGGATCAGTTTTCTCCTTCCTTATTCTTTCCTACTTTTCTATTCATTTCAAGTCTCCCACTGAAACTAAATCCACTGGATTTCAAATTATGTCTCAATTAGAAGGAAATTAATTAGCATCCAACTTATTCCCTAATTTTCTTTCAGTGGAGATTGCCAACATTTAACACAAGCCTAAAGCAAGGACTCAGAGACTAACACAAGAAATGAGACAAGAAATGAGGGCTTCAAAATGTGTGTGTGTATCTATATGTTTTAAAATGTACCTTACAACCCCAGAATTCCAGACTTCTGTGATCAGAAATATTTCACTTTTTTAATCATCATTCATTTGGGAAGTTTGCACCAGATCCTTTCTACCTTTTCATGGACTATCTTTTAAAATACTCATGCCCTTTTCAACAGCAGAATCCAGACATATTAGTTAGGTATGTCTTTAGTCCCAACGTATAAAATTTCTTTTTCATATAACCTCTCCAGGTGCCTATAAGGATTTTTCAGTCCATAGTGTGTATATATATCAGATGCCCATCTGAGTCCCAGTTTACTACATGATTTATAGACCTCTGCAGTCTACTCTCTTTCCTGCTGTATGTATTTTCCAGTTCTTTCAGGCTTCTATTCATTACAAAGTACTCACATTTGTTTCTTTCCCTCCTCTTTAGAGGATTTTGGCCACCATTCACTACGCTTTCTGCCCTTCACCCATGCTATTCTCTTTTGTCATTTTTGCCAGGGAGGGCAGGACAAGAGGCAATGGATTCAAATTACAGCATAGCAGCTTTGGATTAAATCTCAGGAAAAACTTCCTAACTGTAAGAACAGTAGGGCAATGAAACAGGCTGCGTCAGGCGGTTGTGGAAGCCGGTTGATTGGAGGTTTTCAAAAGGAGGCTGGATAGCCATCTCTCTTGAATGGTTTAGACACAACAAATGCTGCATCTTGGCAGGGGGTTAGACTAGATGACCCGTGCGGTCTCTTCTAACCCTAGGACTCTGATTCTATTCCTTTTCAGTTTTTTCTATCACTGTTATCTTTCTTCCCTATTGCAGTTTGTGGCATACAGCTGCCCTGAAGTGTTTAACTGTTTCTATTGTGCAGGCTACAATGGCATGCAGCAGCTTTGCTCCTCTCAATTGTCGCAGGTTTTAAGTCAGAAAACAAGAACCAGGGATAAATAGCTAAAGAGAAATATATTCCCAAGTTAGCAGCGACCAAACATTACTATCCAAAGACTTCTGTGAAACTAGCTGGTGGTTCCAGACAAGTGTCCACATGACAAAAAAACACCACTGCAACTGGCATTAATTAGCACCCTTGTTGACAGACTTAGTAGAGAGGTGAAGGATTGCATAGACATGGAGGCTGAACCATGGAGACTTAGCCACCGAGATGGTCCTTCCAGCATGATGCCAAGAGAGTGTGGGGTAGAAGTGAAACCACAAAGTTTAGGGAGGAAGTAGGACTGAAAATACAATGGTGATGTGCTAAAAGTTGGGATGGGTGGGGGTCAGCAAAACACATCCCCCTCAAACTCCCACCATGGATGAACGTATGGAGTGGGGAAATTTGCACCACCACGGCCCATGAGCTGTTCTGTATAAACATAATGGATGTTGCAGTTAGTACCTTTCAAGAACCCAAACACACACACACACACACACACTTGGAAAATAGGCAAAAAGAGAAAAAAGAAATGCTTTTGTACAAACATGGTATTTCTAGACCTTAGATTTTTGTTTTATGTATGTCAGATTTGCTGGATATATGCCTCCGCTTTGGTCTGACCCAGTTTGATGTTTCGTTGATGCCCATTTCTTTTCCAAACTTGACATTTTGGGAATTTTGTCAATTTACTTTTATGTGGGGTGTTTTTTTGTTGAGGGAGGAGTGGACATTGACCAGTGTCTCAAGCCTGAACCATTATAGACCTAAGCAAACAGCCTTAATCTATCTTCCCCCACCCCCTCCATTCTTTTCCTTTACTGAGCACAGAATGTAGAGAATCTACTGTTTTTAGTCAGTCCATAGACATAAGGCGGGGAAGGGGCTAGGAGACTCACAGAAAGAAGACGGTCCAGGCCAGCAGCAAATTAAACATGCCTCATACTCATATGCATGTCTGTCAGAAGAACTAGCAATGGAACTACGGTCCAAAAGCTCGGCATCTGGATTGAGCAGCTGGCAGGGTTCCTCCATATGGGCATAGATGTCAGTTTCTATACCGGATTTGAGGGGAAACTGAAGAGCTCTACTCCGCACCTCTTACAAAACAATACTGTCCCAAATGCCTATTGCAATTCCACGCATTGGCATTAAGAAGCAAGTCAATCCAAGCCAAATGTATGTATTTTGACATCTTGCACCTAGGTTTTCACTGACAGTGGGATACTGGCATGGACCTCTGTTTGCACGAGGGTGTCCATTTGTCTGTGTAAACTGACTAGAACACCTCATTGAAATGACCTTTTGCTGCCCCCACTCCCCAAACAGCTCACTTGGAGAAATGATAAGAACAAAGAGAAGGGGCAGGGCATCCTGAGCCCATCAGCCTTTCCCAGACTGTTAGAATAGTTTTAAATATTTTTTTAATTCTCTAAGAAAACCAATTTCATCCTTGAATGTTCAATTGATCTACAACAAACAAACAGAAAGGTATTAGGGAGAAATATTGTTTCTCTATTTTGCTTTGCTGTTTAGAATTTAATCCTGGTATCCTAAAGGAATGATTCAAAATAATTCTGCTAACGGTCCTTAATGTATGTTTCAAATGTAACTGCTTCGGATAGGGCTATGAGGTACATGTTTGTTATGGGTCAGAGGACGCCAACTCCAGTAGGTATATTATATAAACTTTCACCACAGACCATTTAGGGTCTGTGCAATAGATAAATCATTTTGTAAGTTTTCTAAGGGTTATGTACATACTGTGTCAGGCTTATTAAAAATAAATCTTAGGGTGACAATAAAACTGTAGCTTAGAGGACTCTGCAACTGAAGTGTTGCTTCCACTTACTATTGAGCCCAAATCAGAGATTTTAAAGCAGAAGGGACCATTAGGATCAGCCTGACCACCGGCATAACACAGGACAAAGAATCTCACCCAATAATTTCTGCATCAAGCCCATAACTTTTGTTTGAACTACAGACTATCTTTTTAAAAGATGCGCAATCTTAATGTAAAGACTTTAAGTGATGGGGAATCTACCACATCCCCTGGTAAGTTGTTCCAATGGTTAATTGCCCTCGCTGTTAAAAATCAGCACTTTATTTCCTGTCTGAATTTGTCTAGCTTCAGCTTCCAACCATTGGGTCTTGTTAGGTCTTTGTCAGATAGTAGACTGCTCTTTATTCAATCAGAAATCTCTTCCCCATTAGGTACTTGTAGACCATTATCAAGTCACTGCTTAATCTTTTCCTGGATAAAATAACTAGACAATAGGCGTGCACACGGGGTGTGCCGGGTATGCCCAGGCACACCCTAATGCAGGGCTCGACAGAACCGAAATGCGATGCGAGCCACCACCGAAAAAAAGGACCCCGGCATGTTATTTGGCGGCGGGCACCACATGATGAGCTGCTGCTGAAAAAAAGGACCCCCCGTTAGTTTTTCGGTGGCGGAGAAGACACACTGAGATTTTTTGGCAGAGAGTAAGGCAGCGAGGGTAAATCAATTTTAATCTAGTGCGGCCCGAAAATTCCCTAGATGCACACCCATATGTAATGTGCTGCGCACACCTATGAACTAGACTGAGCTTCTTTAATCTCACTATATGGAGGTTTTCCAGATCTCAGATAATTCTTGTGGCTCTTTTCTGGTGCCTATCCAATTGGTCAACATCCTTTCTGAAGGGTGGGCATCAAAACGGGTCACAGAAGTTAATGGTAAATAAAATTAATTACGTGTTTGTATTTCTGAAAAGGAGAAGGTTGTAATTTAATGTATAGGAGGAGGGGATTAAAATGAAACAGCTGGACCATACTAGGGACCATAAGTCCATTGAAAGATTCCCACCTACTTCAATGGATTTTGGGTCAGCACCCGAAGGAGTAAAAACGACAAGGCTAGGTTATCTATGTGGCAATAAAATAGCCTCTGAGAAACAAGGTTCAAGTGAGTTTTATGTTACATGCGAAAACTACCCCAATGGTCTAGTGGATGATTTTTTATCAATAGAAAACTACCATATAGTTTACCATATATACCACCAGAATAGCATATACATTCTATAGTTCACAATGCACATAGGTATGGAGCACAGGTCTATCACAGCCATCACCATAATATCCGAGCAACTCAAACCTGACATGCATTGGCAAATTTGCATGTACATTATCGACTTGATCATTATCAATATTGCACATTCATCCCAGATATACCCAGAATTATTTGCCCGAGGAGAAAAAAATACCGCAAGTTGCCTGAAATCTACTATACAAGGTCTTGACAGGATAGAAGGTCCTAGCGTGATAGTTTTTTCAGCTTAATGTGTGAATCCATTTAGAGTTCACGTAAATTAAGGACTAACAGTATTTCATTTGAGCCAAGTACTGAACAAATTTCTTGCCTATTTCTGATCATGGGACTCTCGAGCAGTGATTGCCAAACTGTGCCATACTGGATGGTCATTTTTATTTATTTTTTATTTGCAAAGCTGTTAGGAATGAGAAATCAAGGCAGTTTTCACTTGTGACCTATAAGCTTAGGTGTCTGGAGCTGAAAGATGAGTCCACTAACCAATTGTACCACCTACCTCCCAGTGAGGAAATTTTTCTGCATTTTTCTCTTTGGGCTGTTATTATTCGTATCGCAGTAGCACCTAGGAGCCCCAGCCACAGACCAGAACCCCACTGTGCTAGATTCTGTACAATCATAGAACAAAAAGATGGACTTTATCCCCAAATGTTTACAACCTCAGTTATGGGCTATTCTATCAATATGCAGACTAGGTGGAATAACTTTACCTACATTGCTATTATTATTTTTATGATTAACTGTATTACTTTAGTATAACGTGTTTCCATCCAAGGTCAGGATTCCATAGACATTTTACAAAAACAGTCCCAATCCCAAAATGCTTACAATTTAAATAGTTAAATATTATCATCCTTATTTTACTACTGGGGAACTCAGGCACCAAGAGATTAAACGATGTGCCCAAGGTCACACCGGAAATTGGTAGCAGAGCCAGGAACTAACCCATCATCTAGAGAGTCCCCCTCCCTCTTCCCTTACACTGGGAATTTTGTGACTATGGCTTAAGCACTCAAATCATATTGAATTTAAGGATTTGGTGACCAAGTCCCTTAGGTTCCTTTGAAAACCCCAGGCCACAATCAGGAAAATAAATCTTGACTCCTATTTTATATCAGAAACTCATCAGAATTTTGAATTACACTGTATAGTTATACAGGCTGGGAAAATTTGCTCTGCCATAGATCATATTCCATTTTATTTAAGTCAGATGCTAAAGAAGTTTTAACAGGCAGGGAAATAGGCATAACAAACTACTATTTGATGCTCAAGTGGAAACCATGCAAAGGGTTAATCTTTTGTTCTTTAAGCTCCAGCAGGTTGAAGAGTTCCCTACAACACCTTATGTGATCTCCATTGTTCACATGGTATTAAAAGTAATTATTAGCTTTTTATTTTTCTGAGTTTCAGTTGCAGAATGTGCATGCTAAGATTAAAAGGAAAACAAAAGTGCAGAAATGCCAAGATGCTATAACACACACAGCCCTTCATCACTTTATGCACAGTGTTACAAATTTTATCTAATCAACTGATGTTTTAAGTAGTAGAGAATTCAACAAGAATAACAATGTGGTGACAATTTAGGGGGAGGAGGGTTTCTTCATAAAAACACTGTCTTCTGTTTGGTCTAGATTCAGGTCAAGACATTTCACTAATTTGCTAGTCATTAAAAAGATATTTTTATACCCAGCCTGTAATATTATACTCTTCAGTGATTATGATAGCTCCCAACAGAATTCCAGACTTTAAAATGAAGGCTGGGAAGCTGAGCTGCAATTATGATACTTTAAATAATTCCACAAAAGTAGAACCACTGTTAAATAATTTATAGTCTTTGATCTTGTCACAGATCTACTGAAATCTTCACATCACTCAAGCTAAATATTTTCAAACAGAAATGGGAGAGGTTACTTTTTTTTCCCCTTCTGTCAGTGCAGCCACTCAAGAAATAAAAGTTCTGGGGCCAAATTCTCATTCACGCTGGTGTAAGTTATTTCAGTGCAACTTAGATCAGAATTTTGCCCTCCATGCTTAACTCTTATAGAAACTGGACTTTACTAATAGCATTTTTTAAAGATTTAAAAAAGTAATACTCTTATTTTTAAAATAGTCAATCACATTTTTCTAATATCTAGCAAGATGTTGAAAATACTGCTCTTCCACCATGATATTTCTTTGTCTGTCCATACAAGGAACATTACATGTGCTGTAAAAGAGGCTGAGCATCAGACAGATGAAAATACAATTCATGCTAAATTCTGCAGTGGCACCTATATTCGTAGCACCGTAGTCAGAGCCTCACCAAGTTCTGGATGTAGAATATTCAATATTAGTATCAAAAGTATTGAGACAAAAATAATATCTGGCATAACTCCATTGAAATCAATGGAGTTGCATATGGCGTGTGTGTAGCGGGGTTTTCTTATTCAGACTGATTTAGAAGCACACAGATTTGGTACATTCATGCTGAGTGGATACAAACTGGGTCTGGCATATAAGAGACTTGGGTTCTATTCCCAGTTTTTCCTGGAGTGACCTTATACAACTTCTTCATTATCTTATTTGTGAAGTGACAGGTTTTTAGGGGAGAGAAGGCCTTGCTCATTAGTTAGGACTCTGAAATACACAGAAATGAAAACAGCTGGCAGCAGAGAAGAGACCAAAACTCCTGTTGCACAGCTGAGTGCACTTTCCCCAAGGCTAGAGGGTATAGAGATCCAGAGTCTATCTGTCTCTCATCCACAGAACACTGCCCCAACTTGGTAGTGCAGCAGAACAGACAATCCAGTTCAGCTGAAAAGTGGAATCTCCCATAAAATCTGGCACACGGAGCTGGTTGAGTTTCCGCACTGAGTTTTTTTATTAAGTTTTTCATTGAAAGTTTGATTTTAAACAGAATCTCCAGACATACTGCTCACCCACCTAAAAATGTCAATTTTTTTCTTCAAGTCTTTTGACCAGCTATCAAAGCACTTGAAATTTTCTGATGATCAAAAAAATGTCAAAAAAGTTGAAATTTTGACATTTTCTGAAAAACAATTACAAAGAAAAACATTTATTTTAAAATTCCAGTGGAATTTTTCAACTATTTTTGCTACCAGCTCTACTTCCCACCTTATGGTGGGGTTGCAAAGGGGAATCTATTTGTTTTTTATGAGGTTCGAAGGACGTGTCTACACAGCAGCTTCCCAGAATAGACAGACAGACAGACAGACAAGCATTAGCTCTGCTTGACTTAGCATGATGAAAACAGCAGTGTCGCCATGGTATCACAAGCTGTGGCTGAAGCCATCCACCTGAGTACATTTCTCAGGGAGGTTTGTATTCAAATGGCTAGCCCAAGCTGCAGCCCATGCCACCACGGCTACACTGCTATTTTTAAGCCCACTAGCTCAAGCACAGCTAGCACATCTGCCTACCTTCACTAAGAAGCACCCTCCCAGCTGCTGCACAGATATACCTAAAGAGACTAACGTGATCTGAGCCGTGTAAACTGACAGTCAAGCGTAGACAGTATCTTTTTCATTTTAACACGCGGTGCTACACCAGCTCAGCAGCGCTTACCAACTTGTCTTTGGAAAACACCTTCAAGTACCTGTTGCAATGCAGTGGCTGCTCATTCCATGCCACAGTCCCTTCCATGTTTGATGCCTAATGTCATGAATGTGTGATCTCGCCTCTTTAACCTCCCATGAAGCAGATGCAACTTTACATTTCACCATATAACATTTTCTTGCAACGAATCTGAGTGTGCCTTAAATAACCATCCCCAACCTCGCTCCCTTCCCTTGAATTAATGCCTTCCTTAGCTCCTCCTTCACCTGCTCCTACCTCATTATGCCTTCCTAGCTGCTGTCTTGCTTTTGAACTTCCTATGACCTTTGTACATGTTGTTTCTCTGTGTTTCACCAGATGAGAATTTTGACCTGTATGTTTATCTGCCTATTCAGAAAATGCTATCTGTGCTACTGGACCACCATTTTAGTGGGCCAGTTAGAATCACAGGGCCATTACCCCATTAGACTCTCACCTGGAAGTTGAGTGCACTATTGTTGCATCACATGTACATTTAGGTATCTACTATTTTCTCAATTGAGATTATGAAAGTTGATTTCTAAACACCAAGGGCAGAAGTATAGGAAGTTATCTGCGTTTCATACATGATGTACCAACCACACAAAATCGTTCTCTGACATCCGTGCTGCATGGAATGGTACATGTGTTTTCTGTTACTAAGGTAACACTTTTGTGAACAAAGGTATACATAAAATTCCATCAAGACAATAAAAACCCCTACATTTTAGTTACCAGTTCTTTTAATTAATGGTAAGCAGAATTGCTAGCATAATTTTTTTTTTTTTTTTTTTACATAAACTGCTATAGAGAGCATAATATATAGACGATACAGAATGCAGCAGAGTTTGGTGGGTATACGTATGGGCTACAATGAGTATAGATACGGTAATAAAAGTTGTATCAATTATCTGGTTTTCAATCAGTTCATTGCACTTGCATCATGCTTCCTTGCTAACTTAAGGCAGGCAGTAAGTCTTTCCATTTCTCTGAATTCTTTTATTTAGCAAATCCCATTTCTATTGTGCATATTTGTCTTTAAAACCATCGTGATAAAACGTTATTGGATGCAGTCACAAGGATAATGTATCTATAACTGTCTAATTTCAGTAAATCAGGGCAGAATCATCAGGGTTTTACATGATTTCTCTTAAACATAACATACACAAGGATACTAAAATTGGGCTTGTGCCCTTTTTTCTTTTTTGAGTATAAAGAAGGTGTGAACTTTTTTTTTTTGAGGGGGTCTCTAGCAAATAACCATGGCAGACACCTATTATGCCTCTTTTCAAACTGGGGCACTATGCTGTACATGGATTGAAGGAAAAAAAGGGTTAAAAGATTCACTCTGACTGAGGACTCAGTGATGTCCACCCCTGCATTTGTGCACCTAGAAGGTAAAAGGTACAGGAGTCTCCCTCCTTTTGTGTGGGCCAGTAAGAGTGACAGTCCTCACACTTCAGAGTCCAGTGATATTTCTGGGCTCATTCTGCACAAGGCATCAGGGCTAGCTCCTCACCAGGAGGATATACATTGCGCCCTGACCAGAAAGTAGTCTACACTACAACTTTTTACCTCTACACAGTTGCCAGTAACTGAAGGTTTTTTTAATCTGCATTCAGTTGCCAGAGTCCTGAATGTGCCTGCTCCTGGTGTATACTGACAATGCCAGAAAACGTTCAGTATTGTGCTAAGTGATCACATCTGTTGGCAATTGTCTGCAGACATGGTAAGATTTTGCAGCGCAGGCCAGCCTTGACTGTGGCTGTGCTAAACACCAGGGCAATATGGACCTGCAGTGTCTCCGACTACAGGCTGTGTTTTAATGTAGTGCATTACAGCCCGAGGAAAAACTGTCACTAAGTTTAAATTGACTGTATGGAATAAAAAGGGTTAACTGACTCAGCACAAATCGAGCACATGGGCTACTCTAGCTTAGAACAGGGACGAAAAGTATACATGGGAGGAAAAAATGACCTGTGGCTTTGAAGCATGACCATATAGCCAAATTGTGCAGTCTTCACCCAAACCAAATGCCTATGGAATCAATGGGACAACCCCCCTGATTAAAGTCAACGAAGGAGCTTCCAGAAGCAGCATGTGCATGGTGGACCTTGTGCAAAGTGGCATTTGTCTTTAAATTCCCCCACCAGGGGACACACCCACTGGACACAGCTGTCCTTTGCCATTTGTGCAGCTACACCACATATTGACAGAAATAGTGTGAATGCTAGCGTAGACTAGTCTCAAGGTGGTTGCCACCATGTTGTCTAGATGTGCTTTGAACAGAGTTAAACAACACAGTGGTAAACAACCTAGTGGTCTGTCAACACTGTTGCTAGCTCCAGTGGCCAGTGCTCCAGCAATGGAGAGAGGCTTTCAGAAAAAGTCCATGGAGCACGAGGCAGATGAAGCTAGAATTTTGGATCCTTCGCATCCAAGAGCTATCAAAGAGGGCCTAGGCAAAGTTTGAGTTAGACACAGTAACAGCCAGCTGCATGTCCAGTGTACAGTTGATTTCTGCGAGCCAGATGGCTACCTCTTGGGGCAGGTGGGACCTCTCGACTTGGGAGGCAGTTAAAAGATTTAGGAGTAGGAAACACAAATTTGTCTTGAGACACTGGGAGAGACAGCCTGTCCTGCCTGAGTGGTGAGCAAGAAGGCCAGGGGAGGGTTAATTCACATCAGTAGGGAGCTACAAACTCTTGGCTGGATGCCGGGGCTGTGGATCCGTAAGGAGAGGACAGACGCTCTACAGAACTTGCTCACATTCATCTGTTACAAAAGTGTGGAGAAGGATAAGGAGCATAAGTAGAACACACACCAATTCTGCTTCCCTTTGTGGGGGGTCCTTATTATCTTGGGCCCCTGCAGCTGCAGACTCTGCAGTCCCTGGGACCTAGACCTGCTTTCCATTGCACTAAAAACTGACCAACTTGTTTATTTTAGTGGCATGAAGAATGGACTGTTTTACGTGTCACTGTAATTTTCTTTGCTACATTGGTTTTCATTTCTGTTTGGTTTTCAGCTGGTGAGGGCACAAGCATCCTCTGCAAAAATGGGCTGGTATTTAGTAGCAGCAGAGTTATCTGAACCTTCTGCGTCAATAAATACTTTATTTGTTACAAATAAGCAACCTATGAACTAGGGATGTAAAAATTAGTTTTATTAAAAATCCATGAAAACATTCTAAAGATAGAATGGTTAAACGGTTAAACCCTGGGGGGCGGGGGAGCCATGCTAGACTCGGCTCCTCCCTGCCAAGGAAGACTTGCCGGGCTGCGGCTCCCCCACCGCCATGGTAGCTGGGCAGCTCTCACTCGCGGAGAGCTGGGTCGATCCCAGCTGTGGCTCCCCCCGTGCTGGGCTCTTTGCCTCCCCATGAGCAAGAGCTTCCCAGCTGATCTTGTTGGTGGGGAGCCGAGCCCAGCTGTGTCTCTGCTACTCTCTCCTGCTCGTGGGGAGCCAAGCGCAGTTGCTGCTCCCTTCCCCCACTGATTAACATTTAAACAGTTTACCTTTTACATCCCTAATATGAACAGGCCTGAAATCAAGGGCTCTGCTAAGATGGGCCTGTCCCTGGAAAGGTGTAGATGCTCTGACATTTGGACAAGTGCTGACCTTATGCTGCCTTAAGGGATTTTTGATCAAGGATATTAATATAGTGTACTTGATACAGAACTAGCCATAGCATAGCTAAGACATCTGTTTATATTACAAGGATTTAGGCCTTTAGGGGATTAACACCTAGTGAAAATGCATCTGTATTTGCTTCTGTGCAAAACTGCATTTTAAATTTTTATCTTATCACACACACTACACATGACAGCTAATCTATGTCCTTTGATCACCAATATTAAAGAATTTAACTAGCTTTGCTAGTTAATAGTATCATTATTTAAAAATGTGTTCTTCCTGTGTGCATTTGAATTTATTAAAACCTATATAAGTAGTTTCATGCATCCTTATGAATTCATATATGCATTTTTATGTCTCAGTAATGCTTGGATTATGCAAACTTTGGAGGGCAGGGGGGCAAAGGATACCAAAATATACTATAATATAATGATGCAGAATATGATAATTTTTGTAGAAAAATGCTAAAAATAAAGGCCTATATTTTTAGAAAAATGTGAGCAGTTTTATGTCTGATATATGTATGCAATCATGGTAATTATGTGCACAAATTAGTCAAGAAAACATCTATTTTTCTGAAAACAGGCAAAAATGGTAACAAACTGAATTTATCAATAGTATCCTCCCAGGTTTAGACATAAATAAATCATACGGGACTTAACTAGCGTAATAAAATTAGAGTTTCTAGGTGCTATGGTACTACAAATATAAAAAAATTCAATAGAATCATTCACTGTCATAGAAATTAAATTGCTATTATGTAACCTATTCCATTTTCTTCCCAATATATGATTACTCCCTATGGAATATTTTCCACTGCTTTGCCCAATCCAACTTTAAATCAATAAGTTAATAGCTTTCCCCCACTTACTTTGAGAACTGCTCTACCTCTATATAGATTTCACAAACTTGGTCCCTGTGAAAACATAACTTAATAGTAAAACAAGGGGTTTAGTGGCTATTTGGGTCAACAAACATACAGTAATACTATCCCAACTTTCTCTTCTCTCTCCCACTCAAACTCCACTAGCACACTTCCACTTCCACTCATTGGTCTCTTTGACCATCACTCTCTCAGTTCATAGTTTATATACCTTAATATCCTAGCCCTTAACTGTTCCAATCAGTCCCATTTCTCTCCAAAAAAGAAGCCAGCTCAGACACACAGAGGGCTTCAGACATTTTATTTCAGAGTAGAATGCTTCTCTTTAAACACACACACACACACACACCCTAAATCTCTTTGGGATAAGGTCAAATTGGAGAGTCTAATAAACCCTTGATATATTCTATTTGCAATTATACATCCATTCTTAATAAAGTTACTATTGCTGAGCTGGGTCTTCCTCAAAGATTTGGTCTTGCATGAAGACATTTCTTCTCAAAAGTTGGCTCCAGCAACTACATCCTCTCCTTTACAATGCTCATATTAATGTAGAACATTATTTCTTATCTCTGAAATTATATCACTGATGAGGTTTTCTTTGTTAAAAAGTGTGCTGGGTTAGATTCTCTGCTGGTATAAATCATCATAGCTGAACTGAAGTCAATCTCAGTTTAATACAGACAAGGATTGGGCCCAAAGTGTTCAGATTTGTAAGGGAAAACCCACTGATAGCATATCAGACCAGTATTTTGGACTCTTATCTGGCTTCTCACTACTAGCTTCAATTCAGAGGACTAATATTTAAGGCCATCTATTGACTATAGCTAGGTAACTCAAAGACCTATCACTGATTTGTGACCTTCTAAGATAATCAGGGATGTGAAGCTATTTAGGTCCAGGATGAAACTTTTGGGACCCAGGCACAAGATATTCTCAGTGGAGAATCAGATGTCAATCCCCATTCTCATGGAGGATATTGAAATGATCTCAAGCCAAGAGGCAGAACAAATACAATTGATGATGTTATATTTTATGTATACGGATGAATACAGTGTTTAGACTTGCCTTTCTTGGTTCAGCAGCTTATATATTTTAGATTTTTCTACATATAAGCAGCTGAACCCAGGAAAAATAAATCTATATACTACATTCATCACATAGACACTATATTATGGCTATGTTAAAATGCCTTTGATATAGAGAGTAATTTCAGTCATTGAAAGATTGTGCCCTTGCTAATCTGAATCTGTCAATTCTCTACTTTTCCTCTGATTTACTAATTCTATCCAAACCAGTTCAACTCAAATACATTCTGGCAAACTGACATGGCTCGAGGAGAATAGGTGCCCACATTGCTTACAAGCCAGCAAATGTCCAACGCTCACCACTATTCCAGCAATTCCAGTCATGTTCAGCCCATTTTTATCTGTAACATGTTCAGAGTTTCAGAGGTTTGTGATCAGCTGAGAATGCACTGAGTTCTGATCATCACAACTGCTGACTAGATTTATGTCTTTTAAACCAATCCTTCCATCTATTGAAACAAAGAATGTAACAAGTGGGATTAGTTTAGATGTTGACTTTGGATACTATGTAGCCTACTCTCCATTCAGTGTTTGGCTGGAAGTGAAGGTAGCAGCAGTATCATATGACAAGCCTACCACATGAATAAATGTTGTTTCCCATTCTTCATGAAGTTAAATCTGTGGTAGTTGACCTGATTAGGATATAACATTTATTCAGATGATAAAACCCAGCCAGCATGTAGTAAAAATGTTTTAATCTATAGTCCACACATAAACCTTCTCTAGAAACAAAGGTGGTCACAAAACTTAGAGTCTCAAACTTTTCCTCAGCTAGGGAGCTAAAACGTCTCAGCACAGAGCCATGTTTGATTTCTGATTTTTGTCTGGGAAAAGTATAAAACCCAATGCATAATTTCTGTAGATGTGGGATATTGCTAATCAAAATCTAAGATGTTAACAGTTAGAGTGTACTCCCATAGGATGGTTTTTCTAAGGGGTGAGTTGTATAACTTGAGTTGCACTTACCTTACTTACCATAGCTGAAGCTAACTTTTGTAAATTATATTGTTGTTCTTTAATGGGGGTTGTATCAGGCAGTTTTTCTAAATCATTATTTAACAAGTGTAGAAATACAAGTACATTTTGTCAAACATTTTTATTATCTCAATAACTTTAAACAATGATACAGTATTCATGACAGTATTTATGTAAAAGAATGGGTTTCTTATCTCATTGCTAATAAGAATTTGTCTAAGTCATTCTTCTAACATTAATGGAAATTAAATTGTACAGAAATCCCTTGTGCATTGACTAACAAAAGGATCCTTAGGGACCAGTTCATTTAAAATGTCTGAAGTCCTTCATGGTATTTAGAGATGTGAACCTTGGACACAGGTCCAAACAAGTTATTTAATAGGAGATTGTTTGAACTATATCAGTTCTCTTTAACCTTATGGCAAGCTAGGACTAGTACTCCAGTTGCAGAAAGGGATATAAAAAGATCAAAGTAATGTACAGTCTGATCATTAAGAATGATCAAAGCTTTTCATTAGCAAATAATTGTATTAAGATGTACTACAGTAGAGCCTCAGAGTTACAAACACCTTGGGAATGGAAGTTGTTCATAACTCTGATCAACATGTTGTGGTTCTTCTTTCAAAAGTTTACAACTGAACATTGATTTAATACAACTTTGAAACTTTACTATGTAAAAGAAAAATGCTACTTTTAACCATCTTCATTTAAATTACAAGGTTTCCTTACCCCTTCCCAAATTTTTTTTAAACTTTCCCTTTATTTTTTTAGTAGTTTATGTTTAACATATTACTGTACTGTTTTGGTTTTTGGTCTTTGCTGCTGCCTCCTTGTGTACTTCTGGTTCCAAATGAGGTGTGTGGTTGACTGGTCAGTTCATAACTCTGGTGTTTGTAACTCTGAGGTTCTATTGTTCTCCAGCCATAATATCAGAGCAGTTCCCTTACCTCCTGGGTGCAATTTTGTACTGATTGATTGTGAGTGAGCACCTCCAATGATAGATTTATACTGAGCCTCTTCCTCTTAGCACTTCAGGTTTTGGGGAAGCTTTCTTGCATGCTGTTAAGGGTTCTATGAGGACTATCTACTCCAAGACATTATGCAGAGAGGAAGGCATAGGATAATTCTCAATTTGGAAGCATATCTGACATGGGGAATTAGTTTTTTACCCCATATTATCATGCTCACAATTAAAATGCACAATCAAGTACCACATGTTCTTTCTTAAAACCTATACATTTACACACACACACACACACACATATATCCATGGCTTTCCATCATCAGCAGAGATCACTGCAATGCAGACAATGCCCATGAAGTAGATTTGCAGAATAATCCAAATACTGCGGTGCAAGTAGAAGTTTGATCAACTTGGTCCATAACAAAGGGGTTACAAATTAACTATGTCATTTTGATGGTATGCTCAAGAATACGGAGTTAAATCACAAGCCAGCAATATCTTTAATTATGTACAATTTTACCACATTTACTTGGGACATTATGTGCTCAGGTCATCACAAACACAGTTTCCACTGATCCTAACATCTAAGCCCCCCCCAAGAATAAAGAGGATTATTTAAGAATCTTCTCTCCCACACTTTAAAAAAAATATTTCATGAACTAATCACTCACATACATTTGGATAATTTGCCTGACTATAAGACATCTGCACTTTTATTTTCATTTCGCCAATATGTGGAGTGCTATTAATTCAAACCTTGCCTTTTAAAAGCAGAGCTCCTGATACCATTGGTCAACTGAGTCAGATTCAAATTTGAGCTCTCCTGAATATCTCATGCCTTGGGAGATCCAAAATGAACTCAAACGTTAACAGTTCTGGACAGAATACTGGTGGTGTTTTGGTAAGACTAGAAAAAAGTTATATTAGGGACTTGATAGACATAAGTTTAAAAGCAAAATACTTGCAATGAACAGCAGAAAGGCAGTTTTAAAAGAAAAATCCCTTCTTGGCAATTGAAACGTAGGAGGAGTTTTTAAAATTATATTAGGAACAAAAAATATCCTGACAATGGTATTGTTCCATTACTAAATGGAAATGGCAAATAATCAATACCAATGTAGAAAAGGCAGAAATGTTCAACAAATATTTTTGCTATGTATTTGGAAAAAAGAGAGGTAAGAGAACTGCTCATGGGTTGATGAGAACTTGAGCATCGCAGGTGTGACAGTCCATCAGCGTTCCATATGGAGTCCCTTTACAGAACTGAACTGTATAGGAATGAGAAGGAAATAACAATGCCTATTGTTGCATATAAGCATCAGCTAATGATGGAATTCAATGTTTTGATCCAAAAACTGAAAGCGACAGGCAATGATCCTTCAGCAAGTTAAAATGTATATCATACAAAATAGGGGTGGGAACTTCCAAATTCCAAAGAGAATGCTGAGAGCTTCTTGCTCTATTTGTGCACAGTTCTTCTCAGGAGTAGAGTGTGTTTGGGACGCAAATGCAATTGGTTTATCCATACCATTAGGAAAAACCTTTGGAAAGAACTGCACCCAGTCCCTATGATGAAGCATCACAAACCAATTGCAACTGTAGCAAAGCATCAAATGCATAAGAACTTTGGCTGGTGTCAACAGTCTCTTTGCTTCCTTAAATGCACACTCACATTTTCAGCCCATTTCCATTTTTAATTTGCTTGTAACAGTTCATGTAAAGATGCCAATATTGTCACCAGATTAGGCAAAAATTTACCATAGTAGCTAAGCAGTACTAAGAATCTACTAAGTACTAAGAATGTAACTGTGGCAGTACTTGAAGAACTGCCTATTCTTTCTCTGGCAATTTCCTTAAGTCTGTCACATCAATTACATGCCCAAGTTATTCAACTGAAGGTGGGAAAAACTCACGTTTGGCTCAATGTACTCTCAGTCCATGGTCTTCCAAACACTGCAAGACAGCACTCAAATTTTGAAGATGATCCACTTGATGATCCTTTCCAGTAACAAGGATGTCATCCAAATAGCACTGAACTCTGTTCAGTCCCTTCAGAATCTCTTCCATGGCTTTCTAGAATGGGGCAGGTGTCAATGGCAACCTGTTGTAACAAAATAAGCTTTTCTGTGTGTTGATTGAGATATTTGTGAGATGCCAGATTAATCTCCATTTGTAGATATGCATTGAGCAAATCCAATTTACTGAAACACTGTCCACCACTAAGAGTAGCAAACAAATCTTCAATATGAGGTCATGGATACGGATCTGAAATAAAACTGGATTCAGTGTTACTTTGAAATCTTCACAAATTTCTTACGTTCTCAAGGTCTGCTGTCTCAGGAGGTAAACGTCTCAGTTCACAATAAATTCCAGAGAATCCTTTTCTGTGGTCTTGTAACCGATTGGGTTTCGCCCGGGGGGGAGGGGGGGAGAGGGGGCATCGGCCTCAGAAGGAGGCCACACCACTTCACTACAGGCAGGTAAAGAGTCTGTAGCCCTAGCCCTCGGTCAAGGCAGGCAGGCAAAACAACCAGTCTATACATCCAGGCCCTCAGGCCAGGTGGGGCAGGCAAAATCGAGCAACTGGCAACACTCTATTGAGGCTTAGCAGGCTGAGGGGGATCACCCCAGGGTTGGGTTAGCCAAGAGGAAGGAGGACACAGACCCCCGCAACTCCACTGCATCCCAACCCAGGGCCTTAACAATGGCAGGGCATTCTGACGCTGGATCAGTGGGGCTCCAGCTGAAACATGCTGAATATTGCCTGGGCTTGAATACAACCAGCCTGCGGCCAGCGATCCCTGGGCTACTTCCTCCCCCTGTGCTCGTGTACCCGTGGCCCAGGTCGTCGTTCACTTCCTCGGGGTAGATTGCGAGGGGCAGCCTCAGCAGCTCCTCCAAATCATTGGCTGCAGGCCGCTCTTCCCAGTCACTGGCCACAGGCCACTCTTTCCAGTCACACACCATGCTATTGACTCTCCACTTCCCTGAGGTTGCTGATGGAACCGGTATTCTGCAATTATGGATGAGGTGGGAGAAAAATTTCCCTGCATTGCTGCAGTAATTGCTTCACATGTAGCAATTTCAGGCACAGTTAGAGACAACAGAGCATGCAGCAGTCCACATGCCTTCAGACCCATCACTGACAGCAAGGTTGAAACGTGTGCATTTGGAATGGAGTTGCAAGATACAAAATGCTCAAAACATTCAGAGTATACCACCCATGATTCATTTTCATCCAGCTCACCAACACTGCCTACAAAAGGTGCTATTTGTCTGCTCTCCTGTTGCACTTCACACCTCCTGGATACCTTTTCCACAGGGAAATTCTTTGTGTTACTGCACTAACTGTGCGTGATCACCCTCTGCTGGCTGTGTGCTTACACACTCTTGTCTGTACTTGGGCTCCCTCTGCTGGTTATACACCTGCCTGCTTGCACGAGGTCAGTGAAGATGGCTGCTTGCTTCCACTTTTACTGCTCCATTTGAAAAATTCTGGCAGTAGTTGCAGAACTCTTATCCTTTGTTCCATCTTCATTTGCCTACTTTCCCTCTCTTTGTCTGGTTCACGCTGTCCCAGCAGCAAAATGCAGCAGCAGTCTGCCTGCTGTCTCCTGGGTCTGTAGGTGAAATTAACCCCCTTCTTTATAATGTCACTTGCTTACTTTTTCTTCTTCTTGATCATGCAGTGGGAGCACTGGACACTCGTGGGATTTAAATTCCTCATCACCAAAACTTATGTTTCTGGAGCCAGCAGAGAAGGAAATAGACACATAGGGAACTGATGGAAACACAGCTATCTGCTGTGGTGGCTTTATTGTTCTGGCTGCAAAACCAAAAGCAACATGAAAGTGGGGCTTTGCACTGTGGAGTGGGGAGAACACAGAGCCCCCTGAACATTTAAAGGGACAGAACAAACAGAGGAATCTCGAATAGGAGTAGAGGAGTTATTATTCTGCTGTATCTGGCACAGCACAGCACTGATGGAATAGGGCGTCCAGTTCTGGTGTCCATAATTCAAGAAGGATGTTGAAAAATTGGAGAGGGTTCACAGAAGAAACATGAGAATGATTAAAGGATTAGAAAACATGCCTTATAGTGATAGACCCAAGGAGGTCAATCTAGTTAGCATAACAAAGAGAATGTTAAGGGGTGACTTGATTATAGTCTAAGTACCTATATGGGGAAAAAATATTTGAGAATGGACTCTTCAGTTTAGCAGAGAAAAATATATCATGATCCAGTGGCTGGAATTTGAAGCAAGACAAATTCAGACTGGAAATAAGCAATTTTTTTTTTTTTTTAAAACAGTGAGAGTAATTAATTATTGGAACAATTTAGCAAGGTTGTGGAAGATTCTCTATCACTGACAATTTTTAAATCAAGATTGGATGTTCTTTCTAAAAGTTGTGCTCTAGGAATTATTTTGGGGAAGTTTTATGACCTCATATAGGAGATCAGACTAGATTATCACAATGGTCCCTTCCAGTCTTGGAATCTACGACTCTAATGAGGACAAATGGGCCAGGGGCCATGAGGCTTCTTGATACAATACTGTGTACGAATGCTGAATGACTTTTGTTGGACATGCTCTGGATGGCTGGGCCCAAAAGTGGTGTGTAAGAACCTCATTGTAAACTCCACAAACACACACCAAAGTGTAACCCAAAATTACCATTAGGTTCAGTAAATTTGGCAATACCCAAAAGTTTTAAAACTCTTGAAGGAACACAATTTCCTCTTGCTTCTCACACTGCTATCTTTTGCTGTGATTCCTAGTAAAAGTTTGCGTAATGTTAGACAGTTTGTTCTTTCATTCTTCAATTAACATGAAATGTATTTTTTTTCTCCTCAGGGATATAGAGGAAATAGAAAGAAAAAGAAAAACAGGACCACTCTGGCATCCCCTTATCTCCTCCTAACCCAAGAAATAGAAGAATCCACCTAAGAGTTCTTTTCAGAATACTTGTTTGTCCTGTGCTTTTGTAGTAATTGTGTTCATTCAACAGACATACTAGGTGGCAAAGTGTTACCGAGTGTGCTGGAGGAATATTTACTGGGTAATGTGCTTGCATGGGAAGAAAGCTGAAAGCGCAGTTTAAATAAAGGCGTGGGCCTTGGACGAGAGAGAATATGTATGCAATATATATTGCCTGCATGGTGAAATATGAAGCAACTGGGAGCAGAGTTGAAACCTAATGAATATCTATTTGTGTGTTAAGCTCAAGGGGTTGTTTTCCTTTCTAGATCCTACCAGTGATGAAGAACTTCAACCCCTTCTCTCCTTCCACAGTACGGAAGGGGCAGCTGCTGTGCCTTGTTCTAGTCTAGTTTTTTTTTTTTATTTGTGTTACTTTTATTCTATTTAACTGACATTTCTACATGAAAAATATGCCAGGACATTAAAAAAAAAGGAAAAAAAATAACTTGCAATCTCATGGAAAGAGAGAGTTTTTGACGGGAAAATTTGACCTAGGATCCTTTTTGACCTTGGATCCTTTAGGTGGGTGATCACTTACCTCAGCTGTGTCCCATTGTTGTGAGAGGGCCCCTTTCATTGAGTGACTGTGCACTGGTGGGAGTATGGGGCTCACCATGTGACCCTTTGACATGTTTAACCATGTCCGATCATTATGTCTTACCCGCAGCCACAAGGACCATACAGGTTTCTGCAGTGCCGCTTCTTTTGATAGTTCTAGCTGCTTCTACTGCTTGGGCTCATGTCCAGTCCCAGCAGAAGCTTTGCAACCGATGCACATGGAATCTGCCTAAAGTGTCAGAAAGTGATGCAATTTTCAGTTGACACAATTCAGGCAGCTGCCAGTGTTTTAGCATTTTTCTCCTGTCCTGTTTTCTTCTTACAGATAAGCTCCCCAAAAAGGCCACAATATAGCAACAGATGCACACAATGAAAATTCAGATGGTTTTTAAAAAGTTTTTGTTCATTATTTTATCCCACCCTTCTTTAGGTGCTAAGATGTGATGATGGGCAACTGGGGCTAACTTTTCTTGACCACTGGGTATCTTGAATTACTTGCACTTCTCGAAATTCTCACTTGTCAGCCTGAGCTCTTTTTCATCTACAGCACTGTAAGTTTAATACACATGATAAACTTGATTGACTAATGAGAGTTTCAAAGTATTTGAGGTATTTCAGAATAGTGGCTCACCCTTTCTACCCCTTCTCCCTTTGTTGAGTTCCCCTAATCCTGAACTCCTCTCCAAACTCCCGCAGTGCTCAATGCCCTAACTGATCTTGGTCTCCCGCCAGAACTTGATCCGCCAACTTCTCCTTAACCTATAGTTTGAGTCAATCTTTAGTTCACCCCATCTATCTCCCTGCTATTACTGCAGATTCAATCCAGTCTTCAAGACACTCCCCAACCCATTACAGGCTCCTACTGAGCACCAGCCCAACCCTTGGTCCTCTTTTGCACTTCTCTCACTTTGAAAATTCACATGGCTTTGCAGAGATGAAGGCCATCACTTTTAACTTCCAGGAACCATGAAAAATGTCATTCTTGGTGGAACCGCCGAGTGCATGATGAGCCTGTAACCTGTTGCACACACAAAGGCCTTTGGATACAGTAGGAAAATTGGCACTACGGGTGCAGCTTCAGTGTGGTGACAATGGTAGAAGTTGCAGTGTACGCAGCACCCAGAGTGGAGATTTTCAAAGCAACCTACAGGACCTGAATGCACTGCTCCCATCAATTTCAAAGGAAATTGGGCATCCAAATCCCAGACACAGATTTGGAAATCTCAGCCCTGAGGTTTCTAACACCACGTTGCCTAACCCTGCTCTGAGCATACCTCAATCTACTATGCTGTGGGTCACGGGGCTGCCAGCCAATCTGTGGTGCGATTAAGAAACAAGCCTCAGAGTACGGGAAAATTAATTGGAGAGGCAACCTGATGCTCAAAGATGTGCTGAACCCTGTGGAACTTCACAGGTAGTGGGGAAGGAAGCAGAGGAATCAAGAGTGGCAAAAAAGAAAGAAGGAGCAAGCTTCTAGAAACATACCTGAACTGAAACTCTATCACTATTTCCATCTCATGGCAAAAATAATTGCTGAAAAAAATCCTTTACCTTCTATTAGGCTCTCTGAGGTACCTGTGCATTACCTTACAAGATAGCATATACAAAAAATATGAAGCATAAACTCCAGCTGATCCGTTTCAATTACCTTAACAATAATCTGAGATGTAAAAAATGTCCCCCATCACTACAAATCTTTATAAGCAGTGAAATAAACACCAACATGCCTTTTTCCAGCAGCTGGAAAATTATTCTATGACAAATTACATCATTCTTTTTCCTGTGGAAAATTTTTGCTCCAAGAGGTCGGAGAGAAACTGGGTGATGTTCTGGAGACAGTGCTGTGCAGAAGTAGGAAAACCAAAATGATGAAAGAAGGATGCCTCAAAAAACCATTTTTTTCTTAAGGAAAAAATCTATAGGTTTTTCAAAAAATAAATTAAGAAATTATGACAATGGAAGAACTGCTATTTCCCAAGCTTCCTCAGATCTAATGACATCTCAATAGAAGATTTTTAATGTACAGTATCTTAATGTTTCCCAATATTTTTCTTATTTTATTTTTTCCCCTCTGCTGTTATTACATCACTGAGAAAACACACGCACATACACCGTAGTCAGAAAAACATGTATTACAGTAACTACAACTCAAACAGACACATAAAAAAACAAGACTGACACTGCATCCTTAATTATATCAGCAACACGGGCAATATAATCAGAATCTGTGTGACCTAAAGTGCAACATAGGATAAGCAGCCATTCTTTTGCAATTCACTGAAGAGGAAGGTTTGGTCCTAACTAGTGATATGTCCAAGACACAAAATATGGTTCCTAGTTTTAAGCCCCAGTATTTGTTAGCATTCAGCTTTGGAATTTTGGCTTGAGCCTATTTCTAGTCAAAGTTTTGAATAACACTATTTTTGTAGATATGAATGTATATTTAACTTAACTCATGCATTTTGTTTTTCAATTCTGTGCAATTCCAGTACTGTGTCAATAGTAAGGTAGCAAGCTTAGCATAACTAGCTCAAACCCTAGCCACAATGGAGCTTACTGTGTTACTTAGCACTGTGTTTGCAAATGACTGTCAGACACACTGATGACAGAATCATGCTTGAGAAACATTTCTAAACATGGTTGTATTTAGCACCGTTTGGGGGTGCTCCAGGGACCAATCCAAAGTCACTGATATCAATTGCAGCCTTTCCATTGTCTTTGGACGAAGCACCGAGTGTGGACAGGGCTTTCCATGTTATCATACTTAAGACAAACCACTAGCAGTGTTTGAGAATGTTTTGGAATATGGCTACATGTTGCAATTGTGCGGAGTACAGAGAAAACATGAATGGGGGTAATCTCAGCTAAAAATGGTTTTAAGCTTAGTTACAATCAATAGTGTGGACAGGGCCTGAAGTTAATTGTTGTACAACTACTGGTACATTTCAAGAGTATTTTCTACAAGAGTAGAATAAGCAAGTCTAGAAAGAAAGAAAGAAAGAAAGAAAGAAAATAAATAGTTCCACTGAAACCCTATAAAGAAAGTTTCTATAGGGGTCTTGGGAAGTCTTTTAAATACCCCAAAACCGGAACAAATGTCACCTCTAGTTATGGTTTCTACAAACACATTTTTTCTTCTTTTTTAATGGAATAGTTGAGTAAGTAACCAAAGACAACCTAAGTAAATAGTCAAAGTGCAAGTAGAAACCCGCCCACCAGCAGGTATAATCTAAACACCCATCCTGTGGAGTTTTTCTACATATTTTTCTAATGCAGTGGAATGGAGTTCACATATTTTAACCTGACATTCCCCATTTCATTTGTTAACTTTGCTTGCTGTCTTTTTTAGTAATTACCTCCACCCAGTTATT
Organism: Emydura macquarii macquarii; assembly: GCF_026122565.2. Lineage (NCBI taxonomy): Eukaryota > Metazoa > Chordata > Testudines > Chelidae > Emydura > Emydura macquarii. The sequence goes on along the minus strand of NW_027132813.1, from coordinate 39,538,444 downwards.
AACTTTTGTTCCCCTTAACTGCTCAGTGGAGAGCGAACTTGCTCTTAGGTCCAGAAAAAAAAGGCAGTGAAGGACTTACCTCTGAAACCTCCATACAATTTTTCTTAAAAAAAATAAATAAACAAATCACACATAAATGTGCATATCACTTTAATGTATCAAGCTCTATATATACACACAATTTTGTGTGATTTATATCCCTAATTAGTTCCCAGTGGCAACATTCATTCAGCTAACAATGCGTATCATAATCACCTTTTCTTCATACAAATGATTTCCTTAACTTTGCATGCATAACTTAATAGCTTTTATTTTAAAAACTCATGTTAGCAGCTTTCCTCTTGTAACCAGTAGGGGTGCTATGAGAAGAAACTAATTTGCTGTAAAAATTGCTCATTTGTCAAATAGGCATTAAAATAATTGTTCCCCTTTTGACTGTTATCCTGCTGTTTCCAGTCATTTTAAAAAACTAAATTATTTACTCATTTGAAAGTTCAGCTATGCATATTTTAATTGATATTCCCTCACAGGACTCATATTGTTAATGACAATAATTAACCCGAAATGGCTGCTAAATAATTATGCTGAAAAGATATGAAGTATTTGTGCAGAAAGTAAAATCAGCATTTGAGAAACCATCAAAATGTACAACTTTCATATTTTATGGCAAAGCACAGTAATAGTTCATAATCAAATTAAGGATGAAAAGGAAAATGTAGATTATATGCTTTGATGCAGAATATTTTATGTTTCCAATATAGTAAGATATTCTAGCTAACAAGGAGTACTCAGTCATCTTAATAAGTCCCTAATATTGCTATTTTAGCTAGTAATATAAAGTATTCTCACACTGTTAGTAGAGTTAGGAATGTAGTAAACTAGCCATTAATAATAATTAATAATAATAATAAATTGTAAAGTATTATTGTTGTTATTATCTATTGCTTTTCATGCAGGCTGAGACTGAGACCCTGAGGTGCTTTAGAGTTTATAAACTCAATACCGAAGGCTTTACTCAGGCCAGTCTCATGGACTTCAGTGAGAATAGTTATGTCTGAACAAGGTATGTAGGACTGGGTCCTATAAAGGTATACACCATGGGCCAGAGTCACTAACGACCTGCCCCTTATATAGTCATTCACACTTGCGCAAAGAGGGTATAAAATGCGACCATTCTGATTCGGATTCCTCACTTGCCAGAGATGCAACCAGTTATCCAAGATAGAAAGCAACAAGCAATGAAGACCAATATCTACCAACCAATCAACAGAGATACACATATGGCGGTGCAAGAAAGAGTAGGGCTGGTCAAAAATTTTCCTTCAAAACTGTTTTTTGACTGAAAATTTGGGTTTTGACTAAACAAAATTTTTTCATGAAAGTGTCTGCTTTCTGCAGGAATGTTTGATTTTTCATAAAAAAAAAAAAAAAAAATTAAATATCCCAAAACTGAAACATTCAAGCTTAAAAAAAAATTCTATTGTGAAATGTCAGTGCAGTGCCTCCTGGGAATTGTAGTTGGGTTGCCGCATGCCCCCATTTTCTATGGGCCTTGAGTTCCCCAGCCAGACTACATCTGCCATGATGTACCACAGCCAGGGATTCCCATGATGCAAGAAGGGAGATTATGGTAGATCACAGGAGGCATAGTCCTGCCAGAGACCAATTTTAGTTTTGTATCTGATGTTTTACACTTTTGGCTGAAAATTCTGAGGTTTTGATTTTTCACTGAAAAGTCAAAGTTTTCCTAGGTGGCAGGGGGAAAATACACTTCTGACCAGCTCCAGTTGGGAGTATTTATCAGTAGTGCTAGGGACTCTTTTGAACACCTTTCAAGAATGCTGCACTAACGGAAACTCAGGAAATTCTAAGTTTAAAGGTGTAATTTACAAGAAACCCAAACATCTAGGTCTTGCAAGACACTGGGAACCAGGGAGAGGCAGGAAGCTTAGGAGCTCTCAGGGCATGTCTACCTTGCACACCAAGGTGGGGTCTGTGGGACTCAGGTTTAGAATTATAGAACCACAGAGTTAGAAGGGACCACAAGGGTCATCTAGTCTAACCCCCTGCCAAGATGCAGGATTTGTTGGATCTAAACCATCCAAGACAGATGACTATTCAGCCTCCTTTTGCACTCAGTGTTTCCAAGCATAATCTTGACTGTCCACATTGCATTGTAAACCTGGGTTTATAGTTGCTGGAGCCAGGTCTCTCAGCCATGCTAATGTATCCATACTGCACTCTGCAGCCCTTTTGACTCGGGTGTACGGATTAAGCTGCAAAAATGACTGCAGGGATGCAAACCTTTAACTGACAGCAGGATTTTGGTACGGAACATAGGGGGTTAAAGGGCAGCTAACTAACGCAGAGGCTGGCTGGGAGCCAGGAAGGATGCAGTATCTGTGCAGGCAGGAGGAAACTTGTGGAGTTCAGCAATTCATCTGCACTGGGGCTATAGGAAAACTCCTGGAAACTCTTGGACAGCAAAACTTCCTGGGATCAGGGAAAACCAAAAAACAGCTACATGTGGAGACATCTCCCTATGGAACACCCACACTGCCCGGTACAGGTGTTCAACATCTCTTAAAACTAAATTAGACACTCAAGTTTGAGAATTTTGGCCTGTGTCTTTACCTTCCTTCTTCTCCCCATAGCTGGTGGGATACAAAAAGTGTCATCGCCATGTGGAAAGATGCTATCTGCAGAGTGTGTGTCGGCGCGTGTGTGTATTCTGCCACCCATCCACAACATAATGATGTATGGGAATTCTATGGCAAATGGCCTCCCCTATGTTGTGGGTGATGGTGCTTGTGGAAGTGCTAGCACCTTACTTGCACATGCCAGGTGTGACACATTCCCTTTGCACAGGAAAGGGGTTAAAGATTCCACCACTGAAAAAGAAATACGGCAGCAGCCACACTTCACACTCAGGGCATGAGGGAGCCATTTCCTCTTCCTCCAAAATGTAGCCCAGAAAGCAGGGAGGGCTTATTTCTTGGAGCCTCCTTAACCCCCAAAAATGCTGCTGCAGGCAGGGGCGTGGGGGAGCACAGGCTGTGATTTTTCTTTTTGTTTTTGGTATAACATCACCATGACAATACACCCTAACAACTGTTTTACCTTTTGAAGTCTATGGATCAGATCCTGCTCTCCAGCCTTTGTGCACCCAGAGAAGCTCACATAGGGGTGGTGCAAAGGTGGCTCTGTGACACCTTATCTCTCCCCTTGATCCTGGGAGTTTCATAGTATAATCGAGAGCAGACAAGGAGTCATGCCAGCAGACAAGGATTCCTAGAGCGCCTAACCATGCATCTGTTCCCAGCCATTCCCCCTGCACCAGGGGCTGAGGAAAGTGTGGTGCAGGAAGGGCTACGCTGCGATGGCTTTGGGAATCCTTCACTGGCCTTTTAAGCCAGGTTTAAGATTCCAGCTGCACAAGTAGTATTACTAGGCACAGGACCTCTCCCTATATTGATGAGGAGGAGGGGCAGAGTCACTTCTATTTTTAAAGGAAAATTTACACCCTACCAGTCATTTTACACTCTTTTAATGTCTGGCAGAGTCCAGGGGACCTTTCTGATGTTGCTAATTCACCAGGGAGTATCTTTCCAACTGTAGCACCTTTTCCCACCAACCGCTTATGTATCATTTTCTTTGGAAAGATTACAGTCTCCTTCCTACCATGAGATGGAGAGGTTCATATGTATTTGCATGCTGAGCTACTAAGTACATATCTCCTCCATACCGTACATCTGAAACCAGGGATAAGAGTGACTGATTCCTCTCATTTTCACTGTTACAGAAAAGAGTCAGCTTGAGTGAACAGTGTGTCTGTTGGCAGGTTCAGATGCATTTGGGCAAGGAGCGTGCACACTCTAGAAGTTGCACACCTGAGAGCCTGGGTTCCATTCCTGGTTCTGACACTGGCTTCTTACATGGCCTTGAGGAAGCTATTTAACTTCCCAGTGCATCAGTTTGATTCCTGTAAAACCTGCAAAATGGGTAGATTGTCAACCTCACAGTGATGTTGTAAAGCTTAATGAGAACGGTTAGCATGCCGTGTTACCACCTCTTGCAATTTTATTGCGAGTGTCAGAACATTTTGTATTTATCATAAATCCCCAGTTCCTGGATTCAATGGACTAAATGAGACACTCAGCTTTCATTTAAAAAAAAAATCAGCAAGTTTCTAGCCCTCCGGATTTCAGAGAAAAGCAGAAAAATGTGAGCTAAGTGCCTACTAAAGGCTCAAAAATGATATGGCAAATGAAAAAAAATGTAATTTTTAAAATAATGATTTTTAGTCAAGTCTCATGAATTGTAACACTTCGGGTTGGAAAAATGTATCATTATAGTGATTTTAGTTTTCCTGTTCAAAGAATGTTATTGCCATATTTGCCTGTTCCTCTTTAATTGCATCAACAATACTTATGAGCATATGTATTTGCACATGCAAGACTGGCGTTTTGCGCATGAAAAAGCAGCATTCAGAGTTTGTGAGCACAATTAGGTAGACCTCCTTGAAAATTTGGCCTGATTTACAAATAAATATCTTTGCTATCCACTAAATACTTTAAACAAATTATTTAACATGAAATTGCTTTGCCAGCCAACAAATTTATAAAAAGGGAAGTTCCTCTTAATTGCTCAACCTATTTCTATTTTTGTCTAAAAAGTAAGTGCAAAATATTATTGGCATCAGATGGCCCCCATTTTTAACTGACCAGCAAAGCCCCATCTGCAAGCCCAGTGAGATCAGTAAACAGTGTAGGTTAAGTAACTAGTTACTAACATTTTCCTTGAGCTACAAAAGTTTTAAACAAACAACAACAATTGTGATAGTAATAACCTCCCAGAGGTTAACAGCATGCAGGTGGTCAATCTGAGTTAAATGCAAACCAGACGGCCGCTAAATTATAAACTGTTGATTCTCCCGGAGATCACAGTTAAATTTGCTTCAGAAATTGGGTCTTCTTTTTCAAAATCCTTAACGAAACAACACATAAATGTCAAAATGACAAAAATAAGGAAGTGTGTCATAGACTAAGCATTTTAATGTCCTTTCTGGCTCACTTTTGCAGGCTAAACTGTCTGTGTTTACCACATTTGATGGCATCAGTACTTAGAGTGGCTGTGTGCATGTTTTTTTCATAGCTGAAGTAAATGGAGACAGCCCATCAAGGACTTTTTGATAGCTAACCAAAATTTCGTTGGGGGTTCACTAGCATGATACATTTTATAGTGCATTTATGATACTACTTTGTTGACCTTGTGAGATAGCTCAGGGTATTGGTAATGAGATATTGAACTGTAAACAGGTTCAAATCCAGATGACTAGAAACTGAAAAGCATTAATAACCTTTCAGTGGCCTTGGTCAAATAAGTAGTGCTCTCAGACCAGTTCCTGTTAGACACATATGCATGTCACAAACACCATAAATGGCATTAACGAGACGTGGGGACTGAGATCTCCCAGCCAGGGAGATGGCTCCGCCAGGTTCCAGGCTGAGGCATGTAGTGGGAAGGTGGATATGGTCACTGCCAGTGTCTGCTGCACCTATTCTGAGGATAAACAGAAATTTCTCATTTCCAGGACTGTCACCCTGACACTTTTCCTGAGTACTACATTCACTCTTTTTTTTTTTACTTTTCAATTAGTTTAAGGCAATGAGTTTTAAATTAGTTTAATGACAATGTGCCACCTGGCAGAAAAGTTGTTATTGGAACTGAAACAAAATGTAGAGAAGATATATCAAAAAGTCCCATCTTTTAAGCACCGCCTTGGGTAGGCTGCAGCGTGTATTGTTTGAGGGCTTTCAGGGAAGCATCTGTCAAAACTGAGCACTCTTTTGGGTTCTTCTGTTCATTCACCAGTATGGTCAGGCAGCACACTCATCTGCAAAATAACACCATAAACTTCAAGACACTAGTATTTGGAGGGTGGGAGAGGGAGGATTCAAGACAAACTTTTCTGCTGGACTGTAACTTGCAGCATAAGTAAGCAAGCCGCAAAGGCCTCCATGGAAAAGCACCAGCAGTCCTGAAACCTGACACTACTCAGAGATTCACATTCAAGTTGAATGTCCGCCAGTAAATAAATACAAATCTGTTGTCAGGGTGTTTCACAATGACTAACTCTTTCAAAGTACTAACACTCGTTCCCTGATGAAGCAATATCCCTCAAGGTACAATCACGTCTAAGTAGCCTAAAACGCTGCAAAAATCATTCCAGTTCTCTTGTGCTGCACCTTATTGAGGAATGAGTCACAGGCAGCTTGAGTATCTTAATACAGCTAATAAGGAGGAGCTGGTTAGCCCTGCAGCCACAAAATGGGTGTGAGGTAAGGTCAAGAATACGCAGTGTCCACAAATTCTCCACTAATTATCAAAGCAAGTAGATGGAATCAATCACTTTAGGACGCTATATCCTTTGACTTACCATCCCGGCACCACTGGTGCACCATTAACCACCACTGGGTTTTTTAAATCGCCTTCCACCTTGAAAGCATGTATTAGGTCTCCCATTTATGTAAATCTATTTAATTTAATTACAAATAACTTAGCCAGCAAAGGAAAAATAAATAAATACTTTTTGGGAAATCTGAGGTCTGAAAAAGATATAGAAAGCAAACTGCCTTTTAAAAACTAAATTGACACAGGACACACTGAATTCCTATAGTTGTTAGCATCTTTCATTAGGCACTCATCTATTTTCCTTGTCATTTACACGATGTACATTTCTTAATTTAAGCTGGGTGATCAAAGAGATGAAACATGAGAAGCTTCCCATTAAAATCAATGGCAGTACTTTGTGCAAGGAATTTTCTCTCTCACCTAAAGCGATGGAGCTTTGAATCCTTAATGATGCAATGATTCTATTACAAACAGAAACTCTGGGGCTCCAGCTGCAAGGCAGGAACAGGGAGTAATGTACTACATGACAGAAAGGAACATTTATCAGACTCTTCAGCCTCATTCCACGTTACCTGCTAGGGATATTTTACGGAATTTAGGACCAGAAAGTGTGTTTTAGAATACAATGTATAGTGTTTCATAACTTGATTTAAATCAATTATACCATCTCTCACCGGAACATTCATGAGCTTCAAAAATAAAAAATATAAATGGAAACAGCTGCTGTGAATACGCTTTCCCTGGGATGGATTTCAGTTGAACTCAATCAGCTTTCTCTTTGTAACACATTGCTGTCATGCCGCAGTGGAATGGAGAACATACAGTACTGCAAGGTAACTAATTCAGTTAGGAAAGAAGCAGAAGAATTAGACCCTTTATTGGTCTGGCTCGCTTGGGCCTGAACCTTGTGCAGGAATTAATTAATTCCTTTGGGGTAGACAGGGAAACTGAGGTAGTTACTGGCATCCCAACAAAAAATAATAATTTATGGTTATTTACTAAATTGCATAATCCTTCTGATTTATCCCAACTTGAAGCCCTGCTGTGTTCTACAGCGTAGATGTCTACAGCCTTTGGTATGAAGAATAATTGCAAAAGAAGTGATACATGTAACCAGAGCTCTAAATTCTTTAATCTCCAAGTATAATTTATGTATAGGTTTTGGCATCCTTTGGTTAAAATGATTATTTGTAACTGAATACCACATCTTGATGCCTAGATACCATAATCGGTTGATTCGTAAATTAGAATAAATGTATTTGAGTGAAATCCAGGCCCCACTTAAATCAATGAGAATTTTGGCAGTGACTTTAATGGGGCCAGGATTTCATCCATAAAGTTTTTAGCAGTCTATGTAATCCAGTGCTGTGATAGTTATTTAGTATTTCTGATTTCCCATACAGCACCTCAGAACATTCATGTTGAGATATAATTGTATATTTAACTTCCAGCTAAGGTAAGTTAAATATGAAAATAAAGTAACCCTAAGAACCCTAGCTTCTGCTGACAAAAGCAAGCTTCACATTTAATTCACTCTGTCAGGCTACACATAGCCTTCAATCTTGAGGCATGGACAGGCACCAAGGATAGCACAGGACTGTACATTTTACAAGAGTAGCAGATGAGCATAGAATGTGCCATATCCCCAAAATGGAGTTAAGGATGCAATGCTAGCCTTTACACTCAGTTTCCTTGCTTGTGTCAATTTAAACCAAACTGCATTTCCTTCCTTGTTTTGTTATTTTTTACCAAGTGTCTTTTTAAAAGAGGATCAAAACAAATAGCTCTCAGCCAACTCCATATTAAACCATGCCAACATTCTCCAAGGATTGCTTTGTGGTGCATCAAAGTGAGCTGTGCTTCGTGCATCTGATGCTTCTTTGACACATCTCAATGCATCATCTGTTCAGCTTGACACATCCTCGAGGCACTGCCACGTGGATGCATAACACAATACATCATAGGTACCTCTTCAAAGCTGTTATTCTGTCATATAGATATCTGCATAACCAAAACACTATGAAAAGAGACTTTGATACCAATTGTCACCACAGTGATGCAGAAGTGCCATTCTACTGGTGTACAGATGAGGGGGTAGAATGTATTTTTGGGTCTTTCACAATAAAAAGATCTTGTGAAGTATTGTATTTGGGCTCATTTAAAAAAAACATGTCATTGTGTTGGTTCCAGGACAGAAAAGAGACAAGGTAGCTGAGGTAATATCTTTTATTGGACCAGAAGTCACCTCACCCACCTTGTCTCTAAAACAAACCAACAAAACACACTTATTTCTTCTTCTTTAATTAAAAGGTATGAACATATTCTATCTAAGGTATTTATATGGACCCTATTACCATAGTATCTGAGCGCCTCCCAATCTTTTATCCTCCCAATATTCCTGTGAAGTAGAGAAGTATCCCATTTTACAGATGGGGAACTGAGGCAGAGAGAGGCTAACAGAGATTTTAGAAGGTATTTAGGCGCCTAAGTATGCAAATTGGTGCTGAGTGGGATTTTCAAAAGCACCTACATGCCTAATAGAAATCAAAGGGAGTTAGGCACTAAGGCACTTCTGAAAACCCACCAGGCACCTAAATAACTTTAAAAATCTGGCTCTAAGGGACAAGCCCACAGTCACACAGGAAATCTGTGACAGAGCACTGACTTGAACCCAGGTTGCCTGTTTCTAGACTAGTGCCCACTGGGCCATCCTTCCTCTCATTCAGATCAGGTTACTTCTATATGGGTACTTATTTAATTGATTACAGTGTAGAAATGGGTAGCAAAACAGCAAGCTGTCAGCAAGAATACTAGATTTAATTTCAATACTTTGGCACAACCCTTAGGTGCAATCACTGTTTACTTAATGGTCTAAACTGACATGACACATGAGCTAGTTACTGTATATTTAATAAACTAACAAACTGTTCATGCTAATAAATTTTAAATGACACCACTCTCAGTATAAACAGGTGACACCATGATTCTATTTGTGGGGTTAAGAGGACATAATTCTCATGTACTACAAGACTCCAGAGGGTCTAACCTACTGACGGAGATTAAGAAATCTACCAATATACTGAGAACATTTAAACCCAAAGATCCTGCCCCTGTGGGAGAAAAATAAAACAAATCTTAACTGCAAAGTCTGGGCAAAAGAAAATGAGCTATGGTTTTGTGCTGAAGGGGTAAAATGAGGTTGAAAAGATTAGTCTCCCTGCCCTAAAAAGACTTAATGAAAATGTAGATACCATTCTTACACTGTTCAAGAAAATCACTAACAAATTTACTGAACATTATTTTGGTCAAGAACCGGTGACTGCTGTAAGTCATGACTGATAAATATGAGTTTGTTAAAGATTAACCCAATCTTTGAAGACAAACAGAGCGATTGTTCTTGTGGTCTTGTAAATAACCTCCTTCACAACAATGGAAAGTTGTTCACCTGTAACTGGCCTTCTCCCAAGTATGTTGCCTCTGTAGATCCACGTTCATTGAAATTCTTACCTTCGTACAGCCGGTGTTTCTAGATGTGAGGTTACATAATGCACAGTGGCCCCAATTGTCCTCATTTTCTTATCACCGTTCAAAACACTATCAAAACTCTAGCTCCTATATCAACAAAGCAATGCCAAGTTAAGATGTGAATAGGGCTCCAAAAGACAACTGTACCATTTTCAGAAATGAAGACATTTCTGAAGCAATCCACAGAAGCTGCCTCAGACTTAGCTGCAAGGACCGTCCAACCACCTGCTACTGAGACACTTCTTACAGCAGGATTGGTTACACAGCCTCATCCATTTAAAAAAAATCTCTAAACAGGAATGGATTCCCCTTAGACTGCGGGATGCTAGAACAATTTGTGTAGTGGGAGTGCGGAGAGCCATTGAACCAAACCTCAGTTCCATCACCTATGCTTAGACTTGTTCCAAAATGCCTCAGCGAACCTTTGAGACCTACAAAGAGATTTTGTCCTATCAGCATGTAAATTAGGCAGCCTAACTTCCCTGGATAAGCTGTGAGGTTTTGAGACGTTGTCCAAGTAGTTAATGAGCTGAAGGAGATGGAATTCAGGGACCATCAGTTACTGGTCAGTGCCCAGGCAAGACATTCAATATTTCCTATGAACAGTCCTACACAAGATGTGGAAATATTCAACTAAGGTAACCCTGAACAAGGATTCTGGATTTAGGGAGGGATAAAAGCTACTAACACCAACACACGGAACCTGTATCTTGAAATGCATCTCTACAGATCCCTAAAGACTAAGATGTTAGAAATAACAAACAAGTTGTCCCTAGGGTGGATTGGGGAGACAGAAACCTTTATTGCCTGCTCGTTCCACCTCAATACCGTGAGTGAGCAACGAGGGGGTTACTTTACAATCCTTTTATCCATAACAGTATGTAAATGCATACATTTCCAGCCACTCCCCATAGACCCTTTTTTGGTTACATTAACAACTATAAAATAAATATTAATAACTATATAATGAATAAATTATACCCGCCCCTCTTTGTTGTTTACAGAATTACCTTAGAGAGCGCAGACGCATTACCTTGAACACAGTATGCAAGGGAGGGAAAGAAGATAATGCTTTCTTCCCACCAAAGACCTTGCGCAGGAGGGGAGATAGTTATTTTGTTAGCCTCATGCCCTGCGCAGATGGCCAGGAAGGGAGGGAAAGAAGAGAGAACACACCTCTAACTAGAATTTATACCAATTACCAGAAACAAGGTTTACCTGTCCCATGACCCCATTCCCTGTACCTTAGGCCTGACCATTTGTCCAGCTTTTAACTCTTTACTCTACTACATAATACAGGGCACAGAACTCTTACTTCTTCAGGATTAGGGGATACTGGGAATAAATCCTTCATCCATTATGCCAAAGGACTCCTATTGCTCCTAGTTTGATTACAGGGGCAATCTCAGCTTTTAGTAGTTTATCGTGAGATGGAGCACTGAAAAAAGGTGGAGGAAGGGAAAGTCTCTCAGTGTCCCCAGGCTGACCTAGAGAGTACATAGATGAAGTATCAGGTAAAGAAGAAGGGACCTCTCTAATCTTTTAGGCCTGGACTCATCTTTAGGTTCAAAGGCAAACTCATAAGATGAATCCCTGAGGTCATCTGGAATTGAACACACTAAGATCTGAGCCCCTGCAACAAAGCCCCCTGAGGATGTCCATTAAAAAAAAGAACCATAGACTATATTATCCTTTCTGCTTAAGCTCCTTCCTCCCCACACACCCTTCTAGCTTTGGCTATTAGCAGAAGCTGGAATTTTTTTAAAAGAAAGAAACTCTTATTATTTTTACCAGTTCGAAGTTAGCAGGTACTGGAACCTCAAGAGTAGTTAGATTTTTTTCAACCTGATTTCTCAACCTCAGAGACTCAGATAAGCACGGATGCGCATTTGAAACAACCCTTCAGCATTCACCTGTCACCAGTTAGAGCTGTGCAAATTATTTCTCACCCCTTCATGAAACTGGTGAAATTTGAAAACAAAACTTTATTGAGGTCGGCATGGTCCCACATGCCTAGAGACTTGCAAATTTCATGTCTCACTTAATCAAAGTGACTCTGCCATCATGATTAGAATACCCACACAAAACCAAGCCAATCAAACATAAGCAGTTAACTGTGAGTGAAACCACAGAGCAGATAGCAAATACCACTGCCGTTGTTCATTGTCTCAAAAGATTATCACTGCAGTTGTTCAAACTCTTGTGATCAACAAAAGAGTCTCATGACGCATAGCTATTGTTCTGCTGCAGTTCAACATTATTCCCAGGCATATTCTGAAGCTCTATGGTGCCACATGTGTATAACAATGTGCCATACTTAATAAAATATCTGCAATAGAGCAAACACTCAAATATTCTCACAACAGACATGCAGACCAAGCACTGGACTACATTAGTTTAAAAGCTCACTGGGTGACATTCCAAAACAGCATCTGCCTTGGCCCCTGGAAGTGACTTAAAAAAAAAAAAAAACCTTTCCAAAAAGATCACAGCTTTCAACATATCAGGAAAACTTCAAGAACAAATTAACATGACTCACCTCCCTGTGGTCTGTCCCATGGTTTCATTATCAATAACACAGAATCCAGTGTTGCAAAAGCAGTTCAAGATGGCCAATTCATCTGTGTGCCATGCTGCTTCAGAAATGTTCTGATATATAGCTTCCTTAAGGATGAGGAATAATATCCTTACTGCAGCTTGCAAAAAATCATTGCAGCTGCTGGGGAAAGGCCCATAAAAATCTTCATGAGTTGTGAGAGAAGAGGGCTGGCCACCTTTCAGTTTCTCCTAAGAGTTTTCCCAGGAAATTGTGGCTGAAAGCTGAGCCACATAGGGCTGCCAGTTTGACCCCAGAAGAAAAGTTCCCCTACTAATTTGACAGTGGCAGCTTCCTGCATGATGGAAGCTTCTTAAACAAGCAGCATGAGAAGATCTCTTTGCACGGAGGTTTCAATAATGGAAATATGGCCTACCCTGCACCTTTACTGCTGTCCTCCTCCTTCTCTTGCCAGCATCTGTTCAGAATGCAGGTTCAGAGCAGCCAGGAATGCTGTAGCTAAAACAAAATTCATGACTGATGTCCTTGAAGGGAATCATGAAAAATTCCTTCCCAGAAGGTACTGCTTCTGCTCTTGCCCCAGCTAAAGAAGCTGATGTAGCTTCTGACACTGATGAGTGCCATGTGTAATATCAGTTGAAAGTGAGAGGCCACAATGAAACCCTCTGCACATCAATCATGCCATGGAAACAAAGCGGCACATACAGTAAGAGCCCAAACAGAGTCAAAGACAGAAAAGGCAGAGAACAGCCTGGCGTTAATTTACTCCTAAATGTTTATGCTGGGGTTTATTTCATTGTTTATCAGTGTCTTGACAGAGTGAATATGGGGTGGGGAGAGGAGGGCTCTCCCACATTAAGTATATTTGGCCAAAGGCTGGACTGGTGGGTAGGAAGATGATGAGAAGGAGCGCTGATAGTGTATATAATAAACATCCTGGAGTAGAAGGCATTGGCGATCGTACCAATGCTATCAAACAGTTGCTCAAACAATGTCACACATCTTGTTATTCTGCCCTTGGATGGAGTACAAGCCCATCTCCTCCCACTACCATACCCACTGCTTACTCCATGATTGACAGCAACACTGACTAGTATTAGTCCTTTCTAGTTTATCCAGGATGATTTATAGTGATTTATTTCAGTTCTCACACGTACATGCTAAAAAGTCTAAAAGGGCTTGCCTTCTGGAGGTAGGGCTTGGTCCTGAGCATTCGGAGTTCAACCCAGAAAAGAACTTTTAAGCACATGTCTAACTTTAAATACACAAGTAATCTCACTGATTTCAATGGAGTTAAGCATGAGCCTAAATCCTCTGCTGGATCATTATCTTGCAGGATTGAGCCCAAGAGCCGGAATATCGATGGGAATACCCCTGAGCACCACCTCCCCTCTGTCCACCCACTTGGTGCTGTGTTCCGTGACAGAGCAACTCCTCAGTGCTGGACAACAGCTGCAATAAAGGGGCTCCCCTGCAGGTCTACCAATTAATCCCGTGCAGAATTTGTGCTCTCCACACTCCTCTTTTAAAATAACAGGTGTTGAAAGAAGGAAAATGGCAGACAACAATGCACCTTTCCTTAGTTCTGGGATAACGTGAGGGGAGCCTTATAAACACAACAGAGAGAGAATGCAAAGGCAAGAGAGCCTGACAGAGGGCCATGGTACATGGCCACTTTTCCCATCCAGCAGGCTCTTTTTCCTATGGCACACATAGATTTGTAGAAGCCAAAAGAAGCTGGTGATTTCTGACTTCTGTTCTGCTTTGGACCATGACACAATGGGTGTTTAGGGTGCTTAGTATCTTCGCAATACCATAAACCAGCACAAAATCTGGCACCTAATCTGATCATCACCATCAAAGCTATCTGCTGGAAATATTATAATTATTTAAAAATATGCAAAATGGCAAATAAAATACAGTGGCATTCCAACAGCTGGTAATCGCACATTCTTCTGTGGTCTCTCCCTCCCCAGCAACACACTGCATTTGCTTGAAATGCTTTCTATAGAGTTATCTAAACTTTAAACAGGTTAAAGTGAACTTTTCAATAAACCTTTTAAATAAAGGCTTTGTACAGTGAAAAATGGAATGTGCCTATGCACAGAGTTTAAAACTCCGTCCTATACAGCGTACAAAGCCTTCTACAAATGTTCAGGAGAACCTTTCAACTTTGATTCACTTAACCAAAAAGGCACTGAAGTAAGGTTAATCCTCTTGTTTACAGTTACACCCATAAAAGAAAGGGAATTCACAGATCAAGTTCAAACATAGACACAAAAGGGAGTTATTTAGCAATGTGAAGAATGGCACCCTACAATTACTGTAGGTTTCAGAGATCCGACCCTTAAATGCAATCTTGCCCTTGTGGGGGAGCTCATTAACTTCAAAGGGGCTCTACTGGGGCAAGATGGGCCACCCCCATGCAGCTGGTACTGCAGGATCAGGGCCTTAAAGTAAACTCATAGTACCACCAAGAGGTGGTTTGAGGAGGAGCACAGAGCCCAGGAAGGACAGAAATAAGGCTAACCTTTTCAAAAGTCTCCACTTATCCGAGCTGCCTCCATTTCACATCTCAGGTGTCTCAAGTGGACACTCAAAATTAGAGAACACTTTACAAAATTAAGGCTATGGCTACATTTAAAACCCTACAGCAGTGCTGCTGCAGCACTTCAGTGTAAACACTATGTACAGCCATGGGAAGGGTTCTCTTGTCCACTTCTCTGAGAGGCAGTAGCTAGGCTGATGGAAGAATTCTTCCATTGATCAAAAGCTATCTACACCAGGGGTATAACTAGGTCTCTCAGGGGGGTGGATTTCTTCACAGCCCCGAGTGACATAGCTATGCCAATGTAAGTTCCCAGTGTAGACTAGCCCTCAGACCCAAATCAAAAGCTGGCCAGGTTCTCAGGTACCTGAAAGCAGCTCTGGGATTCTAGGTGGGTTCCAGACTTTCCCTATGTCATTGAAGCAAGGAGAAAATCCTGCAGTCCTCAGTCAGGCAAAGCTCCCATTGAAATTTCCAGCTGATCAGTTGCCTTACTGGAAGTCAGCGCAAAGGATGAGAGGTGAGTGTAATATTCTCATGAATCCAGTGTACATACTACTGTGCGACTCTGTGGCCATGCAGGTTGTTTCCACATCTTATACGCTATACACAGAGCCAAGCTTTACACTCAGTAAGATACTCCCACTGCTGCCAACAGATTTTTGGACAGACTTCAACAGAAGTGTGTTAGGCTTTATGCCTGTAGTGTAAGACCCCAGTCCTGCAATTCCTACTGTGTCCTCGTGGAGCACCCCTGACTTCAAGAAGTTGCAGAATCATGGCCTACGATGTTAGAACAATTTTGCTTTTGGATGCATGTTACTTCATTAATATAATTTGAAGCTTGCTTTTTGAAAATAGTAAGTTGTGGCTAGTTCACAATCTGAATGATCAACCAGCCTCAACATGTATAATGAAAAAAGGAAGGTGCGGGAAGGCATGGGAAATGTAAAATCTATTTTTGGTCTTTCATAGAACAAAGATTAGATCACTTTTTTTTAAAAAAGGTTAATGCATAGAACAAGTTTCAGCAGAGATTTATTTTAACTACCATTATAAACCCTCTGTGCCTAGGACCTTTAACTGAAAGTGTTGACAAACTAACTGTAGCAGCAAGAGACAATAGTGGACATTAGCTCACTGTAGTAAGAGTGAGTCAAGACTCATGGGCCATTCCTGAAGGTCATTATCCACAATTGAATCGGCCTGTAAATGGCATCTTTTGATTTATTAGAAACAGTACTAAAGCAATTGCTGCTAACTCCCCTCCCCCTCCATCAGGCTCATTACAAGCAAGATTTTTGCACTTGTAACTTTGCATTTTGTTTCATTTCTTTGTGCCACCTGTTGGATTTTTGCTGCAACTGTAGCCACCATCCAAATTACCACATAAGCCTATCATGGCTCTTCTGAGTTACAGTAATTTGCCAGTAATAATATACCACTGTGTGTCTCACCAACAGAAGTGCTTGAGATAATGAATGTCCAACCCCCCATCTTCCCCCTAAAATTTGTATCACCATTGTATTTACTTTCATGGTGCGGGTGGTAGAAGCTAGTAAGGTTGGTCAATGCATTGTTGGAAGGTGCTTGGATATCACAATAGGCATGGTGAGACCAAGAACTTGAACAGAATTGAAGGGAATAGAATAGTCAGGAACAGAAAATTATCTTTGTCTGAAGCCTAATGTATTTTATGCTCATGAAATGCAAATTCTGTATCCATTCATTTAGGTTGAACTGTACCCTTCAACTGTACTGATTAGGCCAGCACAGAACTAAAGTTCAATCCTGAATACTGAGTCCAGCTTTCTCAATTATTGGACCATGATGGAGGATAAAACTGAAGAAACAACTACTGAGGGATATGAGAACATTTTCAGGCTAGTACCTTACTGTTCAGACAAAAGGAAGTATCAGTATTATAGAGTATGGCACAGCAAATAGAATCTGAAAACATAAGACCATTTACTGAAGATAAAAAATAGTGAAGGAAGATCTTCAATTACTTAATCTTTTTCCAATTCTGAGATGTCATCTCTCAAAAGGACAGTTTCAAGAGACCTCTTCCCTTCCCTCCCCCCAGAAGATGCTGGACCTTTAAGGATGTCTCTCAAATGCTCTTTCAGTTCACAAGCATCCTATAGTGTGTGTTGACTCAGTTCTCTTAGACTTCCTCCCTTCTGAATGATGCCCACACAATGAATTCTGAGGAGACAGAAACTGAGTTCACATAAAACCATAAGAGTTGAATTTGCCCTGATTTGGGATTTTCTGTTCTCTATGAGACTGAGGAAGTCTAGAGAGGAAGGACTAGCCTCTGTCCATGAGCAGAGTTTCAGGAGCATGTACCAAGTAGCTAAGGAGAAGCAGTAGCTGAGAAGGAAGACCTGTTGAGCTGCATCAGGAGAAGGAGGGATATATGGATCTGAGGAGACTCTGTTGGGGCTGACACAGTTTCAGACAGATCCATAGTTTAGAGCAATCTCAGATCTGAGCCACTGCTCTCAATCTGGAATTCACTTATTTTAGACCAAGCTCAGCAAGTGTTAGATCCAAGGACCACCTAGCCCTGTGAACTATTTGAGAAATATTCATCCACCCTTGTTAAAATTCCAGTTGTTAAAGTATGTCCCACTGAGGTAGGAGACAATATATATGAACGGCCCTTCTGTGCTGAATAGATAGACTAGGAGCCACATTCTGAGGAAACAAGGAGGTCAAGTGTATGATATTCCTGATCCAAATAGCCTGACAGCACTGGAGCACATCTAGAGCCCTTCCTACCCTGGATCCTGAGGCAAAGCAGTTTTTTAAGATCTCTTCCTCAGAGCATTTCAAAGCCTTTAAGTGCTTCTTCATTTTCAGAGAAGCAGATAAGTAGTCTCATGGACTCACGATATTCTGAGTGGGACACCAAAGCAGAATATTTTTCTAAAGAAGTGGACCTGAAGACTTTGAATTAAACTGATAAATATCAGGCCCATAAATATAGAATGCCAAGCAGACAGTGCTCCTTTCAGAGAAGAACCTCTTGCTTGGGTAGTAAAACCTGCACAGGCTGACTACTCTCTAGAGAAAGGCCCTTGCCCTAACCACTCTAAGCCCCTAATCTACTGCTCCACAAAACATTTAATTCTGACATGAATAACATCACTTGAATTTCAAATATCTCCAGATTCATCCAGACTAGGGCCATATCTACATTACAGCCACTATAGCACCACAGCTACAGTAGGGATTTTTCCATTGATGTAGTGAATCCATCTCTCTGAGAAGTAATAGCTAGGTCTACAGAAAAATTCTTCCATCACCTAGCCACATCTACACTGGGAGTTAGGTCAACCTGAGTATGGCATGCAGGGTGCGAAATTTTTCACAGCCCTGAGAGCACTGTAGCTAGGTCGATCTAATTTTTAAGTATAGCTAGACCAAGCCTAGCTCCTACACAAAGGATTTGATTTTTAGAAGAACCAAGCTCTCACAATTCCCACTGACTTAATGCAGAAAATGAAGCACTCAGAATTAGCGGACAATTGAAAAGGTTGGCAAAAAACTAAGCTGAGAGCTTTTTATAAATGAACAATTGATGTTTATACATGAACAATATCTAATAATAAATTAGCACTAATGGCATAAAATTTGGCTAAACAAATGGATTATGCGCACGCAAAAAAACACGCTCTACCTACAGTAGGGATCTGCAGAGGCAACTTCAATGAGGGATAACATTTCAATGCTGTATATTTAATTTAGCATTCTTTGCCCCCTGGATCCTTTCACCACCATTGCATACAAATGCTGCTTTTGCATTTTAGGGCTTTAATGATCACTGAGCTGCTGACTTGCATTTTTACAGAAAACAAAGATTATTGGAATATACACATTGTATAAGATCACATATTATACACACATATGCACATGCACACATATAATATCCTTAAAACATATATAAAGGCCAACATGGTCCTTTGCTAGTTTGAAATATAGATGGATTCTCTGTAATTTGAAATCTTTAAATCATGATTTGAGTAACTCAGCTAGAGGTAATGAGTCCAATACAGGTGCAGTTCTGTGGCCTGTAATGTGCAGGGGGTCGGAATAGATCACAATGGTTCCTTCTGGCCTTAAAGTTTATGAGATTTTGAAAACAGAGACAAGTAAAAATGTGGTTCTGTTATCCCTGATAGTCTCTCTTTAAACAAAGGTCTTCTGTGCATGGTGCCCGTGTGAACTAGAAGGGTGTGAAATATAGATCACTTCTAATGTTGCGCTCCAATTGCCCCATGTAGATCCTGCTGACACATCTAAAAGGCATCTAGCTCGCATTAATGTAGTCGCACTAGGTACCTTTTAGTTTAAGCCACCAGCGTCTACTTGAGGCAAGATGTTAGAGTGCTCTACAATTTACGCCTCCAGTTCACAGTGCAGCGCTGTGTAGACAAGCCTAAAGTGAAAAATGGTTTTGCGTACTTGTTGCTGTACGTAACTTCCATTTAATTAACTTCTCTAAGGTATTCCTAACATATGGGGGGTTAGGGGAAAGAGAGATTTAATAAATAACAGAGAGGAAAATGCTGATGATGTTAACATCAGCCACAGTGAAACAATAGCTTGAGAGCATGCCAGGTTTCTCGCCAGTCTCAAGCTGGAGATTGGCATCTAGTTCACGACAGTAAATAAAATATTACAGCGAAGGAAAAAGAAAAATAATAAGAAAGATCCCATGAATAATAGAGAGAACTCAAGCACAAGTCCAACCAAATGATGCCAACTATTATTTCATTTTTACTTTGCTCTCACGGAGAAAACACAAGAGAGAAGATAAGGAGGGGGATGAGGGGGAAAG
Source organism: Emydura macquarii macquarii (assembly GCF_026122565.2). Classification (NCBI taxonomy): domain Eukaryota; kingdom Metazoa; phylum Chordata; order Testudines; family Chelidae; genus Emydura; species Emydura macquarii. Next base: position 39,518,551 of record NW_027132813.1, on the reverse strand, counting down.
AGTGTGTTAGGAAGAAAGAGGGCTGGTGTCCCAGAAGGATTTTTGAAAACAATCGCGATAATAATATACATTTTAAAAACCCTTTTAACATTATTAATTCCCTTCCCTTAATGCAATAGGGTCAGAAAAATAATCACTAACATGCAAAGCTGTAGCAGCACAAATATTTAAATGACACTGGGCCAAAGTCACACCTAGCTTAACTCCAGTGAGTGGAATTACATTTGCAATTGAATTTGGCCCACTGTATGTATTTTTATGACAATGTTTACTACATCTGTTCTTTCCAAAATCAAGTACAAGAGAAACCTTAAAAGCATAAGCCAGACCAAAATTTTACTGAAGGAATTAAATTATGGATTCAAACTTGGACACTGTGGAAAATTTGTTAGACCTTTCCTTGAACTTTCAGAAAAGCCTAATCAGGGTCATCAGGCTAGAAGAGTCCACTATCTACCTACACAGCTGCAGAGCCATTTTCAAACATACCAAGCAAGATGTTTAACACTTTCCTTCCCATTTCTGGAAATTAGATCTGTACAAAGTATTTGGGCCTCAGATCAGACTCACTTCCACTGAGCCTTAGTTTTGAGGTTCAAGAGGTCCATGATCCTCAGCTCATGAAAAGCCAGCAAGCCTGGGCGGACGCTGTTCTCACAGCTGGGCAGCTAGTGAATCTTTACCACCCCACAGTCACCACTATCCCCCAGAAGCTGAGCCTGGGGATTTTTACAAATGGTTGACACTGAGTATTCATAAAGTATTCATATACTTATCCATTCCATAAATGATGCTAGTCTTGTCTGTAAATTTTTCCAGCAAGCAACTTTGTGCTTTCTCCCATGCTGCCCTTCATACATGGGAGGAGCTCCCCATAAATACCCAAAAGCACCTCATTGCCCTCCTTAATACTGTTCTCTGCTGCGATGCCCCCAAGAAACTTGGCAATGGTTAGACAATTGATGTGCCCATCCGGGTTACTGTATCCATTTGCTGTCCCTCATCTTATACTTAGATTGTAAACTCCTTGGAACAGGGACACACTGTTTGTACAGTGCCTAGCACAAAGCACTGATCTCTAGGCACTCCCATAATATAAATAAGAAGAATGGTGATTGGTCACCTCAGGTTCTTAAGTTGGCAGTCATGACCTCCTGGGAAGTCACAGACAGAAGTCAAGGACCTTCCCATATTGCTAAATATGAGTGAGGGGCCCTGGTATGAAAACGTTGAGAACCACCGACTTAAGACACTTCGTATTGTTTCTTTTCCTTGACTTGGTGGCAAGCTTTATAAATTACTTCTGTTTCCATCATAAGAACAGCCATACTGCGTCAGACCAATGGTCCATCTAGCCCAGTAACCTATCTTCTGACAGTGGCCAGTACCAGATGCTTAAACAGAAAAGGAAAGTTTCAAGTCATCCAGTCCCAGTTTCTGGCACTTGGAGGTTTGGGACACCTATAGTTTGGGGTTGCATCCCTGACCATCTTGGCTAATAGCCATTGATGGACCTATCCTCCATGAACTTATGTAATTTTGAACCCAGTTATACTTTTAGCCTTCAGAATATCCCATGGCAATAGCAACACCTGAATGTCAAGGTCAAGGGGAAGAAACTGAAGGAAAAGTATGTTCTTATAAGTATTCTCTTCTGTCTTCTCATTCCCATGCAATCCTTCCCAGACAGCTCTGTTTGGCCCCTGATAAGTAAAGCAAATACATTTAGCCAATTCTGCAGATCCCCATTTTTGTAATTAGAGCTGGTCAAACACTGCAAAACAGTATTTGCAGGGCTGTTCTTCACAAAATACATATATACACAGGGGATCAAGAGTATTCATGCATGAATATGAGTATTTATCATTTATTATATTGCTGCATGCAGCAAACAGTTAGCCAGTGGAACTCACTGCCACAAAGTATAATTGAGGCCAAGAAACTAGTAGGATTCAAAAAAAGGGTTTGGACACGTATGGATAACATACACCAACATCTAACTGATGGGGATTCAGAAGAAACTTCCTTGAAGGATAAGCTACTTCATAACTGCCTACTGCAAGGCTTCTTACACCTTCTTCTGAACCATTTGGTACTAGCCACTTTTGGACACAGGATACTGAATTATATGGGTCACTGGGCTGATCCAGCATGACACTGCTATGTTCTTTAAATGTATGTCTCTCAATCAGGGAGCAGAAACAAGTCTCAATTACACACCACAAATAGCAAATATTGCAATTGAACCACCTGCAAACAACTCAGAGATTGGGCAAAATATCTAGCAAATACCTACAAATAATGAATGTCTTTGCAGAAATCAGACAATTAACTTGTAGACAATGCACAAGCAGGAAAAAAGACTCAATCTGATTGTTAAAATTGGTCACAAAATACAGTTTAATCAGTTCTAGTTCTGATATGCGACTCCAGAAGCATTGACCAGGAAGAAGAGAGCTCCCATGCATTGTTACAGATTTCATACCTTTGGACACAGGTTCATGAAAGGTTCCATGCTATCTGGTTAGTGGCCTTTGTCCTTTCACAGGAAGAAATATTTATCATGCCTTTCATTTGCTGCCTTGGTAAATGCTACATTCTTTTGGCCTTGATAATGCAATCAGGTGACAATTACCATCCAGATGTCTACTTCAGGAGGGTTGTTGGAGGAGGCGAGGCACTTCTAGGGAAGCAGAAGGGACAGCAAACCATCCAGTCCCAACATGAAGAACTAGAAAGGATCAACAGGCCAGTTGCAGCGTTGCTAACCTCGAGCATTCAAAAATAATGACTCTGGCCCCCAAAAGTCAAGAGGTATGTTTATATATCAGGAGAATTTTCAAAATAACTTTTGGGTTCTTTTTATTTGCCTTCTGGCATTATGGCCTTTTGGGTTCACATTTTCAAGCATTTCTCTGCAACCATGAAGGCTACAAAAATGGGAGATTCTCGCCTAATCATATAAATCCAGGAGCTGGGACATTAAGAAAAGCACCAAAAACTGCCAGAGTTGGCAGCACTGCAGTTAGTAACCCCTCAAGAGATGCTACAGATGAGAGAGGAGAGGCAGAAGACCGAGCTTCTATTAAAAATAACAAAAGTTCTTAGGAGAGCTCAGTGTGCAGGTGAATGTTGGGAGAAAAATGTTACCATTTGAGGGCAGGAAGGTGGAGCTCTAAATGTTTTCTGAGAAGCATCCAGACTTTTGGATATCCAACCAAATTGAATCTGAAACTTCAGGGGTTCATTTAACCCTGTCTTAAATGTGACAGAAAATATTACCACGAAATTAAGTAAAATACTGTTTTTTTTCTTAAGCCCAGGATAGACTGGGAGCTATTTAGATGTAAATAACAACCCATATTAGCTTGCCTCAGAAAATCATCAATCATTATTACAAAAAAGAGCATACCAAAGCCATCTTGAAATCCAGCCATGGGAGTTTTCCTATTGACTTAATGAGGCCAGAACTTCACCACATGTGTGCAAAAAAAAGTGATTATAAAGCCAACATTACCAAATGTTACCACACAGTCACCTTACATAGCTCTTTTCTAAGTGTAGGGGGAAAATGATGATCATCTCTGATACCATTCCCAAGACAAATGTCAAATGCTAACATTTGTGGTGACCATCATAAAACTCTTACAGAGCTGAAAAGATTGTGGAAAACACTGTTAATTAATTCATTTAAATTCAAAAGCAAATTTTGTTCTGATTCTATCTGAAATCATGTTGTGTTTTGATTCAATTGCCAATCAAATATACAATTTGAAATTTGCTTTCTGTGAATATTCATGCATTCAAACTTAAAATTTTATTTTTGTAAATATTCATAAGGATAAAACTCACATGCTCAAATGTTCATGGAAATAAATTATAAGCCTGGGTACCATGATATTCATTTGAAATTTAATATTTGATTGAAAAATTCACAGTCTGCACTGTGTTGGTTAGTTGCATTGATTATCAAATTAGGGAACAAAAATAGCACTATGTGGCTTGCAAAACTAACCAATAAAAATTATAGATTTCAAAATTGTGAACATTCACAACCAAGTGTTTATGAATAATCTGCAAACCATAAATTATTCACTGAAGAAATTTGTAAATAACTCATGTAACAAACAAATGTGAGATAATTCCACAAGCTCTGCAAACAATTTGTTGAATAAATTATTCATTGTGAATTAACTGTTCACTCAAAACTAGTCTCCAGCACTTCAGATGTCTCTTTTGGTTAATCACTATGGAGATTATGCTATGCCTAATTTTATTGCCACAGTATAAATGAAAATGAGTCAGTAAGTACAATTTTATTAGACTTGTCAAGCACAGGACAGAAAAAGACTGAGGTCATTTAAATTGTAATCTAATCTAAATTGTTTTACAATAAAGAGAAACATGGGGAATTTCAGAGGCAAAGTGATGTGGAAAATGGATCATTATAAATGTTCAGTTGTTTCAAAGTTTGACCATAACTTTGTATGTTTAAGAAAGTCTGTCTTTTATTCTCTTTCCAGACAGGAGTGGTGAAGACATTCCAGGTGCAGTTAATTCCCTCCCCCCCCCTCAGAATACTCTCCCTAGCTCATATTGTCATCATGAAATCACACTGACCCTTTTCTCCTGAAGACGTTTTTGAAAGTTGCTCCGGAATACATCTAGGCCAAGAGATGGCAACCATATCACAATGAATTTGATGGCACCTTCCCACATGTATGTATGGCCCTCATCACCACAGTATCTAAGCACCTTACAATCATTAGTAGATTTTTATCCTCAGAACATCCTCACAACATCCTCCTGTGACAGAGGGAGGCTCTCGCCTCATTTTGCTGTTGGGAAACCGAGGCACACGGTAGATTAAGTGACTTCACAAAGTCACACAGGAAGTCATTGGCTGAGTTGGGAAATGAATGCAGGTCTTTTGACTCCCAGTTCACTGCTGTATCCAGTAGACCAGGGAGGAAGGTGAGCTCATTAGTAAAGACCTAGCCTGGACCTTGGAGACCAACGACACCACCAAGAATGACATTCAGCGGATTGCTGCAGACTACGTGGATCTGGGAAGAAGGATAAAAGGAGTGTGGGGTGCAAGTGGTGTTCTCATCCTCGTTGAAGGAAAAGGCCCGGGCAGGCACTTCTGAATTGTGTAAGTAAATGCATGTCAATGCAGCTTGTGTCGACAAGAGGGCTTTGACTTCTTCGACAACGACCTGGTGTTGAAGGAAAGAGGATTATTGTGCTAGGGTGCGCTCCCTCAATCAAATACTGGGAAGAGCATCTTTGGCTATCATCTGGCTAATCTGATAAGGAGAGTTTTAAACTAGGTCCTGTGGGGAGATGGTGACAAAAATCCAGCCAATGCACATTTAGGCTCAAGTAATGAAGACAAGAGGAAGGGGCTAATTTCTGGAGAATGGTCTAGAAATCATGCCTGCATTAAAAAGACAAAAAGAAAAGCAACAGGGCAGTCTGCAAAATATCTTGGATGCCTGTATATAAATGCAAGGAGTATGGGCAACAAGCAGGGATGAACTGGAATTAATGATATATGAAGAAAATTATGACTTAATTGGCATCAGAGACTTGGTGGGACAACTCCCATGATTGGGAGCATTGAGGGATATAGCTTGCTCCAAAAGGATAGGTATGGGGAAAAAGCAGGAAGTGTTGCGCTGTATGTCAGAAATGTATACACTTACTCTAAGATGTAAGGGCAAATAAGCGACAGAGCTACTGAGTGTCTCTAGGTGAGGAACAAGGGAAAAGCACAGTAGCAATGTTATAGTAGCAGTCTATTATGACGACCAAATCAGGAAGAGGAAGTGAATGAGTTATTCTACAAGCAGGTAATAAGATTAGTTAACACATATAAGCTAGTATTAATGGGAGATTTTAACTTCCCTGATATCTGTTGGAAGACTAGTGCAGCAAAACATAATACATCCCACAAATTAGCATGTGTAGGGGACAGCTTTCTGATTTAGAAAGTTGAGGAAATAGTAGGGGGTTGTCCACTTTGAATCCAGTTTTGACCAAGAGGGATGAATTAGTTGCGAACGAGAAAGTGGTTGGAAACTTGGAAGAAAGTGATCATGATCTGATAGAATTCAAGATCCTATGGAAAGGAGGACATGAGAACAGCAAAACAAGGACCCTGGACTTCAGAAAAGTGGATTTCAACCAACTCAGATAAATAGTAGGCCAGATCCCATGTAAAGGTCAATTAGGAAGAAAAGTAGTCAAAGGGGGTTGGCAGTTCTTAAAAGATGTAATACTAGAGGCTCAACATCAATCTATTCCAATGCAGAGGAAAGATAAGGAGAGCCACAGGAGGCCAATGTGGCTGCACAAGGAGCTTTTTAGCTATCTAAAAACCAAAAGGGATACATATAGGAAATGGAAGGAAGGGCATGTCACCAGAAAGTCATATATGGGTACAGTATGAGCCTGTAGGGACAACATCAGGAAAGCCAAGGCAAAGAATGAGTTACAGCAGGCAAGAGAAGTTAGAGACAACAGGAAGGGGTTCTTCAAATATGTCAGTCAAAAAAGAAAGATCAAGGACGGTGTGGGGTCTGCAGCTCAGTGGAGAAGGTGAGCTGGTAAAGGAAGATGATAGGAAGGCAGAACTGCTCAATGCCTACTTTGCTTCAGTCTTCTCACAAAAAATAACATGTGACCAGATGACTAGTGAAATAACCATAGACAATAAAGGGGAAGGGATAAAGGGAAGAGATAAATAAAGAACACGCCAAAGATCTTCTGACCAACTTGGATAAATTCAAATCAGCAGGTCCTGAATGCTATTCATCCATGTGTACTGAAGGAATTAGCTGAAGCAATCTCAGAGGCACTGACAATAATATTTACAAACTGATGGAAGACTGGAGGTGAGCTAACGTAGTGCCCATCTTTAAAAAGGGAGGAAAAAGGAGGAGCTGGGTATCTGGTTAGACCAGTCAGCCTGGGAAGCTACTAGAGCAATGTATAAAATGTTCAATTTGCGAATACCTAGAGGATGAAGGGGTAATCATTAGTAGCCAGCATGGATTTACCAAGAACAAATCCTGCCAAATTAGCTGATTTCCTTCTTTGACAGGGTAACTGATTTGGCAGATGGAGGAATGCAGTGGATATAATATACCTGGACTTCAGCAAGGCTTCAACAAAGTCCCATATGACATTCTCATAAGTAAGCTAGAGAAATGAAGGCTCTACAGAACTGCTATTAGGTGGATACATAATTTGTTAAACAATTGCAAACAAAGAGCAACTATTAATGGACTGATGTTTGATTGGAGGGAGGTCTCAAGTGGAGTTCCCAGGGATCTGTTCTGGGTCCGGTATTGCTTAACATCTTTATTAATTACCTGGATGTAGGATTAGAGAGCATACTGATTAAGTTTACAGATGACACAAACGGGTTGCCAATACTTTTAGAGAATAGAGCTAAAATTCAGAAGGATCTTGATAAATTGAAGAACCGGGCTGTAGACAACAAAATGAAATTCAACAAAAGACAAATGTAAGGTGCCACACTTAGGGAAGTAAAACGAAATGCACAAATACAGAATGGGAGAAAACTGGGTTGGCAGCAGCATTGCTGAGAAGGATCTGGGAGTTGTGATGAATCAAAGCCTCTACATGAGTCAGCAATGCAATGTTGTTGCAAAAAAAGCAAATGCAATTTTAGGTTGCATTAAGAAAGGCATAGTATGCAAGTCACGGGAGGTGATAGTCCAACCCTACTCAGGGCTGGTTAGGCCTCAGCCAGAGTAGTGAGTCCAATTTTGGTCAACAATGTACAGAAAGAATGTAGAGAAACTGGAAAGGATCCAGAGGTGAGTGACAAAGATGATCAAAAGGATGGAATGCAAGCCATACAAGCAAAGACTGAAGGAATTGCGTATGTTTAGTCTGGAAAAGAGGAGATTGAGGGGGACATGATAGTCTTAAAATATTTGAAAGGCTGCCATAAAAAGATAGAGAAAAGTTGTTCTCTCTTGTCACAGAGGGCAGGTTGAGGCAATGGGTTCAAACTACAGCTCAGCAGATTTAGATTAAATCTCAGGAGAAATTTCCTAACTGTAAGAACAGTAGGATAATGGAACAGATTGCCTTGGAAGGCTGTGGAAGCTTCTTCACTGTAGGTTTTCAGGAGGAGGCTGGATCGCCATCTGTCCTGGATGGTTTAGACAACATATACTGCATCTCAGCAGGGAGTTAAGACTAGATGAGGTCCCTTCTAAACCTCTGATTCTATGACCTGGATTCAATTCTCTGTTCCACCACAAATTTCATGTGTGACCTTGGGCAAGTCATTTAGTCTCTCTGTGCCTCAGTTCCCCATCTGTGAAATAAAGATAACAACTTCTATGTGGGGGGTCTAAGGATTTATACGTAAAAAAACGGAGGCATTCGGACACTATGGTAATAGAAGCCATATCAGTACATTAGATAGACAGACAGACAGACAGACCATCCTATCTCCTTCAAAGTAGCAAGCTCTGTACTGATGGAATATGCTCAGATCCCCAGTGATGAGCCAGTTACTTAAAAGGTCATCATCAACTGCAAAATAGCATTTCTCTCCAAAAGTTTTATACCTCCTATGCTTCCAGGTAACACTTAGGATTACTATAAATGCAAGAAATATTTTTTACTATTTTATCAGTTTGTGCATTTGATAGCAATGTGTGGATATTTAGTTTCAGTGTTTCCATATATAAGCAGTTTCTCACTTGGCAAAAAGAACCTTTAAGAAAAATCAATAGGAGACCAAAACACTTTGTAAAAGTTTGTATGAAGGGTTTTTTTAAAATTCAATACATACTTTCCGAAGAGTGTTCTCTCACAAACTGGGTAGGTTTTTTCAAAAGAAAAAGTAAATTTAAAAATTAAAGTTGATGGTGTCCCTTTAAATTTAATTTAGTTAGGTAGAAGCAGCTTAATTATTAGGATGGAAAACTTCGATTTTGCATTAGCACATTATCTAACATCTTATGTCTAGGAATGGGCAGACATTGTGGATGTTATGCAAACTGTTCTATTTTTTGAATTCACAAGCTACACAAAGTAGTTTGAATACACAGACAATATTTTCCTCCAATTCAAATTTATTATTCACCCAAGGGTGATACAATTTAACATTTTTTTCCAACTACAAAGAAGCTTGTGCAACATATAACAGCAACAAGAACCCTCCAAAAGCGTGGCTGACATACAGACTAGGGTGGCCTATGGATGGTATATATTTTTATTAGAAGTTTCTCTCTCCCTTCTCTGCTTCTTTATTCACAGTTACTATGCCCACTCTGCTCCATTTTACACCTGAATTTTTGTTTGATTTTTTTGCCACTGCCCCCTCTCTGCTCTTTTCTTCTTCCTTCCATCCCCAGTCTCTTATAAGCAGAATTTGAACCCAATAATATTCATGTCAGAGTCAAACTTTCCAACCTGCAGTATTTAATTGATTTAGAAATTTGGCAAAAAGGCATTTTATCTATTGCTAGTTATTCCAGTAGAAGAAAATTACATCCACATTGCTCATTTCACATAACAAGAAGCCCTTCTCACCAGGTATACAAAGCTTTTAATGAAAACGGGCATTTTCCAAAACACTGAAGGCAGCCACCATGCTGAAAAGTGACATTTTTGACACCCACAAAATATAGAAACCAGTGTAAGAACCAGCTTTCATCTTTCTTTAATACTATATCAGAAATCAGAAGAAGGACTTTAATGATCATTATAATACATTATTTACTGAACACAACACCACAAAACATAACAGGAGCTTACACTGTAAATTAGGCAGTCATGTCATTTAGACACATAAAAACATTAAGACAGAATTAACATTTAATTCATTAACATTTTAACAGATTATATGTGGGCATGAAACACAGCTAGATAAAAAAAATCCGTACTCCTGGAAATAACAAAAAGACTATTTTTGTGGAAAAACAGACTTTTGGTGCTCACCTACAGTCATGCATGAGATGGCAAAACAGTTTTCTTCCTTCAAAAAGTGTCTCATTTTCCAAAGAAAAGGACAATATGAGGACCAGAACTAGACAAATTTTTAAGCTGGGGTCAAGGAAAATGCCTCTTTCTACAAAAATGCCTGATGATATACCCTAGATTCTGCTGTACCTTCTATTCTGGTGACCTCTGGTTCATCACTGGACTAATGGGGACCCACAATGTCCTTTCTTCTGATGAACTGTTTGTACTACAACTCCGGGAAGCCATTCCAGTTTACTTTGATATATAGGTTCATTGAGAGTGAAGTAGACACTGCAGCTGGGAGTTGTGGTGCACATACTGTAATTCCTTTGCAAAATACCAAGCAGAAGGCCACTTCTTCAGCCAAGAAAGTCTTTGGGAGCCCATAAAAAGACAAGCTAGGATCTGATGGTGATGGAAAGAGACCCAAGAGTGAACACCCTTTAGGGTGATTTTTTTTCCCTTATGAAGCCTACAAAGCCTTTCAGGCCTAGATCTCACATAGGGGCAAATCCTGAGCAAATACTTCAGGGAAGTGGTAACATACAGCTGCTTAACAGATGCTACTTCAGTCTTTGGGCCCTTCCATGGCTTGTTCTGAAAGAAGTGTGGAGAACAGGTCCATCCACACCTTTCTCTCTCTTCACCTGCTGCTCACTGCCAGGCAGGGAGCTCATGCAGAATGAAACTCTGCAACATGCAGGAGGGTGCACATAGGTGTCCCTAACCCAATCCTACCTTTTGCAGGGTGGCAAACTCTTTATCACAACTTTTTTGTGTTGTGTTTATTGGGTGTTCTCAACTTAAAGTAAAACTTTAAGCCCATATGACTGTAGAGAAAAGCTTGAAAACCTGCCCCAAGTGTATCTTAAAGATTCAAAGCCAGAAAGCAAATAAAAAGAATTGCAATTTTTTTTCAAAGTGTCATGATTTTTAAGCCAATCTCATGACTTTTGAATGCTTGGGGTTGCCAATATTGCTTTTGCAGTAGTAACCCTCCCATTCCAGTATATATGAAATATTGCCACTCTCTATTTTAAGAAAAATTAGATCAATAAAAATTATGTATTCAAACACATGATGTACACACAAGCTTACTAACATACAAGAACTTAGAACCTTAGACGCTGCTGTCAAATCCTATTGCCAACAAAAGCATTCTTGACCCAGCTAGACAATGATAGCTAAAACCACACACCTAAATTAGCTTTATCGGTACACTATGGTAAAAGAAAGGAAAGCTGTAAATATAGAATGGGGATAAAAGTAGTAAGCAGAGTTAACTAGAGAGGACTATTCCAGCTAACAATATTTTGCCTTTAGAATATATTACTCCATCATCAATGAATTTTCAAAGAGGTTTAAACAAAAATTCACATTAGATCAGATTCTGATCTCATTCACTCTAGTGTAAATCTGGAATAACCCCACTAAAGTCAATGGAGTTACTCAGGATTTATACTGGCATAACAGCAATCAGAATCTGGCCCACTGACTCTGGAGAATTTTTTTGTCTGTTTTGGTTTTCTTTTGTTTATATAATACAGTGTGAATAATTTAATCAGTAATCGTGAATGATTAGACAAAAAGATACCTTCCAATAGGATGAGTTATTTCTATGATATAAATCTAACTGCTGAAGAAATGTGGCACAACTATTTTAAAATGTGTATAAAAATACCCTCTGTGTCCATTAAAGGCATTTCAAACACCCAAGAATTCCATATCAGATTAACATGTTTTACTCTCATTGTTTTCAGTCATTAGATAAAAAGCACATACTGTTATATATCTCTGAAACTATAGTGACAGATTTTCCAGCTACTGTATGTTCATTACAATTGTTGACTCACCACTATCCCTCAACCTCTCTTGCCTCTATGCCAGAATTAAAGTAACGTCGGCAACAGTAACTGAACTCCGGTATGCAGATGATTGTGCTGTAGTTGCACACTCAAAGAAGGATCTACAAGCAGCTCTTAACTGCTTCTCTGAAGCTTAGGGCTAACCCTGAACATCAGCAAAACAAAAGTTCTCCACCAGCCTGCTCCCAGTCAATCATCAGACCCAGCAAGCAAGATCTACATTGACAGAGAGGAACTGGAAAATGTAGAATGCTTTGCATACCCTGGCAGCCATCTCTTACAGAGGGCAAACATAGATGCCAAGATTAAGCACAGAATCCACTATTCCAGCCTTGCCTATGGCAGACTGTCTCACCAGGTGTTCAACAACCATGACATCAGAACACACACTGGACTTTTAGTTTACAAAGCAGTGAAAATCCCAACTCTCCTCTACAGCTGCAAGACTTGAATGTCCTACAGACAACACATGAAAAACCTGAAATGCCAGCACCAGCACTTTCTCCAGAAGATCCTCAACATAAAGTAGGAGGATTGCCACACTAATGTCAATGTCCTCATGGAGACCAACATCTTCCGTGTCGAGGCTCTGATTGTCCAGCACCTGCTGAGGTGGAGTGGGCACTGCATACATATGCCTGATGCACATCTACCAAAACAACTGCTGTATGCCCAACTCACCAAGCAGAAAGGAAATGGGGAGGCCAGAAGAAATGCTTTGAATACACCCTCAAGACAAACATCAAGAGTTGTGGCATCAACATCATACACTGGGAGACAGTAGCCCGAGATAGGGCTAAACTGGCGAAGACTTGTCAGAGAAGGAACGACCACTTCTGAGGAAAGATGCCTCACCCTGGTCGCAGAAAAATGCCAGAAAAGAAAGGACAGACAACTGTCATGCAGCAATTGTGGCCCATCCCTGCCTTCCAACACCACCTGCAACATCTGCCAATGAGTCTGCGGCTCAAGGATAGGACTCCTCAGTCACCAAAGAACCTATATAAAATAAAACCTATGAAAGAGATCATCCTTTACCATTGAGAGATCACCAATGGCAACACCACTATGCTCTCGATTCTGGGGAGTTCTCCTGACAAGTATACAGGAAGTACAAACAGTATATCAGACCAGTGGTCCGTTCAACTTGATAGCCTGTCTCTAATGGTGGCCAATACCAGACTCTTCACAGGAAGGTGTGAGAATAGATGATTAAGAATAACCCAACTGGAGAATTTTCTTCCTAACTCCTTGCAGTTAACATTTGGCTTATGCCCTGCAACAAGAATGGTTAGATCACTTATATTTTTTAATCCTAACTCTTACATTTAAAAGACCAGAAAATCTTCTGGCTTCTTACTTTCCCCTGCCCAGGGAGGGAGGGAGAGAAAATATCCAAGCAAGGTTCCAGCTAAAGGATTTCCCCCCCCCCCTTCTCGCTCTGCTTTCTAAGAGGAAGACCATACAAGACACAAAGAAAGAGGGAGAGAGCACCAGTGGCAAAATCCTGAAACTCCCGGAATAGTCATACAGATTGTGCATTCATTCCTTTAAACAAGGAATGAGACACACTGAGTGAAACCCTTGCCCCATTTTCATCAATGCCAAAATGCCCATTGACTTCAAGGAGCCACAATTTCATCCAGTATTTTTATATTGTTGCCATGGATAATGGTTACTCATCTTTGTGCTTTTTCCCTTCATATCTTCTCCCCAAGGCCAACAAGCTGCAAGCTGTACTACGAAGCAGCAAGACACCAGGCGGGGGAGCTATTCTGAAAATGTACAGCCAACAGAAGAAGTGACGAGAATCACATGGCAGTTGTCAGATCAACTTCTCCCAACACTCAGGCTTGTTTGTAAGGTTTATTCTCACTTTATCTATATTCCAAAAAATAAATGGTGGAAACTGGGGCAGTTGATCTTATAATTACTGATGAGGATAAGATTGACACTTAATTCCTATCTTGTACCTTCCAGCTGAATATCTGTAAGGGTTTTACTGACATGTATTCTGATCTATATGGATTCTTATACCAAGCTTATTGCTGTAGTATCTGAGCACAATTCAGCAAGGCGATGATTCTGTTTGAGAATGAAAGCTGTGATTCAACACAGCACAATATGGCCATTATAATAAATGTTGCAACTCTATTTTGTAGAGCTCTAATGCCTCTATGGTAGCTAATAGAAACTTGAAATTTAGCAGGGATAATCCCTAGAATACAGCAACAGTCCCTAGATTGTATATATGCCTTTTGGTGGCTCAGTGAGGCAGTAACAAAAATTTAAATCACACTTTCTCCATCTACACTGATTTTTGTTGGCAATAAAAGTAAATCCTCAAATGTTCCTTTTCCTTTAAGTACATAAAAATAAATTGAAATTTCCATTGAAAAGGTAAGATCATAAAATTAGAGTAGATTTGTGCATGTGTATAAGAAAGTTCAGTGGGAAATCAATTATAACATGGAAAGACACAGAGTATAGCATCTGATAAGATGTGTGGAAGGATGCAGGGCTCTCTTAAGAAGTTCATCCTCTTTCCATACGATAAGCAATGGTGTGTGTGGAATGAATCAAGGGTTCCTCCTGCCTTACTAATTGTACACATGGGATATGTCAGGTTCATTGAAGGCTGTCTAGCAATTAATCACACATGATGGAATCTGTATGGTTCTCCTTTACACAATAAAAATAGATAAATAACCTAGGAAATTACATACAAAAACGACCTTAAAGGAACCAAGTATGCAAAATAAGTTAAGAAATGTCAGAATTGTTTGCCCACGTAACCTTCATTCACCCCACGCACCCACCTTGTGAGTATGCCCTATGGTAGTGTTTAATTAAATGACCACATTTTTTCTACCCCTAACCCCTTTCCCCAGAACCAATGCCTCACTCAGCCCTTGATCCAGCACCCACTGCAGATCCATATTAGCTTCAATGGGTGTTGAAACAGGCACTCAGTGTGCAGGCTGGATGGTGAACAAGACAGGGTGAATGAGGTGTAGTGAATGAGGTTGGCAAGTGGAGGTCCGCTGTCTCATCTCACAGCAAACTCTCATCAACTGTGTTGTTTTTCTGAAACACACAATCCAGAGGTGGCTCTGATCTAGGATCCTCTTAAACCAGCCCTTCCAAAAAGGGGTTAGTAAAAGGTTTTGGTTTCCTTCCATCTCTAGTAGTATCAACAAGCAGAAATTCTACATCTATATCCCTCACAGATGATTTGTAATTTTATCCACTGCATCAGGTTGGGTCGCATATATTTCTAGGATTAAGCATTGCTGTATCATCTCCATTCTTTATGTGGTTGTAACTTTACAATAGTGTGAAGTGACACATCAACTGTGCTCCTATCCACCAGGGTGCGTCTAAATCCTATTTTTAATCTGGGAAATGCACTGAGCTTTCACCAGCCTGCCGCCCCATTTTATTGTCGTCTTCTTTAATTCTGCTCAATAAAACTGGCTTTTGGCATATTAAAGCTTAATTTGTTTAAGAACAAAGTTGGAGGACTGTGTCTTGAGGACTACAGTGACAGATCACAGGATGAGACCACAGGCTTTTGGGGCTGAAGATTTGGCAGGTTTCTGTCTCGGTGGAGATGCAAGTGTGTTCAGAGCTCATTGTCACGTTTCCAAAAGGCATTACACAGAGCTCCAAGGTGGTGCTGTTTACCAATACCGTGATCTCTCCCCAGATGCAGTTGCTACTGCAGCTAATTAAGAGAACAATTAAGACTAAGGCAATCAGTCAAGAACACAGATCCGAGTCATTTTCTCCACTCTCCGATGCTGTGCTGGCTCCCAGAGGGCTAAACCTTATTCACTCATTCAGAAAATGACAGGAAGAAGCTATTAAATATCTGAAAACCATAAAAATGCAATCATACTGTTCTTGAGCTAAGCCACTCACCAGAGACCAATGCCAGGCAACTTAAGAAACTTGCTGGCCCCTAGAATTCACATACTTACAAATAAGAAAATTAATCAAAAAGCAGTTCAGATCAAAATTTAATTAAATAGAAAAGGATTGTGGAGGACTTCCTGAGATTTCTCTGTTTTATGTTTATGACTGATCAATATTATGTGTATCAGCTCAATGTATGACAAATTCCACTGGGCATCTTTAAAAAGGAAGTAACAGATTAAATATTGAGCTAAACAATTTAATCTCTGCTTTAAAAGGTTTTCAGATATTTGTAAAGGTAAATCCTATTAGAGCATAAAAGTCTCCATGAACAGGAGCTGTAGACTCATCATGCAAGGATTTGTAAACACCAGGAGATAGCCCCTCATTAAACATAAATTTCCTTCTTTTGTACAGTTATTGATGAGGAAAGAGAAAAACATTTATGCCACGAAAACAAAGAGAAAGTGCTTCTCAAACAGATTTAAATATCTCTCTATATAAGAAATGTGTGTGTTAGAACCAGTTTAAAAAAAATCACTGAACCCCTATATGTCAAGTAAGCTCAGAAATAAGTATATTCAATAATAGTAAGCTGCAGAATTGGGGTGCACATGGAGATTAGGAGTTCAACAGTACTGCAGCATCACGCCACTGGGGAAACCAAAGCGCTGCAGGAATGCGTATGCAGCACCTCCGAGCTCCTATTCTCTGCAAGACTGCAGCTGTGCCAAAGCGGACATCCACAACCAAACCTCACAAAGGCAGCCTACAATTTGAGGTGAAAAGTCTCACGTTACATGAACCCACTGTAAGCAATGTAAAACCTGAGTTTGTAGCTATATTTCCTCACAAAGAACTTTGGTGGTTAACTCACAGTTAAGGTTGCTCACATGAATCTCTCAAAGCGCTGACTAAAAATAAAGAAAAGCATCAGTGAAGCCATAACTAACATCCACTCTTTATCATCTTAATCCCCTAAATACACCTAGAGTCTTCTCAGTTCCAAAACAAACTCACTCGTTCAGCCCACACCCACCTGCACTCACTTCCATCTCCAGAGTGGGGGGGTTGGGGTTTTTTTTGTTTTCACAATTTGAAATTGACAGATTCTGAATTTTGGAGAAAAAGAAATAAAATGTAATAGATTGTAAAGAAAAACAACATATTTCAACTCCCTCTACCACTTCCTTATTTCCTACCCGAGTACAACAAAGCTAGTTTACTGACAGACTTGCTTTTGCTGTTCAAGTCTACGATGCATTATTTCTAGTGAAAATGTTCTTTTGTCAGAATAAACGGGGTGTGTCCAAGGGATTGTGAAGAACTGAATGTGAGCAGCGTGGTAGGCTCGGCAGCGTTAGAGAGTGGAAATATATGGCAGCATTGGCAAGTTTTAGCATACATGAAGTAGGTTATGACAGTAAGGAGAATATTCTTCTGTTATAAAAGTGGCTCATAAGATGGAAACTTACATGTAAGCAATGTTCAGATTACAGCGAACGTGGTTTATTAGGCAAAAATACATGAGACCGTCAGGGTAAATTTCAAAACTGAAAACTTTGACTAACTACTGCCCCTGCCCTACAACCAACTATATGCAGCCAGACCTCTGTCTCACACCGATTTCAAAAGGATCAGCTTAGAGGATCAGGGCCCGTTTCATTAAAAATACTCCTGGAAAATGCAGTTGTCCTTTGAACAGTAATCGTACTACATTACAATTTAATTACCATTGTGTGAAACACAGGGATTTGAATCCTGCTTTAAGTGAACAGTTCAGTAAAGCAATTATGTATTCACTATTGAGGCCTCCATAATCTTGCTAGATACAACAGTTTGAAAAAGGTAGGAGCGCGCGCGCACGCACACACACACACAGCCCTGAGCTATTTATTATGCATTTGTGTTGCTGAAAAAGAATAATGTTCATATTATTCAGGGCGGGAGAGATGCAATGGCCAGCAATTTGTCAGATATGACAATGGCCAAAACCAAAGTCACAGCTGACCTGTCCTCCTCTAGGAAGGCCATCATTTCAGCACCTTCTCCTAGTTGGTTCATTTCAAGACAGAACATTTTTATCATTTGTTGTCACAGGATGGAATTAATTCATTGACTAATAACTTTCCATTTTGTGCTCCATCAACCTTATTTACAAAGATAATTTGATGCTGAGAAATTAAAGGGCCAGGGTCTGTTTCGGGTCTTTCATGTAAGCATTATTTCCAGATCTCTCCAGACTGGGGAGGAAGGAAGTGAAAGGGAGAAAATGTGGGCACACCTGTGTGTATTCTCAAGCAAAGCAGTAAAGTCTGCATGCATGCTGTGTTTAAGGAAATCAGTAATATCTGTGTTATACATTGTACTGCAGTAAAGAAATACCTTTGCAAAAATAAAAGTAGCCTTCAAAATCTGTCTTTAAAAATGTACAGGTCCTTAGCATCCCTAAATCTGTATTTTATAATATGGTCATGTGCTTGATACAGAAAAGTAAGAGGTGAATTTAACCTTAGAATGGTGCCATCCCCTTTAAATCAAAGGAGCCAAATTCTGTCCTGCAAAGCTGATCCATATGGAATGAATGTAGCTCCATGCAGCCACAGGGATCTGACCACACAAGGTTGGTGAAAATTGGCAGCAGCTCCACTGAAGCCATTAAAGAGATTAGGCTTACTGTCAATTGGGACTGGGGTAAATGAGAACAGGATCCAACCAGCTGACTTCTGTGCGATTTCATGAGACGTCAGTCAGTGCTAAATGAGGCTCATTATGTTATTCATATTATTATATCAAAGCCCAGTAGCACAGGTGTAAAGCAGCCTGAACATATTTCCACCATAAGCCTTCCTTCCTAGGAGATCAGGGAACATGGGCCCCCCAATAATCTGCAGGGGGCACGGAGTTGTCAGTCCCCAGGACTCAGGGGTGGGGACACAGAACTCCGCCAGCCCCTGGCGGGGAGGGCGCATGCTCCTCCAGCACCCAGGGCCCTAGAGAGGGCACAGAACGTGCCCCTCCAAAAGAACTGGGGGGAATTTAAATTCCTGTGCACACCCCTGTACGGGGTTTAAAGAGAACTAATAAATAGTTGCTAAGTTTAAACATGGGTCTTGATGGGTTTCACTAAGTTACCGGGTGACAAAGGATACTTATGTCATTGTACAGTTTTTAAAATGATGAACAGAAGAAAGCTGTGGCAGTTGTTCTTTTCCATTCACCTACTTCAAAAATATTTTGATACTTTTTAAAGCTTTTTTTTCCGCAGAATCTTTGCTTCATACCTAGAGCAGCATGTCATAGATTGTGGCCGGCTGGATATAAAAACATGATTGAGTCCTTTCATTTAGAAAGGCAATTACTTTACGTGTTCTTTTGCAAAAAGAATAGGAAGTTTGCCTGGAATGCTGAGGCTAAAAGGGGAGTTTGCCCTTCATATGAAAAATAGCAAATGTCTTTTGTTGCTTTAAAACTGTTAAAAAGCCAATTTCCTGATACAGTGCCACATTGTGCCATTGATTTTTAACCCCCTCTCCCCTCCTGTTTGAAATTTTGCAGGAGTTACGATAAATAATCAATAGCGTGCTATGTACTATACTGAACTGACTATGAGACGGTTCTCTCTTTATGCCCCAAGGACAGCTGCAAA
The DNA here is from genome assembly GCF_026122565.2 of Emydura macquarii macquarii. Taxonomy (NCBI): domain Eukaryota; kingdom Metazoa; phylum Chordata; order Testudines; family Chelidae; genus Emydura; species Emydura macquarii. Next base: position 39,499,102 of record NW_027132813.1, on the reverse strand, counting down.
AATTAGAAGACAACCTCACGGAGGTATCCAAGGGGCAAATTCCAAAGCCTTTTAAGTCGATGGCAAAACTTTCATTGATTTCAATGGGCTTTGGATCAGGACCCACATTAAAATAAACATTTAAGAATATGAAAACTAGAATGGCTCCAGTGCCATGTAGTGGATAAATATTAGGGAAAGAATGGGGATCGGATCTTCTCTCCTTATGAATGTGGAATTCCCATTAGTATCAGTAGGAAGACATATGAGAGAGTTGCACAAGGTAACAGAAAAAGAGAAAATATGACCCAATACATAAACTCAACCTTGTCTAAACATGAATATCATTGGGAGACTTAAAAAGATACAAGTTCTATACAAGTTAGTAATACACAATTTAAAATATCTCAAAATATAAAGCACTTTGAGTAAGAAAAACCATAAATGTCTACAATAAAAGGAGGGAAAAGATTTTTTACCGAAGAAATTAGAAATTCTACATATATGTACACTGACACCCAGTGGGGCCCAGTACAGGGATGAGGTAACTTTGGGGCCTCCCATCCCATCAGACATGCCACACACTTTGCATTTGCCTCTGGAGTTAGGTCAGTGTGGACTTGTAGGCAAGTGTACACTTTCAAAGGGCTTGGCAGGGTCTGCTCCGTCTCACACTCCACCAGCATTCCCAGAGGTGTTGTATCTGAGGCAGATTCCATGCTGCCCAGAGGCATTGTGTCTGAGGCGAGATCCATGCTGTGAGGAGCTCCTGCTGAGGCAGTGCCTTTCTACACACACACACACACACACACACACACACACACACACACACACACACACACACACACCCCTACCTGCACCCAGCCACCCCAGGCTGTGTCTTTACAACCACAATCGAACCCCGTAGCTGTAGCAGCAACAAAGAAAAAGCCAAGAGACTCAGTTGAGGGTGATGCCAGACTGAATTCATGTCAATGGAAGGTTTTTGTTGTGTGAACGTTTGTTTCACTTCAGAGCAAATTTAAAAGGGAGGCTTCACTGGTAACTTTGAATTCCCTAGCTTTTGACAAATTTGTGACAAATCTTAATGTTATTTAAGTATAAAGATGTGTCATTTTCTAATATAATTATTTAGTGACACCAGTGAAGAGAATGAGAGAGAGAGAGAGGGAGATGTTTCCCAGGCTGGAAATTCATTCAAATACTGATATAAAAGTAACTGGACTACAAAGTCATGTTTTAGCACTTTCTCCAGAGCTATACACAGGAGAGCAGCTCACAGCCGACAACAATTTCAAAACCATAGTTCTGGGGAATAGTACTATATAATCATAAAATTACACGTGAGGTAAGATTTAATTATCATTTTTCACCTTTCCAACACATTTCGAGAAACAACACTTAAAAGCCTTGCAAGAAAGAATATCACATTTAATGTTCTAACATGCAACAATGATATTAAAAAAAAGAAACTGCCATGTAGGTTTTACAGGAGCTTGAATTCAATGGTTTTATTAAAAATATTACAAGTGACTGCCATTTGATGGATTTTAGAGATTCATTTCAGGCAAGAGGGTGTTAGAGCAAAATAAAATAAACTGACATTACACCCCACATCTTTTCACTTTCTTGAGACAATCAGGATAATGATAGCTACTGATAACTACAATTGCAAGATATAGTCACAAAGTAAGAATCATGTCCTCATGTGGTTTTATTTTAGCAATAAATCACAACAAGCTGGGCATTAGCATTTGTTATCATCCCACAAGGTTTATCCAAGAGGAGGTAAGGGCAACTGAGAGGAGCTGATGGATCTTATCTGTCCTTCATGGCTGGACATTATTAGAATGATCACTTGAAAATAATTATTTGTCATTAAAAAGTGAATAGAAATTGCATCTAATTTACATCTACTGGATCTAATTTTATTTCATATGCTTTGGCCCTCAGAAACTGCAAAATGAAAATGCTTAGATATAATGATCTAAGCTGTGAATTGGCCTTCATGCTAGTGCAAGGGAGCAAGAATCCCCGTTTCTATCTTCCATTGGCTACTTGGACCTTGGGTCAAGTATGAAGGAGTAAGAAGGTGCTGTGCATCTGCTTACTTCCTCAGAGCAGGTGGGCAGAGAGTGGATGGGCAATGAGTTGTCTTGGTTCCACTTCTCCCCCATCTACAAGACAGCACAGCTGAGCTGGCACCAAGGTGTGGTCATCTGCTGCTAGCATAGGCCAAAAATGTTTACCCCTGGAGCAAGGAAGAAGCAGGAGGAATTAGGGGTCAAAGAGTTGTCTCCGGATCACACTTCCTACCAGGGTTACTGCTGGGGCAGCGCAGCCAACGCTTCACCCCTCCTTGCAATCTAGCTCTATGGTAATAGGTGTCAGAGAAACACCTACAAGCTCAATTCTGCAGCTCCTACTCAAGGTGGGCAGCACTTCCACGAGGGGGCTCATTTTAATGGCAGTACTTATGTGAGGACATGCATATCAACATGAGTAAGGGCTGCAGAATCAGGCCCTAAAGAGAGCCAGAAAAGCCATCAAAACACTGATTGAACTAACTCCCCCTCCCACTGCTGCTTCAGATCCACCCTATGCCTTCATTTCGCAAGCAGCTACCCACTGTCTAGTCCATGCACCCAGCAGTCTCCTTGGAGCAAACAGAAGAGAGTAAATCTCAGGGCACCTATATAGTGCAACTCATTCCCATAATTTCAGATTATAAATTGAACAGGGAGCTAGCAGCAACTCATAAAAGAGTAACCTTAAAAAGGGTCAGAAGTTCAAATCATCCAGAATTAGGATGCTAACCCAAAGTTTATCTGATTCCAAATTTAGTGAAACCTCATTAATTGACTTGTTGAATGTATATACTTTAAAGAGCAAATCATCTATATCTCAGTCACAGGTACAATAGGCCTGTGCCTCCCCCCGCATTCCTGGACTCACCTGATGAGGGTAAAAATGGTTATTAATATTCCATAACTACTATTCTTTGAGATGTGTTGCTCATGTCCATTCTAATGTAGGTGTGCGCTCACCCCGAGCACCACTGCCAAAAGCTTTTCCCTCAGGAGTATCCATCAGGTCAGCTCTGGTGCCCCCTGGAGTCACGCCCTCATAGTGCCGGTATATAGCGCCCCACCGCCCCCTCAGTTCCTCCTTGCCAGCTAACCCCAACAGAGGGGTTGAGGGGGGTTGGAATGGACATGAGCAACACATCTCAAAGAACAACAGCTACGGCAGGTTAGTAACTGTTTTTTCTTCTTCGAGTAGTTGCTCATGTCCATTCTAATGTAGGTGACTCCCAAGTAGTTGTGCAGGTGGAGGGTGGGAGTTCTCTGGCACTCTGATTGTAGCACCACTCGGCTGAAGCCCGCATACTCTCTAGCTTGCTGGGTAATGGCATAGTATGATGCAAACACGTGGACTGACGACTATGTCACCACTTTACATATGTCCTGGATTGGAACTTGAGCCATACATGCTGAAGACAAAGCCTGAGCTCTTGTAGAATGGGCAAGCAACTGAGGAGCTTGGGAGTATGTGCAGATACAGGCAGTAATCTATGATGAGATCCAAGACTGGACAGCCTTTCATCCTGTCCGCGATGGCTACAAATAGCTGGGTGGACTTCCTAAAGGGTTTAGTTCTTTCTATGTAAAGGCTAATGCATGCCTCACATCCAGCAGAGGAAGTCTCTATTCCTCCCTGTTAGCATGTGGCTTAGGATAGAGGACTGGCAGAAAGATATCCTGGTTGTTATGAAATTGTGAGACCACCTTTGGCAGGAAGGATGGGTATGGCCGCAGCTGTACCTTGTCCTTGAAGAAGACCGTATATGGTGATTCAGAGGTAAGAGCTCAGATCTCTGAGAACCTTCCGGCAGAAGTAATGTCAACTAGGAAGGCCACCTTCCAAGACAGGTAGAGCAGAGAGCAGGTTGCCAGTGGTTTGAATGGGGGTCCTATTAGCCTTGCCAGCACCAAATTGAGGTCCTGAGAAAGTAGTGGCTAGCATACCAGTGGGTACAGCTGTTCCAGCCCTTGAAGGAAACGATCACAGATTGAGTTTGAGAAGACCGACCGGCTGTCCACCCATGGGTGAAAGGCTGAGATTGCAACTAAGTGGACTCTTATGGATGACACCACTAGGCCTTGATCCTTTAAGTGGAGTAGATAATCTAGAATGAAGGGAAGTGATGACTCAGTGGGTGCAATGTCTTTTTGCATTGACCAGATCGAGAATCTCTTACACTTTGCCAGGTAAGTGGCTCTAGTAGATGACTTTCTGCTCCCTAAAAGCACCTACCTAACAGGCCCAGAGCAAGCCAGTTCCGCTGGAGTCAGCCATGGAGCTTCCATGCCGTGAGGTGGAGAGATCTGAGGTTCACATAACATAGGCAGCTGTGATCTTGAGAGATCAAGTCCATAAACAGTGGCAGGCTGATCCATCTATCCACCAAGAAATCTAGGAGAGTGGTGAATCAATGTTGGCCCAGCCAGGCAGGGGCTATCAGGATCACATGTGTCCTGTCCCTTTTGACCTTCAGCAGGACACATATACAGGGGTATATGGGAGGCGTGGTAGGGAACATGGAGAAGATCTAGTTCATCCACGGGAGGAGAAATGCACCTGTGAGCGAACCTAAGCTAGGTTCAAGGTGGCCTAGGAAAGAGCAGAACTGGAGATACTTCCTGTTGTGCCTTGTCACAAACAGGTCTACCTGGGGTCTCCACTTCTGGGTAACAAAGTTTACGTCATCTGGACGAATGGAACACTTGTGATGGCTGGAAAAGGATCTGCTGAGATGATCCGCTAACTCATTTTGCAACCCTGGGAGGTAGGATACTTTGAGATGGATCGAATGGGCTATACAGACTTCCCACAGGCAAATAGCCTCCTGGCATAGGGAGAGGAGCACACTCCATCCTGCTTGTTTATGAAAAACATTCCTGCCGTGTTGTCTGTGAGGACTGACATGCAGTTGCCCTACAGATGGGGTTGGAATGCCTGGCAGGCTGGACACACTGCCCTCAGTTCCCTCACACTGATGTGTAATGAAAGCTCCTCTGAGGACCAGAGACCTTGAGTTCTGAAGGTACCTAGCTGAGCCCCCAATCCCATCGTTGATGCATCTGTGATGAGAGACTTTGACGGTTGTGGTCTTGAGAATGGGACTCCTGTGCATACTGCCCCAGGGTCCAACCACCAAAGGAGTGTGGTAACCACTGATGAGGGAAATGAGACCAACTTGTCCAGATGGTGTTGCCCTGGTATGTATACCGATGCTAGCCAAGACTGGCAAGGTCTGAGTCACAGTTCTGCATTTTGCACCACATAGATGCATGATGCCATACGCCCCAGGAGCTTTAAGCAGTATCTTCCTGTGGTGATGGGATGACTCCTCAGTCTCTCTCTGAGTGCCCCTGAAGTTCTGAACCATGTTTCCGGATGAAAGATTCTGGCCTGGGTTGAGTCAAGGACTTTCCCCCAAGGAATTCTATCCTTTGAACTGGGAAAAAGGTGGAATTGTGTATGTTTTTCAACTGCCCCAGATCCTAGAAGGGTGACTATTAGCTTAACGTTTGCCTCCCCCTGTGCCCTGGTTCGACTTCTGATCAGCCAGTCGTCTAGGTAGGGGTAGACCCAGACCCCTTATTTCCTTAGAAAGGCTTCCACGACAGTCATGCACTTCATTAATACTCAAGGAGCTGTTGACAGGCCGAATGGGAATACTGTAAATTGGTAGTGCCTGTGGTTTACAATGAACCATAGGCCACTTCTGTGACCTCAAAAGAGAGCAATATGGAAATACAAATCCTTCAAGATGAGGGCAGCATACCAGACCTTGGATCCAGGGAAGGGATAAGGGAGGCCAAGGAGACTACATGGAACCACAGTTTCTTCATAAATCTGTTGAGTTTTCGCAGGTCCAGGATGGGTCTGAGACTGCCCTTGGTCTTTGGGATTAGGAAATAACAGGAATAGAACCTGTTGGCCCTTCGCTCCGGAGGAACTTCCTCTACTGCTCCCACTTGCAGGAGCATTTGCACCTCCTGGATTAGAAATTGCTTGTGAGAAGGATCCCTGAAGAGGGATCAGAAAGGAGGGTGGGAAAGAGGGGTACAACAAAACTGAAGGGTGTATCCCAATGCTATCATGCATAGCACCCATTGATCTGAAGCGATACAGGCCCACACTGGATAGAAGTGGGATAACCGGTCCACAAAAACTGGGGAAACTGGATCCAAGCACTGTTCTGGCATGTTGTCCCCAAGCACAAAATAGTTCCAGTGACAGTCACAGGTGGTAAGAAGGAACTGACAGGGTGGTGGGTCCCTACATACCAGTGCTATGTATGGTGACTTCAGGTGGCACCTGAGCTGACCCGATGGATAGCACTGTGGGGAAAACTTCTGGCAGCGGTTCTCAGGGCGAGCACACACCTATATTGGAATGGACATGAGCAAGCACTCAAAGAATCTCAGCTTTCATTTAAAAAAAAAATAAGAAGTTTCTAGCCCTTAGACAGAAAAGTTTGAAAAAGTAACTCAGGCAGTGACATCTGCATGAGTCTGCAGAGATCCTGAAACAATAAATCTGAATCATTTGAACATGCATTTCAATGGTTTGTTAACTCCAAAACCCACTGCTTTCAGGGCCCCGGCCTCCATTACCTCAGCAGAGGAGTGTGAGTGTGAAAGGCAGTGAAGAGTTCAGTGGGGTCTGTCTCATCCACCCAAGCAGATACACCACAGTTGCTGTGGTACTGGGGACGTCCCGTGTTGCTGAGCCTGCCTGAAATCAGGTAGGATAGGGGCCTGCCTATCTTTGGGGAGGAGTCTGCCACTCTAACTGGGGGCAGGGCCATGCCCAAGAGTGAAGCATCTGGGGTACTTGGCGTCAGGAGGTGCCTAAGATCCTGGATTACCTGTCTCCATCCAAATGATATAAAAAGGACGCTGTTGCTTTATTTTAAGGCAAAAAATTTTTGACGACAAAAGGCAAGCAACTCAAATTGTACTGAGCCCCCAACAGACGCCAACCTGCTCTCTGATATGACTGCATATGTAATGTATCTCCCAGAAATGACCAGGAAATGGAGATGAACATGAAAGCAAACATTCAAACATTTTAGAATTGGAAAATGGTTTGGAGTGTTTTCAGTTTGAGTCTTAACTTGTCAGTCATCATGTTGTTATGTCTCTCATCTAGCTTTAGATAAAGTCTTTTAGATGGCAAGTCCCTTGAAGGTTTTACTTTCTCACTCTCATCACACCTGCCTTACAAAATGTCGGAAATGTAGGAAAAGTGTCAAAGGCAACAAAAAAATCAACATGAACGGTACCTATTCTAAGACTAGTGGTAGCTCCATAACCTCTCATCCCTTCCCACTTCACATCACCTGATTATCACTGATTATGCATTGAAGGATAACTTAATATAGCTAAAAGATGACAAGATAATATTTCAACCACAGTATTCCTTGTTCTTAACATACAAGAAAGACCTCCCTAATCCTGAACTCTATAGATTTCAACAGTGGCTACTGTCTACTCATCTTCAGGTGCAGTATTATTGTTAACACTTTGATGAGCAGAAATTGTAATATAGCCAAATAGCGCCCTCATCATACATTCTCTTTTCCCTCTCCCATGCTTTTCTTTACAAGCCTAAAATACAGAGATGGTTCAAAACTGGAAAAGTGTCTGTGAACCCCTTTGAATTTCAGGGTTTTAGGGTCAAATCCCTGCATCCAAATATGCCCCTACGGTTTTGGTTATGGATCAAATACAAATATGGAGGGGATCCATTTGTTTTGGATGTGGTTCGCATGCAGCCAAACACATGGAGAGAACAGCTATTCTTGGGTGACTTCAGAGATGGAAAACCTGGGAGAGTAGCTGATCTTGTGAGACTCCCACCATTTAAGAAAGTTAAAATCTTTTGAGATTCCTGCCATTTGGGACTGTTATGGTATCACTCACTGAGCATAACAACGCATTCTCAATGTGTACACCATGCGCACCAGCAGAATACACCCTCAGAAAAGCAGAAAAGAGAAGCTTGGTCTTGAGCACATATCCTGCACCACATATTCCCCTCCACCATGCCCACATAAATGGGCACATGGACCAATCAACCTGGGTTTGAGCCAAAGCCCATGAAATGAATCAGGGTGTATTGACTTCAGTGTACTTCGAATCAGGACCTAAAACTGCAAAAGAAAGTGTGGCAGGGTAAAACTGCACAGACCAAGAGTTAGGAAACATACATCGTACACCAGGAAGCCCAGGATAGTTAAGAAAAGGGTTGGGTGCACTAAAATACTATGCTGATCATCGTGTCCCCCATAAGGATTAGTAACAGCATTTCTGGTGGCACAGAAGGATGGAAGTGGTAATAAGACAGCATAGAAACATGTCTTATGGCCATTGGGGCACCACACAGGTGGCATTTCTTTTCCTCTCACTGTTCCCAGTATTACTCATAGACTCTAAGGTCAGAAGGGACCAATATGGTCATCTAGTTTGAGCTCCTGTACAATGCAGGCTACAGAACCTCACTCACCCACTCCTTTAATAAACCTCTAATCTATAACTAAGTTATTAAAGTCCTCAAATCATGGTTTAAAGACCTTAAGGTACAGAGAATCCACCAGCAAGTGAGCCATGCCCCATGCTACAGAGGAAGTCAAAAAAAACCCAGGGCCTTTGCCAATCTGCCCTGGGGGAAAATGCCTTCCCGACCCCAAATATGGCGATCCATTAAACCTTGAGCATGTGGGCAAGTCTCACCAGCCAGACAAATCTCCTCCCAGTTTTTTCTGATTGCTTTCATTTTTCCTTCTTTTCCATTTAAGGATCTCCCTGGACTCACAAACATGTTTTGTTTTAAGTGCTTGTTTGTTTTCCCCGAGCTCTCGGATCTCCGTTATCCATCAGGAGGACATGTCATGTGCCACAATTACAGCCAGCATTGAAAAGAGTGATATGGGAAAAAAGGAAGATGCTGTTTGTGGGATAAGTTATTGTTTGAATAGGTTATCAGTGTTCCTTAATAACTTAATCTGAACTCTCAGGAAGGTGAGGCACAGGTTCAGCCCACACAAACTGCTGTGTATGACTACTTTGGGAATATTTGATCGACTTCCAAAAATATTTAAATTAGCTAATCTTGGGCATGAGCCAGAATTCTTTAAGCATCCATGTCACAGGGTGGTGGGCCCTAGGAATCGAAGGAGAGCCAATGCCCCGTCAGTAAAGGTGCCCCCAGTTTGTCCAATTAAATGGCTGGGACAATAAAGGATCAGGGAGAATCTGAGAAAAGGAGACCGAAGGTCCTGAGTCTGAAGGCCCTCCATGGAAAGAGCAAGGTTTTATCAGGAAGCCAGCAGAGGGCTAAATTTCAAGAGCCAAAGCCAGTGCCAGGGGCCTGAAAAGGGCTGAGGGCTAGGAAGCCAGTGGAGGGGCTAGCCAGCTATCCTGTTTGAGCCAGAGTATCATGGCCACAGAAGGCTAGAGAGACTGAAGGTTGAGCGCAGCAGAGGGAGCCAGAGAGGTGAAGGCTGGGGTGTGAGGTGTGGTGAGGGACACCAGAGCCATACCAGAGAGCCGGGGTGTGGTGAGGTTTGCTGGGGTTCTCCTTGATGTCCTGTCTGGACAAAAGCCATTTACCGTATCTCATTGAAGCAACATAAATGCATCTGTGTAGGTTTGAAAATGTAAATGGCAACAAGGAATACCAATAACTCATGGGCACACAACCCTGGGTTTTAACTCCAATCAGAAGTAAAGCAAAAGTGCAGTGGGTTCCAGCAAGAGAGAAAGAAAGTGTTCATTGTATTAGGAAAATTATGTATCTGTCTCAGACCTTTGTAGACAGGGTTAGAGTGAAGAATTTATAATGCTGCAGGGAAGTAGGAGAGTTCTGGAGTGAACTACAAAGGAGTTTATAAAAGTGATACAAGTGTTAGAACAATGTTTGCCAGTTTACAGTATCTTACTTCACATTGCTCAAGGGTGATGTGAAAGATGGCAGTTTGGAACATGTTCCCCACCTGAGAAGGCTAAAGCAGGTCTCAGTTCTCTGACTGAAACATATGTGCTTATTACTTGGCATAGCCCGGTTGACTTCATCTTGTATATTGGAGCTCCAGCTGGGGGTAAAAGTTCAACAGTAGGATACAACAGTAATGCAGGTGTTTCACCATACTGTAGTGATCAAAATGTCCACACACAACCGGGGTGGAAAGGTGCTCCACTGGAACATATGCAAAGCACTTAAGCATATGTTTATGTCCCACGGAAATCAAGGGGACTACTCACATGTTTAAAGTTAGGCACATGCTCAAACACTGTCTTGAGGCAGGGCCATAGCCTTCTGCACAGCACAGAGATCTTTAGCTAATACAAACTGACATAGCTCAATTGACTGAACTCAATGGAGCAATGCTGATTTACACCAGCTGAGGAGCTGTTCTGAGATTCATTTATTTACGCAGTCAGAGATGGGGAACGCTGTGAAGGCAGTGTTGCGTGAGGGACAGCTGCTCCAGAGCAAACCCTGTGAACAATTAAGGAAAGGCCCTGAACTATTTCCAGTTCTTCGATAACAAGAACATAGCCACAGTGCAGAATCTTGAGCATGAATAAAGCACAGAAAGGTTGGGAACCCAATGAGCCTCATTTCCAAAGGCAGGGACACGTGTTCATTAAAGGCTCGATCCTGCTCCCATTTACATGAATAGGAAATCTCCATATATACACCTATGCATGTATATGTCTTTCCTTATGCGGGAAGGTGCAGGTGTGTTACATATAATAGTACAAACATTCCCCCCCCCCCCCCCGGCCGGCAATTAATGGAACAATAGTTTCCTATACAAAATAATTTAATCTTATTATTCAGCTTTTATTTTTTTGAAATGTGAAACAATAGAGAAAAGAGCTGAGAAAGGATTTAGATGCTCATTGATAACCAATAAGAAAGAGCAATGCAAATCAACATTCTATTTACAGCTGTTCTGAGTGACCAATTCAACTGAAAAGGCAGGAGAGGAATCCAGGCCTAATCCTAAAAGGGGCTAAGAGTTCACTCCCATTATCAGTGGGAGCTGCCGATACTTCAAACCTCTTGTAATTAGTCTTGATGCTGCTCCCATTGCAATCAGTCAGAATTTTGCCTTTGACTTCAGTGCAATCAGGATTTGGGCATTTTGTCAGCAATGCTGCTATGGAGAAGCTCATGCACTAATCACAAAAGATAGACAGACAAAAGGCTTTAATTATATTATTCATTTGATGGCACAAATTCATCCATGGCATAACCCTTTTACAGGGGCAAATTCATCCTTCCTAGGTTTAATTTCAGGGTTAGGAAACAAATCTGGCTGAAACAACGAGAGTTCTGTTGCACTTTAAAGACTAACAAATTTAATTTCAGCAGGCATAAGCTTTCGTGGGCTTCAGCTCACTTCGTCAGATGCAGTTGGTAGAAATAATACAGCAAATATTGGCAACATATATAGGAGGCAACATATACATATCCAAGGGCATAGATAACAATGGGGTAGGTGGATGAAAGCCGGGTACTTGAGGCCTAATGACAACCATTGAGTAGGAGGTGAGAATGGGTGATCAGAGCAAATTATTTCTTATAATGAGAGAGCCATTCCAAATCCCTGTTTAAACCAAGTTTAAATGTGTCAGACAGCCGCCCAATCTGAAGCAAATACTCACCAGCAACCATACACCCTACAAGAAGTCCAATCCAGGAATCTATCCCTGCAACAAACCCCGTTGCCAGCTCTGCCCACACATCAACTCTAGTGACAGCATCACTAGTCCTAACCACATAAATCACACCATAAGGGGTTCAGTCAGCTGCACATCCACTAATGGTATATATGCCATCATGTGCCAGCAATGCCCCTCTGCCATGTACATTGGACAAACTGGACTGTCACTACGCAAAAGGATAAACGGACACAAATCAGACATAAAAAATAACAACATCCATAAACCAGTCAGAGAACACTTCAATCTCCCAGGACATTCTGTCTCTGACCTGAAAATTGCTATACTTCTACAAAAAAACTTAAAAAACAGACTTCAAAGAGAAATTGCTGAGTTAGAAATAATCTGCAAATTTGACACATTCAAACTTGGTTTAAACAGGGATTTGGAATGGCTCTCTCATTACAAGAAGTAATTTGCTCTGATCACCCATTCTCACCTCCTACTCAACGGTTGTCATTAGGCCTCAAGTACCCGGCTTTCATCCACCTACCCCATTGTTATCTATGCCCTTGGATATGTATATGTTGCCTCCTATATATGTTGCCAATATTTGCTGTATTATTTCTACCAACTGCATCTGAGGAAGTGGGCTGAAGCCCACGAAAGCTTATGCCTGCTGAAATTAAATTTCATAGAATCATAGAATCATAGAATATTAGAGTTGGAAGGGACCTCAGGAGGTCATCTAGTCCAACCCCCTGCTCAAAGCAGGACTAACCTCAGCTATATCATCCCAGCCAGGGCTTTGTCAAGCCTCAGCTTAAAAACCTCTAAGGATGGAGATTCCACCACCTCCCTAGGTAACCCATTCCAGTGCTTCACCACCCTCCTAGTGAAAAACTTTTTCCTAATGTCCAACCTAGACCTCCCACCCTGCAACTTGAGACCGTTGCTCCTTGTTCTGTCATCTGCCACCACCGAGAACAGCCTAGCCCCATCCTCCCTGGAACCCCCTTTTAGGTAGTTAAAGACCACTATCAAATCCTCCCTCATTCTTCTCTTTTGCAGACTAAACAAGCCCAGTTCCCTCAGCCTCTCCTCATAAGTCCTGTGCTCCAGCCCCCTAATCATTTTTGTTGCCCTCCGCTGGACTCTCTCCAACTTGTCCACATCCTTTTTGTAGTGGGGGGCCCAAAACTGGACACAATATTCTAAATGCGGCCTCACCAATGCCGCATTTGTTTGTCTTTAAAGTGCAAGAGAACTCTCATTGCTTTTGCTGTATACAGACTAACACCGCTACCTCTCTGGAAATCTGGCTGAGGTTCTCCATCTAGCTGATCCTCAAAAGCTCCTTACTTTGATCACATGTACTCTTCTGCAATGGCTTTAGAGTTTAGCAACAGCACAAAGGGAACTTCTGATGGGCTGTCAGTGATATATTTATTTCTACAACACTCCATAAATCTTCTTGTCCCTGTGGCCCCCATTCCCTTTCCTCTCCTCCCCCGCAATAATTCCATTGCTTAATAGCAGTATTCAGCGTATGCATTTCTTGGGGATTCACTGCACTTCTTGCTTGCTTTGTCCTTTGGCCAATGCCCTTTCCTGCCATGTGAGGTGTACAATAATTGCTCAGAAATGCACTGCCTGTTGTGTCTTATTGCTTAAATATTTTTAAGAGCTCAGCTAGGAATTTTCAGGGTCTAAGTCTGAAGTCTAGCTGCCTCATAAAGTATTGACATTGCTAGAAATGAGGACAGGAGAGGAGCAGAGGTGAAGTAAACCTCTTCTATAAGCGGAAAGACTACTTGCTTGGGGGACAAAGGGGAGAGGAAATGGGGGAAATCCTTCTAGGGAGCCAATCACTCCAGAACAGTGGCTCTCATCCTTTCCAGACTACTGTACTCCTTTCAGCAGCCCAATTCATTTTGAATACCCCCAAGTTTTAACTAGCTTTAACACTACTTGCTTACAAAATCAGACATAAAAATACAAAAGTGTCACAGCACACCATTACTGAAAAATTGCTTATCTTTTCACTTTTACCAAATAAAATCAACTGGATATAAATACTGTACTTACATTTCAGTGTATAGTATATTCAGGAGGATAAACAAGTCATTTTCTGTATGAAATTTTAGTTTGTACTGACTTCGCTAGTGCTTTTTATGTAGCCAGTTGTAAAACTAGGCAAATATCTAGATGAATTGATATATACCCCTTGGAAAACCTCTGCATATCCCTGGTTGAGAACCACTGCTCCAGAATCTGTGACTGGATCCTTGTCCTTAGTGACAGGAAGATGTGGCCATAACAGAAAGAGAAACTGTGCTATCACTAACGATAAAAAGGTGTAATTAATCAGCATAAAGATTAATGTGTTAATTTCCTTTCCATCACTACAATTCAAGATCTATTTCCAATGGAGCAAAGAAGAAAACAACAAAAGAAGGGGAAAGTTTGCATTTCCACTTTCACTGATTGACAGATTCCATTGTTCATTTACATCAGTTATGTAGGTGGTATAAGATTTGATGACCACATTTCAAAGAAGGAGAGCAAAAGCAAAAAACACACTGATTTCACTGAAAATTAATATTGCTCTACTGAAGCAGAGCCTGAAGGAAGAAGGAATGAAATAAAGAAAAGAAAGAAGCTATCTTTAGACTTGTTTCCACTCATCCTCTCAAACAGAACCCATTCCTTACCTTCTTTTGAAGTATTTTTTAACTTTATTTTGTCATCCCTAGCTGCAAACTCACTAAATCTTGAGTTGGAAGGGACTGCCAGCCAGCTGCCTATTGCTCATTGTATGTATTTGTATAACCTGCGTACTTTACACACTCAAGCTGCTGTGTCCCACTACATCAACACCATCATTGGACTTTTCCTTAAATACCCATTAGTGAGCTGAGGCAGGACAGGAACTAAGAAATTGCCTCCGACTTAAGGTACTTTCCATACTTCCTTTTTACATTTAGGACAGACATAATATCAAAAGCTGCCTCAGCTGCCATTCTTCACTGATGTTCCACTGGTGCAACAGAAGAGAGAGAAACATGCAGAGCCTGATTGTTTGGCAAGAGAAGAGGGGGGCAACAATAAAAGCTGAAAGGCATCACACACTGAAACAGAGCTAAGAGGGTCTGAGGAAGCAATGTGGTCGAATGGATAAGGCTCTGGGCTGTCACTCCACTTCTCTGGGCCTGTTTACCTCCTGCCCTCCACGCCCTATGTCTAATAAGATGGTAAGCTCAGGGACTGTCTCTTACTAGGTGTTTGCACAATGATTAGAATAACACAGCCCTGATCACAGTTGGGGCCTTTTGGTGCTACTGTAATACCATACTTAATAATAATCAGGAACCAATACGCTAGCCTAGAATATTACCACCACCCTTCTTCATCATTGTATTCTCTGTATACACATTATCCTAACTTAGATATATGAAATATATCACAATTGACCATCTGTTCCCAAAACCAATTACTCCATATGCCCACATACAGATAGCAACCAAACTTTCAATTTTCACTAGGGCATAGGGCAGATATCTGAGCTCCAGAATGGGCCAAAGTCTGAAGGGACACTGCAGCAGAGAAACCGTGAACTACCTCAGTGCTACTGCCATGCTCAGTCCCCTTATTTATATATCTCGGGAGCCGACTTATTTTTCCAGAACTGTAGATTTGAAATAAGCTTCACATTTATTATTAACATTCATACTTACAAAGGGAACACAGAACTACTGTGAAATATCAGAGTTCTTTTCTGTTCTATTGTAGCATCAGAGGCATTCCTCTTTCATGAAGGCAAGGGCAGTAACAGGTAATCTATATTCACAAAATAAAAAGGCAATTCTCCAAGACACACTTCTATTAAGGACCCCATTTGTAAACATGGGTGAGGTTGAGTAAAAAAGCTCATGGACTACAGCACTGTCTCCTAACTAAGCACTGGCCAATTGGTCAGCTCCCAAGTAGGCAGTTCTGCTCCCTGGGTTTAATTTACCCAGGAAGACCTGAGAGTTATGTAGAGACACTAAGGGAACTGGGCTTATTTAAGTCTGCAGAAGAGAAGAGTGAGAGAGATTCAACTATCTGAATGGGGGTTCCAAAGAGGATGGAGCTGGCTGTTTTCGGTGGTGGCAGATGACAGAACAAGGAGCAATGGTCTCGAGTTGCAGTGGGGGCAGTGTAGGTTGGATATAAGGAAAACCTTTTTCACTAGGAGAGTGGTGAAGCACTGGAATGGGTTACCTAAGGAGGTGGTGGAATCTCCATCCTTAGAGGATTTTAAGGCCCAGCTTGATAAAGCTCTGGCTGGGATGATTTAGTTGGGGTTGATCCTGCTTTGAGCAGGGGGTTGGACTAGATGACCTCCTGAGGTCCCTTCCAACCATAATTTTCTATGATTCTAATGACAAATGTTACAAAACTTCTTTGCAGCTTGTGTTTCATATAATGAACCTACTTCAGAGAGCTTTGTGGCTAAATTCAGTGGAGCACATCAAATCTGTTCCATGCCACTCCATACAGGATTTTAATAGAGCACTAACACAGAACACAGATTCAGGAAAAAAGAATTATAACGTATTTCCAGTGGTTTTGTTCTGTTATTGGAAGGCACTAAAAAAAAGCCTCAGGCCGAGTTTTTAAAAACATTCGTACATGTCCATTGGTCAAATTTAACTAGTCCCCACAATAAGCCCTGTTCAGCAAGATGCTTAAGCTTGTGCCCCGTGGGATCATTCACACACACAACATTAGTCATGTGCTTAGGCCCCATGCTAAATTGAGGCCAATAAAATGATACAGCTAAGAGAGAGTCATAATAATAATAATTATTATAATAATAATATTTGCAAAAGCATGGATGACAGGAGAGGTCCCAGAAGCCTGGAATAGGAGTAAGATTGTGCCCATCTTTAAAAAGGGGAAAAAGTAGGAGCCAGGGAACTATAAACCAGTCAGCCTGACTTCAATATCTGGGAACCTATTAGAGCAATGTATAAAACATTCAATTTGTGAATACTTGGAGAATGAAGGGGTAATCACTAGCAGTGAGCATGGATTTACCAAGAACAAAACATGCCAAACCAACTTGATTTCCTTCTCTGACAGGATAACTGGTTTGGTGGATAAGGGGAATGCAGCAGACATGATATACCTGGTCTTCAGCAAGGCTTTTGACACAGTCCCACATGACATTCTGATAAGTAAGATGAAGATATGCGGGGTTGGAGGAACTACCATTAAGTAGATACATAATTGGTTAAACAACCACAAAGAGTAACTATTAATGGAATGATGTCAGATCGGAGGGAGGTCTCAACCGGGGCTCCGCAGAGATCTGTTCTAGGTCCGGTGCTGTTTAACATCTTTATTAATGACCTGGATGTAGAAATAGAGAGCATACTGATCAAATTTGCAGATGACACAAAGCTAGAAGGGATAGACCAGCAAGCCTTTCATCCTTTCTGCCACTGCGACAAAGTTGTGTCGACCTTCAGAAGGGCTTACTCCTTTCGATATAGAAGGTCAAGGCCCATCCAACATCCAGGGTGTGCAACCTCCACTCCTCACTGGATCTGTACAGTTTGGGAAAGAAACCAGCAGGAATATATCCTGGTTATTGTGAAATTGTGACACCACCTTTGGCAAGAAGGCTGGGTGGGGTCGCAGTTGAACCTTGTCTTTATAAAACACTGTGTAAAGCAGTTCTGAGGAGAGAGGGCTGGTCTTGGAAACCCTTCGTGCTGAGGTGATCGCCACAAGGAAGGAAACCTTCCATGAGAATAGCAGCAGGGAGCAGGTTGCTAATGGCTCAAAGGGAGGGCCTGTGAGACTTGAAAGAACTAGATTCAGGTTCCAGAGAGGCATAGGGTCTCTGATTTGTGGGTAGAGCCTCTCCAGACCCTTTAAGAACCTGACCATGATGTTGTTGGTAAAGACTGAATTATTCTGATCGGAGGACGGAAGGCTGAGATAGCCACCAAGTGAACCCTAAGCAACAAGAGGGCTAGGCCTTGATATTTGAGATGTAACAGGTAGTCAAGTATTGACTGTATTGAGGCTCAGTGAGGAGCAGGGTTTCAGTCCGAGGCCCACTAAGAAAACCTCTTCCATTTGGCCAGGTATGTTGCTCTGTTGCCCAAGAGGATCTGCTGGACTTGTGCTGATCAATCCTGCTCCTTCACAAGATCCAGACTGTGCCTGCTGGGCCTGTAGACCGATGTTAGCCATAACTGCAGGGGATGAAGTTGTAGACGAGCATGCCAGACCATGTAAGTGCATGCTGCCATATGTCCTAGCAATTTTAGGCATGAATGAACGGTCGTGATTAGATGGGATTGTATATCTATAATGAGGCTTGACATTACTTGAAACCTAGACTCCAGAAGGGAGTTTCTGGCTGCATTGAGTTGAGAATTGCCCCAATGAACTCTATCCATTGGACAGTGGACAGAGTTGATTTTTGTTCATTCACGAGCTGGCCCAGGCCTTGACAGGTGGATCTCACTAGACTGAGGCTGTGCTGAACCTGGGACCACAACCTGCCAGGCATCGAGGTAAGAGTAAATTTGCACCCCTCTACACCTTAAGTAGGCAGCCATTACCACCATACCGTTTGTGAAAACTCTTTGGGCAAAAGAGAGCCTTCATGGTCTTCCTAGCCTACCAGTTCCCTAGGATGATCAAGGCTAGGGAGACCATGATGAACTTAAACTTCTTGAGGTATCTGTTGAGGCAATGCAGGATGGGTCTGAGGCCCCCCTTGGCCTTCGGTAAGAAAATAACGGGAGTAGAACCCTTTTCGTCTCATGTCTTAAGGAACTTCCTCCACAGCCCCTACCCGTAGGAGGGTTTCCACCTCCTGAACAAGGAGCTGGTCATGAGAAGGGTCCCTGAAGAGGGATGGGGAGGGACGATGGGAAGGGGGAACTGAAGGAAACTGCAGGGTGTAGCCCTCTGATATGGTGTTGAGGACCCAATGGTCTGATGTAATTTGGGCCCACGCAGAGAGGAAGGGGAACAGATGGTTCAAAAATAAAAGGGGGGATGGATTCTGGGGCCAGGCTGGGGTACTGTTTTCAGGCGCCCCTCAAAATGCCTGCCACAAGTCACCTTGATGGCAGCCGAAGAGGAGGAGACTGGGACAGCGGTGTTTAAACCCTTTGTCTTTTTCCCTTCTCCTGTAGGTTCCCTGCTGTGGTACACAGGCCAAGGGAACACAGTGTGGCCCTTATGTCTTTTAGGCTGTGCAGCCTAGTATCTGTCTGTTCTGAAAACAAAGCATTTCCCTCGAATGGGAGGGACTGTATGGACTGCTGCACCTCTTACGACAGCCCTGACGATTGCAGCCATGAGCACCGTCACATGGACACTACTAAAGCCATTGAACTAGCTGTGGAAACTGCAGCACCCAGCACCATTTGGAGGGGGGCTATAGCCACCATCTTGCCCTCCTCCAGGATGGATGCGAACTCCTGCCTAACATCCTGTGGCAGGGAGTCCTTGAACTTGACTATGGAACCCCAATTGTTATACTTGTATCTCCCCAGCAATGCTTGCTGATTGGAGATCCTGAATTGAAGATTGGCCGTGGAATAAACCTTCCTTCCAAACAGATGCAACTTCTTGGCCTCCTTATTTTTGGGCATCGAACTCACCATTCCCTTGTCTGTCCTGTTCATTAGCCACAGCCACCACTAGAGATCCTGGAGGAGGCTGGGAGAAGAAATATTCATATCCCTTGGCCAGGAAATAATATTTTTTCTCTGCTCTGTTGGAAATAGGTGACAGGGAGGATGGGGTCTGCCAAAAGGCTCTGACCACTTTTAGCATCCCTTCATGGACTGGCAGCACAATTTTAGTCAGTGCCACGGCAGCCAAGATGTCAAAAAGACTGTCTGTGGGCTCTGCAAACTCTTCAGCCTCCAATCCCAAGTTGGATGCCACCCATTTAAGCAGCTTTTGGTGAGCCCAGAAATTGACTGATTGCGCTGGTGGAGCCACGGCAGCCACAGCCTCGTCCAGGGATGAGCAAGATAACATTAACATTAAGGGAGGGAGAAGGACCACCTCCTCTTCCAAAGAAGCCATTTCTATGTCTAGGTCCCACTATTCAGTGCTGGTGCTGGAACCAGAGTTTGGCTGTCACACCGGATCGGCCAGTGCCAGCAACCATTTTCCCTATGAGGCTGCAAAGGACTGGAACGAGTAAGGTCCTGGCACTACCGGGATCCCGCATGGGTTCCAGTATGACCACTGGACTGGCCATTGTCCTTGAGGCCAGATCCCCTGCCAACAGTCCCACACCAAACATTAGTACGCCTGCTGACTTATGTTCCTCGGGCTGATGACTGGGCTCTCCCTTCGACTCTGAGGAGGAGGACCATTCCCCTCTTGGGGACGAGGGTGGTGCTGATCACGGCTCCTCCTGGAGGCTGCAATGCGGCACTGGGGAGCAGTGCCAAGGGATGGTGACCACTGGTAAGAGTTCCCTGATGATGCTGTGTCAGAGGAGAGTGGTGCCTATACTGTGGCATTTGGGCATGGTGGTGGGGACTGCTGCTGGGTGTCCAGAGACTGCCGCTGTGCTGGTGAATGGTGCCACAGAGACAACAATCAATGCCAAGGAGACAGCGATCTGTGATATGCCACTGGTGAGCCTCTCCTCTGCATTGAGGAGCAGGAGCATGGTGCTGGAAACCGGGATCAAGATGGTGGAGATTTCCGCCATGGTGCTGGAGTTCATGGCCATGATGTCATGGACCAGTGCCAGGATGAGGAACAGCGCCCATTGACTACCCACTGCGGCAGCCCCATAGCCGGTTTGCCCCTGGAAATGGGCACATTCATCATCTTCAGTACCAAAGGTAAGGCCAGTGGAGTTGAAGGCACTGGGAGAGTCATCAAATCCCTGGCCACTTGGAAGTTCTCCAATCGACTGCATTATTAGACGGAGGAGACTTCTCCCACCTTTTGGGCTTGGGGGTGGTTCCCTGGAGGACTTTCAGCTCTGGGCGGAGAGACTGGCTCAAGTCACTCTGGAGCAAGTGTCTGGCCCAATGAGGGGCCTTTGCCCACTTCCACCTTTTTGCCCGGCTTAAGCGTGGGGGACCGCTTCTCCCTCCCCCCATTGTTTCTTCTGCTGCTTCTTCGGCATTGGTGATGGCTAGCGGTGTCATGATCCACCCGGTGCCAGTGGGGCTTTCCGCACTAACATTGAAGTCTGAATGGGAGGGTTCTGAGGCTGGTCTGAGAGCTGCCTCCATTAACTGGGCTTTCAGGCGACTGTACCTGTCTTAGTCCACGACCTGAACCCCTTACACATTTTACACCTGTCCCTCACATGTGTTTCCCCCATACACTTTAAGCACTTATTGTGTGGGTCATTGAAGGGCTTGTGGCATGCAGTACACCGTTTGAAGCCCAGGAACTGGGGCATGCCCCATCGCTGGAAAAACATCCCAAGAGGGCCACTACTTCTTAACCCACAAAACTGAACAACGACTATTTACAAGAACTGTCTAGTAACTAGCCAAAGACCACTAGGCACTTGCAAAACACGAGAGACAGAAAAGCCGTTCCAACAACTGTCATGGATGGAAAGAAGGAACTGCGGGGGTGCAGGGCTGACGGCACCTCATATACCACAGCATCAGTGCGGGGCTCCAGAAGGCACCAGAGCCAGCTCTACAGATACCACTAAGACAAAAAATCTCTGACAGCCATGCACGAAAGCATGCACACACCTAACATGGAATCAACATGAAGAAGCATTCAAAGAGAAATTGGGTATGTTTAGTTTGGAAAAGACGAGATTAAGGGGGACATGATAGCAGTGTTCAAATATTTGAAGGCTGCCATAAAAAAGACGGAGAAAAGTTGTTCTCTCTTGCCACAGAGGGCAGGATAAGGCAATGGGTTCAAACTACAGCATAGCAGATTTAGATTGAACTTCAGGAGAAACTTCCTAACTGTAAGAACAGTAGGACAATGGAACAGACTGCCTCGGGAGATTTTGGAAGCTCCTTCACTGGAGATTTCCAAAAAGAGGCTGGATAGCCATTTGTCCTGGATGGTTTAGACACAAAACAAATCCTGAATCTTGGCAGGGGGTTAGACTAGATGACCCTTGCACTCCCTTCTAACTCTCTGATTCTATAGTAAATCAGGATAACAGGTACCTTTCTCTGTAAGTTGTGTTCATGACAGATTAGAAAGGAGATGTGGAAGGATGGTCTAGTGGCTAGGGCACCTGGTACTGGGATTCAACAGATCTAGGCTTGATTCCTGACTGAACCACAATCTTCCCATGTGACCCTGTGAATATCTCTTGATTCACCTCTATGTGGATAGTGCTTCCTTATCACACAGGATTGCAACGATAAATACATTAAATGATTGTGAGTTAAGACAAGACACTACAGGGATGAAGGCCATGTGAGAACCAAAGAGTACATTGCTTTAAAAAGGAACAGAAAGAAACAGCTTGGTCTAGTAAAAATGTATACAAGTAGTACAATAAATGGGAAATGAATAGAGCGAGTCATGTGTACCACCTGCTGCTAGCTAGACAATTGAAAGGGCCAAATTAGTGGCAGAATCTAAGTTGATTGAAAGTTTTGAGCATTATCCATTAATGATCATCTGGATGTTTCTTAACAGAACCATGAAATTGTACCAGGCCTGAAGTCTACAGAATTAAAACTAACGTCTGTGGCCCTGAAACTCAGCATAATTCACTAGGAAATCTCCAGACAGATTAAAAATATGTAAGAAAAAAACACAGGGTCAATTTTCTACCACACGGTTCCAGTCAACATAGCAAAGATAGGGGACATCAGGGAGCCAGTTATGGCTGCCATATTGTTTTCTGGCCCCAGCGCAGATGAAAGCAGCCTAGCAGTCCTTGAACATATACCTGCTATCAGTTGTCCCATAAGATCATCCACCAATTGAGAATAATCAGAGCATAATATGGTCTGGCCATGTCCCCAACCTGCCCCCCTTCTACTGGGTGTGAGGCCAGTTGGCACAAGAGGCAACTATGCACACTAATTTGGCCTTAGGAAATCAGAGAATCTAGCTCTGTTGTTTTAACTAACTCACCTTTGTTTTCTTTCCCATTAGCTCCAAGCACAAAGCACCAATCAGACTCAGCCTCTAGTTTTAATTTAACTATATACAGACTATGCTGAAGATTATAAATTTTGGGTTTTGAAGGGGTGAGAAGGAAACACCTTCTGTTGGTTTCTTTTTTAAAATTATTTGTTTCTCTTGAAATAGGGTTGTAAGAACGTAAGCCGTGGCATCTCAAAAACTCTTGTGGCCCCAGATAGAGTTGCCATGCCTCTCTTGCTTTGTACTTTACTATGTATGATTACTACTATTCATAGAGTACCATAGAGGCATGTGGTGGTTTGTCATCTAGTTTGTCACACTGCCTCAGCCAATAACTAAAGAAATACAAAGAAGTGCTCAGGGCATCATGAGCTCTTCAGACAATGTTAAACACTGTTAAACACCACCCAAGTTATACATGGTGCAGAACCTGAAGTGAGGGTGGTAATGATGGATTCAAACCAGACTTGCACTCCCTTGATCCTGAAAATAGCCAAAGGTTGACTCAGTTCCTGGCATAATTTAGAGCAGCTTCAGGACTACTCTAATCTACACGAGCTACAACAGCCCACTAGGGATTGCTGGTTCATCATCTCCTTCAGCCAACTCCCTATGCGAGGGAAGCCAGGTATAGGTGATGTACAGCCAGCATGTACCTCGTGAGGATTCCGTAGGTAAAGGGAGATCACCAGCTTTGCTGTTTAAACCAGCTTTCCATCCTTCTTCCTCCATAGGGGCAGAGACTCTGGCCTGTAATCAAGAGACAGAGGGCACTCTGTTCCAAAAAGGGAATGAATCATGACTCTAGGATGTCTAATATTACTGTAAAGAAGGTACATCAACACACACCGGTCTTCCAAACAGATTCTAAATACAGGATCCTTCTTCAAGGGTGGGAAACACTCATGGGTCATTAAGAGAAATGCAATTTAAAAACACTGGCAAAAAAAAAAAAAGAACAGATGGGACCAGAGCAAAGTGTAGACAAACTTAAACTGGAATAATTGCTGCCTAGTAAAATCTCTCAGAATGTGAAAGACTCTCAGATATCTCCAATTAAATCCCCTATTAATCCCAACTACATTTTAAAGGCAGTTGAACCAAGCTATTTATTATACAATTGACACATTAACAAATCATATAACAAGATAACGAAAAAAATAAAACCACCACCACAAAATATCCTCCAAACCAGCACATTGTTTTTCTCTCCTCTGTTTACACACAATTAAGACCCCCCCCTCCAGTGGGTTGTGATCTCTAAGTACTGAGAGGGGTTAGAACCGGTGTTTCTAGCATCTCACTCATCCTGATTTCTTACATACCTACAAGGATGGAGATAGGGAAAATATCACTACTTCTGTATTATGAAAACCTTGCAATTAATAATTGAAAATCTTTCTCTCTCTCTTTCTCCCAGAACTAGAGTGCTCTCTTCAGCTTGTTAAATTTAGTTCACTCCCACTGATAATTCACTAGAGATCATAATTTATGGACAATTGAAGCTGCAGAAACATCTCTTAGAAGGAATAGAGCAGATCCATAGCAACAATTCTTCAGGGGAATATTAATCCCCAGCTTTATGTAGTGCTAAGTGTACAATAGTAATCAGAACTTGAGTAGAAGCTGCTAATCATTGAGGGAAAAGGCTGTATAAAGAATTCATAATGGAATTAGCCTGCGGCAAACAAAGAAAGACAAAATTAAATCAGCCATCAAATTGCACCAAGGAATTTTAATTTACAGGTTAATGTAGGATTATGTAACTAATCACAGCTCACATTTTCAATGAACAACCAATAAAATTCTGCTCTTTTTTTCTAATCTTATAAATGGTATTCCAATAACACACTTTTATCACCAGATAATGTGTTAAGAATGATTTTCAAAAATTCTAAAAATCTTCCAAAACACATTATGACTGCACAATCAATGCAAAAATGCTGGCTTTCAGTTAATTAGCATAAATATACATCTAGATGATCTACTGTTAAATTCAATCCAAGACAATAAAGTTCCTTTGAGTTTATGTAGGACAGATTTACATAACCAAATGTACATAACTGTAGCTTTCAAATATAAGCATGTCTTCCATACAGGGGGATATAATGAGAGAAAAGAGCCTAAATTAAATAAGTGAAACAACTTCTGAGTACCAAAGAGCATCAGCTAATTCTAAATAAAACCCCTAATATAGATTTTTATATCAATACAGCATACATATCCTATGACATATGCACAAAGGATTACTCTAACAGCATTTGAACTGTTTATAATGTCAACATCATAAAAAAGAATAAGGTTTCTGAGATAAAAAGTTGATTTGCTTTCCCTGTGAGAGAAAGCCAGAGCTTGTATCTGACCCACTAAATATTTTGATATGGGCATGCATGACAAAAATCAGTAAAACCTCTATAGGTTCTGAAAAATTACTCAAAACCCACTCCTTAATAAATGTAAATATATAAAAGGGCTGCATAACTCTTTGCACATTTGCAAGGGGAAACTCCAAAATTATATTGTGTGCTTAAGAAGACATCAACTTAATCAAAAGGATCTTTTTTGCAACATATGGTGGCATGAAAATTATTATAAATGGAGTAAAAAGCATTTTCATAGGCTTTACTTCACATGAGAGGAATGCTGGGAAGAAAGGCAACAGCATTCTTCTTGCATATGTTTTTCTTATTCTGAACAATGTGGGAAAGCATCATTTTGCTTTAATCTAACTGTTCATTTTATGGAAACAGCAACATTCTGCCCCTTTATTAGCAAGGAAGAGTTTGGGTTTTGTTTTTGGAGGATTTTTTTTAAAGTCTAATTTTAAGATGCACACTTCCAAAAAAACATTATGGTGTCAACTACACTACCCTTCAGCAATCCTGTAATAACTTTATTCAACCATTTCTAATTATAATTATATTTTCAATTCCTTTTAGCTATAGAAACTCTTTATCAATCAGAGCACAAGACAGAAAATTACTTTATTACAGCTACAGCTCGTTAGTCTGAGTGCTCTTAATGAAGCAGCCTCATAATCAGATGAAAATCATGCTGAAGAAAACTTGCATCATTAGTCTGGGCCTTAATTACCAAGAAATATAGTCACTAACAATGATACTCCATTTCATGATACGGTGCATGCACCTTCTACACTAGTTGCAATTAATAATTCCGCAGACTGCTACAGAATCTTTCTATTTATTCATAACAATGGAGGAGAAAAAAAGTCTAAATTTAATTGAGCAGCTCAGATTGCACTTTCTCACTCTCTCCTGCTCAGATTAAAATGTCAAAAGGCTAATATTCTATCTTACAATAATTCATCATTTTAATTACAAATTGTAGGTATATGAAATGTCTTTCTTTTTCATTGAGGGTAGAGTGACATTTTGGGGGGCCACATGTAGGAAAAAGGCAGGCATGGTGTAGGTGGCCGATACCAGGCAGAGCTGCAGTGAACAGATGAAAGCATTTATTTTCGTTGTCAGTGAACTAGGTCCATGTTAGATAAGCTTTAGACATGAGCATGAGACAGTCATTTAAATTAATGATGGTCCTCATCTGATACACTTATCAGCAAGGATGGGAAGGTTCCAGAAAGAGGAATATGCTGCTCCCTAAGATCCTTTATGAATGTGATTGATCACATGCGATCCCATGAATGTGACTGAGTCAGTAACTTTTGTACTAAATTCCTTTAGTTTACTGTATTCTCTACATTCTCTCACCTTTAGCTTACTTCTCTTTCTTCTTCAATAAGCTTCCCTTATGGAAAAGCAGTGACTGCCTTCTTAGGCCAGCTAACGGCGCAATTCTGCTATATGATCGGATCCCACCCCTTAGGACAAAACAGTGTCCAATTCTGCTCTCATTTACACCAGCGTAAATCTGAAGTCAGGGGAGATGCTCAGGATGTACGTTGCTATAGATGAGGACTATATTTGACCCATTGTTATCTATGCTGTACCAAGTCTCCATTGAATCGCGGATTGGCTACCAAATGTACTGTCTAACTTAGTTCTCCAGCCCATTAGCTCCATGTGGTGATGCTAATGCTACTCCTCATCCTGCAAAGCAGTGTTTTGTAAATAGCACAATCCAACAAAGCAACATTAAATAATTTTCCAATGACCTGAAATTGAGTTTTTGCAGCTTTTCTAGTTTGTTGATGTTTACCTGATATCTGAGCAAGTCACATTACAATGTGAAGAGTCCTCTGAATAGCTAAGGTTACTGAGTCTGTGAGCAATCTCAAAAACATTAGCTAAATCACTCCCCCTGCATCACTGAATTTTCTAGGACTTGCATTGTTCACTGCCTTTGTGCATTCATTTAAAACAATAACTAGCTAACAACTAAGCTAACTGAACATGCTATAAGGGTCAGCACATACTACTATTTGATATTCTGTGCTTAATCTACTAATCCCTTTTAGAGAGGTAGTGCTGTCTAATAGTTAAGGCATTGGTTTGGGATTCATGAGACTTGGGTTCTTTTCCCAGCTCTCCCCCTGATCTGTTATATGACTTTGGTCAAGTCACTTCACCACTGAGTCCCTGTGTTTCCCCTCCCACACTTTCTCTCTTCTCTGTTTATACTATAATCACTTTGGGGCGGGGATTGTCTTTCACTCTGTATATGTACAGCAGATGGCACAATGAGGACCTGATCTCATTTGGGGACCTTAAGCAATATTGAAATGCAAATAAAGACGGAGAAAATAATAAATACAGCAAAGAAAGTCCTTTATGAGTTAAAAAACTAGCTATGTTTCTGCCTGAGTTTATTTCAATCTGCACTATTTTCCTTGATCCTGCCACACCTTAATGTTTCCTTCTAGCAGCATTTCTTTCTACGTAGTTGCTTCGAGAATTTGCATCTGGCACCACTAACTGACAGAGACAGGATACTGACAAGATGGACTGCTGTGGCAGTTCCTATGTTCCTACTACATTACTAAGCTGTGCTTTCTGGCACTGGATACAGCAAAAGAGCATATTTAGAAACTGACAACTGGAAAAATATTCTTAATTCATACAACGGTTTCTAAAGTTGCAAAATAAAATAAATTTATAGGAGGACTGTAGCTGGCCAAAAACACACAGACTCTCAGTAAACCAAATGGGGTAAGTCTGGTTTTGAAAGGGATTCAGAGGTTTTGGGTCTTTGTCCAACAAGTAATGCTTATAAACTTATTGTATAACTTACTGGCAAGGGACCTTCATCACACTGACCTGCACTTGCATCACAGAAGTTACACATTCACTCTCTTTGAAGAAAAATGTTCTTATGGTACTACATTAATATCCTTTGTGGGTTGGTTCATGAATCAGCATTGGCGATTGACTCTGAAGCAGTTTGCCTGCCAGCCTTCCCAGCTGGAAAACTGGTAGCATATGAGAGATGTATACATAAGGGATGTGATGATTTCCCAATTCTAAACCGATTTGTTCACGAATCCGCTGAAATTTTAAGTATCCTGATGTGCCAAAACCTTGATCCAAATATAATACTGAATACTTGATACACTTTCTTATATTTAATACCTTTAAATTAGTTTTCAAACCTAAATTAAAACTGCACAACATATATATTAGGCACATAAATCTATACACAGCCATAGAGAAATATCTGAAAAATGCTTTGAGTAAATCATATATAATTTTAAGTGGATACAGTACCTAACATCTCAGTTTGGGAGAGAGGCTCCTCTTAAATTTCCCCCACCCACTAAATTGTCTTTTTGATGAGAGGGACAGGAAACATTGGAGAGCCCTCATTTGTCCCCATCCTGTTGGCAACCTCACTGATACACTATGTTTACCCGAAGACCTTGGCCCCTATGTAGTTTTTTTGATGTGATGGGGATTAAGGACTGATTCTTCCACCTCATTCACCTCTTCCTCACGGTGGTTTAGGAGGTCTGCTCAGCTGTGCTGAGGCAACTGATCTGGACCAAGCTTGCAGCTCCTTTTGCCATTTGCGGGTGGCCGCAGGCCCCCATTAGTAGCCATCCTGTAGTGTAGGCAGTGGGACGGCTCAGTTGGGTCTGGGGTGACCAGATAACAAGTGTGAACAATCAGGATGGGGAAGGGCGGTAACAGGCACCTATATAAGTCAAAGCCTCAAATATCGGGACTGTCCCTATAAAACCGGGACATCTGGTCACCTTAGCTGGATCATCATCCATGGAAGTATGCACTTGGAAGGGTGTGAACCAGAAACTGATGCTGCAGCTCTTCGTGCTCTCTCTGAGGTCCCCACATCTTGTCTTGTCAAGGGTGTAGCAGTCATTAACAATATCATCATTAGGAGGAAGAGCTTATGGTACCTACTTGGTGGCATCACAGGGGAAACAAGCACTAAGCTGTCCTTTTTATCATCATCACTAGAAGACATCATAGTCTGCATTAATATAATATACTGCATTAGTACTTGGGATCATATCCCCCTCTAGTGGCTCTAGCAAGAATAAGACTGCTTCCTACAGCTGAGCAAATCATTCCTTTATCTCAAGTCGAAGAAGCTTGTGGTTCTGGAGCTGCAGGTCCTGGGTTCAATCCCTACTGTGATGGGGTGACCATGCCACACTTGCCCTGCATGGTTGAAGGCAGGCCAGATGGGTCAATTATCCCATTAGGCAGCTAATTAAGGAGGCTCAGCTGGTCAGGAATAGGCAGGACCTATAAAGTCCAAGAGCTGAAAGGAGAAGAGGCTGCTGGGAAAAGGCAGACAACTCGCAGGAGAAGGGAAGTAGGCAGAGGCTGCAGGCACTCCCTGGGAAGAGGAACGAAGCTTTGGGAACTGATATGCCCAGGAAGAAAAGGGGAACTAATCCTAGGAAGCAGCAGTGAGGCCAGAGAGGGAAGGCCCAGACTGCTGAGCTGAGGGTCCCTGGGCTGGAAGCCAGAGAAGATGGTGAGCCCTGGTTCCCCTACCAGTCACTGGGCAAGTGGCACCAAGGTAGTGAGTGCAAAGACTGCCTAGGACAATTGAGTAGTTAAATCTCCCCCGGCAGGGGGGAACACAGATAGTGACATGGCCAGAGGGCTCAGCCACGGAGTGG
Source organism: Emydura macquarii macquarii (assembly GCF_026122565.2). Taxonomy (NCBI): domain Eukaryota; kingdom Metazoa; phylum Chordata; order Testudines; family Chelidae; genus Emydura; species Emydura macquarii. Next base: position 39,469,168 of record NW_027132813.1, on the reverse strand, counting down.
ACACTGTGATTCCTGAGGTTGCAAGAGGGACTGCAGGCAGAAAACAGAGGCAGAATGCTGGTGTGCAAACCATGGATGGGGGGCGTTGGCCTTGAGCTACTCCCCAGAGTACCAGGAGGCAGCACCAGTCTGGCAGTGAGTGGTGCATCCTGTGACACCTAATGACCATGGTTTTTGTGTGCTGGTGACCATGAATTCATTACGAAATGGCACTCCCGGCTGGGAGTGAATTCATGTGACTTCAGATACTGAGCTTGCCTAACAGAGTGAGAATGTAGTGCACTGTGAGGTCATGGCTCCTCCAGTGGCTGATTCATGTGAGGATAAAAGCCCATGTCATTCTTCAAGGACAGCTGTAGGGGCTGGTATTCTTGATGCAAAAGGTTCTAGGTTTGATCCTCATGGAAAACCAGAGTACCTGGGAATATGTCACCAAGAGTTGCTACACTAGATCCATACTCTATACAGGGCAAGGGGTGGGGAACAGCTAGTGTTTTGTATTTGCTGATTCAAAAAAAAAGAAGTGGTTTTATCACATCCTACTATAAAGAGACGCAACAGGCTAAATTTATCCTTGCTGTAATTCCAAGAAGTCAGTGGTCTTACACCCGAGATTAATCTGGCCAAACAAAGAGAGCGTAGAACAGATAATTTCTTAATTGCTGGGTCCTCGAGAGTACTAGAAAATAGAATTCTGGATAGCTCTGAATAAATGTGGCAAAGCCTAGAAGTTTATGTTCTTTGTATCCTTGTAATTTTGGCAATTGCTTGACAGCTAAACCTTGAAAGTCTGAGACAAGAGGTCAAACTCAAACCTGGTGGGGAAAAAAAGCTCCTCTGATTTCAGATTGGTGCAAGCTGGCCTTGTATTTGGGAAGGGCACAGCCATTACAGTTCTGCCAAATCCTGCAGGCTAATCCTCCTAGATTTCTAAATTAATCTGGTTGCTGACAGGTTAGCTTAATTTTTGTTTTGAACAACAGAGTTGCATTTTCTTACCCTAGGGAAGAATTTGTCCCAAAGTCTCAGAAGCTAAGCTCTCTGCAACCAGATGAATTAAGAAGTCTGGGAGGATTACTGTTATGACTGAATGTGAAGCTGTTCATGTTATTTGGCTGTCTGTAGCTCTTTATTGCACTCATAAATGTTAATAATCAAGAGCAAAACTACACTGCAAGACGGAGCTCCAGACAAGGGACTGGAGATAGGAGCTGGCATCATACTGCAGTGATGTACAAGACAAGTTTTTCCCAAGTAAAGACATGTTAGATCTCATAGTTGCCGGGTGTCTGTCATTGAGGCTGTCTGCTATAAAAGCCAGGTGGAATGTTAAAAAAAATCTGAGGTCAACAAACAGGAATTTCTGACTTTTGGTTGAGTAAACAGGTTGATACTAGTGGCGACTGCGGAAGAGGTCATTGTTAAGTAGAGAATATAGGGTGAGGGATACAGTCCACTGTGATAGGGAAAAAAATGCACACGAGCTCTTATTTGGTCTTTTTTTCAACAAAATAGCTGAGATTGGAGAAGTATTTTGACAATTTAGCGATCCAGCCAGTGTGATCATAAAACAACTGCATAGCTCAGAACTACATAGCCTATGTTTTCCCCACTTAGATAGTAAAGTATATTATTAATTGCAGCATAACAAGAAGTGTGATTATAAGGTTACACTTTTGGGTGCTGAAGGCAGTTGGCTTTTATTTTCATGCTTCATTACGTATCTGGTTGCATGGTAAGGAGGTGGAGTTTCCATCCTGCTCTGAAAACAATCTACACACACTGGGCCCGGTTAATTCCAGTGTTGTGTTCCCTGTATACTGGGGGGATCTGGCCTCAGGTAAATCCCTTAATAGAGCATACCCACAGTTCTATGCCACCCTCCCAGCAGGACTATCTGTTGCCAGGGACATGCTGTGGTGTTTTTCTGAGGGCACTGGGATATGGTTGAAGTTCTCCTGTGCTCTGCTATTCTCAGATACTGCAACAGCCCTTCAGGCTACTGACAGCCAGACACAAGTCATGGCATCCCTCAGCCCATGACAGAGCTGCAAAGACATCTTTCCTCCCTTGTTGTCTTTGTGGAATTCAGTTCTAGCACAGGGGTGAATGAGGCTCACAGCAAATATCTGATTTCGCCCTCCTGCCACTCATTCCACCCTCAACCAATGATGAGGCCAAGATGATCTTAGTATCCAGAGATGATGCTTTTCTGATGGCTGCCAGGGGACTAACCATTTGTGTCCTCTAATTCCCTTTCCTCCCAGATCACCATTTTTTCATGGATAAACCCAATTGTTGGCCCTTCTTATAAACAGAGAGCACACGCTCTACAATGGAGAGAACTGATACCTTTCTACAAAATCATAGTGCCACTGGTCACAGGGTAAAATGAGCACTTGCTAAGATGACAGCAGTGCTTCTCAGTTCCAGCCAGCCTGAGCAGAATGATTCGCAGGGACACTCCAACATTCAAATCCCCACATGGCAGTACAAAATGTCCTTGATACCTCCTGAGAAGGTAAACAACATAATAACCAGTTAAAACCACAATGGGAGAGAAAATAGAATAAAGGTCCAGTACTAATGCAATGCTCCTTTGGTATTAAAGCTCAGATCACATATGGTATGGTTCGTATATTTACTGAACTATAGTTCTGTGTTATAAATGCCTCCTGTATTACACACAAATCCTTATCTTCCAAGAACAGTCTGATAATGACAGAACTCTTGCTCTATGAAAAGGCTTTTAAGACAACAGTTTATATTATTCGCTCTGTGGGATCACCTCCTTTCCACTGCAGAATATACTTTAAATATCAACACAAGATGGTATTCTAAGAGTTATCTAAAATGTCATCAGTCACAGAATGTTTAATTATTGCAAACATCTTTCAAAAATTCCACAGTGGGTTTTTTCATCAAGTGATTTATTTTGGATATAATTTCTGTTTAATTAATAGGGGATTTAGTTCTGACCTGGAGGGTATGAGAACCATCAGAGGAACTGTAGTTTAGTAAACTTAACACTAAACCTGCCCACGCCTGTTGAAGTCTGAGAAAAAATTGCACTGGCACTTTCTCAATTGCTAACATGCAGCATATTCTCACGTTAAGGATTGCAATAAAAACACTGTAAAGGCAAACTGTATGAGGAAGAAAAAACTAAATAGCAGACAATACAGAGCGTGCTTTGCTATTTCTCTTAAATTCAGTTGAAATACTATCTATGCCATGCTTTGTTCATCATATAATCTAGAGTAACAGTTTCCCACAATTATCCCACAATTAAATTGCCTTGCACCTTGAAAGAGTTTGATTCAAACGTTAAAATGCTATTTGCATAAAACAAAAACAAAAAAAATCTTTTTTAAAAAACAATTACAAACATGGAAAATGCCTAATCTATACTTCTCAAACACCAGGTCACATCAAATTCAATTTTAATATCCTGTAAAAAATCTCCTACTATGACACAAATACAGCTGTCTAATGTTGCTGTTGAAAATGCCCCTGCATTAAATAAGATTCCATGCTGTAAAATTTTGTAAGGTGATAAAACAAAAATGATATAATAAATATAAACCATCTGCATTTTTTAACAAGCCATTTGGAAATGGATTTCATTTATATTTAGAATTGTTTTGAAGTGTTCTTTTTTTGAAAACATCCCAGTTACAGTATATTAGGTTTTCAGCAGAAAGATTAAAAGAGCTGATGCACAAATAAATACATATGCACATACACACACAAGTAATTTTCAAAACTATGAGAGCATTTGATTCTTCAAGGTTACTTCAGCCGGCTTTTAGTCACATAAAAAGGGTTAGTATGTGTGATCAGCAGCTCTGGAAAATAGATTCTCGCACACAAAAATGCATTAAAACAACATTAAGGTTTTGGCCAGAGCCAATATAAGACAGGAAAAAAGGATGCAATTTCAGCCTTAAGCCTCAACTCTTTCCACTGTGCTTATCATAAGTAGTGCTGTTCATATCCTATATGCATGTAAACTCACCCACTGCTTTGAGTCTTTGTGAGCTAAAAAACCATACACATGGAGAGCCAATGATGGAAGGCTAAATTTGTCGGTAGCCCAGCCAATGCAACTCTATTGATATTAATGGAGTTGCACCAGCTCATGCCAGTGGTGAATTGGGCCCTGAATCTTGGTCTAAAAACTTCTAAGTTCTAGTTTTTCCTCAGTTTGATGTTCTATGTCAACTTTCATATGACTTTTAAAGTGCTTTATGGGCATTAATTCCCAGTAAACCTCACAATAATCTGGTAGACTAGATTATATAGGGCTCCACTGTACAACAGCTCAAGAGAAGACTTAAGGGGGGCAAAAGAAACCTTCCTTACTCCCCAAAGCTTATTTTCACCTTTAGGTATCTCATGTCTGTATGTGTTTAGGAAATACAGAATTATCTCAATTCAGTGTATAGATAGTGTGCCAAAAATCCTTGGGAAATTTTAATGGTAAATTATTACTAAAAACTAGAGGTTTTGATCATTTCAGGTTTTTTCCCTAGAAAAGACATTTTTGCAGAATAACCACACGCTCTTTTTTAGAAGCAATCATGTCCAAACTTAAGTTTTGAGGCAAGCTCCAGCTTTCAGTTTAGAGAGAATGAGAAAGCATCTGAAACAATTAGCTTTATTCATGCCTATAACTAACGTTTGGCTGGGATCATTTTTATTTATAAAATAAACAAACCATCTAACAAGCAAGTCTTGGAGCAGTGGGGAAGTTCCAGAAGTCTGAAAGAAAGCTAATCTTGTGCCATTTTTTAAAAAGGGTAAATCGGATGACCTGGGTAAATATAGGCCAGACATCAATCCCAGGCAACATAATGGAGAGGCTGATATGGGACTCGATTAATAAAGAATTAAAGAAGGATAATGTAATTAATGCAACTCAAAATGGGTTTATGGAAAATAGATCCTGTCAAACTAATGATTTTTTAATGAGATTACAAGTTTGCTTGATAAAGGTAATAATGTTGACATAGCATACTTAGATTTCCATAAGGTGATTGATTTGGTACTTCACAACATTTTGAGTAAAAACCTAGAACATTATAAAATTAACATGGCATACATTAAATGGATTAAAAATTGGCTAACTGATAGATCTCAAAAAGTAACTGTAAACAGAGATTCATCATCATATGGATGTGTTTCCAGAGGGGACCCACAGAGATTGGTTCTTGGCTATATGCAATTTAACATTTTTATCAATAACCTGGAATAAAACAAAATTATCACTGATAATGTTTGCACATAACACAAAAATTGGGGGCATGGTAAATAATGAAGAAAACAGGTCACTCATTCAGAGCAATCTGGATTGCTTGGCAAACTAGGCGTAAACAAATAATATACGTTTTAATGTGGGTAAATGTATACATCTAGGAACAAATAAAGTAGCACATACTTACAGGATGGGGACTATAGCCTGGGCAGCAGTGACTCTGAAAAAGATTTGGAGTCATGGTGGATAATCAGCTGAACATGAGCTCCCAGTGTGACACATATGGCCAAAAGAGCTAATGAGATCTGGGATGCGTAAACAGGGGAATCCTGAGTAGGAGTAAAGAGGTTATTTTATACATTTGGCACTGATGTGACCATTACTGGAATACTGTCTCCAGTTCTGGTGCACACAACTCAAGAATGATATTGATAAATTGCAAAGGATACAGAGAAGAGCCACAAGAATGATTAAAGGATTAGAAAATGTGCCTTATAGTGATTGGCTCAAGTAGCTTGATCTATTCAACTTAAAGAGAAGATTAAGGCTGATTTGATTACAGTCTGTAAATGTCTACATGGGGAACAAATATTTAATAGTGAGCTCTTCAATATAGCTAAGGAAGGTATAACACGATCCAATGGCTGAAAGTTGAAGCAAGACAAAATCAGGCTGGAAATAAAGCATAAATTCCCAATGGTGAGCATAATTAATCATTGGGACACTTTACTAAGGGTCATGGTGGATTCTCCATCACTCACAATTTTTAAATCAAGATTGGATGGTTTTTCTAAAAGATATACTCTTGGAATTATCTTGGGAAAGTTTTATGGTCTGTGTTTTACAGGAGCTCAGACAAGATAATCACAATGGTCCCTTCTGGTCTTGGAATCTATAAATCTGGAATCCCACATTTAAGGCTGGAGCAAATATCTACCACTGAAAATAGGAGTTTATAATGGAAGTATTGGCAATGGTATATTTTATCATGATGTTAGTGGGCTTTGCTACAATACATGGCAGGTAAGTTGCAGGTAAAGGCACTCAACTACTTCTAGCTCATCTTTTTTTCATCAGTGACTAAGGACCTGAGTAAAAGCCCAATGAAGTGAATGGACAGCCTCCTGTTTCCAGTGGGCTTTGGATCAGACCCTGAATTGTAGACAGCAAAAGTAAGTTCAGTTTTCTTGCCAGCATCATCCTGCTTCTAGGGCCCAAACCTGCAAACAATGGGAAATTTGCCTAAATAGTGAAGGAGTGGGCCCTAACTACACCATCCATTGTCCTGGTTTTAGTGATGTGGACTGCTTATTCTCTAAGAAATAACTATACCTGAAACATCAAATGAATTTTAGGGCCTGATCCTTGGAAGTGAAAGTCCTCAGCATTTCACAAGAGGGCCTTAATTCAGATCAGAAGAAACTAGACAAAGACAATAAGATTTGTGATCGCAAAATATTTCTTTTTAAATATTAAGACATCAGAGAAATAAAACCAAGAAAAATACAAATCTTCAATAAGTTTCTGAAATTGCTTTTCAGAACAGCTTGGGAACTTTTTTCTCAATGATTTTATTTAAAATGCTGAAGAGCTGATCTCTGAAAAAACTTCCCCCATGTTCCAATCTTCGTTATTCAGATTAGTTTATAAAGATATTTCTAGGATTCATTTCCTATGTCAATTTTCAGTTTGAGGACAATATTGTAACTATGTTAATTAATGTAAAAAGCCACTTTATAGTGGACTTGGTCTACCATGTGGGCTTTCTTCTATAATAGCATGTAAATATCTCATATTAACATATAGTAAATGAGATCAAAGACAAGAGTAAGACAGCAAGAGTACAAATCAGAGGTAGTGCAAAGATACTCTTGAAAGATAGACAGACTCCAAAACAAAAAGCTGTCTATCTACATACCCTAAGTAGGTACCAAAAGCAAAACCTCTATCAATAGATAACTAACAGAGATCTTAAGTCTCCTAAAATGCACAGTACATTGATCTATATACCTATTCAGCCATCATGCAACTTCACAGCCTCTTCATAACAGCACTCTTACCGTATGGTATTTCAGGGTCCCCAAACAGTTAAGCCTTTTCATTTCCTATACAAAAAAACACTCAAGCAAGTAAATTAAGGACCTGTTCAGGTGTTTTGCTGAATAGGGCTAGACTGCTGAATGGGGGCCTACATGCTTGTTTGTTTAAAATTTCTCTAAACTGCTAGAAAAATATGAATATGTAACAGGTGCACATGTACCATAAGGTAAGTGAACTGTAGGTCCAGTATTAAAACACAGCCTCTGCAAATGTTATGACATTTGATTAAAACTTATTTTTTAAGTCTTTTAAACAAAATTCATTGAGGCCAGAAGTCAGACTGAAATTGACTCGAGCAATGGTAGATCAAAACAGGAGGGAGGGAGCTCATTGGTTTTGGTGGCCAGCATCAGAGGTCTCAGTACTACATAGTTGCTTCGTGTTATGGCGATGGGATGTAGTAAGAAGAGAATAGACACAAAGGGAGAAATGTATCTGAAAGGAGTTCAGCTCAAAAGCCAGAAAAGCAAAATTGCGTGTTTGAACAATATACAGGGATGTGTCTGGAACCATCTCTAGTGTTCCTGTTCCAATACATGCGATCATTTCAGCTTGACAAAGATAAAGATTCTATATTGATGTATAAATTTTTTAAATACCCAAATTCCACTTCCTGCATTTCAGCATAAGATGTTTCAACAGACATGAACAAGTAATCTTATCTTGTATCTAATTGTAACTTGCCATTGGCAAGTTATGTTCTATTTAAAAAATAAAGACAAACCACTAAGTTCCAACTCTGCTTGCAGATTTCCCATCACACTAGCATATTGAAACATGCCAAATGCCAGTGTTAATGATGTTTAAACACAAAAACAAGCCATACTGCCATTCCTTGCCAGTCTACATTCCTCCTCACCCCGTCTCCCTCACACTGTCCCCTTCACTTCCTCCACTATGAAATACCAAGCGGGAGAGGATAGGTGTTGCCTACTTTTGCCATTATCGCAAGTCTTATAATATTTGGTATATTTCTTAATGCCCCATCTCCTGGAATCATGTGAATACATAAGACTCACTTTTCCTTTAAAGTAAGTTTCTAGCACGCTTTATTGCAAAGAAAAGCCAAATGCATCCTGAAGGTTCAAAACCTACAAAGAAATTAAAAACAGCTGCCAATGTATTTATTATTTTTTTTAAATCTCAAATCTTGGGACTTGATACCTGATTTTTGAGAAGTTGGGGTTGGCAGCACTGACTGGGCTAACTTGTTGTTTCTGACATCTCATGAGGTTTGTCTTCTCCTTCTAAGCCAGAGAGGCTCCTAGTTCTTTCCCTTTCACCTGAGGTCTCCCTATTCCATTTTCTCCCTGTGATGGTAAAGATCTTTCTATAATACAGGAATGGAAGTAGATAGGGGACTCCCAGGTGGGACATTTTTTCTTCTCCCTTCAGCTCCTGATACTCCATCTACTGGTGGGAGATGCTGAGAGTCCAAGAAAACTACTCACCAACCCACTATTTTCTCCTGCTGCTCCAATTTCTCATTCTCTTGCCTGATGAGTCCTCTTTTCTTTAGCCAAGGAAGAAGGATGCTCCAGGGAACCACCATTTGCCCAACTGAGGAAAGGGAAAGGAAATGGAGGGAAGAAATTTCGTTCTCTGCTTTTCTGCCTACTCCTCATTTTAACACCTTTCCCCTAAGTACAGGTTGAAAGGGCATGACAAGGCATGTGACTAGCCACCTGTGGATTCAGAGGCCTCCAAATGGAAGAGGTAAGGTGAAAGAGTTGGCAGAACTCTTCCACAAGGAAGGACCAAGAAGCCCTCCTAGAAAAAGGACTTTCATATGTATTTTCTAGTCCTAGACTTAATAGGTCTATAAGTCCCACCAAGTCTGCTTTTTGCACACTTTTTCTTTTGGCATGAGAGGGAGAGAATCCACATGCAAAATCTGGCCGTTTTACTGCAAAACACATGATTCACTGGTAGCAATGGTGAAATTTCACTTCGAGTCAAATTAATTTAGCCATAAATAAACCCCAAGTTCTCCATCCAAAATTGCAAAGCAAAAAAAATCCAAACATTGTATCAGTTCACAGCTTTTCCTCCCACTCATCTTTCTACATGGAGGCAGAGATTGTCAAAGCCAATGAACAGCTTAAGAAACTCAACTTCCATTAATTAAGGGGAGTTGGGCATCCAAATCCTTAGATGGCTTTGAAATGTATGATGATTGCACAGCACAATGTACTGCAGCCCTATGTCAAATTCCCAGTGTTATCCTCTGGGAAGAACACAAGAGTATTGGTCTCACTTTACCCACACTATCTAATCAAGTATTTTGGACAATCTTTTTGACAGTCTTCAAATATGTTAAGGGCTGTTATAAAGAGGATTATGATCAATTATTCTCCATGTTCACTGAAGGTAGAAGAGGAAGGAAGGGCCTTAAACTGCAGCAAGGGAGATTTATGTTAGATATTAGGAAAAGCTTTCTAATTATAAGGATAGTTAAGCACTGGAACAGACTTCCAAGAGAAGTTGTGGAGTTTGCGTCATTGCATGTTTTTAAGAATAGGTTGGGCAAATACATGTCAGGGATGGTCTAAGTTTACTAGGTCCTCCCTCAGCACCGGGGACTGGACTTGATGACCTCCTGAAGTCCCTTCCAGCCTGAGATTTCTATTATCTAAGTTTTAAAAAAGCTTGTTGAGGTTCTGAATAGTGTTGATGCTAGGAGATGTAGTTTCTTGAACAGTATGCTACAGAATTAACATTCTCTTAAGACTGGGGGCTAAACAAGACCCAACCCAAAGATACAATGCTTCCCCAAAACATTTTTTGTTTGTTTAAATAATTCTAATTTGGGGCCTAGGATACCTACAAGGTCCACATGGGTTGAATTTACCCCATGGAAGGAGACTCCTGGTTACCAAAAAGACCCAACTTTCACATTTCAAACCTAACTTTTCATAGTAACACCAAACCTTTTGTTTTTCACAGCTCAGGCACAAAATCACAGATTCTCACTGGTTTCTCTGGCAATGGATTTTTATCTTCGTAATGCTGCTAACTGATTTCAGTCACTCAAAAACTGATGGCTATGGCCCACATGTTGCATATGGAATGAATGAGGATTCTGGGCCTGTTGCAAAGGCCTTCAAAAGATTCTAGTTGACTTCAATGGATTGTTGGATCAGGCTGTATATCAGTGGGTAACATCCCTAAGAAAAGCTGGCTGCTGTGCTCATACAGTCAGTCTATGTGGCACACCTGATCCATCTCCAGTATGTACTCATTCTTTAATGATAGCAAGAAGGGAATCATTCTCAATAAGAGTTACAATATGTGGTCCAAAACCAAAAATGCAGAATGCAAAATCTTAAGATGGGGCCATGGCCTTTTTCTGTGCCTCAGGAAAGGACAAATCTGTTCAGTCACAGATTTTTAGTAAGGGTGATGCCCAATATTTTAAGACTGTGCACACTTATTTTTCCTTTTAAAAATCAGCTATATAATTTTACATGTAAATTAGATGTAGCCTGCAATCTCTGGCTGAGTTGACAATGATTAGGACACAGCCCCGAAGAAGTCCACAGCACAATACTGTAGCACTGAATGGTGTAGCAATGGGTAGGGTTGTAATTTTAGTCCACTGGGCACATTAGAGTGGGTTGTGCTGCAGTGGGGGCCTCGCAAGGATGCTAGCTGACTCAGCTAGCAGTCTGCCAGGGCTCTGTGGGGCTGCATGCAGGAGGGCTGTGGCAGGACAGGGCAAGAAGCTCCTTGCCACCTTCCCCCAGAGTCCTGCCCACACAGGTTTAGCCATGCCAATCGCATTCCTTAAATGTGGGCAACAGTTTCATCTTAGGAGCTATCTGGAATATTCAAAGTGTATCTATGATACAATATACAGGTATATACAGTATTTACTACTGGAGGATTTAGTCTCATAAATAAAGAGCTGCAGGCTACTTCAGCCTCCGCCTCCATATCCTCCTCTCCCCAGGTCATCTCCAACAATTCCCCTCACTTCTCTCTTTTCTACTCTTCTTCTTGTTTGTGTGGGGTTTTTCTCCTTCATGCTACAGTAAACACAGTGAATATTGATGAGAAAACACCTGGTCTGATTCTAGTGAGACATTTTTCAGGTCATTTCTCATGCCTGATTATCCAAGCTGCCCCGTCCATGTCCTGAATATCATGTCTGTTGAGGGTATAAGAAATGTCTGGACACCCAAACACCAATAGGTACTTTGGTAGTGATTGCAGATATCTAAGGGATCGCGATATTTTAGAGTGGTCGCTTCATTTCTCTTGTATATAGAAGTTACTTATGATAATCTTTACTGTAAGGATGCATGAATTTAAAGGGTAACCAAGACTGCAGCAGAAAAACCAAAAGGTAAATTTCAGTAAAAGCATTATTACAGAATCTAGTCAAGCATTGTAAATAGAACTGCCATATTATTATTGAGAAAAGGTGTAGTGCCCATGCAAACTACATATTTGATTAGCATCTGAACTCTTTGCTGAACCATGAATCTGAAATAATTTAGGTGATACATATAAATTTAATTTCTTTGTTCAACACTGCACTTCTGAAATGATGCACTGCAAATGTGCAGCTCTCTCTGAAGTCTGCAAAATGAGTCTCCTTATAACTTGCCTATATACTGTGTGGAAATAATCTGAAATAATCTTAAAGGAAAAGGAATAAACCTATTTTAAAAACAGCTGAGTCCTTTAGATCGTATACCCTAACCAATTTATGGAGATAAATGGAATTCAATATTAAAGAAATATTTTTTCTCCTAAGAAAGAAAGAAAGAAAGAAAGAAAGAAAGAAAGAAGAGTCTGGCTTAGGAACACAGAAGCAACACCTGGCTATTGTTTCTAGTGCAGTATTTGCTGGAGGGAATACACCTCATTTTCCCCATTCGAAGATAAAGGAGGCAAGCTGATTGTGGAAATGACTCATTCAGTCTCTATAATGGAGCGATACCAGCTATTGGACATCTTTATTTCTCATTCATTAAACGAAGCCAGTGTCTACTGCTATGATAGCCATCAGCAAAGACAGACAAGGAAATAAAAGAGGAAAAAGAGCAAGAAGAGGAATACAAATGAACATTATAGACTGCTGTTTGTGCCCCATTACTAAATATGAATACAAAATACTTTAAAAATATATTAACCACGTATTGGCTTACGACGAGGTCAATATCGTGATTTATTTAACCCAAGGGACAATAAATCTTGATATTGACTGAAAACATAAGTCAATATGTGTACTGTTGTGTGCATTCTATTACAAAAATGAGAGGGTTTTAAGTTTAATGGACACATTTACAAGAAAATAGGTTTTGTTAAAGATTTTTTTTAAAATTCACCTGCCAAGTTAATGCCAACTGCACCGATATTAGGCAGGGGGCATGGCAATTTAATGCATAGTCTTATCTTCAGAGATCCAAATTCAGCTCAGGTTTTTTATCACAAGTGACAACAATCTGGTGGTTTCATTCTAGCCACGTTTTGTGCATTACAAAACCCCTGCAGCACAACTGGAAGTTACTGAGGACTAGAACAGCAAGGGTGCCACAGATCAGAATGCAAGTGAATGGGCAATGTTGCTTGTCCAAGCTTATGTGGCAATTTCCCCATAATGCCCCAAAACATACATGGTCTCTGCATGAAAAAGAAGGAGAGGGAGGAAGAAACGTCCATGAGCAGAAGCCAGTTACTATTGGTCTTCAGATTAATGGGGTGGGTATTTCAAAAGCACTCAGTGTTGGCCTAACACTCCTCCCATTCAAGTCAATGGGAGTGTTATGATTGACTTCAACTGAAGCAAGTTCAGGCCAGCCCGGAGGATATTTCTACACTGAAGCTGGAAGTGTTCCTCCCAGTCCAGGTAGACAGTCTGACACTAGCTCTGCTCAAGTTAGCACACTAAAATAGGAGCACATGTGACCTTTGGGTGGGTCAGAGTTCACTTCCCTGCCCTTCTCCGGTGCCTTAAAAAAAACCAACTCCATTGGAAAAGCAGCTGGAGACCCAGAATTCAGTCGCTAAGGATTTTCAGCAAAGATTGCACAGGGTCAAACTCCCCACCGTCAAGTACCAAAAAGAACAAAAGGAATGAACTTAATTAAGTACCAATTATACGTCTTATGATAAAGAAACATCATAAATAACTTATTTTTATATATCTATAGATATAGATATATAAAAAACATGGCTATTTTATAATCTACATACATTATCTTCACAGTTTCACCTACACATAAATAAAGAAAACAAATTACATTTAAACACGTCAGTGCGCCGAGAAGCACAGTGAGAAGAAACTAGACAACTCACTCCTACCCAGCCTCCCTCCCATAGATCTCTTAAAGAGACATCTCCCTATTAGGCACATGGGTTACACACAGGCAATGGCCGAGGCTAATGCAAAACCTGGGTCCAAGCTCCAAGTCTGCACTGCCACCCGTACAAAAATATCCAGACTGCTATTTTTAGTGCACTAGCTTGAGCAGAGTTAGGGCAAGTCTGCCCGCTCGGGCTGGGAAGCATGCTCCCAGATGCTGTGTAGACACACTCTTCAGTGTGTTTTTAAAATCCCATCAAAGGTGCACTGCCCCACTACTGTACTAACACCACCCTCTCCAAAGGAGATGGTGAGAGCAGTACTGATCAGACACCGGACCTTTCTCCCCCAGAGGAGCTAGCTATGTTAACTAGTTACAGATGACTGTATACTGTACACACTCTTCACAAGCGCTGCTGTGGCAGTGCTCCCTCTTTTCCGGGAGACACCAGGCTGCATACCTGTATTCTCTGGGCATTTATATCACACTCATGAGGCACAAGGCCTGCTGGTGCACCTTCCATGGCAAGGCTGGAGGTGAATATCATAATCCAGCCCAAAACGTATGGCTCCAGCTAGTGCTGTTAGTACCCCACTTTCTTAAGAACAACATTTACTTGCAAGTCTGAAAGCAAGAAAAAAAGATTCAGCAAATACTGGGACTGCAAGGCAGGAACATTTTTGAAATCAAAGGAAAACTGCTACATTGCTTTAAAAAGCTCTCCTCTTGTAAAAGCAGCCTGTTTAACTGAAAAAACTTGTAGTATTATCAGTGAAATGCTTCACCTGTCAAATTAAGTTTTCCAGGAGCCAGAGGGAAAGTATGTGACATCATAGGTGATTATACAGCTCCACTTATTGACCTATAAAGTCAAACAAGGTGAACAGCTAAACTTAACAACTTGACATATGACTGTTCTTAGCCAGCTAGCAACCAGGAAAAGTTTTATTCTTTTGGCCTGATTTTCAGAGGTGCTGAGCACTCACAACTACTACTAGATTCAGTTCGAATTCTGGGTGCTCAGCACCTCTGAAAAATTGGGCCCTAGATGAACAACAAATCCACTGACAAAAAAATCCATGAACTGTATGTGCACAACTGTGTATTAGCTCCGCTTATACACAAGCCAGGGCAAATCCACGGTATTGTACACAGCATCTGCAAGTGGCAGTACTTTGGCATGCAATAAACTGAAGGGCTAACTAGGCATATGCACAATAAGACACGTATTTACTACTTCCTCATGCAGGGTGTGTTGGAAGCTTGGCTAAGTATATCACATTCTCTTACGACAATGAAAAGGAGGGAGTTTTCCTCTCACAAAGTAGCCGATGTCAAACAGTCCTTTGGCAAGGTATTACTCCTGATAGAGCGGACAGCATACTGACAGGGATTTTAACCAATGCCACGCCAAAGTCCTACCACTAAATATTTAGAGTACCCATTAAGTCAAGGTGGGTGAAATCCTGGCTCCGGTGAAGTTTTGCCATTGACTCCCATGGGGCAAGGATTTCACCTGCTATCTAGTTCAATGTACATCCATTCAGCCACAGTTTTCATCTGCATTAGCATATGAAAAATACAGTAGTGAGCAATGTCAATACACTTATTTCTAACAGCTTGGTAATATATGTGGGTTAGTGTGCCTCAGATAGAAGGCAAGAGATATAGTGAGATATAGTGTCACTTGGCAATACAAAACATGAAATATACAAGGACAATGACCATCCAGGGAGGAAAATCAAAATGCCTCTATTCCGGAAGCAAATTATTTATCTAGACAACTTCAGATATGGTACTCTGAGGCTGCGGGTGATTATAAAGTTGTCACTTCCAAAGTTGTCACATAGTGTAAAAAGCAAAGAAAGCGTGGTACAGGGTAAAAGCCCTACCATTTGTTCTTAGTACCTTCCTATGTATATCTCTCTCCTTGCCTAGTTAACATATTAGTTTAGTTTTCTTAAACAAAGATAACTACTGACTTATTTAAAACCCTGGTTTAAATTTCTGTGTTCAGGAAAACTGGAGACTGAAAGAGGTGGCTAGAATGAGGCAGAGGATAACATGACAATCAGACACACTGATAACATGCAGGTGCATATATGTCAGTGCTCCGTCATCCTGAGCTATTACTGAAATCCAGAACCTTTCCTAAATAGAGAGAGAGAATTTTTCAAACTGCAATGTCTGTGCCCATCACAAACACTAACTATAGCCTTGGGTGAAACCTATTTCAATATTCTTATATAAACGGATTTGACTCCAGTAGGGGCAGAATCAGGTTTCATTTACACCACTGAAATGGATGGAGTTAGTCCAAGTTTACAGTTGTGTTACTGTGATCGGCATCTGGCCTCAGGTCTCCAGAGATGAAAAGCCATAACTGGTGCTGATGCTTGAAAACAAATCCTTTGCCCTTTCATGCTGAGAGTCAAGAGTTTGATGTATTGTACGCAAGATGACTTTCAGGTGAAAAAAGCTTAGCACAGCTCCTATGACCATGGGCACCAGGAAGCTGCCCCCAGCAGCACTGCTGTCTGTGAATCTCAGAGGATCAGGGTTGATACTCAGCTGCAACGGTGTGCGCACACTCCTCACATGAGCAGCAAGTCTATGGACAGGAAACTCTGATAATTGGATAAGGACCCCCGGTAGTGCCTGGTCACAGTTGACAAACAGCACAGAGTGAGAAGACTGGGATCATCGCTTGTCTACAACACAGCTAAAGGCAGGAAAATGAGATGTGCTGGATGAAAGAAAGAGTGACTTCCATCTTCAAACAGAATCCACTGGTTTAGCCAGCAGTTGGGCTTCTCTTCTCTTCATCTCCCCTGTGGCAGCTGCTTTCTATAGACCAGGAGGGTCCTGGTACCACCATTCTAAACTACAGAGGTGTAAGTCTTACATGAAGAGGGCCAACTTCTGTTCAGTGCCTGTGTGACCCCTGACGCCTCTGTAGGGTACTGCAGCTGAAACTGACCGCAGACTCAGTTATAGGTAAGATCTGTAACTGGTTGGATCCTGCAACCCACTCACCTTGGGAAGTACTAGATGACCCTGAAGACTGGCTCCATGCGTTTTCTCAGCCCCTGGGGAAGTGATCAGGGCCTTATGCCGCAGAGAAGGGGTCCCCCACTGTTAAGGGCTGATGTACAGAGCTGCAAAGATTAAACCATTTTTCAGTGCACAAGGTTAGCTATTCCTACAAAACCCAGGAATTATGCTGCATGATATTCTTGAGCTCCATCTACTGGCACTGTATCTCTGAATTATTTACATATATAGCAATATAGCGCACTCCTGTAACACATTTCTGTTGTGGTCTGAGATTGGAAGGACACCTCAATATCTCCCCCTGTTAGAAAGTTTTCCTAATAGTAATTTTTTCATTCTTTATTTTCTCTCGCTGGTCCTACTTACACCGCCATGTAGCACTAAAAACCCCTCTTCTTCCCTGCAGTTAAAATATTCAAATAGCTGTGATCAGAACACAGTATTCCAGGCACAGGCACACCAGAGCCACACAGCTATTCCCTCCCTGCTCTGTGTTGCCTCTGAATGAGCTGAACCAACCCCCTTAGATCTGCTCTCCCACTGAATTTGGGGAAAACTTGGATCTGAAATATACCACTCAGGCCCAACTGTAACTGAAACACTTTACAGTTTGTTTTCCTCTTTCTCTGTCTTTCTGCAGATTCCTCCAGAGATAGAAGAAGAAGAAGTGCTTTGCCTCCAAGAAAGAATGAAAATTACAACCCTATCTACATAGCAAAGGATACTTCCCCTTGGGTGAAGAACAAGAAGGCTGAAAGACATGTAAGTGAACACAAAAATTATTGGCAACTTTGCATGTGGTTATGTCTCTGGTGACAGACAGATACATCTTTTTTTAAAAATATAGGTATTCAGGTGGTATCGTGGGTAGGAGGGAAAAAGTATTCATGGTGCTGGAATATATCAGACTAAATTAAGGCCTGGAAAACGTCAGAGTGCATAGGCATTGCTGAATGAATATGCCTTTTAGATCAAGTGGGGATGAGAGGTTTAAATTAATTGCTCAAATGAACAAAACGAAACAGTGTTCTTTAGTATAGATGTTATATTGGTGACATTTTTGATAAGGTGTGTATATACATGCCAGCTACGGGATGATGGAAAATGGAACATGCTCTAAATATTCTTGAAGAGAATAATTGTTCCAACAAAAACTGCCATATAAGTAGTCAAAGCCTCTTCAACCTTAAGTTACTTATGCCAATTGTTTAGTCTTCCATAAGGAATACATTCATTTTTTGCATTCAAGCATTTTATCAAACTGCCATTAAAAAGTCAATGAATTTTAAAACAAAGCTCTATTGTATATTCTTGTTATCGTCCAAAATTCAGTTATAATCCTGCAAGACTCCTGGGAAAAGTTACAAGTGAAAAACATTGAAGGTTCAAAAATTGATAAATGATCATCTTCAGCTTCTGTAGTTTATTTCTAATGTGTTTTACAAGGAAAGCAGGTACAAATACATTGGAATCAGGATTTTCCTTTTGTTTGCAGTATCTGCTTTGCCTTCATGTCAATGTAGTTAATCTTTGGTTTAAATTGTCTTGCTTAAAAAGGACAGCATAAGATTTTTTCTAACCAGATGATTCCATAACGTCAGGCGCCTTATGAACAACTGCAATCAGGGTATAAATGCAACAGTAGAGTGACACATTTATTCTCTGTACTAGTCACCATTAATAGCATAAAAGCGCCATTAAAAAACCCCACATTTTTTTCTCTTCTTTTTTTGGCTCAGATACCTTTAAAGACTTTCACTTAGAACTAATATGGAACTCGTCACTTGATGATTAATTTGCATGTCGATAGGCAGTCAGTGTAGCAGCTTTCAGATTAGGGACATTCCGCTGCACACTAAAAGGTACAAAGAACAAAAAGTGAATTTCAATCTTGCCCTTCTTTTCCAGTCAGTGCATTCCCAGCCCATGTCTATTGATGAGCAGTTGGAACAATACCAAAATGCAGTGTAAGATCAATCCTGCTGTTTATTCGCTGAGCTGAAGGAACAAAGGACAGAAGAAAGGACTTAAAGCCAGCTATAGTAAAAGAGTGGGGATGAAGGATGAAAAATGTGCCTGATGGGCAGTTGCACAGAGTAAACTCATTTAGAAAATAGGCAGCTCCAGCTGAGATAAAACCAATGATGATTTGTATTTTGTACTGTATCTTCAGGGGATAAAAGCACTTCTATCAGATACCATTGGAGGCAAACTTGAAACATGGCAGTAAAATGCTATGTTCCCTACTAGGGAGAGAATAAAAATTCCCATAATTGCAAAGGAGTGTTAAATATCTGATTGTTCATGCCTGTTCCTCCCATGGTGAGATAACTCAACCTGGTCTTTTTTTAACTTCACAGGACCTGTCTAATAGAATATTCAGCTGGATGTTTTTTGTATCAAATGCAGCATGATGCAGTGTTTTACTTTGATAAATACTGTTAATTGTAATTTGGGGGATTATTAACCTTTAAGCCTTTTTTAAAATCTATTTCAAATGGAAAGGATGCGACTTAGTAGCCTGAACAGAGAGGAGGAGGTGAGGAATGCGAGAGTGAAAGTTCTTGTTCAAATGCAAATATCTTAACAAACTGTAACTAATGGGAAGGAGAAAATAAAACAGTCCCTTCCATCACCAAACAAAATGATCTTAAATCAAAAATCTATTTACTTTTACTGAATAGCAAGTACACCCACCACAATGAACCATCCATCTACCATGCCAGACAAGGACAGCACAAGACAAAGTAATAAAGAGGGTAAAGATGAATAGCAGGGAAATTGATGGTATCCTTGTTGAGATTCAAGTGCAGAGGAATTTGGTTGTTTACTGATCACCATTTATGGGGATTGTTCAACTATTTGGTTCAAAAATTACATTCCAGAGGCCATTCCTTATTGGTGCTGATGTGTTTGCCCTCTGCTTATACTGCTTAATGGACATTCTTCTTGTAAGAATCTGATTTAAATAATTCATTTGATTTTCTTTGGTGTTTTCAAAGAATCTCTCACCTGCAGGTAAATAAGGTTATCATTTGCGGGAGTGCCACTTAAAGACAACTATAAAATTGCCCTGCCTTGACATTTAAAATGCTAAGCAGAATGTGCATTGTCCTTGCAAGATGGATAATTTATTCCTATGCATGTGTCCAATTCTAGAAGTTCACCATCTCATAGGTCCAGATGCAGTGATGAATCAGAAACAATAATAAAAAAAGGGGGTTGTACAAATCAAGCCTTTTCAAAGGTCTCCCTCCTACATCCAAATGTGGCCATACCAGCAAGGCAGGTTTTATAATTACCTTCCCTTATTCAAAAGGCTAACATTAGGTACAAATATCTCCACTGCTCACTCAACGTTAAGAAGATTTTTGTGGATTGATAAAGAATCAAAACATTTCTCTGTTTCACCTCAGATTTTAGCTGTCTGTTTACTTAAAGGAACATGTCATATTTATCCCATGATACAATAAGCTAAGAAACTGAGGGTCTGATTCTGCAACCCTGTACCCCAACCATACTCAGTGGGACTCCTCAAGTGCCAGAGATGACTTGCATGAACAGAGGCTGCGGTGTTGGGCCTAAAACAGTGATGCTAACAATCCTTTGTTAACACAGCCTCTGAGCCCATGTACATTTTTTTTTAAACTCTCTCTTTAAAAATGTTCTCTGTGGTGCTGCAAATTTAAACCTTCTTTAAATTCTCATCATTCTGTTATTTCTCATCTTTTATTGAAGAGCTACATCTACATTTGTTTCCAGGTTCTTGTCCCACAATGTGGCAAGTTCACTTGTCACTGATACCATTTACACCAGCCAAAGCTCGAGATGGGGGTGGGGAGGGTGTTCACACAAATTTCCACAACAGGGAATCCTCTGCTGTCCATTTAGAACAGCTTTAAGTTACAGTTGCAATTTAAAGGCTAGGATCTGGTCCCTAGTCTCTCACCCTCCCATTATTTGATAATAAAATAATCATTAATAATAAATAAATAGTGGGACAATTTCCAAAAGGTTCCCTTAACATGCTAGTGAAACTATTGCAAGCACACCCACCTGCACCCCCAAAAAAACCCACTTTTGAGCATAAAAATGACATTTGGCATACTGATTTATTTTAATCGAGTTCCTCCAAGATTGAAACCTTACGTTGCTTAACAGCAAGTTTTAAAACCAGTTTATAATCCCTAAAAATAATAGATTATGCCAGAGGCTCACAGCTGAAATAACCTTTCCTACAGTGGTAGGAGTACCACACCAGCAATATAAAATAAGGCAGCATTATTCAAAATAATTCTGCATCCATAACTAGAGGAACTTTAAAGTGCTTATAAATTGCAGTCTTATTCATTTCTGGATACAATTACATTTACAACAGATAAAAGTCTAAAATCTCTGGAATGTTAAATCCCTGGTGTCGTTTTTTGGATGCAAACTATAATACTTGTATCTGTAATAAGCATTCACCTCAAGACAAAATGGTTACTAACCTTTCTGTAACTGTTGTTCTTAGAGATGTGTTGTTCATGTCCATTTTACGTAGGTGTATGCGCACCGCATGCACAGTTTGCTGGAAGATTTTCCCCTAGTGGTACCCGTAGGGTCAGCTCTAATGGCCCTTGAAGTTGCGCCTTCATGGCCCCCTATATAGGGAACCCGCCGACCCTCCACCTCTTTAGTTCCTTCTTGCCAGTTGGCTCCGGGTAGGCGGGTGGATCTTGGAATGGACATGAACAACACATCTCAAAGAACAACAGCTACAGAAAGATTAGTTTTTTCATCTTTGAGTGTTTGCTCATGTCTATTCCAAGTAGGTGACTCCCAAGCCAGGCTGTAGGAAGTGGGGTCAGAGTTCAGAGTCCCACAGATTGAAGCACTGCTCTGCTAAAAGCAGCAAAATCTCTGGTGTGCTGAGTAATAACGTAGTGAGTGGCGAAGGTGTGAATAGATGACCATGTTGCCGCACTACCGATGTCATGAATTGATATCTGGACCAGAAAAGCTGCTCTTGTGGAAATGAGCCATGGAATGAGCTTTGGGGAAGGCACATTCGCCAAGTCATAACATGCATTGATGTACGAAGTGATTCACAAAGAGATACTTTGAGAAGTAACCAATAGCCCTTTCATTCTATCTGCCACTGCTATGAAGACCTGGGTTGTCTTCCTGATTGGTTTGTTTTTTCAATGTAAAAAGCTAAGGCACGCCTGATATCCAGCAAATGCAGTCTGCACTCCCAGCTGTTAGCGTGTGGTTTCAGGCAGAAAACTGGGAGGAAGATGTCCTGATTTGCATGGAACTAGGAAACCACATTTGGAAGGAAAGCTGGGTGAGGACAAAGTTGTACCTTATCCTTAAAGAAAGTTGTAGACGATGTGAGCACCTTGAGCTCAGATACCCTCCTGGCTGAAGTTATGGCCACCAGGAAGGCCACCTTCCAGGAATGGTAGAGGAGAAAACACGTCGCTAGGAGTTCAAATGATGGTCATGTCAGCCTTGACAGAATGAGGTTGAGGAGTGCTGGCTGGTGTGTAGGAGGTACAGCCTGTCCAAACCCTTCAGAAAATGCCCTACCAAAGGGTTAGTAAAGACGGAGCTTCCATGCTGTGAGGTGCAGTGACTCCAGACTGGAATGTTGGAAGTTGCCGTGCTCCTGAATGATTGGGACAGGAGTAGAGGTAGAGTGATCAGAGTGTACACTGAGAGGTCAAGGAACGTGATTTACCAATGCTGGTGAGGCCAAGTAGGGCTATCAGAATCACAGTGGACTTTTCCTGCCTGATCTTCAGCAGGACCTTCTGGATGAGCAGGATAGATGGAAAGGTGTAGAATAGCTGGCCCATCCATGAGATGAGGAAGGTGTCCACGATGGACCCCGGGCTGTGATTCTGGAAGCAGAACTGCAGGCACTTCCTGTTGAGTCTTGTGGTGAATGAGTCCACGCGGGGAACGCCCCACCGATGGAAGATGCTGCTCAACTCATCCAGGTAGATTGACCACTCGTGACTGAGGAAAGACCTGCTGAGGCTGTCAGCCAATGCATTCTGAGCTCTGGGCAGGTAGGATGCTTCCAGGTGTATCAATTGAGTGAAGGAGAAATCCCATAATCGCCAGACATAGTGAGGGGTGGGGTGATGAAAACGGGACTCCTGCACATACAGGGACCCACCAGTCTAAGGTCTAACACCAAAGGGGGGAGTGAGACTACTTTGTCTATGTTGTCCCGAGCTGGATGCTAAAGAAAGACTAGCCACACTTGTAGGGGCTGAGGGGTAGCCTTGCATGTTGAATGACATAAGTGCATGCCGCCATGTGCCCCAGCAGCTTTAGACAATTCCAAACTGTGGTATGGGGATAACATTTTAAGTTCTCTATGATGCCCCAAAGGGCCAGAAAACAAGCCTCTGGACGGGAGGCCATGGCCTGACCAGAGTCCAGCATTGCCCCGATGAATTCTAATAAAGCCCAATGTGCCGGTAGTCTTCCTAGCAATAAGGGCACATTGTTGACTCATATCCAGCTTCTTGTCCACTGTAACTCCCAGGTCCTTTTCTGCAGAACTGCTGCCTAGTCAGTTGATCCCCCATCCGTAGCAGTGCATCGGATTCTTCCGTCTTAGGTGCAAGACTCTGCATTTGTCCTTGTTGAACCTCATCAGATTTCTTTTGGCCCAATCTTCTAATTTGTCTAGGTCACTCTGTATCCTATCCCTGCCCGCCAGTGTACCTACCACTCCCCCCAGCTTAGTGTCATCTGCAAACTTGCTGAGGGTGCAATCCACCCCATCCTCCAGATCATTAATGAAGATGTTGAACAAAACCGGCCCCAGCATGAACAAAACTGGAGTGGAATCCTTCCTCAGTGCTGCTTCCCTCACTGATGCCAGTGCATTCCACATGGAGGTCGAGGTGCAAGGCCTGTGCTCACCTGGGCGCTGTTCCATATGGTGGAGGGCTGATTCCATCAACAGGAATTTGAGTCTCTGGCTTTTTTCCTTATGGATCCTGGGACGGAAGCTTCTGCAAATCTTGCAATGATCCCACTGGTGAGACTCTCCTAAGCACTTTAGGCAGGATGAGTGAGGATCATCCCTGGGTGTAGGCTTCTTACAGGACCCACAAGGCTTGAAGACAGGCATGCTCCGTCCCCAGGGCAGGGAGGGGAAAACAAAAACGATAAGCAGTAACTATTCCCATTCTAAGACTATGCTATCTAATTAACAGCTATTTACAACTATTTAACCGGTACTCCTAGAAGAACAATGGGGAAGCTTGCAAAGCAAGAGAGCAATGTTACAGCAACTGTCACAGGCGATAAGAAGGAACCGGAGAGGCGGAGATCGGTGGGGCCCCTATGTAGGGCACCATGAAGGCGCAACTCCAAGGGTCACTAGAACCCACCCTATGGGTATCACTAGGTGAAAACCTTCCAGCAAACTCTGCACATGGTGCAATCACACCTACTTGGAATCGACATGAGCAAGCACTCAAAGAAGAATACAATTTATAGAGTATGGAGGGGAAGTGTGTGTCTCTCCTATAGCTTATTTTCACTCTTTTGCCCCAAAATGAAACATATCAGTTATCTTGGATTTTCACATAACTGCAATTCAAAGTACAGCACAATGGCTTTCCCAGTGGCTTTTAATTAAACTGAGTAAGCATGTGAGGTCCAGTCCTGCAAGACAATGAATGTCCTCAACTCCCCTTAACTTATTGAGATTGAGGGTGTTCAGAACTTCACAGAAGGCAACCTGCATGGTAGTACTGGAATCTTGCATGGCATCTCTGGAAAATGATCAATTACTGTGCTTCAAGAGGGCATGGTAAATATATTAGGCAAGATTTTTTAAAGTAACTAGTAATTTTGCATGCATTAATTCTTAAACTGGGTTCCCAAAAATTGAGGCACTCTTAATTACTCATTTTGCAAATCTTGCCGTGTGTGTGTGTAAATGCATGCACACCTCTGTAAACGTGCAAACACACACACTACATATAACCCACATACAGACATGTATATATATATATAACCTAAATGGAGTAGAATAAAAGGAGTAGTAAGTCCTAACTAGCAAGCTAAACACATTCACCTCCTTAAAGAGTTTTAGAATCTTGCAGTATTGAAGTTGTAATTTAAAAGAAACTTGCTTGTGGGATGTTAGTGTATGTAATTGATACTCCCACTTACCCAAAATCTTATTGACCTGGCCAAAGGAGAGTCATATATTCACATGGGTTCTTAAACAAGTTATCCAAGTATAATCAGACTTTCCTGCAGATGCATTGATGTCTTCTTGGTACTATCCCCACCCCTTTAAGTGTAAATGTAGTGTTTCTGAAAGGTGCAGAGTTGACAACATGGAAAGGTAGGTCTTTCTATTGGGTACTGAAAGGCCATGGGGTATTAGTATGCTCATTTTACAGATGGGAACAGAGGTAATTAAATAGTCATCCCAAGGTCACAAAGGAAAAGCAGGGATTTGAATCCAAATCTTCTGAGTCTTGGTCCAGTTCTTTAAGCACCTTCTCTGTTTATCTACAGAACAATTACATGAGCAGCAGCAGTGTAAAGTTCCTCTACAATGCCCCACCAAAGCATCTCCACCCTGACCTGGTAGGACCATGTCAAGGACTGAAAGGGTTGATTAAATGTCAGTGCCTATCCAGTCCTTGGCTCTCTTTTAGGACTGCCAATAAATGTGAAGATTATTGTCAATTGCAATAACTTTTTACTGATGCCAACACCTATTCACTAGGAAATAGACAGAAACCTGAAAACTCATTTCTAATAAGACAGCCAACAAGTCATGAAGTGGTAGCAACTTTCAGTCACTTGTCACTCCTATTTTTCCATGGACATTATGAAATCACCTTTTCCTCATCTTGCTGTATCCCAGACCATCTATTAACATGGCCCTGTCTCAAGGCCTGATCCAAAGCCCATTAAAAGCAACAGTTTTTTCCAATGATTTCAAACAGGACTGCCCTGATAATGTTATCTAATGCATGATCCAAAGCCCACTGAAGTATGCACTATATGTTTTATATTGCTGTGGCAAGCTTTGCCAATGATCAGGCTCTACCCACTGCAGTGCACTTGGCAGTATTTTGCCTCGCAGAGTCATAGGGTCAGGGGTATGGCATTCCTACCCTAGCTTCTTGTCACGGTGCCAGCTTTTAGAGCCATAGTAGTAGCTCTAAACATTCAGTCTAAACAGTGAATGTTTTTTAAAAGCGGGCAAGGGGGACTAAAAATAGTTTTGAACATAAATTTCTCTAATTTGTATCTAAAAAAAGAAAGTGGTTTAGCTACTTGACTCTTGACAAGAAACCGATTCCCCAAAATGTACAAGATAATTACTGAGGATTCTAAATGAGGCTCCTTGCCATGGCAGAGAGCAGGCAGAACATGATCTAAGAGGCTAGGAATGGGAACACAGAGTAACAAGAGGTCAGAGTGTAAGGATGGACCTCTGCTTTTAAGGGTTTACTGAGGAAGTAAAAAAAACCAAAACACATAAACCTGAAAGTCATTGCAGACTTTTATCAGGAGCATGGGTCAAGGATGGGAACAACTGGGAAAAGGCTGGACTACATCAGAATTTAAGCTG
Organism: Emydura macquarii macquarii; assembly: GCF_026122565.2. NCBI lineage: Eukaryota > Metazoa > Chordata > Testudines > Chelidae > Emydura > Emydura macquarii. Next base: position 39,442,830 of record NW_027132813.1, on the reverse strand, counting down.
CTGACCTCTGTATGACTTGAAGTCAATGGCACCCTCCAGGAGATCCCAGACTAATGAATTACGGTAATAGATCTCTGAACTGCGTTGCCCAGCATTTCTATGCCTTTGCTTGTGAACAGTGGCCTTTCCCAGGACTGAGTTAAAGCAATTCCCTCCCACCCTGCCCCGCCTGTTCCCGCTTCTTGGACTGGCAGCAGATTTCACAGTTAAGATGAATGGGGCAGTTCATACCTCTTGGAGCTATTGTTTCAGGCTCTCTGCAGATTCAGGTGCATTTATACTTAGTTCATGTTTTCTAGTTTTCTTTGCAAACATGAAGATTGAAAGATATATTTTTTTAACTTTAATAGAAACTGAGATTTTGATTCTCATCATGACAGTCCCAGAACTGGGACCTTAAGCATAGGCCTATGGTGTGTACACCATAATCTGGACCTGGCATTTCCCTGACAGAACTGAAAAGAAAGTGGAAAGAGATCTTTAACATATGATAAAATAAATGGGGGAATTATGAAAGGTTGAATAATTCAGAGAATTATAATGAGATATGTAACCTTTCACCTCTGGATGACCAGTTCTAACATAGTAACTTCTCTCCACTGCACACCTGTTATCACTATGTGATTGATGTTCAATGGCAAACATGAACCATGCTGGTGGCCTGCCTAGCCCCTTCTTGTGCAACTGTCCACATAACAAAACAACCAACAGCAAGATTAGCTCTAACTAGCACCCTCCCTGACATTCTCAGCACAGAAGGCTAGGACTGAATGGACAGGAAGAATGAATTACTCCTCGTGATACAGAAGTTTCTCCTGGATTAAGGCATGTTGGACCCAGTTCTGTAATTCTTATCCAGGCAAAACTCCCATTGGCTACAAAGAACTCTGCCTGAATAAGAATAGCAGGATCAGCCCCACTGTTAGAGCAGCATGGGGAAGTTTGCACTGGCATTACTGCACACGTTAACAGAGATAGAATCAGTCACAGTGCAGGGAGTAGGCTGGAGGAGAGAATCCTTCTCCAGAGTTCCCTAGTAGCCAGCCTAGTTACTCAGGTTGGGCAGTGGGAAGGGGATTTTGGCCACAATAAATACAGACTCTCTGCAAATATAGGGAATCTTTTGGAATTCACATTTTTACAAATATAATGTGGAAACAATATATGGGCTGTGGTTAATAAACTATCCTTCGGCTTTGTAATGAGAACAACCAGGTCCAAGAGGACACAAATAGCAAGGAAAGATAAAAAAAAGAATAAAGAGAGAAGGGAAAAAATGGATGTCTGAGAGCTTCCCCTTTTGTACTTGAGGTCACTAGCTTAATTTTCTCCTACATTTGAGTTGTTTTTAATTTCCAGGAAGACTTCTCAGATATCTTGAAACTTTGCCAAATTATCATTCAGCCAATATTTTATCTCCTCATAAAATGCTACAGCTCCTCCCCCATGCAGTACACACTGTAGAGATAAATCCCAAGTACAGGGGAGAGGAAGGGCATGAATTTGTTTTAACTATTTCATTATTCCCAAAAAATAAAAGAAAGCTTTAGGGAGAAATATTCCTAAGTGTCATACACTCAAATACAACTATTAATTTTACCCTGGCTTTGTTCCTGAAACACTGACCTTATGCAGTTAATCCATGATAACTTCCACAGAAGAAAGAAAATGAAGTTTCACCAAGAAAAAGCTCTGAAGTGTAGCACTCACAGGCATGGGATGGATCTACACAAAGGATATGCATGAGTAGACTTTCATGTGATCCTTTGTGTGTTATAAAGATCCAGAAGTCCCATGACAAAGAAAGCAGGAAAAATGATAGTGTACAGTCCATGGTGGTATAACTGCCAATTTGTTGATCATAATAGTAAGTGTGATGAAGGACACTCAGAGTTAACAAATAGGAGTTTGACCCAAGATTGATGCCATGGGCTGTTACTGTCCATGTTTTACAGTACTGCCCTTTATTAAAATTGTGCATTTTCAGTGTGGGGTTTTTCTTTTTATAACCATTACATCAAAAAATAGTAAATAAATCCAAATTTTGGCCCACTGTAATAATTGCACCATTTAGTACATGTGGCTGTTGGGTAAGATTCCCTGTCATCACCAGAGAGCCTTGCACACAATGCAATTGCAGGTAAATGATGTATAGGAAACCAACAGAGCTCATTTAGCCCATCATTAACCTCATCTTGAGACAGCCCCAGAGGCAGCACTTCAGCCACCAGCACAGCCAGCTGTCAATTTTGTCAAACCAGTAACATATTAGTTAGCAGGGGAGCAATCTAAGAAACTAGTCATAGATCCAAATGCCTAAAAGATATTCTAGAATGTGGTAATTATGTCCTGCAGCTGCCAGGAATGTCCTCAGAGAGTTCACACATATTGGTTGTACCAGTGAATCGGGACAGAATGGTACTGTAGCAGCAAAAGGAGTGTTAACAATAGACAAAACTCCATTCTAACTTGCTGAGACAGTTTTCGAATTACAAGCAACAACTGGCATTGCAATTACCATGCTACTTTAAAGTAGACTCTCTGTCCCTTACTTTGTAAAAAAGTATGCGGACCATGGTTAATTGTAGCCCACTGGGATAATTCTTTATTTTAAGTACAGATATAAATTAGTGCCTGATGGTATTGGGTGCCCAACCTGAGACATGTTAATACAGCCAATTTTCAGAAGGTGAGCACACAGCACTTTCTGTAAATCAGGCCCCTTTAAGGCATCTTGCGTTGGGCATCCAAAATCACCCGTCACTTCTGAAAATTTAACACACATTCTTTACAGGTACTAAAGTAACAGCCTATGACCAACCATGTCTAAAGTGCACAAGAGGATCAATACAACAAAAGTGACCAGCTGATCTGAAATTATTATCGGTCATATCCCTGATAAGTAATGCCTTAATGTGAAAGAAACATCCCAGTTTCAGTCATCTTCCCTAAAAAGGGGGTGTTTAAGAATTGGTAGTAACCAGCAAACACAAACTGAGAGGTACCTCCTGGAGCAGAGAGTGAATCTCTCCATATTTAAGGATGGATGGCACTTCATCACTAGCTGAGGAGTTGAAAATTCCTGGTAATAATGGCACCAGAGGTAGCCATTCCTTTAAATAACGTATAAGGGCAGGCATTAGAGCAACAGATAATGAGGCTTGAGGGATAGAACACCATAAGAAGAGCTTGTTTCAACAGAACAATTTTCCATCAGAAAATGCAGTTTTGTTAAAAACAAACATTTCCAGAGAATGTCAATTTTTTACAAAAAAATGGCAAAAAGTTTAAATGATTTAACTTTCTTGTTTCATTTCAAGAACATTGAAACATTTTGTTTAGATAAAAAGTCGTTTCCTTATGATTTTTTCATTTGATACGAGCATTTCGCCAAACTGTTTCCATTAGGAGGAGAAATTGATGGAGTGAGGTGAACAAAGCTGGAATCCAACAAGAGCCAGTATCTTTGCTCCTTTCCAGTCAGCACTTATCCCAGAAGCTCTCTATACAGGATTTCTCAGGGCCACATTCCCAGTGGTTGGCCTGACTTTATCTAGTGCTGCCTTCTCTCTCAAATTAATGAACCTTCACAAAATGGTAGCCAGCAAAACCCCTCAGCCACTCCATATGTGCCTTTGTTTTGATCAGTGCCATGTGCCTAAGTTTGGGGTGGAAACTGCTATTGTATCTGGTTCCATAACGGAGTTTAACTGTTTCTTACAACTATCTTAAATGAAGGGTAGCAGTTATACACCTCCCTCCATTTCCAAGAGGTTTTAACCCAACCCATAGCAATGTAGAATACATTTGATATTTTGTATTCTAATGTTTCAACATTATCAAAATAAAACGTTTCAGTGTTTCTGAATCAAAATTTTTCTGAATTTTTGTTCCCTGGACAATTTAATTCGACCTTTAATTTTGATTCAGAACAAAAACAAAATTTAAAATATCAGAATTTCCCATGGAACAGAAATTCTGTTTTCTGATCAGCTCTAACCACAGGTATTCCACACCAGAAACCAAACAACATATAACCAGCAGACTCTATTCATCAGAAGCCACCACACTCTTATAATCATAATGTCCAGAGAAACCAAGAGAGCACCAACCTGCAAAATACGTCGCAGACTTGCTGCAATGTTGAACTGAAGAAACTAAAAACAGGGCAAAATTCCTAGTTTTACAGAGATCTCAAATTCATCCTAGAAGTTTCAGAAACCAGGGGGATGACAAAGCTGGAGGCTCTTAAACGCCATCTAAGATTCTAAGCAGAATTGCTCCTGCAGAGCCAAGAAGCATCGCTTCAGACAACAATTCTGAAACTCAGCAGCATTGATGCTTTGTGGAAGGGGAGTTACAGTCACTGCCACTGAGAGTCTAAAATGACCTACAAGTGACCGGGAATTTGACTATCAAGAGTTTGGAAAAGCAGAACTGTATTGTAGTTGGACCATGAAGAAACTGTGACTTAACGTCAGCCTGAAATTGTCAGTGTGTTTCTTATCTCAATATATGCCACTGGTATAAGCACAAGGGGCAGGAAAAATTACTTTTAAAAACACAGACACAAAATAATTCTAACTGATCCAAGGTCAACATTAAAACACCCCTCAACCCCTGAGACTAAGACACTCCTCATTCCACCCTTAGGAAAATACAGGTAAATAGATAGGGTTTGTAGTTGGTTTGAAGGCTCCATAAGGCCTGAGGGATAACAGAAGTATTCTAAGGGCTAAGCGTGAGGAAATGCCCTATGTGCAACATCAGACCAATACATTTAGGGCTTATCAGCGTGATCATCCCAGATGATCCCAACTGCTGGGCTAAAACTCAAGGAAAGAGTTGATCTCTAAACTGCACAGGACCCATATTCCATCTGTGCACGTAGGCAACAGAGTACTGGAGTCAAGATCCACCATGAAATCAAAGAGGTTCCACAAAGCAGATGTTTATATAGCTTGAGCTCTTTCCTCCTGCAGTTGTTTATTTTACATTTTATAGCTTGAATTAAAGGGAAAGTAACCAGGGAGGATAGTGTGATGGAAAGGGAAAGGAGGCAAGGGTCTGACAAACAGAGGAAGACCTTCCCCTTTTCATCTCCTCCCCCGTCACTGACTCTCTCTCTCCTCTAACTCTCTCACTCCCACCCTCTCTTTCAGCACAGATGTAATTGCCAACATATCTACAGAGCACAGGAATAACAACCTTTAATTGCAATTAAATACTGAAATTGCAGTACAGCTGTGTGGTCAAAAATAGATATTCCATTTGCAGTGCCATTCATAATGGCAACAACAGATATCACCTGTATCTTAACAATTTGTTCACTAACATCTTCTGTTTTGTCAAATTATGAGAGATTAGCTCTTTATTAGTAACTTCCTCTGGCAGAAAATCATCAAAAGTAGATACATGGGACTGTTTTGCTTTAGCCACCTCATATCTCAACTTTAAATTTACAGTCAAGCTGATTTTCTGTAGTGTAGTGGTGGAAACAATCAGTTTACACCCAAAAGCACCCTAGATCCAAACTGGGCAGAAACACTTTCTTAGTGTTACTCAGGGATATATATTGGGTAACAATTTCAAGAGCACCAAAGTGATATCGGAGCATAAGTCCCATTTTCAAAAGTGACTGAGGCACTTTATAGACCATCATTTTTTAAAATAGGACTTAGTCACTGGGGCACTTTTGAAATTTTTAGCCATTGTTTTTCACTCTTACAAACTGCTTTCCAGTTTTCTTTTCATTGGAGTCAGAGTTCCATGTATTCTGCAGTGGTTGAAGCTGGCTATAGACTCAAACTTCTTTTAATATTAAATAAGCAACACAGGGACTGCTGTAAATACCGCCTTATTCCTGTTCCTAGTTAAACCTATTTCTCCTCTTCCCCATTTAATTACAACTGCATAGAATCTTCAATCTGCTCCACCAAAGTGAAACAAAATCCACCTTGCCACAGAAGTTCAGCTGGCAGTGAGTACTGGAGATTTGATTGTATTTCACACTGGTCAATGTAATTTGTTCTTTCCAGTTTTTCATCTGAGACTGAAAGTACATGATTCCTTCTTTCATAGAATCATAGAAGATTAGGGTTGGAAGGGACTTCAGGAGGTCATCTAGTCCAACCCACTGCTCAAAGCAGAACCAACCCCAACTAAATCATCCCAGCTGGGGCATTATCAAGCCTCATCTTAAAAACTTCTAAGGATGGAAATTCCACCACCTGCCTAGGTAACCCATTCCAGTGCTTCACCACCCTCTTAGTAAAAACGTTTTTTCTAATATCTAACCTAGACCTCCCCCACTGCAACCTGAGACCATTGCTCCTAGTCCTACCACTGATAACAGCCTAGTTCCATCCTCCCTGGGACCTGCTATCAGGTATTTAAAGGCTGCTATTAAATCCCCTCATTCTTTTCTTCTGCGGACTAAACAAGCCTAGTTCCCTCAGCCTGTCCTCACAAGTCATGTGCTCCAGCCCCCTAATCATTTTTATTGCCTTCCACTGGACTCTTTCCAATTTGTTCACATCTTTTCTGTAGTGGGAGGCCCAAAACTGGACACAATACTCCAGATGTGGACTCACCGGTGCCAAATAGAGGGGAATAATCACTTCCCTCAATCTGCTGGCAATGCTTCTATTAATGCAGCCCAATATGTTATTAGCCTTCTTGGCAACCAGGGCACCCTGCTGACTCATATCCAGCTTCTTATCCACTGTAACCCCCTGTCCTTTTCTGCAGAACTGCTGCCTAACCAGTTGATCCCCAGTCCGTAGCAGTGCATAGGATTCTTCTATCTTAAGTCCAAGACTCTGCACTTGTCCTTGTTGAACCTCATCAGATTTCTTTTGGCCCAATCCTCTAATTTGTCTAGGTCATTCTGTATCCTATCCCTGCCCTCCAGTGAATTTACCACTCTCCCCAGCTTAGTGTCATCCGGCAAACTTGCTGAGGGTGCAATCCACCCCATCCTCCAGATCCTTTATGAAGATGTTGAACAAATCCGGCCCCAGCACCAATCCCTGGGGCACTCCGCTTGTTACCAGCTGCAAACTAGACATCGAGCTATTGATCACTACCCATTGAGCCCGATGACCTAGCCAGCTTTCTATCCATCTTGTTGTCCATTCATCCAACCCATACTTCTTTAACTTGCTAATAAGAATACTGTGGGAGACCGTATCAAAAGCTTTGCAAAAGTCAAGGTATATCACCTCCACTGCTTTCCCCACATCCACAGAGCCAGTCATCTCATCATAGAAGGCAATCAGGTTGGTCAGACATGACTTGTCCTTGGGTGAATCCATGTTGACTGTTCCTGATCGCCTCCCTCTTTTCCAAGTGCCACAAAATGGATTCCTTGAGGACCTGCTCCATGATTTTTCCAGGGATTGAGGTGAGGCTGAACAGTCTGTATCCTCCTCCTCTTTTTGCATATGCAACATGGGCACTTTTTGCATATGCAAAACTAACAGAAACAATGTCAGTGTCTCTCCAGACCAATGTCCCGTGATCTTGCTAAAGCAGCCAGCGATGGACCAACTGGTCTTTTTTGTGTTGAATAGAAGTGAAGATAAAGTATTGAAAGCAAGACATTGGTGCCTACATACCCCACTGACGGGCACCCCCAAAATACCCAAGATATTTAAAGAGATAAATTTTAAATTAAGCAGAAATTTGCAGAGCTCTCCTTCATTACGCCTTTGGACTGCTTTTTGTTTAGCTTTTTCATAACTATGTTAAACTTTATTTAATGGTGGGCAGTATTACTGGTCCTTTGCAGTAGCTGTCACTATAGACAATATCAATTAATTATCATATCAGAGGTTCATCAGTAGAGCTTTGCAACTCCTGTGGTGGTGAAAGACTGATGTCGCCCAGATTGACCGTAGCAATCCAGCATGGCAGCAAACTGTCTATGAAAGAGCACAGTCTCTCTCTCTCTCTCTCTCTCCAGCATGCTGCAGCAATTCAGAGGAAAAAAAACAGCTGCTGAATTCTGCACAAAGGGAAAGTGTTTAGAAATGCTCAGGTGCAGTATACAGAAAACAAATCATCACATTTCCATAGCTACCTTCACCACAGTTTCTGTGACCCAAACATAGTGAAAGAGCAAGCAAATGAAATCCAGTGCTGCATAATCAATTCCATCCAACTGATTGGGCTTTAGATTCATAGGTCTTAAGGTCAGAAGGGACAATTAGATCATCTAGTTTGGAAAGAGATGGAGATTCCACAACTTCCCTTGGTGCTTCGCTCCAATGGCTACTCGTCCTCACTGGTGACTTATTTCTTCTTTGACTTTTAACTTCCAGCCATTGGTCCTTGTTATGGCTTTGTCCACTAGATTAAAAAAGCCTTACATACTAGGTAGTTTCTCTGAGGCTATGTTCAGACTGACGGCAGCAAATTCGCCGCTGCCAGATCGATCTTTCTTGATCGATTGAGCGGTCAGTGAGACCTGCTCAATCAATTAGGAAGTCGACTGAGTAAGTCCACCCCCTCAATTAGCATAGCGCTGAGCCGACGGGAAAACGCAGTGAGAACAGAGCGCAGCAGGGAAGCAGAGCAGTCGACGTCAGTTACGCAAACTACTTTGTGTAGTTTGCATAACTCCCATCGACTGCCGCTGAATTGCACGGTCAGTGTGAACCAGCCCTAAGTGAAGGGCCTCAGACACCATAATCAGATCACCACTTGATCACCTTGCAGATGACGTAAACAGACTGATCTCCCTAGGTTTATCATTGAGACTTTTTCCAGCCCTTGAATCACTTTTGTGGCTCTTCTCTACACCCTCTCCAACTTTTGGAGATCCTTTTTTAAATGTGGCTATCAGAACTGGGTGTAGTATTCCAATGTTGGTCTCATCAATACTGTACCGATATGACATATATCATACTGTCACCTTTGAAACTGATCTGGCATACTCAATAGTTATGTTTTAACAATTTCTTCCTTTTTGAAAAGTGTTACCATTTTGAAAGCGGAATAAAGCTGGAACCATACTTCTCTGTCTCAAAAAGAAAGGAATATACAGATATGGATAATTAATTTTTTTTACCCGTGGAGGACTAATATTAGGGGGGCTAATTTTCATTTACACTGGGGATCCTTTACACCACTCTGGCTGTGCAAAGGGGTCTTAGAGAGAGTATAAATGTAATTTATGCCCTCTTTAAGGTCTCTTTACACTAAGAGAGTGGAATATAAGAGCAGTTTTACTCTCACAATTCTTACCATCATATCTGGTATTTTTGTTAAAACCCCACAATGTGTTAACGCTCCCATTATTTTCATAAAATCACAAGTGGAGTCATGATTATGTGAAAAATCCAAGCTTTCTTTTTTTTTTTTTTTAAAGTAATTCTTTCTGGCTGCAGAGAAAACCCTGAGCTGTTAGAGATCATGTTTTCAAAAGACAGAAGAGAACACACTATTATTTTTTAATTTTTCATGACTTTTTTGGGACCCGACTCATGATTGCCTGGAGTTGGCAATACTGGAAGAGGCAATACTGGAAGAGGACTTCATGTAAATGAGAATCAAGTTCTAAATGTTGCTATTTCAGGGACCCCACCCCTCAGAGCATTTATTGCCCATTACATACAGCAAAGATTACTCACGTATAACACTGTGTACAACAGATCTCCATTTGGGACAATTCACATTTGTTGTGCAATTTGATTGTCTAAAGATCATTAACTGGAACACAGGATGAGGTCTTTTGTTTTTAAATTCAGTGCAAACCTCAGTTTAGAAAGTATGGGTAGTTCACGTGGCCTATGGCTTCCCACTAGTAATTGAATATAGTGCAGTACAGTTCCACACTAATAGCCAATGTTTACTTACAATAATTATATAGTGACAAGGATGACAGTGTTGTTAGTTGATTACATGGAAGTATAGATAAGATCAAGAGAATCTGTTCTATAAAACCAATGTCATGTGACTTTTCCCCCCTGGGCTTCCATCACCATCACAGATCACTTCCTGCTGATGCTCATTTCCTGCAATATTCAAGAGACTGTAAGAAATGCTCCTTAACAGCAAAATAAAATAATTAGTAAAGGAATACATTTAAATTGCTTCCAAGAGCAAATCTTTTTAAAATCATAATACCTGTAATACTTAGCACTTATTTGCCACAAAAGTGCTTTACAAATGTTACCCATACCAATGTGAACCAATATTAACACTTGCTCTTCAGTAGCAACTTTTCTCTGAGGAGTCCAAAGTGCTTTGCAAATGTAGGATAATGAAGCCTCGCCACTCCCTTGAAATGGCACATGGGTAAACTGAGGCACACAGTGGTTAAGGCTCAGATTTTCAGACTACTGCCTCCCCAGAGTGACAAGCTGCTTGGTTGCCATCCATATTTTAAAATTTCATCCCACCCAGTTCCCACAAGTCAGTGGCAGAGTGGGGTATAGAACCTAAACATCCTAGCTCCCTGCACTGCTAACTAGACCTCACGTTTTTTGTTGTTGTTCTTGTTGTTTTTTAAAGGAACAGATTCTGCTGCCCTTACTGAGGCAAACTACTGAACCATTTTGCCATGATGCCGAGGTATTTATCATATTTTTAAAAAACCAAACACTCTCCTGTATTCAAAACAAAGGCTGACTATTTGTGATGCATGAAATATCAGAAGCAGGAGCCTAAATTCAGGAGCCCAAGTCCCTGTTTTGGCACCTAAGTTAGTGGCCTGATTAAAGGAGCTGGTCAGCACTTCTAAAAATCCAGCCACTTATTCAGGCACCTAAATAAGGATTTAAGAGACTAAATCTTTGAAAATCTTGGCCAAAAGCAACAAGTAAGCTTAAATTTAGGAAAAAATAGGGTGAACTGATTACCAATCTCATACACCTGAACACCAAGCTTAAAGAGACTTGGATCTAGCAAGGCATTTAAAGCATGTGCTTAACTTTAAAGCCAAATGGAAGCAGTCACATACTTAAAGTTGAATACATGGTCTTGGACTGGTACTAAATTACTATAAATTTCTGTGATTGACATGAGACTGGTAAAGCGTGGTAAGTCTGAGTGCTAAAGGATTCTGGGAGTAATGTCTCTTAGCATTAGACAAATTATATGGCAAATCACTCAGAATACAGAACTTACACTTGTACCATATGTATAGAGAGAGAAAGACATCCCAATTAACATCTGAAGAGAGACTTTAGAACCAAAGTCAGGCTAGCCAACACCCTACCACAAGGGATCATTAAATAGATCAGGTACACAAGAAGAAGAACCAAAGGGTAGTCAAGACCCTGCTATGGGGGACTCAGAAAACAGACCAAATACCTAAAGGAACCAAAAGGAAGGAAGGAAACAGTCTCCATCTAGAATTGGTATCTGTACCTGCTTTGTTTGCTAATCAGGATACTATGTGGGGCCAGCATAGTTACTGAGAGTTTATGCCTGGAAAATTGAGGCTAACTAAGGAGAGGCATTGTATAGTCCTTTCTATTTGTCTGTGATACCTGCTTTTCAATAAATAGCTCTGCATTGTAGAGACTGAATCCTGGTCTTCACTGGTACAGTTATTGGGTGCCCAGCTGTAGGCACATGAATTGATCCCCGGCCCAACACATGGTTAAGTGTTTTGCTAGACTGTAAGAGAGAGGAAACAGCCATGTAATAAAAGACTTTTCTGTCAATGTTGTCCTCGCCTTTCCACAGGCAGCCATTTTAACCTGCTATCCTGCTGAAAGCATGCACCAGATTGCAGAGTGACATACTGGATTTCCAAATTATTGTCTCTTCTTGGTAATCATTGAGTGACCTGTCCCCCAAACCTCACACTCCACCAGGACCTCAACGAAAATTTACCCCTCTTCACCAACAAGAGTTCCTGAATATAGCTATTTAAAGATCTTCCACTTAAAACTGAAAACGGTCATTAAGAAGCTGAGGTGAGGTTGCTGGGATTTTTTTTTAATTTACAATTCTGACTGCAGTAAATCTGAAGAATAAAAATAAAATATATTGCTTCATCTAAAAGCCAAGTGATTTAGAAGATAAAATAATTGGACTGACATTCTCAGTAGATTTAGAAAGTGGCTACTCTGGCAATCTTTCTCTTTCTCTTTACATTCAGTTTCCTTATGATCCTAGAAAACTATTCTAGTCTCTTCTCTTACCTGAAATGAAGAACATCAGTGATGGAATTGGAGGCATCACTAACTCTGTGTATTGGGCCTACACACAGTTCCTGGATTTCCCCATTGCCACAACATTACACTGGCTATCATTTTTTCTTTTTATTTTCAATAAATGCTAACTGCTCATCCATCAAATTGGTTTTTCCTTTCTAGCTGTGATGCAATGCTCTCTTCTCTCAATAAGAGGTGCTCTCTGAGACGTTCAATCAGCACTCATTCCTTTAAGACTTAAGCTATCATTTACCTGGGTAAATGCCAAATCTCTACCACCAGTCCCATCTCTGGTCCCCAAAGGGAGCTCTATTCAGCTGCCATTGCTTCATCACATCAGCCCCGTCATCCTCCCCATCTTCTTTTCTGACAAGATTCAGTAATTTCCTTAAACACACACACACAATTCTCATTCAGCTGGTGCATGACAGCATTCACCTTGAGACACAAGAAGATGACACCGTGTAGGTGAAAGGAAACATGACAGAGGCCACGGCTACTCATTTCACAGAGATGGAAAAGGCCTCAGGATACTCAATAGAATGAGAAACTTTTTTTTTTCTTTACCACTGATGTTTATTGATTTGTCCAGTTCATAGGGAGCATCCCTTAATGTCCTGCTTTCATGTTTCTGCTTTTGTTGCATGGGTGCAGAAAAGAATATTGCAAATTGATCTGTCTTCCTCGCCTTTGTTGCGAATGAACTCCTATTACGTTAGTTTCTCTGGTCTGTCATCTCGTGCTCACTTTGCCAGTATATAATCAGCATGGCTAAACACTGAGGACTGAGCTGATTAATTTCCAACATTCTTCGCTGAGCTCATTGATGGGCTCCCTGTTTGATGATCTATGCAATAGACGGCCACTTTTGATTGCTTGACCTCTGCCCTTAAACCTCAAACTGCATGCTCTAGCACCTGTTTAAGTTAACAGCACACACAATGTGTTTATTTTAGGTTTAAAAGAAACAACAACAATGGATTAGCATTCTGAACATGCAAAGCACTCAGTTTCCAGTGGTGCTGAACTCTGACAGCTCCTAAGACTTTAATTATTTCACCTCTGAAAAATCAGACCCAAAATGTATTTTTTTCCCAAGTACTGTATTTCACTCAATATTGGGATATGAATTTAAAAATCAAATTCTTTAAGAAAAATGTCTCACTGACCCAATTCCTCATATAGGCAATTAATAATTCATCCCTTTACGATGATTTGGCATTACTTTAGCACGAAAAGTGACATTTTGGTGAACTAAATTTAAACAGATTTACTGTATTGTGCCAACAATCTTGCTGATGTATATTTTTCATTAATAAATCAATTTAGATTAGTTATACAGTACTGGAAGCACCAAGCAGTAGACAGAATTAAGGCTGCAGGAATTAGGATCTTTGGAGAGAGGTATTGAGCAATATATGCTGGCTACCATATAGATATATCATATTAATGATACGTATTATCCACATATATAAAGTATCCATTAAGCCCAAATATTATAGCAGTTATATAACCTATATTTATCTATCCCTTTACTATAATCCTGTTGACTCATGCTAAGTATCCCAAAACACCTTACATTAGCAGAAGTAAACTTTGGCTTAAGAGATAGGAAACCTGTCAAAAATCAAGATACGTTGATTCTTTCTTAGAACATGCTAGGGAAGTCCCTTCATGGATCAGTACCTGGAATCCAAAACAAAGAGAAGGAAGGAACAGAACAACAAGTTAGAGAGCTGAGACAAACTGATGGGTTGGATTTTAGTGACAGGTAGAGAGACACGTAACTTATAAAATCATCATATAACTAATACCAGCTGAAATGTGTAACTTTGGAAGCACACCTTCTACATAAGGTAAATATGTCACTGCATGAGATGGCTTCCCAGAGATTGGTATCGCATACAGAACCTTTTTCCTATACAACTGACTGTACCATTTATCAACAGATAGAAATTTTAAAAGTCAAAGATTTACAACAAAGTTTTTTTGGGGAATTTTTTTGAATATATATTGCTGCAAGTTAATTTTGAGTCCACATTTTCAAAGCAGTATGGCATGGTATGCCTGGAAAAATGCATATATACCTGTGTATCAGATAAAAATCCACATTCATGAGTGCAACCTGGGTAAAACTGACTAATTATTGAAAGCCAGTAATGGGCATGTAATAACTACGTAATATGTCCTTTTTAACAACCTATGATTTGCCTTGACTATTAAGACTAATTTCTTCAGGGTAGGGACTGTCTCTTTTGTCGACACAGTGACTAACACAATGGAATCCAGATCTCCATGAGGACTTCTAGGCACTTCTGTAATACAAATGAATGATGATTTAAAAAAAAAAAAAAGAAAAAGAAAAAGAACAAATTGTGCTTGGCCACTATTCAGGCATGCAGGGAAGACAAATTTAAGAACCTCACCCAATACAGTGGGCAGACATAATCGCAGTTCCTGAACTCACCTAAGAGCAGAGACTGCCCCGTCCTGGTGCCTTTGCAGATAGATACTTATTGCCTCAAAGAAGGGCCCCTCCACAGTAGCCGCCAAAGCTGAATGGGCATGTTGGGGAGTGCATGCTTACACTTCATGTAGCAGCAAGTGTCCTCCTCTGGTACACCAGGAGGCATTGTACCTATCAGAGCCCTATGAAAGGAGAAGTCTCATTAGCCAGCTAAGATTCCATAGCTTTTCAGGTCTCAGGTAAAAGCTCATTAGCCCATTACTATAAACATTACCAAAAAGCATTTTATAAAAGCAATCATCACACACTGCAAGAAATGCAGTTACATTGGACAGTCACATTTCTGACACGACTAAAGGCTCAGCAAGAGAATAGGGTGTTCGGTATAACAACACATCTTGTACTGTGGTCATTTCTCACATGCTATCTTCATGTGATCCATGTAAGTGAATTGCAAACGTCTCACTAACTCCAGTGAGGTCAGGATTTCACCTTTCATGTCTACTACATAATCGCTAAACTTTGAAATACAGGCTTGTAACAGGAAATTGACCCAAGTTACAGTGTTGAGATCCGGACTAATCCAGCAAAGCTAGGGTGACCATATGTCCCGATTTTATAGGGACAGTCCCGCTATTCGGGGCTTTTTCTTATATCGGTGCCTATGACCCCCCACCCCATCCTGATTTTTCACATTTCCTATCTGGTCCCCTAAGCAAAGCAGGCCCCACTGAAGTCAGTAGGATCACTCATATGATTAAAATTAAGCACACAATTAAGTGCTTTGCTGGATCAGGGCCATCAACCGAAACTCCAGAAAAGTCCAAGCAAGGGTGGTTGGATCCAGGGTGATGGTTTTCATCCCATTGATTTTAACAATTCACATTTTTTTCCTTTTTATTAACATACTTACTGTATGATAACTGTATTATTGAAGGGTTGCAATAGTTAGTCCATATTAATAATTACACTATTTAAATATTTACTGTTATTATAACAATAACATAATAGATATTAAATGACAGCACTGTCAAACTTAAAACTACATTTTTTAATCAAGGGATACTTAAAATACAGTAATTATCTTAATGCAGATAAATTAAATCCTTAAGAGAGAGACAATTTGAAGTGTGACCTATTTTCTTTTACAGATTTTACATAATAGTAGCAAGGAATCAATGGTGTCCCAGATACTTGAAGCAAATATTTTAAAGATTAAAATTACTGATGAAATATGTACTTTTCACAGGGTTGTTTTTAATACCTTAGTGAATTTTAACCTGTAAACTATTCAGCTAAATTAGTTCTCTAAAATGAATAATGTTTGAGGAAAGAAAATTCAAAACTATGGAGGAAAAGTCAACAAGGAATAATAGAAAAACAGAATTTGACTGAGTTGAACTAATCAAGTGATACAAGCTAATGAACAAAGATTTCATGGAGATAAATGCCAGCAGCAGGACTCAACTTGAGGGGAACTGCATTAACTGAAACTTCTCTCTGGTTAAATTCAATCAATACTTTGAAATAAGTGGGGAGTGGACAGAAGAGAATGAGAAATCCCATTGTTAAATGTCTGGGCCCTAACCAAGCAAAGCACTTAAACACATGCTTGTCTTTAAGCACTGATTTCAACGGAACTACTCTGGTGCTTAAAATTAAGCATGTTTAAATGCTTTGCTGATCAGGGCTCTTGTCCTGACTAGCATACTGTACTAGGGCACTCTCCCTGTAGTGATGGCCAAAGTCAATGGGAACTGAGGATGCTCAGCACCTCAGAAGATTGGATTCCAAGTCAGCAAAGCACTTAAGTATAGGTTGACGACTCATTGACTTTCATGGGACTTAGGCACATGGTTAAGCATCTGAGTTATCCCATCCTTTATTTAGCAAAACAAAACAAAAAAAGACGTGCAAAATTGTGGCTATAGATCCAAAGACATGAGGAAGTCATCTAGTTCTTGGTAAAAAACATGAAACTCCCAATGAAAAAGTTCAAACCTTTCAAACGAACCAGAGCTACTGAAAGGATGTCACCTGTGCAGAAGTCAATGCCCTTTTGCCTGGTTACAGAAAACAAAACCAAAGTGAAAAGTGAACGTTTCAGTCAAAGTTTATCTTCTGGTTGTTCAAACTTCACATTTAAAGAACTCAAGAAAAAACAAAACCAAGTAAAGGGTCACTGAAACCCATGCCAGCCCAAGCTGCAGATGTGAACTGGCTGCTAATGAAAGCCCATGTTTCAAATGATATCCAAATGATCCCACATCTGGCAGATTTGGTGTTTTCAAAGGAAATTTAAGTTCAGATCCAGAGCTTTGGTACTAGCAGGGATTGGATGTGCTGTGGTTTATTCTTCGAGAATGGTAGCATTCCACATCACGCTCTTGAAACCCCTTTGACAGGTTTATTTAGTGATACATTTGAAGGAAACAACCTCCAGCCTTGTTTGGGCAAAGGTAAGTTTGCACTTTGTGGGGTCTGTGGATGAGACAGGAATAAAACATGGGGGAAAATAGTGGGTTTGCTCTGAAAAGGGGACTCAAACATGCCTCTCCTACCTCAAAAGGAAAAAAAAACCTAAGAATGCCTCTCAGTTAGAAATTTTTTAAATGATCACTTGTCCCAGGTCTATACTCCTGCATATGTTTTTGGATGGATGAATCCATGTAAAGAAAAATGGCTTTCTAGATTGACAACTGATTAGTATACAAGCATGATTATATGCAAATCGACAATTTCTATTGACTTAATTGTGATCTGATGTAACATGTATAATTAACACATGCATTTAAAATAAATGTATACTTAATTAACATGCATATTTATAAAATGAATATTTATATTTAGTGTGTAATTTTTTTTATTTTGTGTGAATTTAGGTAGCACAAAAGTGAGAGGTTATCGTAACTGACTAGAGCTAGTCATAATATGAACAAGTGATGATAACATTTTCATACACAGAGTTCTTCCAGTTCATTTCAACCCTGATTTGCCCACCTCTCCTCTTCCACTTTTGGTCTTCTTCAGCTGGATCAAGTCACATGATGTCAAGTCACTGATAGCAAGTCACATGACAGCAAGTCACATCAAGTCACTACTGTTAAGTAGGGTCAGATGTCACCACATTATCATCACTTCTGATCAGAAATGTTGAAACCAAGACCAAATTCTGTTCTCAGTTATGTAGGTGTAAAGGAATATCAAGTCAACTGGTTGACATAAAAGGAAAGACGGTCATGTGGTTAAGAACTGGTCTCAGGAGAACTGTTTCCTACTCTCAGCTCTGTTGACCATGAGTAAGTTGCACAAACCTCTATGCCTTAGATAATCATCTGTAAAATTATAATGTTTTGTTGGCTTTCTGGAGTGCTGTAAGAATAAAATCATTAATGTTTGAGGCACACTCAAGTATAACAGTGATGAGGGCATGGAAATGCTTACAAATTAATTAATAACTTAACAGAATACGCATGCAGGTAACTGAGAGCAGAAAGGCCCTTGAAAGGCCTACTATGTCACTGTTGCAGCAAGGTTCTTAAGCATGTGCCTAACATTAAGCACATGGATAGGCCCATGACATCTGAAAATGTAAAGCTGAAAGCCACAATTCAGTCCAAAGCTTAGGAGTGCCTCTGGATTCCTCACTGATGCTAAGCTCTTACATAGCAACGTCCGCAAGTAATGTTTTCTACCATCTCCAGTTGGCCAGGAAACTCAGTCCCATCATGGAGAATAATGCCTTGGCTCAGTTATTCACATCTTCATCACCTCTCTGCTGTACTAATGAACGCAGTATTGTGACACTTTTCAGGGTTACCTGAGGTGTCTTGAATGAATTACTACCACCTTCTTACAGCAGGAGGGAGCCCTCTCTGTGCTCCACCAGGGGCAACTCTCCCCAGCAAACGGCTACTGGCAACACAGGTGCTCCTATCTGGGCTCTGCAAACTCTGCTCCTTCCCTCTTCAAGCTAGCCATTCACACACTCCACTTTTACACTCACATGCCTAGTCCCCAGACACGTGCAATGCACACCGATCTGCTGCCTCTGTGGAAACAGTGCACCTCAGTTCACTTTCTTAGCACAAGGCGTTTAGACAGCTTTATAATACAACCAAATTAAAGTTTAACTAACAAAGCTTGAGATAAATATTCAAAATAAACACAGGTAAAAGGACATTGGAAAATAAGGTTATAGGTTACAAAAAACAACGTGCAGTCTATAGCCTATACTTATTAGTATGTAACTTTCTTGTCTAATAGGGTATTTCTCACCCAATGGTTAGTCCTTCCAGTGCTTCTCCATCCCACCAACGTGGGATTCACCATTCATGCGACTCCAGCTTACCTCCCTCCCCCAACAGATAGTGGATAACAACTTGGGCCAATTTTTCTGTTCTTATACAGTCATAGGCTATTGTTTCTTAGCCCAGGGGGTACCCCCTCTTCTGAGACCTCTCCTGGAATTTGTCTTTGTAAATCTCCAGCCTGCATCTAGTCCAGACAGCAAACATAGATTGTGTCTCCATGATATCCATTGCTCTCATGTTGATTGGGTCAGCTCTCAGACTCCCCCCTGCTCAGGTGACAGGTTTTACTCCCAACAAATTTGGAAGACAATATCTTACGGATTATATAACTCTAAAATTGTTTCCCATACAAACATTTCGCAATAAGCATGCCAATCTGCTAGACCTTGGCTTTCAGCAGAGACCACACAAGACCTTTTTTGGTGTAATATCAAGAAAATGGTCGGACACAGATGTCATATCTCTGCCAAGGCATGTCTGCAGTGCTTAGGCAATTCCAACTAATACATAATGCTGCAGCACGTCTCGTCAGTAACTATGGCTACTGTGAACACAGACATGTCCTCCGTTCCCTACACTGGCTTTCCATAGAATATCAAATCCAGTTCAAGGTATGAGCTCTTATCTTCAAGGCTTTCAGTAGCTGGGATCCAGGATATCTGGAAGACCAACTAAAGCTCCAGGATGAAAACTGTGGTTGACAACTCCGCTCCTCTCGTGCAATGGAACTCTCTACATTAAGAGTAAAGAGTTATCTCATCTGCATGTGGGAGACAGTTTTCTTAGCAGCCAGCCCAAGACTGTGGAATGAACTTCAATGGCACTAAGGACCATCACAAACCTCACCACCTTCCTCTCTGAGTACAAGGCACATTTCTTTGATTTGTTCTTTAACAAACACATAGCAACATATGTCTATATATGTTATTTTAAAAATTCCAAAACAAAAACACTCCACTGCCTGCAGTCCTCCCCATGGAGAGAGGATGAAAGACAAGATCACAAGAGATGTTAGACATGTTGCTTGATGAACTACTGGAAGGAGCTCAGATATTACAATAATGAGCTCAGTATAAGAATCTATACAGACTAGAATATTGAAATTTAGGCAAGTTGTTAAGTACCTTGTTCAGTAAGGGCCTGTGTGTTTATTAAGCTACTATGTCCATATGTGTTGCATGGTTTTAAGGACACTCGTTAAAACTTGTCTTCTTGTGAAGACCAGCGTTTCACCTTCTCCCTTTCTTTGTTGAGTTGATTTTTATCATCATCCATGTGACCCGGGTTATCTCTACACTTCAAGCAGCAGGTATAAATTCCAGTTCAAGGAGACTGAGTTATTGCTCAAAAAATAGAATGTAGGTGCAGTGGCGAGAGGGGCTAGCCACCCGGAGCACCTACCTACCATCCTGATAGGTACGTACTTGGGGCAGCTAGCCCCTCCTGCTGCTCACACCAGCTCGAAGCATAGACATACAAACAAACACATTCTCTTCTTTAAGTACCAGAATTTACAAGATCTGGGTAAGGTTCCACGGCCTCTCACATTACATACATAAAGACAACAGATTGTAACCTTGATGTGCTGGTCAAAGAGCACTAGAAACCACGTGGTACAGAAACTACTCCACCATATAGTACAGGGTACATTACTCCTGAGGCAGGCATCATGAAAAAAACAGCTCCTTTTGGCTATTCCTGCCATGCTTACTGTAGAGAGCAGAATTCACAAGGTTCAAAAGCAAAAGCTTCCTTTAAATACATATGAGGATATATTCATCAGTCTTTAAACTGGCTCGATAGCCACACGAACTATTTAGAAACACACGGATGATGTTTAATGTTACTTTAAGAAAGGAAAGATGTTGTTCTTTCTACTACAATACAACTAAGAAATTAAAATCTTGAAAGACTTATCTGTACAAAAAAAAGTGCTTTACAGTGATTCACTTAGAAAAGATCAAATATCAGGGAAAAAAAAAAGAAAGAAAGATTAATCAACCCATACATCACTTCTGTGCCAGGACATGATCTCTATGTATGCAAGATCTTTCTTCTAACACATATCACATCGATTTATCAAACCACAGACTATCCTGTTGATCACATGGATTTTTCCCTCCCTCTGAAGCACAGGAATCAATTTACATTAAACCTTGCCTGTTTCTTCTTCCTGCCCCACTCCCTCCTTTTGTCTGGCATTGGCTTATTTTCTGTCCTGTGACAAATCTCATCGTGGTTGCTGCAAGAGCCTTTCACTCTGCAGCCTCTGCTCCCTGCAACAAGCTTTCATGTACCTCCTTGACTGTTAAACTCCATTGTCTCTTCTGGTATCCTTGCCAACACAAGTATGGAGATACAACTATTATGAAACTGCATTGTAGTACACATAGAAAATTTTCAGCCTGTGGTGGCTGATAGGAGAATTTAAAGCCTTGAAACATATAGGAGAAAGTGTCTCCACCTAAACACTAGTGCTTTTTGCTATGTACAATAGATAAAACCAAGCTAAGAGATTTCAAAAGTTAGCCTCTTGACTATCTGGTTACAGTTTCAAGCCACAAAAATATGGTCAAGACCATTTTTTCATACTCAAAGATTTACTCTACATACCCCATCCATGCAGTGTCTCTGTGACAGACATTTTTTTCTCCACAAATTGATGAAAAAATGTTTAAATGATACCCACCCTGTCCTTTAAACACAGATGTGTAAAGTCCTGTGCTATATAAGAGCTAGGTATTGGTTTTTTGTGGAAAGTTAAGAGTTACTCTGATGTGCAGTGTTCCGATTACACAGTGGAGTTGCAGTAACTCTAGTCAAAGAAAGGGGGTCTGGTATTGAAAATAATGCAGCTGAATATCACAGAGAAGCTGGGGTTTGAAGGTGAGACTGTCTGCTAGTGAGAGCATCCAGCTCCCTCTGCATCCTTGGATCCACCCCATTATACATGCCCTTGTGCAAGCCAGCAGCCTGCCACTACATGCCACCCTGCATTTCCATGATGAATTGGGCCCATAAATTCCATGAAAACCCCAATCGAAGGAAAAAACAGACTAATGCGAGGTTTTATATCAGCCCGGTAATCATTTCTGTCCCATGCAACATCAAGAAAAATATTAAATTTGCAAGAAACTACTGCTTACTAGTTTATATGCATCCCAAAAGAATCCCAGAAAACACCTACAAAGGCTTCAAAGGCTCACAGTGAGACACATCAGGAACTGCTCTGTGCTGGAGAGACACTTCTTAGATGGCTGGAGACACTGAGTTTTATCTTGTGTGTATCAGACTACTCAGAACATCTGTTGATCCTGCAGGACACACACACTGGTATTTCAGATTGCTTAATTATCCAGAATTATACAGGTGTTATTGGAAGGAAGTACTGTGTGTTCAACATAATTACAGATTACAAATTCCCATGTTCCCAAATTCTTTTTTTTTACACTTAAGTTCTCCAAAGTTGAAACAAAAAGTGCTTTACTAAATTTGATAGATGCTGTTAGTGAACTCAGCCTATAACCTCATTTATCAAAACTTCTTTTATCCAAAGCCATGTTACATCCAGAACATGCAGCATCTGCACTGAAAAGTGCCCCATTTTACTGAAACTCCAACTGAACTAAACTGAACTCCAACTGAAACTAAATTCCATGTCCCCCCTCCTAATCAGATCAGTGGGCTTCCAAAATATACTGCAGATTTACATCAGACGGTAGCTCACATCTTGGACACGTTTTCCACATCTTTTCTATTCAGCTTGTTTGATTTTATTGAGATTCCACCAATAATTGGTAGGCAGTGGAAGTTACTTGTAATTAATTGCCTACTTTCTCAGCAATGAGAATGGTTTTTGATAAGTAAAAAAGCAAGAAAAAAACTTGGTAACTAGTTCTCACACTTTGTAAGACCAGTTGTAAGGGGAGTTGCCTATATTAATACAACAGAAGAAGAGAATCATTTGATTTCATCAGGTACAACATAGAATGAAGTGAAAACATACATATTAACTTTAATATTAATTTCTTCTATTGGGATTTTTAAGACTTCATTGTTGTTATTTCTGATGGTGAATATAGAAAGAAATCTTCTCTGGCTACTTGTTTGCACGAACAGATGGAGTTATTGGTTGATTTAATATGAATTACTTGTGTAATCCCACTGGATAAGAAATGAGATGGTAGTTCTTAGAAACTTTTGCATATCCTTTTTCTGAAGTGAGTCCAAGTGAGCCAGCTATATATGAAAGTTTACCCAAATGCGACTAAAACATGTGACAGTAAAGGTCAACTTTTTCCAAAATGGGTGCTTAAAGTTAGATTCCTAAATCCACATTTAGGCATCTAAATGAGTGGCCTGGTTTTCCAAAGAGTATAGTACAGTACTGATCAGTTCCCACAGAAGTCAATTTGAGTTCCTCCCCCCCCCCTCTCTGTATGCACACTTTTGAAAATGTGGATCTACTGATACAAATTACTTTTACTTTACCAACCAACCAGGGAATATTTGCTGGGGTTGGGAGTGGGGGAAGAAGTTACATGTAAACGAATGAATTGCAGTTACCTTTGCTAGGAAAAAGTACTGGGTTTACAAAACCCTAATTTACATAAAAATTTAATGTGAACTGTCTACTGACTACTGACTAAAATTTAAATCCTAAATCACCAAAGCACTTCACCACATGCCCAAATCCATCCCTTAGGTCAATGTGACTTAAGTACATGCCTAATGTTAAGAAGTGTGAAGTGCTTTGCTGAACACACTTGAACTGTTGAATTGGACCTCAATGAGCAATCTAGTTTCATTGACTGCAAGGAGGAAAGTGTAAAAGTAAACAAACACCATAAATGTGGAAAATTATTATTTACTTAAAATTCCAACAATCCAAGGTCCTCATTCTGCAATGAGGTCCGTGCACACAGACCACAGTGCCTGAATTCAGTTGGAATGTTATTAAGGTGGTATTTCTTTAAATATAAATTGTATTTTGACCACGCCATTGGGCCAATTCTGTTGGCATAATCCCATGGACTTCACTGGAATTACACCATCAGAGAAACTGGTGCCCTCACTAAAAAAAAAAAAAAAAAGTAAGTATTCAACTTTACTACACATGTTCAGGACTCCTAGACTTTTGATTTGGGATCATTAACTTCCAATCCTGTTGAAGGATGTAAACACTGTTCCAATCCTTTCCTCATCTTTCAGAGAGACTTGTTAGTTAATTATCTATTTTAAAACCTAACTAAGACTGAATATTTATGGTCTCTTTTTAAGAAACAGAGTTATATTGACTCATCCTGTATGGAGGGGGACAAAGGAGACTTGTCAGTTTTCTATTAGCTTGGCTTTTTTTCTTCTTTTTCTGACAAGCCCACACCGCTTCTGGCAAGCAGACTGTCCTACAGAGCGTCTGTGTAGCCAGATGGATTGCAGAAGAGACAGCCACCTGACGTTTTAAAGTGCCTGCAGTCCAACGGCAAGGCCTAACTGATCAATAGGAGCTGTATGGGGCAATCTTGACAAGCAATAGCAGCAAACACCTAGGCTTCTGGGAGAATATAAATAGCAGCAAAGAACATATAAATAGTAACTCTGAGTCAGGAGGCTTGAGGAAAGCAAATGAATGCATGACCATACTTCTGGAAGCCTTTTCTTTTGAAAGCCTTCCTTGTCGTGATCGACTATGGGCTAAGCCATGGCCTCAGTGTTGAGGTGTAATGGTTTGGTCCAGACATTTTCAGTTAATGGTTTGTTCCAGAGAATAGTGCTGTGTGCAAAATCATTATTGCTGAGTGCAGTTCTGTACGACCATGTGCACTCAAAGTTAGTAACAAGTGCAAAGCCATTAGGGAGGTGTGCAAAACCCTAAAAAGGCAGGAAGTAGGAAAAAGATTTCTATTGGTTGGTGAGGGTAGTACTTAAGCCCCAGAAAGCCTGTGGGAGGGGGCTGTTCATTCTACTGGCAGCAGAGCAGCACACGCACGAAGATCATCAAACTGCATCCAGAAGTATCCAGACTTACCTGTTCCTAGTTCCAGTGTTCCTGGCAGAGTGGTTCCAAGTTCCCCCAGCCTCCAACACTTCTCTCCGGTTTCAGAAATCTGCTGAGTCCTGTCGAAGAAGCGGTGGTGACGTGTTAGTTTATTTGCTATTTTCCCTTCCATGGTTTTGAGTTCCTAAAGATAGTGGAACCTGGCTTCACACCTTCTTGTATCCCAACTCCTGAGTTTTGTTTTTTGTGTAATACCCAATTAGTTTACAATAAATGTTAATGGTTTACTCCCTTTGTGTAGTAATTGAACTCAACCCTGGTGACAGATATGGGACGGGACGGGACGGGGTGGGGCAGGGAATCCTGCCAGGGGAGGGAGTTCTTGAATCAGGGACTTCTCTTTCATCCATAGAGCAGGGGGGAATTGACCCAGCTTGCCAACATCAGTGAGGAGAGAACTAAAATCCAGCAGTGCAAGTTACTTTTTCTAGATGCTGCAGTTCTGCCCAGCCCTTCACCATGCCAAATAGTATGTTGAGGATTTGAATACTCAATGACAAAGTGACAGAAAGAGCAAGCTAGAAAATTTCATTCAAAAGGGTGATTCTTTCCCCCTCTCCCAAAAGTCCTTTTTCATGTACAGCTAGAAAAGGTAAGAGAGATGTTTTACTATTTGTGCAAACAAAGGGTGAAATCCTGGCCCTATTGAAGTCAATGGCAAAACTCCCATTGACTTCCATGGGGGTCAGGATTTTACCCAATGCTTTTTTTATCAGCTGAGAGTCAGGTCCTTCATTTCCCTGTCTTGACCCCATCTTATATCTCAATTTCTCACTTCTAAAGCTTTCTTCTGGCTATCATTAGCTGGTATTTTATGCAAGCCAGACCCCCACCAATACAGGCTTGTCTCTTACATTATCTTCCAGAGCTTTGCCTAGTCTGAATGTAAAGGTTACCCTTTATGTCGATTCTCGTACAAACTCTGGATCTGATGGGCAAAGTCGGAGAGTCACAGTGGAATTACTTCTGCCATACACCCATTTGTGAGAGAGAAGAATCAGGCCTTTTGCATTTACTGGTGAGAAAATTAGCTGAGTGAAATGCCTGCCTCTTCCACTTGCTTCTCCCAAGAAAACATCACAGTGATTGTCTATATCTTTTCTCTTCCCTCTAGAGCCCGGTGCCATATCTCACTCACACACATGCACACGTATGTGTGCCATCTCATTAGGCTGGCTGCACAATTTTCTTTCATTCTGCCTCGCTGTTAGATAGCTGTACAAATCAGACCATGCACCAAAGTTGCCGGTGTTCTATATAACTGTAGTAATAGGTGTGAGAATGCTGAATCTCATTGGCTCTGCTAGATGCTTATCGATAGATGTGTAATCTTGTTTTCTCATTTTTGGACAGGTGCTTAAATATGTGTAAAAATGTTACAGAATCATGGTGATAGGGCGATGTGCGTGGCAGTTAACTGGGTGTTTTTGCAGTGTGTATTATTTGCTTATTAAAGATGGGCTAGAATCAATTATATAATTATCTCAACAATCATGCACGTATGCCAAACCATTTGAATATTAAACTTAAATAAAGCTTCTTGAAAGACACATTCTAAAATGACTTCACAGGCCCAATCATCAACATTTTGGACCCTGCTTTTGAGATACCACATCTGGAAATCACATGAAAAACTGTGAGCATGACATTCACGCAGGAAAATATGTCTATAGAAAATAACTCCCAACACCACAAATCTGTTTACTTGTTCACCCAGCTCTAACTTTCATGTCAAACATGCACAGTGTATTAACGATTGTCAAGCCAGCCAGAGTGACCACAGTCGATGGTGTACCACCTGTAATGAACTTGCCAGTTCAGGCTAACTTCTGTGAATCCACCGATCTCTGGAGCAGCCACCCGGGCAGTGACAGTAGGGTCAGAGCATATACCCTTTTGTGTGTCAATGGAGAATATGAGAGCATGGTATACTGGTGTGTTTTTGTCCATCCTGGCACCATGGCTGAAGAGCATAAAACGTTGCTTTTGAATATAATGAGCAATTGAAGAAAAGCCAGATTTCTGTGAGATTATGACATTTTGTACAAAGTAGACCATTTTATACTCAGGATTTAATGCTGATAGTTTATATGGGATGCTCCAGCGGCTTGTAAGAAGACAATATGGGTCACACACAGATTAGATAGATCCTGAACTGTGTCGGTCTTGGGCACCAGAACCCCTGGTGCAGGTAGGGTGAGTACAGTGGAGAACATAGACGATTTAAGCTATCTAGCCTACAAGCAGAATAATTTTTATATGTTCCCTCTTACCTGATCTAAATATTATTGTTTTATATTCACAGAGTGAAGGATCAATGGTTAAGAGAGTGCAGAACCCACTGGAAACAATGGGAAACACCCACGTACACCAATTTTGCCCAATTTTGGTTCTTGCATGTTCCCATGTTCTAAGAATTCTGCTCTGCAGAAGAACCACATCCCAGACACCTGTGTATTCATTCAGTGGATATGCACTGTGAACGTTCCCAACAATACTCATACACACTGTTACCTACCCTTCTTATCACTCTATATCCATAACTGCTGTTTGATTTTTTTTCATAGAGAAAAAAGATGCCACAACACAATTCAAATCAATATATTAAAACTGACATATTATCAGACTTCTTGCAGTAAAAAGTACTAGCTTAATGTCTCACACAAGGTTTCTTCAAGAAGCCTATGGTAGTATGCCTGCCCACCCTAACAAACCATCAATTTAAATGATTGGGGGGGAAAACAACACATAATAAGTGACAGATTTTTCAAATCAGATAAAGATGGGAACCAGATTATCTGTCTGTGGGTGATAGATTGCAGCAATAATAAATTCACTTTAAGACACTGGATCAATTTTTAATCAAGCCAAGAATTATTATTGCAGAAAGATAAAATGACCCATGAGGAGATGCCTTAATTTTCCACCAATCAAATTATAGCCTTTCTAAATAAGATGTAATGAGATCCATGGAATATCCAGGTTACATAGTCTACCTAATTACCCATGTTCCCTGTCATGTAGTGATATAGTAGCAGTAAACTGACCTCTGAATTTACCAAGATGAAAAGGTAATTAGTTTTTCCACAAGGCTGTAGTGAAAACAGCAGCAATGACACATGTCATCTCCTTCCACCAAGTCACAGTCTCAGAGGTGTTTGTTCTTAAAATATGCAGGATGTGACCTACTGGGTAATAAACTACAGTCATTAAGTGAAGCATGCGTCTGACAGAAAAACAACCACTATCTCCAGGTTGAGAATACAGAGTCTGAAAGTAAAGCAAACCAGTTCTGTATTCCACATTAAACTTTATCAGCATGCTATCGTAGAGGGGCTCATGAGTTGGTTAAATAGCATATCATTACAGATGTCATAAGGTCATATATAAGGAACACTCCCTGACCCACAGACAGCATGAGTACAATTTCCAGTCATATTGTCCCACACGCAAGCACTTCCATATTTTTATACCATTTCCAGCATTACGGCCTTGGCAAAAGAACGTATGGTAGGTCTGCGTACTTGAAGGTACGTGGATAGCCTAGTTAGATGCTACAGTATCTGAAGGGAACTGATATTTATAAATAGCTCTGACAATGTGAGCACTAGAACAAGTCAGACTACCTCAGTTTTTATATTCCTACACCTTTTGCTCCGAAGATAGAAAAAGAATTCAGTGTGAGGAAATATTGGTCGCCAGTAAAACTATCAGCCAGAACTGACTGAGCATTTCTTTAGGGAAATCGAGAAGCAGGAAAGCACTCCAATGATTTGTCCTGCCTGCATGGCCTTTCCTTTGGGCACCAAGACAGCTTAGAGATGCAATGACAATTATAATTGGCTCATGCAAAGAAAGTCATCATCAAATTAATGAGCTACAACAATTCATCCATCTGCTGTCCCTTTCTTGCTAATTTATTAATAACAATTACACAAAAACGGCATGGATTATAAATTTCAATTTCTCTTCTTTACCTGAAAATTTAGTCTATAATAGTCTTAGAAATGAGCTCATATTATTTCAATGAGATTTATGGCTTATTACTAGTAATGTGGCAGTACCCAATTGACCATAAAAGCTAAGTATTTTAAAGTAACTTAAATTACCCTTTCTGAGCAAATTGGATATTTGGATTACATACCAGGCATCACTTTTATGACAGATACCCTCATAACATCAGCAGCACATCATGCCACTTCGCTTGGTTTTACTTAGGCTGAACATATGAGATGCCACATGGCACAACATCATGAGTCTTACATGACGTATCAATGGGTTAAATAAAATGTCTTTTCTAATTGGATACCACAGACCATCACACTGCTTCTCCAACACCATGAAAACGACTGACTGAAGATCACTGAACAGGCAGATGTGGGGTGGAGTTTTCAAAAGGGCTTAGTCTATCTCTGCTCCCATTCAAGTCAATGGCATTGTCTTCAGTGGGAGCAGAGTCAGGCCAGGCTGAGCACTTTTGAAAATCCCACCCATAAGGGTGTGTGTGGTTACGATATTTGTTAGTCAATGGAGCAGATTCCAATTTCAGTTGTACCAGTGCTAATCAGGAGTAAGTCCAGTGAACTCAGCAGTTCATTACACCAGTATAAATCCAGTGTGAATGAAATCTGTATGAGGCCCAGTGAATTCACCTGGTCTATTTTATGTTGAATTTTATTAAGCTAACAAGAATACCCAGGGCATGCTGAGTTATGACATACAGGGTAACATCCTGGCCCCATTCAATGGCAAAACTCTGATTTAACTTCAATTACACTTGTATATTACCCACAGGCCTGGTCTACACACAGATTTTGTATAAATATAACTTCAGTTAGGTGTATGAGTTTCTACCAAAATAGTTACACCAGCATAACCCCTAGTGCAGAGGCAGTTATACTGGTATAAAAGTTCTTTATTCTGATCTGGCTTATTCCCTTTTTTGTACAGGAATAGCCATACCAGTATAAAGCACCTTTATGCAATATAACTGCACTGACACTACGAGGCATTGTATAACAGGACATCCTAGGCTGATCTGCAAACATTCAGCTTCCCATTACAGGATGTGTGTTTTAAATTTGAATAACATGATGTTACCTAATATACAGTGAGATAATGCAAAAATACTTTTTCTTTTGTAGAGGATAGAAAATTCATGAGAACAAAATACACACAGATGAATACTACACAGGTAATCCATAACCACATAACTATCTTCCTATTTAAATGTTTGATGAAAATATGTCACTAAAAAAAACAAAAGCCATATATTGACCAGTTTAAACAAAGGAGATGTTACACTAAGATTAATGTCTGACATTAAGAAAAGATCTAAGCAATGATTTCCACTTGTGTAATATTTCTACTAATGCTGTATCTCTGTCTAATTAAGACATTCATTAAAAGTAAGTAAAGTTAATTTAAAGAGAAATTTCCAACAACATTCCATTAGATTTCCTGGTGAATTAATGCTTTAAAACCTCAAATGGATGTCTTCAAGAGAAACCATTCTTAACAAATATATGATAATCAGCATAATTAAAACTCTCTAAAGTACAGATTTTTTGTAAATGGCACTTGTTTTTGTTAAAAAGTATGCAAAAGGAGTGAATCAAAAATCCCATTGCACAATATCTCATTGCACAATATACTCATGCATTAGACAACATATTGGATAATTCCTTAAGGACAGCCAGCTGACCTAGAAATGGTAAGCATTAACTCATAACAAGATTAGTTAGTGAAACTGTATAAACTCACACCTTACCCCAACTGAGTTTAGAAGATGCTTATGGATGTTTTCACACCTCAAGTCCTACAATATTTTTAAATGTAGACCTCACAGTGTCTCCTCTGCCCCTGCCCCAAAGACAGATTCATTCTGATTCTCCTCTCATTTCTTCTTCTCTGACTCCTATTTCATTCTATCATGCTTCTTATGCTGCACTCCTCATAGCAGTATCTGACTGCCTGTGTTCAAGAGCTAGCAAAACAGGACTTTTTCCTACTACTCTAAAGGCTCGTATACACAGTGGGGCAACGCGCACCACAAGGTGTGATTTCTAAACCGTGCTAATGTATTGCACATTAATTGGCACTCTCCTGGTGCACGCAATACAGATTCCCTAGTGTGCTTTAACATAATACTGTTTGAAACAGTAGTGTGCCGATGCACAAGCTCTTATTATACTGTTTGGATGAAGCCATTTGGGGACTTTCAATAGTTATATCAGACTGAGTGGTGAGTGAACATCATTTGTGCTCTTTTGGTTAAGATCAGATGGCTATCTGGATGTGTGTCCTAAAAGGGGCTGCATCATGCCAGTCAAGGAGATGAACGACGATCTAGTAAAGGTCTTTTATATCTTTTATGATCCCAAGAGATCTGGAAATTTTGTTCAGTTGGAATAAACAAAGAGTTTAGCTGCTTAACTGAACAGTCCAAACCACTGACTTCTGCCCAGGAGGCCAGAAATCTCACAATACTGCCAGCTTTTCCTGCTTCTGATCAGACCAAAATTACCCTATCAACAGTCACTCTCATAATGTTACACAGGGTGCTGAAGTGTCCTTTTATATGTTACGTTCGCCACCCAGTGTTCCTGCAGTGCTGATTTAACTAGGAATAAATGAGGCTTTCTGTAGATTTGGCCTCCTTCAATATCATTTGGCAAAAAAAGTCTGCCTCTATCCTGATCCTATCTATCTATCTTAGAAGACTCCCAATACTGAAGTATCTGAGCACCACACAATCTAATGTTTTTATCTTCCCAGCACCCCTGTAAGGCAGGGAAATGAAATAATTCCCATTTTAGAGTTATGGAACTAAGGGACTGGAAACAAAGTGACAGATTTTTAAAAGTATTTAGAAGCCTAAAGATGCTGTTAGGCACCTAGTGGGAATGTTCAAAAAAGTGTCTGTGTGCCTAACTGCATCTTTAGGCCCTTAAACACTTTTAAAAATCTGTCCCTGAGTGCCCATGCTCACACAAGAAGGCTAAGGCAAAGCTGGAAATTGAAGACAGGTCCCCCAAATTTCATGATACCAACCTTCCAACTGACCATCCTTCCTCCATAACAGGCACTCAGATACTCTAAGGAAGATTTCTGCACATCTGGGAAGGTGTACAACAGAGAATTATGGCAGTCAAAGGTATGCTATAGATATTTTCAAACAAGGATTTTAACTGGATTTTCAAATCTAATTGTCACCAGGTTAAAAAACAATTCAAAAATGGGTCAGTCAAACAAAAGGCTGGACAAGATAGCTATTATGGTACATTTCACTGTATCAACAGATAAGTCATAGGATAGTCTTTAAGACTACGTACACACAATTCCACACCGTTTTTGCAAGTGACAATATCATAACTATGCACTCACATTGGGTAATAGCTTGCACAAATAGCTACTCTGTGCACAGTGTCGTTATAGCCAGGTCAGTCCCAGGAGATCAGAGACATAAGATGGTGTGTTAAAATACATTACCTCACCCATCTTGTCCCTCTAATCTGTACACAGTCAGTCATCCGAGTACCATGCACGATCATCATAATTTCCTGAATGACTTCTCTAAAACTCTGGTCCATCAATCACATACAGTTTTGTGGCCAAGTGGTGTCCAGAGGGTGAGTGATGCAGGTTTGTTTACTGTGACTTGCCTAGTTCCAATGCTTGGCATGACCTTTATATCAGTGGGTGGCTTGATCAAAGGCTGAGGAAAGAAACATTATGATCTCCAGCATACTAAGAAGCAAGCAGAAATCACATGCACATTTCCTCCCCTCTCTCTTCCCCCCCCCCACTTTTTTTTTTTTTTTTTTTTTTAAATACTTCCTTCTTCTCTACAAGGCCCTGAAATCCCTGTGCAAATCACTCCATAGGGCACCTAACTCTAGGGAACAGTCACAGGCACAATATAGCTTTTTAATGAATTGGGCAATTTTGAAAACTAAAAAGCGTCAATTTCCACATAAGTGAGTACTAACGAATCTCCTGCAGCTCAGTATCATTCAAAATAACCATATTCACTCATCTTCAGGGGAATATAGCCACATCCTACTTCTCAGTCTCAAACTCATCAATGCAGCACTCTCAGGAAAGGGCCTCTGAACCCACTCTCTCATAGCATTACTGAAGGAGAAAACTACAAAATACACCCACTGCATTGAGGGAAAGGCTTCATTGCACTTCTGAGGAGAAAGGTGCTTCACCGTGCATTCAGGCACATATTCAGCATTCCTCTGCTGGACAACTGCACAATTCTGCCCCAGGCAGCTAGAGGAGAAGGCACTGGCATTTGGTAAGCTGACATCCTTTTTAAATGTCACGCTTTGGACCTTCTCAGCTATAATACCCCAGTGAATGTGCGGCGCACTAGTTTATGAAGTAGCCTGGAAGCACTGCCCATTCCGAGGTGTTACTGCTGAGAAAGCCAGAGATCAGCAGCAGAAGCAGAGCAGGTCTCATCATTCATTAGGAAATGGGAAGGCCCTCAAAAATTAATTGCAGAGCAAGAGCTGGCTAAAGATTTGGGTTGGCTTTTTAAGCAGAACAATGTGGCGCATCGCAGCTAATAGATACCATTATGTGAATCAAGCACAGATTTACCAATTTACAGTCAGAGAATCATACAAGTGTAGGACTGGAAAGGACCTCAAGAAGTCATCTAGTCTAGTCCCCTGGACTCAAGGCAGGACTATGTAATAACTAGATCATTCATTCAGTCATGACACTTTAATAGTGTAATCCTCTAAAATGGCAAATATTTGCCAACATCTGCAGTAAATTCAAGTGATCCATTGCATCAGTGAAAAGAAGATTGCAAAGTAACACATACGCTGCAGGTACTTTTTACATTGAGTTTTAGAATACTGCATAGTAAATAACTGTCTAGAGTATCAAACTAAGTCAGTCAGAAAGGTTCAATTAAGAACCATAGTAATTACTATCTGTAGTAATTCAGCTTTTTTTTTTTTTTTAAACAGTAGCTTCATGGAAATATTTGGAACACGTTTTGATCAATGTTCTTTAGACAAAAAGTTTTCTATTGACCTAGGGTGTAATTTTTCAAAAGCATTCAAAGGTGGCCTAACTCAGACACCACTGAAATCTAGACTTCAATAAGAGCAAAACTAAGCCAATACAGAGTGCTTTAAAAATCGCATCGCTAGGTATTTATACTGTACTTATCCACACAGTGTCAAAAAGTCTTATACATTCTAAAAGTTGCATCAGAATAAGAGTCTCTCTCCTGCTCCATCCCATACTGATAATTTGATTGCTCAATTGCTTGTGGGAAAGTAGTGAGTCTTACATTTTGTTCTGTAGGTGAAGAGTTTCCTCGTCATTCTGACCTCTTTTGGAAGGAGTTCAGTTATTGCCAATTGGCCTTCTTCCAGGTGTTGATCTTTCCCAGGAACTGGGATAACTTGAAATGGATAGTGTTGGTTGCCTATGATATTAAGGAGATGTGCAGTAGAGTGTCATCAGAATGTTACAGGCATTTGAGTCCAAGTTATTCCACAGTCTCTCCCAGCAGTTTAACACAGATGCTGAATAAGTTGAGAGAAGGAGACTGGAGGGGGATTCTTAGGAAATGGATTAGCAGTAGCACATTACAAATTCCTGGATTTGGTCAGAGAGGAAGGATCACCATCATCTCATAAAATTACTGAAGGTGTCTACAACATCTCTGTGGTGAGGTGACAGCGTGTCAATAAGTGGTAATAAATATAATATAGAGATTCAGCAGTATGACTAAAGATGTAAGGTCCATGTCCACAGAAGAGAAGGGGCCATCTATCAGCACAAGCCAGTACATCTCAGTTTTTATGCCCCATTGTGGGGCCCAGGATGCCAGCAACATACAGGTGAAGTTGGACATGGGTCTTTACTAGCTTCTCAGCTTGCTCAGGTACTCAGATATGAAACTGCAGAACTACTAACTGTGGTATGTAACCTATCATTTAAATCAGCTTCTGTACAAGATGACGGAAGGATAGCTAATGCGATGCCAATTTTTTTTAAGTAGACTCCAGAGGCAATCCCAGCAATTACAGGCCAGTAAGCTTAACTTCAATACCAGGCAAATTGGTGGAAACTGTAGTAAAGAACAGAATTATCAGACACATAGATGAATATGATTCATTAGGGAAGAGTCAACATGGTTTTTGTAAAGGAAATCATGCCTCACTAATTTATTAGAATTTTTGTGAGGGCAAACATGTGGACAAAGGTGATCCAGTGGATATAATGTACTTAGATTTTCAGAAAGCCTTTGACTAGGTCCCTCACCAAAGGCTCTTAAGCAAAATAAACAGTCATGGGAAAGAGTAACTGGTAAAAGATAGGGGGAAAAGGGTAGGAATAAATGGTCAGTTTTCACAGTGGAGAGAGGTAAATAGAGATGTCCCCCAAGGGTCTGTACTGGAACCAGTACTGTTCAACATATTCATAAATGATCTGGAAAAAGGGGTGAACAGTGAGGTGACAAAATTTACAGATTACTCAAGATAGTGTGCTCAGTGTGCAGCAGCAGTCAAAAAAAGATAATGTTAGGAACCATTAAGAAAGGGATAGATAAGACAGAAAATATCATAATGCCTCTATATAAGTCCATATCTTGATTACTGCAGATCTGGTCACCACATCTCAAAAAAGATTATACTGGAACTGGAAAAGGTACAGAGAAGAGGAACAAAGACGATTAGGGGTATTGAACAGCTTCCATATGAGAAGAGATTAAAAAGACTGGGACTTTTCAGCTTGAAAAAGACAACTAAGGGGGGGATAAGATAGAGGTATATAAAATGTTGATTGGTATGGAGAAAGCGAAGGAGAAAATGTTATTTACTCCTTCACATAACACAAGAACTAGAGGTCACCAAATGAAATTATTAGGCAGCAGGTTTAAAACAAACAAAAGGAATTACTTCTTCATGCAATGCACAGTCAACCTTTTCCAGGGGATGTTGTGAAGGCCAAAACTATAACATGGCTCAAGAATAAGATAAGTTCATGGAGGATACGTCTATCAATGGCTATTAGCCAGGATGGGCAGGAATGCAAAACCGTGCTCTGAGTGTCCCAAGCCTCTGGTTTGCCAGAAGCTAGGAGTGGACGACAGGAGATGGATCACTTGATGATTGCCTGTTCTGTTTATTCCTTCTGAAGCATCTGGAAGACAGGATACTGGGCTAGATGAACCATTGGTCTGAACCAGTATGTACTTTCTTATGTTCTTCTGGACAAAGGTCAGACACCAGACTGCAAGTAGTTTCTGAAGAATTGGCTGCACTGTTGCAGGGTGAATGGTAGATTTCTGTCTTCAAAGAGGATGCTGGTCTATTAACAGGAATTCCAAGTGCTCAGGACTATCTTTCATCAGCCAAGAAGGGCATCTGTCTATCTTGGTACCCATATGACATACAAACACCTCCAATCACTGCAGCGTCTGATCATTATGATCAGTTCTGTTAGCTCAAATTTCCTTCAGTCCTTCCTGTTGAGCAAACAGACCAAGTTTTTGGGGATATGGCCTGTGCTTACCGTATGGTTCCTGATGTTCAAAGTACACCCCAACAGTAGGTGAATCTCTCAGAGAAGGAGGCTGATAGTTCCTCACACTGAGAAATGCTGGATTCAGGACTTGAGTGGAAGCATGCCAGGTTGCCAATGACATTTACCGCCCAGACAAATGCTGTGAGATGTGGTTTATGTGGAAGACAATGCAAACACTTTTAATTTCCTCTTCCACTGGACTTGATAAGAATTCCTTCCTTGCACCAAAGTCTTCCTGTTTATGTTTCTGTAATACTATTATAGTTTCCTTAATTCCTTCTGTCACAAGCTGCCTGAGAACTATACGTGAAACCAGAATGCAGGAGATTTTTGGTCCATAAGATCAACGGCAGCAGGGGTCAGTTGTAATTGCAATGTTTCACTAGTTTTACTCATTGGCCTCTTGGTGGGCCAATTTTATGTCTCCAAACATAACTGACTCCACGAACATCAGGGCTAGACCATGGAGGGAGAGTTTTGCTCTTAAGATGGAGATATACTGGTTAGGATACTGTCCAACACTTATTTCCAATATCTACATCCATTCTAAAAATAGGGTCCAGGACATGACTAGCTACTTGAGCATCAGCAAGTATGGCTATTCCTTATAAGAAACCAAGGATGGAGAGGACAGAAAGAAGGTTTGAGGCCAACTCTTTATAAAGATGTTGTCAACACAGACATTGATATCACAGAAGACTATGAGTCTTGGGAATTTCATCACCATAGCAGACAGCACCTGTCAGGGCTCTTCACTCTAGAAACCCTCTGCTGTTCATGTGTCGAGAGAACAGCAGATCCACACATTGGTACACATTTTTAATTATATGAGAAAGTAGCACAGAATATATACTGAATGGGATTTCTAAAGAGCCTAACTCTCTTAAGATCACGAGTCTTACTGATTTTCAATGGGATTTGTGCTCCTATGTTGCTTAGGTCTTCAGAAAATCCCATCTACTAACTACTGGGACCTATTTCCTATGATAGGCCAAGTGCCCTCAGGGCCTGTTAACAGTAGGAGTTAACTTTAATGCAATTTGAGGGTTCTAAGCTACTGAAAGGATTGGATGTTAGCATGGGAGTGGAGGATAAGAGGAAAGGGAATAAAAGCATTGGAAAAGCTATCTACAGATAGCTAAGAAGACAAACCTAGAACTGCACTATGTCCTCCCCCAAATGTCATCCATCTCTAAAGCTCAAACTTCAAACCATTTTCATTACATTGTTATCTTTAGATATTTAAGTAATTTGCACTGAAATCCCCAGCATTCTCATTCCTTAGTTTCCTGCTCAGTTTGGCCCCAGAGAAAAGAATACATATTCACATGCTCAGAAGCTAGAAATCTTATCATATTTAACAAGAAGCATCTTTGACAGTAATTGGAGTTTTGTATCAAGGCAAATAAATGGTAAGATCATAAGAACATACTCTAGTGGCCACATGCACCTGCAAATACTAACATCAGAGAGTAAATTTAACATAAGGCCTCACTGGAGTTGAATTTTCTATAAACAAACCATCTAAAGAGAGCCTTCCTTTTGTCATATGTTATTCCCATCAAAGAAAAATGAATATTCTTTTTCATGGGTTCCTTACCAGCAGCATCAGCTTCATTATTTACCATTAGTCCTTTCACTTTCTTGTCATGTGTGTAAAATTACAATATCCTCAGTGACAGTGAAACTGCGATCTTTCCTCAGTGCTGGCACTTAATGCAAATTATCCACATTATTAAATATGCTAGAATGCTAATATCTCACATGGATGAATTTAAAGAGGCTTTCCCCATATTTTATTATATAACCATTTACGTCTATTAAGACAACATTAAAATCAAAGGGCCCAATTCTGCAGCACTTATTCTCACAAGTAGCTTCCATAGGATAGGGCAGAAAAAAAACAGTCAAGTGGATAAAGATGAGACTGGGAGTCAGGAAACCTGCATTCAATTCTTTGCTCAGCCACAGAATTCCTGTTTAATCTTGGGCAAGTAATGATCGCTTTGTGTCTCAGTTCCCTCATCTGGAAAATGGGGATAATGTTTCCCCTCCTCACACAGGTGAGGATAAAAATCCATTAATGACTGTGAGGTGCTCACATACTAAGATGATGAGGGCCACATAAGTACTTAGTCTGATTAATGTCAATGGGACTTCGCATGAGGAAGACTTGCAAAATTAAGTCCAAAGGCTATATGTTTAAGGAATAATGTTCATGGTAGAGAAGTATTCAAAGCAATTAATATATTTTGCACCCATTGAAATCAATGGCAGTGTTGCCAACTTCAGTGAGTGCAGAACTGGATGCTCAATGCTGAAGTTGTGCTGAGGCATGAGTGCCAAAAAAAAAAAAAAATCAAACACCACAGCTTTGAATGAAAAGGAAAAATATTTTCTTGGCTCATGAGGGTTTGTAAAGTCTCTTCAGGCATCCTCTTGGAGTGTCCGTTGCGCTAACTTTGGAGAAGGCTTCAATGAATATCTATTTTAAGGTGGGGACTCAGATACCATTATGATAGACATCTTGGCCTTTGTCTTGACTAGAAAAGTGGCTGAGTTTTGGTTGGGCTTAGCTACCACATGCTAGCTAAGCCCAACATATGTTTGGCCTTTTTTCTAGTGTAGATGCAGGGCAACACCTTTGGCTTGTTTTTAACAGATTGAGTTGTAGCTTAAGCAGGTGCCTAAAGTAGATGCCTTACTTTGCATCTACACCAGAAAAAAGTCCAAGTGTTGATCAAAGCCAACAACTCGATCACATTTCCTAGTCAATACAAAACCTTAAAATTAAAAAAAAACAGATAGCTACTTATGGGAATAATTGTTCAAGGGCATGCCTGAGCAGTGAATAATTGACTGAAGAAAAAGGAATTACATAATTGAAGACATATGGTCAGATCCCTTTGTACAGTTTGGTAATGCAAAGGGGCCAGAAAGCTGCCCTAACGTGGCAGAGAATTCTCTCAGCATGACCCTAGCCAGAGTAATCTTTGAAGATGCTCTAACTTACAGTGGAGGCAGACCTGGCGCCTGGCAGTTCCAGGGATTGGAGACATAAAAAATAGATTAACGACACTTTTGCCACCCTCCCCCTCAGCCCTTTTCTGATGTTTGCAAAACAATCTGTATTTACCATAACCCCCATTGTTGCTTAACAGGGTAGTAAGGAAGCCAAAAAATGCAAGGAACTATCTGTTCCTTGGTACCAAAGAGTCAATAGCTTCCCAGCCAGGGAATCTACTTTTCTCCTGCTGTTCTGGATAGTTTTTGGTGGCTGCATTATCATTTGCTTAAAATAATAATAATGCACAATTTACCTGCGCTTCGAGAACTCTGTATGGTAATTTCACAAATAATCCAGTGGGCCCTAAATGGGCATTAGTCACAGTGTTCAAGAACAGATTCCAATCCGACATTCTCCAGAGGTCACGGGAAGCTGTTCAGAAATAGCTGTTTTGTTCAGGCCTACCTAAAAGGCAATGGTCTGCACTTACAGCCATTAGTTAGTCCCAACTGGAAACAGATTTCTAATTACTGCTTGTTATTTAATTTTCATGTAGATTATTAAAAACCAAATAATAGAGCTCTGAATTCACTCACATTTTAAATGGTGACCAGTGTCTCTTTGTTCAACTTGCCTTATCAATTTCAAGGTTTTTTATTGCCATTCATCACCATAGCAGCAGAGTGCCTTCCATGTGAAATCAATAGCAAAGTCTCTAGTGGACTTCTGTGCACCCTTTCCTGTGCTGGACGGCATATTGAACACAAGCCTTCCTTGCATAGCATAAACAATACTTTTCATAGCATTTCCAGCTGATAACCATTAATCATGTGGTTCTGACTGGGGCAATATTGTAGAGAATACCACTCCTCACAATAGTTCCAGATCAAAGCCATGTGGCGGCAGATACACAGTGTCAGATGTACGGTTTCTGCAATATTTTGGCTACATAAGATTTCAGCTAATCTGTGGTTTAGGAGTTACAGTATCCCATTATGCCAATCGCTGAAGTTTGAGGAAAAGTTCACATTTAACCTGTCATGGTTTGAAAATACCTAACAGAACAATGAATGCCTCGGTGCAATTACTGCAGATAAAAGAAAGAGCAGCCTTTCAACTACTACTCCATGGCCTAAAGGTTAATGGACTAATGCAATAAAGCAATAGGTTATAACAGGAGTCTCAATACAATTAAAACCATAAAGCTAACGATGATCTGTTTCAAATGAAGCTGCAGATGAAAATAAAACATTAAACAGTTTTGCTACACTTACATTAGTGCACTGAGGGCTTTAGTCATGTAAAGGATGTGTAATGCTCAAGAAAAAAAATCTGTTTATTGCCATTCAGTTAAACTCTTTGCAACTCTGTACCATTGGATGACTTTCCCTATTGCTGCCTGGGACAGACATTAATTTCTTCTCTATTGAAACAGTTACGCAACCCTTTAATGTATGTATTTAACAGGAGAAAGTACTCACTGCAGCACTCCACGTTATGGCTCAGAGAAAAAAACACATGCTTTGGAGCAAAACAAATAATGGGAAAACTCAGAGCTCTGTCACAAATGGCAAGACAAAGTCCACGGCCCCTCTTGGAAAAACCAGTGGAAGAGGCACCAAAAAATAAATCCATCGTGGTCACACTAAAATTTTCAAGCTAGTCCCCTCAAGGAGGAGTTTCAGGACAGTACAGGCAGGGGAAGATTGCCAACACCACAGGATCGGAAGGGAGTGGGAACTGGTAAACCAACGGAAGCTAGGGCATATATATGGAAGGACAGTCTCTCTAGTTCTACTCTTCTGCCCCCATTTCCTAACAAATCAGCTCCATTGGCTAAGTCATTCATGGCTGTGCCTCGACAGCCACATCAGGACTTGCCGGGGCTTAACAGCAGCTCTAAGCAATCCTGCAGTGACAAACAGAGGCAAAAGAAAGGGTAACAGATCTTCAAGAGAAAGAGGCACCATTGTATGATGTCTGTACTAGCTTTTGACCAATATAGCCAATGTCAGAAAAATGAGGGTTGTGTTCAGATGAATATTTCCTATTCCCCACTAAATTATACTGGCAATTCCTCTATGCAAAGGCTTTGTAAACTCTTAGACCCATAAGCAATCGGCACGTTCCCATGTTCATCTACTCCAAAAAAAAATAAAATAAAATTCAACAACCTATTGCAGGACCAGCAGGTCAAATACCTGCTCAGCAACCATGCATTTCTAGCTCAATTTAAAAGCTTAATACTATTATCATTTATTTGTGAGTCTTATTTTGGGGAACATCAGCAGGTATAGTAAATAGTTTGTTATAGTTGGTGGGATGGGAAGGAATAGTCAGTCTGGTAGGTGCAACTCCCATCCACTTATAGACTTTATTCCTTTGTACAAACACGCAAAAGTCTGAAGGCTCCCAGAGTTTAAAAATGAGTGAGTCCATTGACTGTAATAAAGCTATACCAATTTGCACCAGCTGAAAACTGGCACGGTATCTCTCTTTGTCTCCCACCTTTAGTGATGGGTTTTACCCTGTTTCAGCTCCATTAGAAGAACAACAAAGTTAACATATCACCATCAGCAAAGACAGCCACTCTGCTACACATTAATGTTCTTCCCTATTCTATTATTATTGGCCATACTGCTTGATTTCACATCGTACACTGCGGGCATGCATAGATAGTGCTCTGACACATGGAGCCAGATGAGTTCCCACTAGAGTCAATTACAAACTTTCACTGACTTCAGTGAGAGCAGGAGCTATCTTGCAACGTCAGATTTGCTCTTAAGAAATAGTCATTCATACCCTTTTCTGAGCCCACAGGCACATGGCAGAGTTGGAGAAGAAAGGACTGTGCACGCGCGCGCGCGCGCACACACACACACACACACACACACACAACTTGTTTTGCTTCCTATTTTAGGCTTGTATGGTATGTTTTTGTCCTGCATCAAGACTCATGATATTTAAAAACGCTGGCAAACAAAAATTAGGTGGTCCTACTTATCTTTTCCCCGTAATACAAAATCAAGAAGGCACTCTATGAAATTAAAAGACCATTTGAGACACATCAGAGGAAATTATTAAAGCAACATATTGAACACTGTGTAGCCATTGACGCAAGTGGCTTAGCAGGTTTCAAAAAAGAACTGCACAATGATCTGAGTAAGAACAGCAACTATGAGGGTAAAATTATATAGGCTACTAAATCAGAAGCTAATATAAACTTATTACTTGTTTAAGTCAGGAAACATTCCACAGAGTTCTTTCAGAATTGTGGAAAGAGGTAAGATTCTGATTTAGCACAGGACTGGGAAGCTGAAACTCCTACTTCATAATCTGACACTGCTGCTTCTTCTGTGGCTCTTCAACCTCTCTATGTGCTTCAGTCTCCTCAGATATAACATGGAAATAATACTACACCACACAAGGGTGTTCTGAGAAACAGTACCTCCCCACTCAAGGGTATCTTGAGGATTAGTTTTGTTCCACACAGTTTTCAGAAAGAAATTGATTTGTTTTGGTGAATATTTTTGTCAAACATTTTGTCTAGAAATCTTTTGGGGTTTTTGTTGGTTTGGTTTTAAAAAAAAAACGTTCAAGTTTTCCATCCCTCACATTTTCCCCTCCTTTTTGCAGTTTTCCTTTTATTTTGACACTAAAATTAGGGAGACAGAAGAAGAGAAGGGGGAGGCGATAAAGGAAACACCCTCAAATGAAAAGTTTTTTTAAAAGTTGTGTGAAAGTTTCCAATTACAAAAAAGCCATTTTTGGACAAAAAATGTTGGAAAACTTCAACCAGCTTTACTATCAATCCCTAGAATTAACAGCACATTATTGGAGAATGCTATAAAGCCAGAGAACACAAATGAAATCCATTCACCCCACTGAGGTGAATGGCAAAATTTCCCATTTATTTTCAAGAGGGTCAGGATTTCATTCCAAGAGAATAGGCTGCAGTCTGACATTTCTAACTAATTCCATGGCTTGACTTTGTAACCTAGGTAGCATTAAAATCTGAGAATTTGATATAGAACTACATTGTGTAACCAGATTGTTAATCCCCATAGAGAAGGCATAACGGGGTAATGAACTTCTAATGGTATCAATCTTATCTTTAAAAAGAAGGGAAAGGGTGAATTCCTAACATCATGAGAAATATTCTCCTGTGTCCTTCAAATGTCCTTGAGTTTTAGACAAGTTTCTGTTATTTTTAACCCCACAAATCCTGATCCACTGCTGTATAAAGTTGTAAGAGACAAAATCACTATATGATATGAAAAGGACAGTTCACATGAAGGAAAGAATCACAGAAGCGTAGAAAGGGACTTTGACAGGTTAATTAGTCCATCCCCCAAGCTGAGGCAGGACTAAATATACCTAGACCTTCCCCAATAGGCATTTGTTTAACCTGTTCTGAAAAACCTCCAATGGATTACTATAAAGATAGAGGATATGCTTCAATCTGAATTAGCACTCAGGGGTCATCCGTTGTTGAGTCGAAACATGGGTGGCCAGAATTTTTAAAAACAGCATCAAAAACTAACAAAGCACTTCAAAAGATCTACGTAACTGCCCTGCCCTACTTAGCCTCCCATGTCAAGCTTCAAATTGCCCCAACCTCTCCATATTACCAGTAGCCCCAAACTTGCCCACACATTGGTCAGCTTTTCGCACAATAACCTCTGTGCCTTCTCCCTTACATCACCATAGCCCCATATGCCTGGTACAACCTCTCTGAGATCATCAACAAGGCCCCTAATCGGTGAATATTAAAGTCCTTCTTAAAGGCCCAGTTCTATCATGAAGATTACAATGATCAGTATATAAACTGCCCACTGATGTTCCATTTCCCCTAACATCCTCCAGCTCATCTGTCTTTAACTGTAACCGCCTCAGGTCAGTGCCCATTCTGCTTGGAAAATGCCTAGTCACTAGTGCATCATAGGCACTACCATAAATAATCACTTTCAGAGTTATCCTATCCTGATTTACCACACAACCTTCTCAGCTTGGCAACTACCAGGCACATTTTTTCCTTTTACAATCCTTCATAAAGTAGGACTGCTTCATACTATGTCCAACTAAATAAATGAGCTTCCTGGTATCT
The DNA here is from genome assembly GCF_026122565.2 of Emydura macquarii macquarii. Classification (NCBI taxonomy): domain Eukaryota; kingdom Metazoa; phylum Chordata; order Testudines; family Chelidae; genus Emydura; species Emydura macquarii. The sequence goes on along the minus strand of NW_027132813.1, from coordinate 39,398,143 downwards.
TTAGGGCTTCTCTCTCTCTCTCTCTCTCTCTCCTTTTCAGAGTAGCCACGCTGATACAATTGCCATTGATGGCAGGATGCTTACAGAGTTACGCTGGGGTACTGAATATATTAGATGACATTATGTAGATTATTAGCATTTTTATAATTCAGAAGAATGCATGGAGGATGATCACCTATAATAGACTAAATGTCATTCCTAGCAATTGGATTTAATTACCAATCCGACCAAGGTACTCAATCCTTTCAGTAACTGTGAAAAAGGTGCTGACATGGCTTGGTATTAGCCTATCCCATGTTTAAAGAATTTCTAGAACTCATTAATACTGTACACTTACAGGACTAGTGACCTACTCTATGATAAGGGGCGGTGCATTGTTGCACGGCCCCTGTAGCAGTTTGACTGACCCCCCAAGTCACATTCCTCCAATCTCCCGCATGGTCTCCCTGGTGCTCCAGGAAAGGGGAACACAGTGATAGCTCCCTACCTGTCAGAACTCACTCTTCCCAATACACAGGGCTAATTATGCCACAAACATGTGGTGTAGGCAGAGTCAAGTTTCCACCTATTACTCACCCCCACCCACGTCTTCCTGCCCACCTGTGCAAGGTGAGGACCCAGCAAGTCAGTGGACTTTTCATCCCACAGGCAGGGAGCAATAGGCAGTGCACAGGCACCAGGGACTAAAGAGATACCTTAAGCCCCCTCTACTCCCTTGTGCCAGCGTGCCAGATGGGCCACAATCCAGTCCATGAAAGCAAGTTACCATACATACAGTGTAGTCACTATCCAAAGTTGCATATCAAGACCTACTTAAGACAGTCACAAAGTCTCACCAGGCTACGGAGTCCCAGGACCTCTGTGCCGTGGATGCACCTTGGACCAGGGCCTGTCTCTTTGTGAGAACTTGCAATCAACATTATAACAGAGACCAAGCTATGAGTATAATTTACCATTTATATTACAGTAGCACCAAGAGATCAGGGCCCCACCACAGAAAGAGACAGTCACTGCCCCAAAGAGTTTACAATCTACAGACAGACAGACAAGGAGCACAGTTATCGCCATGTTATCAGATGAAGAGCGGACAAACAGTGGCCTATGGCAGAGCCAGGAATTCAACCCAGAACTCCCAACTCTGCTTAGCCCCAGACCATCCTTCCTCTCTACAACCCATGTGTTTGCAGCTATTTATAAATACTCCCGATGACCACCTGGCCTGTGATCTGCAGCCTAGTATAGCACTGCAATTTATTATTTCCACTGTGTTTTCATGCTGGAAAAATGCTATATAAAGCTGTGAACAAAAGTTAGGAGTAGCTCTTCAGCTGATGTAAACTGACCTACAATCACTGACTTTGGTGGAGCTTTGCCAATGTGCTTAAGATGAAGACCCAGTCCTTAACACATCAAGTCCTATTTACATGTCTTATAACTGCCAATACATTATTTAATATGATTCTTTTATTTTAATAAAACTAGGTGCCTGAATATTTATCATTGGATGAATTCTGTTTTGCAAGAAGCTGGGAGTGGGCAATAGGGGATGGATCACTTGATGATTACCCTGATCTGTTCATTCCTTCTGAAGCACCTGGCACTGCCCCCAGTTGGAAGACAGGATACTGAAGTAGATAGACCATTGATCTGACCCTGTCTGGTTGTTTTTATAAAGAGAATAACAGAGGTCTTGTGGCTCCTGAACAACGGACAAGTTTCCTCCTGTTTGCCATTGATACACAATAGAGAGATTGGGGTAGCAAAAACCATATGGTCCCTTTTCAGTCATTGGTGCTAAATATCTTGTGAAGACTCAAGCAAGGGGGCTGCAAGTGAAAATCTGTTGAACTTCCTTTCAGACCATTGCTTTAACTTACAAATTACTCATTCAGAGCTCCTTCCTCAGGCAAAACCCCTACAGAAGCCAGTGCCTAAATAAGAACTTCAAGACTTGTCCTACTGACTTCATTAAGAGTGTTGCCCAAATAAGGAGCGCTGAAGAGGCTGTTTACAAAGGGTTTTACATTGATCCTGTTAAATTACTGTGTACTGATTCCCTGTGTCTTCCTTTTTAAATGCAGGGAGACGTAAAGATCACTGCAATCTACATTTAATGAAACATCACATCTCATATGTTTTCTTATTGATTGTATTTTTTGTAGAAAATACTCTGCTCTTGAAGTGACAGAAGGTTCTTGTCTTGAACTTCTGTTGTCTGCCAAGGATCTTTCAGCTCGGTGCTTTGAGAGTCTGGTTAATTAGTAAATAGTGTGATTCTGACCCTATCAGAGGTTTCCTGAACTACCAATGGTGAATCACCATCCAGCATTAAACATTTAGTGGGTACTATGCTACTTGCACTGCGCCCTTTTTCAGTGTCAGATTGCCTGATTTTTTTCCCAAAATCAAATGTTAGTGCAAGACTGTTAAGATAAAATGTCATTAAATGAACAATAATTAAAATGGGATGGGAAAAAATACTGAATCAACTTTCTGCAATCCTAACAGATTTTCTAACCCATGTTACAGACAAACAGAACCACCTTAAAAAAAAAAAAACCCAACACATTACATGAGTGTATGTTTAAAAAAAAACAAAAAAAAAAAAAACAGAAGTCCAAAATATACCCATTAAGATCCCAGTTCAGAAAAGCAGTAAGCCTGTGCTTCAGGTTAAACTTCTGATTAAGTGCTTTCCAAAATAAGGATGATTTAAGCAAGAATTTAAATCACCCTGCCTCAGTAGGGATGTTTTCTAGAATCAAGGTCTAAAATTCTTAAGACAATAATATAGATCACAGTGGTAGTTATAGTAGTTATGAAAAATATATTATTTTATAAGAAGGTTCATATTAACATGCTGAAATTGTCCTAGGTTTCTGGAACAGGAAAGCAGGAGCCTCATTGATCTAGCAGACCGCAAAACACATGGTCCTTAATCCAGAATGGCCAACCCCAAGTGTTCAGAAATCTTGAGCTGGACCCTAAGAATCGTGAAACTGGCTTAAAAGTCTAGGAAGAAGGCTGTATGGTTAAAAAACTGACCTAGTTTAGAGGGGAAGTGAAGGCAGTTATAAAAAAAGTTTAACAAATGGAAGAAAGAGGAAGTTTATAGTAATGAATATAAATCAGAAGCTAGGAATTGTAGTAAATTGACCAGGGAAGTAAAGGGACACAAGGAGAAATCTATGGCCAGCAGAATCAAAAACAATAAGAAGGAGTTTGTTAAGTATATTAGGAACAAACAGAATCCTAACAATGATAAAGTCAATTACTAGCTGGCAATGTTGGAACAGTGCGACTGTTGCTGGAATTTAAGGCCCGGCTTGATAAAGCCCTGGCTGGGATGATTTAGTTGGGGTTGGTCCTGCTGCTTTGAGAGCAGGGGGTTGGACTAGATGACCTCCTGAGGTTCCTTCCAACCCTAATATTCTATTATTCTATTCCAGTTCTGTTGCACTGTCAAGGTTAAAAGGTGAATTGATCACAATCTAAGGACTCTCATGGGGAGCAAATATTCAGTTTAGCAGAGAAAGGTATAACACTATCTAATGGCTAGAAGTTGAAACTAGACAAATTCAGTCTGGAAATAAGGCATACATTTTTAACAGTGAGAGTAATTAACGACTAGAATAATTTACCATGGTTATGGTGGATTTTCCACCACTTGCAATTTTTAAATCAAGATTGGATTTTTCCTAAAAGGTAGGCTCCAGGAACTATTTTGGGGCGATTCTATGACTTCTATTATACAGGTCAGACTAGATTTTCACAATGGTCCCTTCTGACCTTGGAATCTATAAATCATGAGATTTTTTTTTTAAATAAATGTTGGGTTCCATTTATGTGCCTTCTGGTTTGTGAGCCCTCAGGATGCACTCAGGTAATATTTTAAAACTTGTCTGCATAACCATGAAGAATAGATACTTACTTATTTTTTATTGCACGAAAGCAGAGATTCTCATGTAACACCTTGACTCCAGGAGCTGGGATTGTAAGGGAAAAAAATCAACCATTGTCAGATTTAGCAACACTGCAAGTCAAAGGCTGCATGCTCACCACTTGAGCCAGCTTGAAAAAGTGACCTTAGGAATACCACCAAGACAACAGGAAAGGTCTTCTTTTTCATGGATGGATGGAGGTTTAATAAGAGGGCTGCTGAACTGAAATCCCCCATTCAAGGTAGAACCAAAGAACTTGCTCTCTGGTTTGGGGAGGAAGGAAATGCAACAAATATTACAGCGGGGACTGCAATTTTGCTAAGCACTCAGTAGTCAGGTGCAGCAGGAGAAATGATACAGCACATGGATTAGATTCATGGGCATTCATCTTACTTTCAGCCATTTCAGGCTTGCGGAAACAGCTAGTCCATATAGGGAAGGCTCAGAGACTTAATACGTATATAAACATAGCCACTGACATATCAAGAATACATCTTACCTGACTAGACTCCTCTTAAATTTTAGGAGAGTTTGCAAAATACAAAAATCAAAACACACTTATGCCATATTCTGTATTCAGAGTTGCAGGGCAGCCAATACTGAGCAACCTGCAACTGCCAGTAGCGCCAGGACATCATCTCCACATACTCCCAACGTATGTCTATCCCTCCATCAGGCCCAGGATACTTCCAGGGAGTGCCCTGAAGGCCCAAGTTCAGCCCCACTCCTAACCAGCAAGCAGCTACATTCCTAGGTTTATTTTCTCCCTTTACTTTGGCTTCTCCTGGCTGAAGCAAGTCCAACTAGATCTAAAAGTGGACTCTTCCCTTTGAATGAAACTGAAAGAACGACTTGGTCCTCCTAAGTCTGTGTAAAGGGGCCAGAACGGAGGCATTCCAGGCCAAAAGGCTGGGGTATTAAAGAGACGGTATTTGTTCGTTTCATTTTCACTTTCTTTGCTAGTATCTGATGCTACAAGCTCAGCTTCTCCACCCTTGTACAGATCTGAACTTCTGCAAAAGATCTAATTTAAAGACAGCCTCACAGACTCTAAGGTCAGAAGGAAAAAATATGATCATCTAGTCTGACCTCCTGCACAAATCAGGCCACAGAACCTCACCCATCCACTCCTGTAATAAATCTCTAACCTATGACTGAGTTATTAAAGTCCTCAAATCATGGTTTAAAGACTTGAGGGTACAGAGAATCCACCAGCAAGTGAGTCGTGCCCCATGCTGCAGAGGAAGGTGAAAAACCCCAGAGCTTCTGCCAATCTGACCTGGGGGAAAATTCCTTCCCAACCCCAAATATGGCGATCAGTTAAACCCTGAGCATGTGGGCAAGACTCACCAGCCAAACACCCAAGAAAGAATTTTCTGTCATAACTCAGAAATCATCCCATCTAACATCCTTTCACAGGCCATTGGCATATCTACCACCAGTAGTCAAATATCAGTCAATTGCCAAACTAGGCTGTCCCATCATACCATCCCCTCCATAAATTTATCAAGCTCAGTTTTCAAGCCAACTAGATTTTTTGCCCCCACTGCCCCCCTTGGAAGGCTATTCCAGAACTTCACTCCTCTGATGATTAGAAGACTGCATCTAATTTCAAGTCTAAACTTTCTGATTTCCTGTTTATATCCATTAGTTCTTGTGTCCACATTGGCGCAGAAGTTAAATAATTCCTCTCCCTCCCTGTTATTTATCCCTCTGATGTATTTATAGAGAGCAATCATATCTCCCCTCAACCTTCTTTTGATTAGGCTAAACAAGCCAAGCTCTTTGAGTCTCCTCACATAAGGCAGGTTTTCCATTCCACGAATTATTCTAGTAGCTCTTCTCTGCACCTGTTTCAGTTTGAATTCATCTTTCTTAAACTACAGAGACCAGAACTGCAAACAGTATTCCAGATGAGGTCTCAACAGCATCTTGTATAACAGTATTAACACCTCCCTATCTCTACTGGAAATACCTCGTCTGATGCATCCAAGGACCACATTAGCTTTTTTCATGACCACATCACATTGGTGGCTCAGTCATCCTGTGATTAACCAATACGCCTAGGTCCTTCTCCTCTTTTAGCACTTCGAACTGATGCATCCCCAGCTTACAGCAAAAATTCTTGTTATTAGTCTCTAAATGCATGACCTTGCACTTTCCACTATTAAATTTCATTCTGTTTCTATTACTCTAGTTTAGAAGGTCATCCAGATCTTCCTATATGATATTCCGATTCTTCTCTGTATTGGCAATACCTCCCAACTTCATGTCATCCACAAGCTTTATTAGCACATTCCCACTTTTTGTGCCAACGTCAGTTATAAAAAGGTTAAATAAGATTGGTCCAAGACCAATCCCTGAGAACTCCACTAGTAACCTCTCTCCAGCCTGACAGTTCACCTTACAGTATGACCCATTGTAGACTTCCCTTTAACCAGTTCTTTATCCACCTTTCAATTTTCATATTAATCCCCATCTTTTCCAATTTAACTAATAATTCCCCATGTGGGACCGTATCAAATGCCTTACTGAAATCTAGGTAAATTAGATCCACTGCATTCCCTTTGTCTAAAAAATCTGTTATCTTCTCAAAAAAGGTGTGGTCTGGCACAATCTACCTTTTGTAAATCCGTGTTGTATTTTATCCCAATTACAGTTAACCTCATGCCCTTAATTACTTTCTCTTTCAAAAATTTTTTCAAGACTTTGCATACTACTGAGGTCAAACTAACAGGCCTGTAGTTACCCAGATCACTTTTTTCCCTTTCTTAAAAATAGGAACTATGTTAATAATTTTCCAGTCATACAGTACAGCCCCTGACTTTACAGATTCATTAAAAATCCTTGCTAATGGGCTTGCAATTTCATGTGCTAGTTCCTTTAATATTCTTGGATGGAGATTATCCGGCCTCCCCAATATAGTCCCATTATGCTGTTCGAGTTTGGCTTCTTCTTCGGATGTGGTAATTTCTACTTCCATATCCTCATTCCCACTAGCCACCCTACCACTAACCCCAAGATCATCATTAGCCTCATTAAAAACGGAGGCAAAGTATTGTTTAGATATTTGGCCATGCCTAGATTATCTTTAATCTGCACCCCATCCTCAGTGTTTAGCGGTCCCACTTCTTCTTTCTTGGTTTTCTTCCTATTTATATGGCTATAGAACCTTTTACTACTGGTTTTAATTCCCTTTGCAAGATCCAACTCTACTTGGCTTTTGGCCTTTCTCACTTTATCTCTACATGTTCTGACCTCCAAGAGGTAGACTTTCCTTGCTGATCCCTCCCATCTTCCACTCCTTGTAGGCTTTCTGCTTTCTCTTAATCACCTGTCTGAGATGCTTACTCATCCAACTTGGTCTACAACTTTTGCCTATGAATTTTTTCCCCTTCCTTGGGATGCAGGTTTCAGATAGTTCCTGCAACTTTGACTTGAAGTAATTCCAAGCCTCCTCCACCTTTAGATCGATGAGTTGTTCAAACCAGTCCACTTCCCCAACTAATTCCTTTAATTTTTTAAAGTTAGCCCTTTTGAAGTCAAAGACCCTAGTCACAGATATATTTTTGTTTATCCTTCCATTTAGTTTAAACTGAATTAGCTCATGGTTGCTCAAACCAAGGTTGTCCCCTACAACCTGTTCTTCTTTGAGATCCTCACTACTCACCAATACCAAAACTAAAATGGCATCCCCTCTTGTTGGTTCAGTAACTATTTGGTGAAGGAATCTGTCAGCTATCACATCCAGGAAAATCTGGGCCCTATTATTACTATTAGCACTTGTCCTCCAGTCTATACCTGGGAAGTTAAAGTGTCCCATAATCACACAGTACCCAGTAGTATTTACTTCATTAAAAGCCTTAAAGAGGTCTCTATCCACGTCCAAATCAGATCCTGGTGGTCTGTAGCACATCCCAAGTACTATCCCAGGGGAAACTCTAGTAGTTTTCTTCCCCAATGTGATTTTTACCCAGACAGACTCTGTCTTATCAATTCCATCACTTCTAATTTCTTTACAGTCTACCTCATCATAGATATACAATGCTACTTCACCACCTTTGCCTTTATATCCGTCTTTCCTAAACAGCACATACCCTTCAATTCTTGTACACCAGTCGTGACTACTATTCCACCATGTTTCTGTTATTCCTATAATATGGTTTCACTTCCTCTCCCAGTAGCTCTAGTTCCTCCATTTTGTTACCCAGGCTCCTCGCATTGGTATACAAACATCTTAAAACCTAAAGCATGCCTTCACAAAGTGAAATATATTGAAAAGCTTGAGCTTAGATTCTTGATCTAAGGTTATTTAAATGAACTTGTAAAAATCTGTACATTGACTGTATCCGTGAAGCTGGTAAACTTTGAACATTCACAATGATGTCCCATCCCATCAGGCTTCTGCAGATTTTTCCCAAGTAGATTTTTTTGTATGTATATCTTGTCAGAGATATGAAATGAAGTATCAACGTCTTCCATTTAAGACCTGGTTATTGGTAATGGACTCATCATAATCATAGAATCATTTTTCCCCCTTTCTTTTTACTTCATATTATCCAATCATGGAATGTAGCAGCACAAAAAAGCGGCTTTATTCTTTATTTCATTCAATATAGAAAGTATTCTGACTAGCCTTTACTTAAAATCTGATTTCTCACAAAGGAGCATTTGCAAGGTGAAAGATGGATATTCTGGGAGACATTTTACTTGTCATCAGTTTTGTGTTCTTATATCTCAGGCTGAGACACCCTCTGACAGATAAGCTCAGTCATCAGAGGAAAAGAACAGCAATGCCTTTCTCAAAGGCTAGACCACACTGCTCCCGTGTGGCTTCTAGGGAGAAACAAAAAGAAAGGGATTGAAACTACAGTGTTCTATAAAGAAGTGTCTGGTTCCTCACTTCGACAAATCAGGAACTATGCCTCTATTTCTTGTATGACACTGAGCCCCTTCTTGGCACTTAAAATAATAATGATAATGGTGAAGTTCAGGCAAAAGATTTTATCTGACATCACGTATGTGTGTCATAGCAAAACTCAAACTGTCTAGGCGTTCTATCAGTAAACACTTGGCAATAAAAATAAATGTAAAAACTGCTGTTACAGTAGGTTAAGCAAATTCTGTGCAGTTTGCTTTGTGTAGGTCTTTTTGAAGACACCTTAAAAACTAAGGTCCTATTTGCTTTACATGGACATTATTGTCCCCCTGGATGATACAGGTCTCCACTGCAGGAGGGTGTGCCCAACTGTACTTACTCAAACTTTTAGATGCACAGCATCCAGGGCACTGGTTTTCAACCTGGCTGCTGACTTCTCACCCCAGTAATGGCTGCATGATTCTTGTATGAATGTAGATACTGATCCTGGAAACACTACTCCGAAGATTACTTGCTGCTGTGCAGAGACCCAGTTAAGTCAGTGAGAATATTCAGAAGCAAACACTATGCACTGGATTGGGACCATAATTTGTAATTCACTTAATTTGTAATACACTTCTAAGTCAATTGAGATGACCGAAACTATAAAATTATAAACTATTATTGAATAATGGGCTTTAATTCAAAGTAAAATGGAAAGGTGACTGAAAAAATAATTGTGTACTATCTGTATATTCGATAGACTTGCTCTTTTCATCGCTAATAAGACTAATAGAATTTCCAGTAAATATCCAACGCTTAACTCTGAAGAGTTTTATACAGGACATTTTATTTTAATACACTGAATTAACCTCAGACTGACATTTAAAATGTGATGTCTCATACTCCAAAAAGTGATTTATTCTCTTTAAAGCAAATTTCCAAATCGATTCAATGAGTTTTAAGGAGAAAGCAAAAACACTGTGATGCCTTTTGTGTTTCATTTTCTAAAAAAAAAACCCAAAAACCCTTTATATTTCTTAAATGGAAATGTTGAGGCTATTTGTTCTTAACATGTCACTTTTTAGATACATTGGAAAAGACATTTAAATGCGCAAATAATTGAATTTAGAAACATGGTCATAGCCCGCTCAGCAAGAAGGCTTCTTTGGAAAATCCAGCAGACTGACAGCTTGTATGAATAAAGCAGACAGATTCAGTGTGGGGAGAAGGGAAGAGATGTGCACAAGTACTACCTTGACAGCAGGGAGAACAGGTATCCCAGGGTTTGTTACTGGAGTATCAGCAAGAAGGAAATTGATCATCTGAGAGTGTTTGCAGGCTGCAGCCCTCGTATTTTAAAAGAGGACATTTGTGGATCGGAAGGACTTTGTGAAAGTAAAAATGGCATCCTAGATGGGTCAATAAGCACCTAGCTTACTTTTAAAGTGTACCAGGTCATAAAAGACTTTAAAATATATATATTTACACACCAGATTTAGAGGGTAGAGCAGAATGAATACAGATTTAAAAATTCAAATTGTTCCCAGGCATTCCAAGAGTACTGAATGGTGCTGTGCCTTGTAGTGCATCCAGCAAATCCTCCTTAGTTCACGCTGCTACTGACCCAAGACTTCACAACTATCCCTTCGGAGCCATTAAAATCAACTGTGTTAATCCCACTGTCACCACAGATTATCTGTTATAGCAGGTAGAATAAGCAGTAAATTATACAGGAGTTATATATATAACCATCAAAAGGAGAATACCTCACCCCAGTGCCTAACTTTGTTGTTAACACATGGGGGCCCACATTGGAGCTGGGTTGGAACTGCACCACCCCAGGGGAAACACAGGCGCCATCCCTTCCTCAGCAGCCTAGTGTATAGGAGTCAGCAGGCAACATTTTCCTTCAGGATGATGCAGCTGCTCCCCTTCCTTCATCCAACTGCAAACTAAACTAGAATGGTGCTGAAGTGCTACCGTGGCCCACCTCTCCAAGATGCAGTATACGGCTGCTAATGGTGCACGGAAGGAGCAGCACTGCTGCATTCTCTTCATCACAGGGACTCAGCTGGCCCTTACACATGGAGGCTCTGTGGTCTCTTCCAGACAAGAGCCAATTGCAGTCAGGCCCGAAATGTTTAAGAATGTGCTACCTATATGCAAAAGTGTACATAAAGCAGGTCAAACAGGTGCTGCAACAGCAGTGAACTGAATAGCTGTCAAGTAAACTAAATAATAAAGGCCAAATTTTCAGGTGCTATCCACAATGGGAATGGCCTTCAATAGTACAACCATGAAAATGCAAGCATGAGTATTTGCACCCACAAAAGTTGGTCTCTCTCTTGCCAGGCATTTGTATATGCAAATCAGACACTGTAGAGGAGTGATGGATGTGCAAATCTCTCATTTGTTTACTCAGAACAGCTTTGCTCACGTTTTTGCTTGGGGAAGTACATGCACTTACATTTTTATGGGCACAAAATCAGAGAGACCAATTCCGCTGCAGTAATATGTTTACTTCAGATCTGTACCCGCTTTACTGAGAGTAAAACCTGCATCCGAGAACTTTCACCCCAAACTTTCTTCAATTAGAAAAGAACACTTTTTCAGTAAAATAAAGATTGTGACACAAACCAACAAAAAATCAGGAATTTCAACGTTACGTCTGACAATATACATAACTGTATGCAGTGTCACTGTAGCCAGGTCAGTCCCAGGATACTAGAGAGACAAGGTGGGCGAGATAATATCTTTTATTGGACCAATGTCTGTAATATATTATAATAATTATACATAATGTTATAATAATTATATATTCTATTATAACATATTAATATAATAACAGAAGTTGCTCCAATAAAAGATATTACTTCACCCGTCTTGTCTCACTACTATCCTTAATGAATATTGTTCCACTTGTCCTAATACCCAACATTAACCTTATACACATTTAATTACTATATATGTAGTCAATTCAAATTTATTTAACCACTGAAATTGAATGAATTCAGTTATCTAAAGAAGGAATAAATATACTTCCCCAAAAAATACTACATGGAATGCCTCAGAAAAATTCATATCTGTTCATAGGTCCCATAGGTGTTTGTAAATAATCTGAGATTATAAATAAAATATAAAAAACATTGGGACATACTGTGCCATTGATTATTAGGCAGAATTCGCTATTGATTTCAGTGGGAACTTCAGCTTAAAAACTCATGGTACAGCGTAGTCCATTGGGTCAACTCCTCAGCTGGTTTGAATTGGCGTAGCTACACTGATTCCAATGGAGCTACACTGTTTTAAACCACCGTTAGATCCACCCTATTGTTCTCAATAAAATACAGCATATGAAAATTCAAAGCAGTAGTATTAAGGTCATTATCACAATAGCAGTCCTCCATAAGAGTGATCCAAAGCATTGTAGCTCACTCTAGGATTGCTGCAGTCATTTGGGACATGACTGTGGAATACTCTAGCACATTTTAATAAGGTTATAATAGGAGAAGCATGTGGTATATAAAATAATAGCACACAACATAGAGGGAGGATGAATATAAACCATTTTCTGTATTTTCTCTCATTAAGGGGGACCACATGTGGTTCTGCTTTGCTCTGCTACTCATGAGTTATGCAGCTGTTGCCCCATGACATTATTTTGCCTTCCTATTTGCAGTAAATGCACACAAGTAAATTATCTGCACTATGCAAGGTAAAATGTACATATATACTAACATCAAATTAGTTTGATACTATTAGACCTATTTTTCTTGGAGTATTATTTGATATAGAACTTGCAGCAAGGATTTTTGCTAGATAAGAATGCAATGTCACATCAGTTAATTAAAGGGGTTTTCAGGAGTTCAAGACTTCCTGGAAAAATTGTCCTGTTGGGCTCAAATTGGCCATGCTTGGGTCTGGCCCAAAGATACATTTTTGGAAAGTTTGGGGGAAATCCCTTCAATTATTTTTAGTTATCCAATCAGGGGGGGAAATACTCTTCCACTTAAAAATAAGACATTTGGCATATGGGTAACTCAAAATGTGTGAACCCATATCTAATGTGAAAATTCATGTGTAGCTTGAGCTCCCTGAGTAAGACTATGAGTGTGAAAAGTGAAGACATTAAATTACAAGTTACAAAGAAATTATTCTCGCATGCATATTATGAAATGTTACTATATGTTAAGCTACATCATTTCCTACAGCACTAAGGAGTTGATCAAAAAGTCATAAACCAGTATACAGTAGCCTCATAACTAGAATTTTGTCCACCCTCAGTGGTTACATTTTATGGAGTCGCATAAAACATTTCCACAGCTCCCAAATGCCACGGAAGGAAGAGGAAAGATGGGAAAATGGGAGTCTCTATTTTTATCCCTTTTTCAAAAAGCAAGATATTAAAATCTTCATTAATGCAATGTTGAAGTGAAAAATGTAGGCATACACATCAGGAAATGAAAGTTAAGGTTTTCGTAGCACATACTCTTAACTCATACTGCAATCATGCAGAATTTTGATGATAAATTCTGGCAGTTCGGGCCAGATTTTTAATGGTATTTCAATGGGATTTAGGTGCCTAAATACCTTTTAAAAACTGGCCCTTAGATTCTCAAATGAATATATACATATATCCTCGATATATAGGACCACATTTTCAAAAAGACCCAGTAACCACAATCGGGGCCAGATTTTCAAAAGAGTGCAGCTCCCTTTTAGATGACCTGGCAAAGCAAATCAGGTGCTTAGCTTTAAGCAAGACCATTCTCCCAATGGATTTAAATTCACAAGCTCACAAGCCTAAAGTTAGGCATGTATTTAGATGCTTTGCTGAATCAAGACCCATGTAAGAGGCTCAGCTGTTTTGAAAATCTGGCTCATTCTGTAATGCAGATGAGTTAAAATTGCTATAAAAATGTTGAGTACTAGGGAAAAGCAACATCATCAGTTTGAGTACAACAGCCACTAGGAGCATGGCCTGCAGTTAATTGGATATGATGAACACACAGCCACCTAGTGTATACACTATGGCTTCTCAAACACTGCTATTTTTAAAAAGTATCAAATCAGCAAAGGCAATTTTTTTTTGTAAGCTTCTCCTGTGATGGAAGGAAAACTTTTGTTGTGCTTTTCTCTTGAATTCAATTAGAACAGTATCTCGTGAGAGATGATTATTTTACATTCTGCCAAATGTTTTAACATTCATATCAATCTTACATACAGATTTGCTGTTAATTCTGACTACTGTCACCAAGATAATGACCACTTCTCCTTCCATGGCTTGCAGTTATGTACAATTATCACAAAGTTCAATAAAAACATTAAATTTAAACCTGCAACTAAATCAATAGCATCTTCGCATTCAACTTCAAAAAAATACTTGCAATCAAGCCCCTTTTTATTTTGCAGTAACAGGTACTCATTGTTCAAATTTTAGCTTACACTGAATGTCAGAGTCAAGAAATCACAGCTGTGTATTTGGCCAGTCCAGTTAAGGGCAGCCAGCCATTCATGCCACTATTCACATTTTTTACAAATATCAACAACAGGGACATGGCTGACATTATGCTCAGCAGAATGGAGACAAAGGGATCAATTCTGCTTTCACCTACACGTTGGTGTAAATTCTGAGCAACTGCAATGAAGTTTCATAAATGTAAATGAGAGCAGAATTTGGCCCAAAGCTATTAAGCCTTTTTGGTGCGAATGCAGTGTGGTCTAATGCACATAGTCCTGTACTTGGGCAGGCCATTTGTCCTGTTTTAAACTGGACAGTCCTCTTTTGGGGCGGTTGGTCCCTCATAACATACTGAGACAAAACTACATGTGGTTTTGTCCAATATCAGATGAGGGGCGCCATTCTGAAAAGCATGGCGCTCCACCTCTGCTGGCATGACCTCATGTGCACCATAAGTGCAAGGTCATGCCAGCACAAACAAAAGGTGTGCTCTTCAAAATGGCATTCTCCATGCAGCCTGATCTCATAAGGCAGTACTGGAATGTCTGGTATTCTGGAAATGCATGAGTGGGCACCCTACCCGGACCAAGAGTCAGGAGATCTGCATTGTATTTGCAGCGCTGCCTGGTGGGTGACCTTAAGTGAGTCACTTCACATATCTGTTTCCCTTCCCAACCTTTGTCTGTCTCATCTATTTGGACTACAAGTTTTTGAAGCAGGGCCTGTTTCCCTATGTACAGTGCCTAGCACAATGGAGCTCAAATCTTTGCTGGAACCTGGAGGTACTATGAGAATAATATTAATATTAATGCTAGAAATATTTAGTCATATATCTCCTGAAAAGCACTTCGCCATGTGTAGTCCATTGACTTAAGCACATGTGTAACCCATTGACTTCAAAAGGGCTACGCACATGCCTAAGTGCTGGACTGAGGCCATACAGACCACAGAATGTCACTTAGTGTATAGTTAAAACTACTGACATAGATGTAAAAATAAATTACCTCCAATGGGCAATAAAGCCTTTATACCCCATCTTGGACACCTCTCTCTTGGTCACTGTGAGCCACCACCCGAGTCGATGTATTTTACATTCACTTAACAAAAGACTTCATTAAGGTACAGTTAAAGTTGACACTGTCTTTCACTTTCAAATAGCTAATGGAAGTTTCTAGTTAAAAATTAATTAAATAACTGACAGTAAGGAAACTCCAAGTTTTGATGTTTTATACATCTTCACTCCAGCCCACCCTCCACTTCCCGGTGGGAGATCCCATCTGTACACACATGAAAGAAATGTAAGGCTGCCCCGTCTGCCTACATTTCTTACTGCATAGCAATATCTCCTTTTCTTGTATTAGGACATAAAGAGCACTCCAATGGAACTGTGCTGTCAGGGTCCTCTCAACTCTCATTCTCTCCCCATAAACATCAAGCAGCTGTATCATCTTTTAGCCCTGGTCTATGAAGAGCCAGCAGGACAATATATGCCACTCCCAAGTCAGACAACCCACTGCTTCCCACGTTTGCCTGTCTGGGGCCCAAGTGAAGGGGAGGATGCTACAAAGGAAGGGGCCAAGCCTCCTTCCATGTAAAACTTACAACGTTTCCAGAAGGTGGTTCTATAGAAAGATTTTTACTCCATGCAAAGCTTTCCACACAAAAGCCTGTTGCATAGAGAACGTTCTGCATGGAAAGTCTTTGGTAGAAATCTTTCACAAACACCCATAGGGAATAAAGAGGCCTACTCAAGAATCCTTTACTGAAGAGGTATTCTGCATGAAGGACTTTTAAGTGGGGCTCCTCCTTGCTCCCCACACAAACCAGTCTTAGTGATTATAATCCGACCGTTATTCCCATCACTGAATTTAGACATTTCCGCCCGTGGCTCTAGGAAATGCATTGAACAGAAACTATTCAGCATGAAGAACTTACAAGCATCTCTACAGACCTTGTACAATATGCACCATAAAAAAAAATTAAAAAAAAAAATCAGTCCACATTTGTCACTCTATAAAGATTGCAGTATTTCAGTATCTTCTAAGAATAAATAGCTACTGCAGTTGCTTGCAAGTATCTGGATCACTGAGTGGTTAAAAAAAAAATTACAGGACCCACTGTAAGTTCTTGAATTCAGTTATTAGTCTGTGGACTTTGTAAGCTCCTTGTTTACCACTATGGAGCTTATCAGGTGCATAGGAAAGACTGATATCTGTGAGACATTGTAAGGGTTGATGCCTACACATGTACTGTAGTCTACATAGCAGTCAGCAAAGCACTTGCTAGTTTCCTAAAACATCTAATAGAATATACAAGATATGTGGAAAAAAATGTTGAGAAGGTAATATACCCCCAAAACGTTAAACTATCCTGTGTACTAGTTATCAGTGAGACTCACTGCACACTCAACCTCCCTGAACTCAAGGGAGCTTGGGGACAGATTAGGACTGCAGCAATCCTTGAGGCAGAACAGCTGCATGCCAAGCCTACTCAGGACTATGCTTCATAGGTACAATCCAGCCCCTAAAGTCAAATTCGGCCCCAAATCCTGAAGGACAGCAACAGGCATTTGACCAACACGTCAGTTTTGATTTATATTCCTAGCTTTAGTTTACGAAGAACAAACCAATATTACAGCCATCTTTCATTAAAAGGGAACTTTTATTTTAGCAAAATCAAATGGGCAACTTAATTATGACCTTTTGGATTAAATAGTTCTGAAGCTATTATCAACATGCTCCCAACCTCATCCCCAGGGGGTTTCTGTGGTAACATGAAGAGCATGACCGTTTATTTGGCTTAAGAAACACATTAATTTATCTGGTTTATAGAATTTAAACATCTGACGAATGACAGTGTGGTTGATTTTATTCATCAGCTAATTGCTTTGCCACCTGGAGCTGCAGCTTTATATATTCAGCTTATAAAAGATCTGAAAAGGATCTCAATTATTCTTTAATTTGTTCCTTGAATATAAAGTAGGAAAATCTGGCTTAATCAAACATTGTCTCAATTCTATTGGGATATGTCTAGTTACCTTATAACAAGGTAAGCTTTCATTTAATCATATGATATGATAATTCCCCACTTTCAAGCCAAGTATCCTCTTAGTTACAATCAATTTTCCACTGAAAAAATAAACATTGTCTCTCTATTGAAATCCCAGTAGAGGAAAATAGCCCTTTTAATGCAACTTGCTGTTAGTACAACCATGCAACGAATTTCTGTTTTGGAATCCATTAAGCCCCGCTAATTTAACATTGCTGGTAAATTGTGATAGAGAGTTTTATAAACGATTTTCTATGCACATCGCCATTGTTGGCATATTTGGAAGACACGGATAATGAGCACTCAGGCAGCATGGTGAAATCTATTAAATCTCACTTAATAAATGTTTTTCCATACAATGCAATTTTATTTTGTATGGCATCTTTCATGCAAACATGCTCCCCAAGAATCTTTGCAAATGTATCATTTATGATCATGTACAGTTAAATACTAAATAGCAGAAGCAGGGAGAATAGATGATACATGAAGTACAAAGTATAATTTATACGCAAAAAAAGTCTAGGGAAAAAGGATGTGTTTTCCTCTCCGATTTTAGGGTGAAATGGTGTAGAAGACGTAGGGATTGCAGGTGAAACTGTTCAAGCTGACAATGGCTGCAAAGGAGTATGCCCCATGTGGTGGGAATGGCATGGGGGGGATATAGAAAGGAGTGGATAAGCAGAGGGAGGAGTGGAGAGAAGTGAGTTTAAGTGAGCCCCTGGAGGATTTTAAAAAACAAGGAGGGCAGTTTCGAGTGAGATCCTCAAACGATGGGGAGTCACCAAAGTTGCTGGAGGACATAGGCGCTCATTTTTATGTATACAAAAGCAGCATTGTGCTCCCACTGGAACCTGGAGAGCTGGGAACTGCGAAGGCCACCGACAAGAGCGGTGTAGTACTCGATGTAAAAGAAGGTGGCCTCCTTCTTGGAATGAGATAGGTGTGCATGAAGTGGAACTGAGACAGCATCCAACACAGGCAATGCTGTAATGCTGCAATGGGAAAGACGTACAAACAGAAGGCAGGAGCTCTGAGACAAGGATGACACTAATGTTAGAGACAAGCTCTGATTTCCATTTGCTCGCTCTGGGAGGGAGGAGGAAGAAAAAGAGACATGCTTTAAGTCAAGCAATATTTTGTATTTGTTTAGCTAACTATTTACATAGCACCTGTAGCCGTGGTGAACATACACACCAGCTTTCATTGCCCATTCCCTTCCACAGTCTCATGAAAAACCACTCACGATACATGTGCAGAGCTGCATGGCCATATCCCACATGTCGCACTAATATATGCTAGTGAACATTAACATTATTATTTTTATTATGCTAATTGCTGTTGCTCTTGCCTGACTAAATATTTACACCAAAATTACCCCCATGTCTTGACCAGTTCTATTTTAAAGGAGACATGCACAAGGGGAAAAGGGATTTGATAGTGTGTATGTATATAGAAGTCCTAAAAGGTTTGTTTTCTTCTTTTAAAAAGAAATTTCCCCTCCATGTATTTGTCATTAGAAACATAGGCCTTCTCTACCCTGGTTTACCTGGAAAACTGGGGTTAACTAGAGCACCAGTTGGATTATGACAACACCCTTTGTGCCCTCGGGTGGGAGGGTGAGGGGACCTCAAGGGTACAGGCATGGCCTGGGTGGACATTGCTGGCCAGGGGAGCCCAATCTTGCCAGTTTGGGGCATGTGTGCGCCACCCACATGGGGTTGGGAAGGAAATTTCCCTCAAGGTCAAAGTCACAAGGACCTTGGGAAGTTCTCTCATTCTTATGCAGCGTGAGGTGTGGTTCACCTGCTGGGCATTATCTCAGTATATCTCACCAAAACAGTTCTTTGCCATTGCAGGGGCCTCGGGCATTATTGGGCACCTTGGTGTCTCCTGTACTCTGCCTAAGGACTGAAATGCTTTGGCCTAACTAAAGTGTTTGGGCTCAATATAGGGGCATCTGGGTGAAATATAATGGTCTGTGAAGTACAAGAGGCCATATGAGACGATCTAATAGCTTTATAGAGCTTTCACCCAGAAGAGACCATGTGAATGAAAATTGAGTAAAGGCTAATCCAGAACTTACTGGGTTCAGTTGATAGACTACAATGGGGTCAGGCATAGGAGCAGGAACTATGGGTGCAGAGAGTGGTACCAGACCCCCTGGCTTGAAGTGATTTCCATTGTATACAAGGTTTACAGTTTGATTCAATGGCTCTCAGCACCCGCACTATAAAAATTGTTCCAGCATTCCTGGGGTCAGGCCCTAAAGGTAGAAAAGTGGGTTTTTTCCCCACAGTTTAAAATTTTGGGTTTTGTTTATTATTTTTGCTAATATCTGTTTAATCAGAGCACCCTACATATAGCTGGGACAGTTGTAACAATGAAGCAGCTCTTACATCTTCAAATATAAGCTAAGGAAGCATACAATACGCAAGACCCCCAATGAAAAACCTCCAGCAAAACCTTTGAAAACCAGACTTTACATCCCTGATATTTCTAAACAAGCAGAAAGATAAATGCTGGGGTGGGGGGTGGAGAGGGAGAGAAATCAGACTTTTATACATCATAAAGTAGTGAATAAAGCATACAGACCCAGGCTGTTTTTCCCCTATGCATGTCTCCTTTCGTGTTTTACAATATTTTTGTTCTTTTTAAGTACTGTGAGGTTTATTCTGCAGTGTACACACTGGACAAAGTGTCGCAGTCTCACATCTAGTTTCTAAGTAGTAATGATCTGTATTACAGTAGGGCCTAGAGTCCTCAATTGAGAGTAGGGCACCATTGTGCTAGGTATTGTACAAATATATAGTGAGAGACGGTCCCTGCCCCAAAGTACTCACAATCTAAATATACACAATAGACAATGGGTGAGAGAATAAAAGCCTTGCTATCCCCATTTTACAGAGAGGGAACTGAGACACAGAGATACAGCCACTCTGCCCAGGTTACAGGAAAAGCCTGTGGTAGAGGTACAAATGGAATCCCATCAGCACCAGGCTATTGTCTTAACCACAAGACCATCCTTTCTTTATGACTACCTGAAGGTTTGCATCTCTGACTTGGGTTTCCATCTACAATCCTGAGATGGGCACAAAGGTAACCAGGGTGAAGGGGAAGCAGGTCCTGGAGTGGAATTTGCTCAGCCCAAACCATTCTGCCCAGCCACTCGGTCACACAACCGGGGAGAGGAGTATGCGCAACAACTCAGTGGTTTAGAGCTAATGCAAGTGTTTACTATGGAAAAAAACTACCATTGTCTAAGGACTTTTCTCCTACTTATTTTATGTATTATATTTTAAGCACTGTTTTCTAATAAAATTATTTTCTTGAACTGAACTGCATCTAGCCCAGTATTTTCAGAACGTCCCAGCTGAGTGCTGCTTCACTTACTTTCAGGCCTACTGAGTTCAGGGCAGCAAAAGCTGAAGAGGCACAAAGATAGCACTCAGCAAAGCAGCCTGACACCCTTTTCATTATCATCATGTAGACCATATCAGGAAAATGTGGATCTTTGTCCCCCTCCAGTGGCCAGTCCACATAACCAGTTCATGAGTCCACTATTGCTTCCTTCCATTTGGTTCAGAGAGACACACCTCATGCTTTTAAGCCCCACAGTTCACAGGTTCAATCCCCACAGTTGGCCCAAGAAGGGCTGGATGTATGTGCATACCCCCAAAATATATGCAAGGCCAGATCTTGGATGCATTCTAGTTCATTCTGACTTTTCAAGTTGTCTGGGTGTACTGACAGGGTTTTTCAAAATAGGCGAGCACATACATGTACCATTGCACCAACACAACTAGATCTCTGAAAGTCTGACCCATCATTTTTCACTTCCCACTTTCATTTTGACCAACCTGCTTACTCCTCTCTTATTTTTCACATTGCGCACCATAAAATGTCAAGTATTTACACACTTGAATGTGACTCAATGGCATGTGTGGACTTAATAATTTACATACTTTTTGTATCTCCCCTGTTGAATTTAGCCTGTAATGTCAGAAAATGGACCAAATTCTGCTTCCAGTTACACCTGTGAAACCCTTTAAAGTCAGAATATCCATGAGCAGAATTTAGCCCTATACAATATGTGCAAATAACATTTAAGAGCAACATTTTAATGACACAGAATTCAAGCACAGATGTACCAACAGCTAAATGCTCACTCATTTTCTAAACAATTAAAAGACTCATCAGTTCAGGTAGCTCTGAAAGAGAGATTTCAGCAACTATTAAACAGCATTATAATCAGTCAAACCCTTACAGATTCAAGATGAAAACAAAGCAAACCTGGCATGTCGAGCCTTAACCTTTTTTTGATTAGCCTATTATGCCAAGTGAATTAATGCAATGGTATCCACTGCGCACCATAGGACACAAAGTGCCAAGGCCTGACCTGACTTTTCCCTATTATCCTAATATAAGGACACAGAGGACCTGATTCTTCTGTCAGTTGCACCAGTCTTACACCTCCTGACATAAACAAGACCAAAATTAGGCCTAAAATTCTTGTGTGTTAGAATCATGGTAGCTGTACTGCATAGGAATGGAACAGTATTCCTTGTTGAGCCCTCTAGTAGCTCTCACTGTGTTCTGCATTTTTAGGAGCTCTAAGAAGCCAGTCAGTGGAGCGATACCTATGTAGCTAGACCTTGCATGTTTGTATATATTTAGTGAAAATGGTTATTTGGGACCCAACTGTACCCACTGAGGTTTCTCCACTTCGTTTTTGTTGTGTAAAGAGCAAAAAGATACAACAGCAGCCATATACAAAGACTTAAGAAGAGACATTGGGGCCAGCATTGGGGTGGGGCTATCTGGTGCTACGTTTTCACCCAGGATGAAGGTATGATTAATTGTTCCAAATATATTTGGCCAAATTTATTGCTGGTGTGAGCCCATTTCATTCAATGAAGGGATGGATTTGGCCCATTCCGTCAAAATTGATCTTTTGTCAAGTAAATAATTAACACCCTTTTGCTGCTCTGCCAAGCAGGCTGTAAGGCATTTCTCCAATTTTGCCAATATAAAGCTGTTGCAGTTGATCTTACTTTCAAAGATAGTCTTCCACTGTAAAATACAACCAACTTCCTCCAGTGAGAGGCATAGGAGAGACATTTTCTAACTAAATATCTTTTTACATCTTGTAGAATGAAAATAATAGGTGTAAAAAAAAAAAGTCAACTCAGAACAGTTTCTCAAATTGATTCTCACAAGGTCTTGGACTCTTCAGCAAAAATCTGTGGCTCTTTTTCTCCCTCATTGAGTGTGCTGTCTCTCATCTCCCCACACCCCCTTGCCAGGATCTCCTTCCAATCTTAGGTAAGTTGGACACCCTTGGTATTACCACTGAAAATTTTCTTCCTTACACTTACACCTGCCCTTATTACAAGCACTAGCTGGTATCAACTTTCTCATAGGACAAAGATTTGCTCTCTGGACATTTTTTAAGACCTCCAAGCTCTCCTTCAGTCTACACCTACTCAAGTTCTCTCACAGCCACAGTTTCTCCCTCAAGAACTCTCTCTACCCCAGGCCTCTTCTACACAGCTCCAACCCGTCACATTCACATAAGATCTCCCATGTCCTCCACCACCTATTTTGTCGTCTTCTGCCCTTCTTAAAACTCAGGTCAAAAACATGAGGTAAAGCAAGTATATGAGAGACCCACTGGTCAGCATGCATGGTCTCTCTCTTTCCCCTCCTCCCTCATGCCCAATCCACAGAGAATACAGATCCATTACAGCTCTCCACTTAAGGGCCTTCTCTTTAGCTGAAGCTGAAAAGACTCATAGCTTTTAGCACTAGAGGTTCCTGGTGCAATTTCTGGTGTTGGTCAATGTAGCACTCATGACATGAGGCACTACAACTAGGCCTAGTCGCAACTTTTCATTTAAAACTTTTTTCAATTAAAAATGTT
The DNA here is from genome assembly GCF_026122565.2 of Emydura macquarii macquarii. Classification (NCBI taxonomy): domain Eukaryota; kingdom Metazoa; phylum Chordata; order Testudines; family Chelidae; genus Emydura; species Emydura macquarii. The sequence continues at coordinate 39,374,912 of NW_027132813.1, read as the reverse complement.
TTCTTAAATGAAACTTCCTATTGGAAGTCTGTGTTGTTTTTACATTTTCTGATAAAAACATTATTTTGGTTTTGATTTTTTCTACCTTCCCTCTTTTTATTTCTTTTTCTAATTTTTCTTCCTCCCCCATCCCTGTCTCTCCCCCTCCCCCTTCATTTTGCCATTGAAAAGTGAGAGGGACAGGGGTATAAACCCAAAGACTGAAATATCAGGTGTTGGGGTTTTTTTTCAATTTTAAAAACATACATTTTGGGTACATTCACCAATAAATTGGAAAAATTCCATTTTTTTTTTGGTGGAACTTATTCACCATTTTAATACCAGCTCAAATTCTGCTGGTGATAGTGGGCAGTGCTGATAAAGATCAAATTAAATAGCACTCCCTTGCAGTTGTTTCTTCAAATAACTATTTGTTTTATCAAGGGGTGATCTGTAGGCAGTTCAGTCATTTGAGTTCCTGACAATACTGGCAAATACAAAACTGAAAGACCGTTAGCCTGAACTCTCCTCTTCTATCTGAAAGTGGTCACTCCAGATCAGAGCTGAGACACATTGGTGGACACAATGGGTAAGATGAAATTGCTACTGCCCTTCCTCTGACTGTTGTGTAGATAAGTGCTCTATTTCAAACATTGTTAATTTGGCTTCTTTCATAGGCACTACATTCATTTTATTTTAATAGAAGAAATAGTTTAACTGCCAACGTATAATATGGCAAATAAGAAAGTCTTCAATTTTTCACCCAGATTCTAGCAGAACAATTGTCATTTCACTTCCTTCTCATAAGACGTCCCCAAATATGGAGGAAGGGAAACGGAGAACATGGAAAGAAATAAAAGGGTGGAAAAGGAGACTCTTCTTTGCCTTTCAACTGCCATTTCTTCTCCTTTCTAGCCTTCATCAGAACTGCTACTATCTTCCTACTATAAAGAGTAGGTATTTCAGAGACAGCACTTCCTGTCAGTGACTGGCAAACAGTGCTAATAGAGTACAGTGCAGCCCAGTCTAACCAGTAGGGAAATGGGCACCCAGGCCAAAAAATACTTTTGAGAAATTCAGTGTGCCCACATAATTCAGCACCAGATTCAACTAAGACAAATACAGGATACAGTATATGGAGCATCTCTCAACTGTCACTCATTTTGAGGCCAAAGATACCTGCCTGCCACACAAATTCCAGGTGGTCTCAAGTTTATTGCTGAAAATTATTTACCTCAGAAATAAAGCATCATGAAACTGGGGTTATTTACCTCAGAAATAAAGCATCATGAAACTGGGGTCACAGGAAGAGTTGTTTACACTAAAGGAGGATCCCACAGCATTTTACATCTCTCAGATTAATAAAAAAATGTTCGTCTCTCATTATGGGTCTTTGTCAGACATTGCATCACTCTTTTGGGCACTGGCACATTGAGGTGTATGATTTTGGAGAGAATATAATCCAAAACCACTTACACAATGGGAGGGAGAAAAAGGGAAAGCAGTAATGCTGAAGAGATGTAGGGGGTGATGATAATGCACATCAAATTAGACATAAGTTTGAAATAGGATATTTAGTACATTCAAAAAAATGGAAAGGCAATTTTGGACAGCATGTTCAACAGTATCACAGCCAAAATCAGGAAGATAAAAATCCCTCTCTGTTTGGCTCTATCCATGGATTAGGGAGCTGGAGGGATGACTTGAGGAAAGATCGAAAATGGCATATGTATTGTATAGTTTTGGATGAGCAATGACTGTGGGAAGTGGGGAGTGGAACCTCATAGCAATTTACTTATTTTTTAAGGCTAGAAACAGCAAGATGACAAATAATTTGTTTAATGAATACAACTACAACTACAAGGAGAGGGATATAAACTAGGAAAAATAGGAAGAGTGTCAGAAAAGAAAAAAAAAGACTGAAAACCTGGAACCACTTCCTGACATGAGCTGTACTGGGCTGGGGAATAGTCTCCTGAGGCAAGTGGTGTAAGCCTCACTGCTTGGGGTTTTAAAACCAGACTGGACAACACACTAGAAAATTATTAGGATTGGATGATCTAATATATCTTTTCCATCATCATCTTCTTGGAAGTTTGATATTTGACAGCATAGTGGAAATTGTGAGAGAAGAGTTACATCCTTACAAAATTCTGTTGCAAATGGCAGCTACAGGACATTGTCCTTATTTAACATCCAGACAGGATTTTCTACAAATCCTCTGGCTTTTTCAGTCGAGCATCCATATTGTGTCTGCTACTCATAAATTAGCTGCTAATAAATCTAGACTCAGAACCATTATGTCCTAATCTCTTTACATAAATGCAGAGTATAGGGTTTGCCCTGAAAGATTAAATTAATTTTAAAAAGTTGTTTCCCTTTTAGCAGTATGTTTTTAACTAAGCATGAGGGCCTACTTTCCCCTCACATTGCTGTAAATCAGAAGTAACTCCACTGAAGTTACTGGAGTTACCCCAGTATAAAACTGGTGTGAGAGGAGAATCAAAACCCCAATCATATAAAAAAAGGTATATGTGGCCACAGTAAACGAAGCTGTATGTACAGTATGTGACAGCTGCCTCATCAAACCAGGATGCTATGTAGAGATAATATGACGCTACAACCATGTACTTGGCTATAACAATATAGTCAGCACTGTAATTACAATAATGACCTCCTAGAGCTATTGTGTCCTTAATTAAGTCTTTATCAGTAGGCATTTGCCACTTAATCCTAACTCACTGTTACTACTGCAGCATATCTACAGTTTCACAAAGAATTACTGTATCATATTTCTGACACAAAGATAAAAGGGAATATTTTAGTTCAAGTAGCATTTACAGAATGAAACCATATAATGTAAGAGGCCTATAGATGTCCTTTAAACAGCAGTTCATGCCAAGTAAACGCCTCTGTTTTTCTCTCTACTACTCTACTTCCTCCAAGTGTAAACTAAGAAAAATGGCATAAAACTAATATCACACCTGATTACATGGGTGATAAAGCTGTGACAAAAGATTTTATTCAGAGATTCAGTGCACTGCACCAGAGGCACAAGTGCAATAGTATTCAAGTTTCACTTAACTGTTTACCAATCATCACAAATGTGTTCACCAATTGTTCATATTGGCTATTGACAACACCAGTTATACTTTCTTTCAGTGGGAAAGTTCTCCTGAGAAGCCCTTTCTAATGTGTTCTTAACCTAAAACTAACTGCGTACATAAATAGTATTATTCATTTAAGTTCAGCATCACTAACAGGTGACAGTGAGTTTTACAACACAGTTTTGCAAAGGTGCATAATCCTTTCCAGAAACAGTTGGAATGGTACTGGGGGGGGGGGGGCGGCATTCTCTCTGTTGTCTGAATGGCACTACTGTTAACACAAACATGGAATTTTTGAGTAGCTCTGTCAGTTCTACTTTACTTTGACAGACTCACAGGCACCAGAGATGAGAGCAATTTTCTGCTTGTTTACTTGAGGGATTCTTATTCTGATTCTGGAAACCTGACTCTGTGCCCAATTTCCACCTCTTTTCAGTGTCGTCTTTGATATGAGTATTTGCATTCTTTCCTCCTCTACCCCTTCCCCTCCCCGCAAGAAAAACCAATGTGATGGATGAGATGAGCATAGATAAACTAAAAAAAAAAAGTAAGCTAGATCATTTCCTATGTATTTCCACTTCATCACAAGGTAGTCTCAACGCCACTGATGAAAAAGGCAAGAGCAAGATGTGTGTAAGTTTCCACTATACTAGTACAGATTTTTAGTCAGCAGCAGATGTTAGGTTGACTCAGGGGTTCTTATTGTTGGCCATTCCTTTTTCTCACTACTATAAGAAAGTATCAGAGTAAAATTTTCAAAAGCATTAGAGTCCCATGTTCAAACGTGACTTAAGCACTAAAGACCCTAAGGATATTTCTCCACCACAATTAAACACCTTCGGCTGGCCCGTGTCAGCTGACTCAGATTTGCAAAGCTCAGGCTATGGGGCTGTTTAATTGTGCTGTAGATGTTTAGGGTTGGACTACAGCCCAGCCTCTGGGACCCTCTCCCCTCACGGTCACAAGTCAGCTGACCTGGGCCAAATGCAGGTGTTTAATTGCCATGTAGATACATCCTAAATCTCATGGAACATGGGCTCTAACTATCTAAATCACTTCTGAAAATGAAACATCAGAGAATAAGTCACTTAGGGTAACATTTTCTAAATTGCCTAAGACTCAAAAACCTTGTAAGTACAAATTAAGCTGTATCTTAAAACTATAGATAAATTTAAGTTTTCTATTATCTTTTCAGAAAAGAATTTTCAGTCACCAACTGTTGGTTTCTAAGCACAACTATAACATAAATGCTAAATAAATAATCATATTTTCCCTGTATTAATATGCTACTAGGATAGTGAAACACATGGTGTTAACAAGGTACAGTTGTTATGCTAAGAAATGCTGGAAAATCTTGTTTGGCATCATTTAAATATTGTTTTCCCTGATCTTTCCTATTAAAGATTCTTCTTAGCCTGGAAAATACACATCATTGACATCACAAGATAGCTATGTCAACAGCTGCCTGCAGGCTCTTCTTTTCTTCCCCTACGCCACTTTTTGGATCACTGCTGAGATATTTACCTTTGCAATATGATCTTGAAAGACCTCCCCAGTTTCTATAGCCAAAGAGAAATGGATGCTCAATAACTCTTTGCTGTCAGTTTAGGTCTAAGATAAGGGACAAATATTGCTCTCAAATATATGGAAGCCACCTCCTACCAAAATTTTACTCTCATGCCCTTGCAGTCCCAGTGAACAGGGCTGTACTGGAGTTAGAAGGGGCAAAATTTGGCCTTAATACTCTGATTAACATGGGCTTGTATTGGGCTAACATTAAACCACAACCAGTGAAAATTCAATACCACTTACCTCACATTTCCCAACTTGTTTCTTGAATTCTGGCTTCATTAATAAACATTCTGATTGCTATTTTATAGCCACATATCCCACGTCTCCTTGAAGCTACTTTAGACATACTCACAGGATGTGACACTCTGTATCTGAAAGCAACACCCCAGAACCCCCATATGCACCACTGTTACGTAATTATGATATGTTTCATACGAAGTATGCCTTGTGAGATATTTTAAACGTCTTCATCCACTGAACATTAATATCCTGTTGGATTGCATGTGCTACCATTGTATATGAAGTTTTTCTCTGTGTGCGCTACTGAAAGATGTGGTGAGGTAGGAAACACTCAAACCAGTTTTTCCAGGTACAACAATGGAGTAGCCAGACATGCTGATGGGCCATTAAGGGGAATCCACTCTCCCAAACCTCATCCCTATAGACTTCACAGAGGAAGCACATACACAATGGGCATTGCTTGAACAATGGGGGTGTCCCTCACGTCACATGCACAGATCTTTCCCAACATGGAAGAAGCTATATAAGAGGGGGAGTGACATCATCACTTGTCTTCACTCCCCCACAACTCAACACCTGAAGGAACATCTGGAAGACAAAGGACTTTGAACGAAGGAGGGGAACCCAGGCTGCAAAGCAGATGCATCCTGTGTATCAAGAACCTGTGTATCATCAGTCCGAGTGAGTTATTGCTGATTCAAATCCTGTTTAGTGTATAAGAACTTAGACAGTGAAGTTGTTTTTATTTCTCTGGTAACTATTTCTGATCTCTTTATGCTTACCGCTCATAGATTTTAAGTGATTATCTTTCTGTAGTTAATAAATCTGTTTTATAATTTTAGCTAAGGCAGTGTGTCATGGATTGAACTGTTTGAGAAATCTCAGCTCAGTTAACGGGGAATTGGCTAGTGCTTCTATCCATTGCTGGCTCATGAGTGGCTGGATAGCATCCAGGTAACTCAGCTGGGTGTGTGGCTCCACTTGCTGTCGTGTTGAGTGATAACAGGATCTGGATCACCTTGCTGTTTGTCACCAGCAAAGCATTGTGAGAGGCAACCCAAGCTGAATAGTTAAGGGGGAACAGCGGTTCCATAGCTTCTAGGCTGCACCCCAGGGCAGGTGGGGGAATAAAAAGGGGGAAATTTCATCACACAGGTACATCAGGCTCCACAAGTAAAACTTTCAAAGGCATCTAAGTGGTCTCGGAGCCTAAATCCCATTTTCAGAATTAAATTATGCACTTCAGGGCCTGATTCCCATTGACTTTCGACTTTCAACTCTTTCACTGGCCCTCAGGCCCCTCCCCCAAGCCCCAAGATAAGACTTAGAAAATTCTGGATGCTGAACCACTGGAAGTTTCTCTCAGATGTTTCCCTTGCCAACAGGGCTCTCCATGCCTCTGAATGATCAAGCTATTAACAAATGAACACTGACATCCAGGAAAAAAAGGTACAAATATAGCTGTATATTTTTTTCATATATTTAGTCAACACGTATTATAAATCCATGCATTTTATCACACTATCCTTGGAATTTAGAATTTCTTCCACTGCTACAAAATTCAACACATTCTTGTGGCAAAATTCAGGAATCTCTGATGCCAAATTTGACAATACCTGAGGGAAAAAATAGACTAGCATTACCTTTTATTTAATTATGTAGTGCTTTACTCATGTTGCAAAACAAATTGTGAATGTGCAAATTTACTAGCCTTTGTGATATATAAGCCAGATTCATTCTACCTGTTGGACGGCCCCTCTATGAAAAGCCTGGCTGGAGAATTGAATATGGCAGTACAAACAGGCTTCAAGCTCAGAAGGTCAGATTAGATTATCACAATGGTCCCTTCTACCCTCAGAATGTACTAACTCAGAGGTACTGTTTGTCTAAGCAAGTGACTCAAGCTCTTCTATCTGCATAAGAGGAGTCTACAGGAATGACTTATAACTAGGTCTGGTCAACAATTTTCCACTGAAACTTGTTTTCAATGGAAAATTGTGTTTTTGACTAATTAAAAAGTACACAGAAAGAATCTGCTCCCATGGAAAAGTCTGATTTTCTGTCCAAAAACTGAATACCTGAGAACTGAAACATTTCAGTTTCCAGACAAAAACTGAAATATTTTGATGCTGAAATGCTGCCACAGTACCTCATGGGAATTATATTTCAGATGGCTTGTGCTCCCATTCTCCTCTGTGTGTCAGGATCCTCAGCCAGATTGCTTTTCCCATGATGCACCACAGACATGCAATTGCCACCATGAGAGACATAGTCCAACCAATGAAACCAGCCTATACAGGAGAAAGGGAGCACGAGGCACCCAAACTACAATCCCCATGAGATACCACAATGGCATTTCAAAATTTAAATATTTCAGTTCTCAGCCAAAATATTTTGGCTTTTGGTTTAAACTATTTGGTTTTCAATTTTTTGCCACAAACTCAAAATTTTCTGCTGAAAAATATCAAATTTCCAACCAGTTCTATTTATAATCAAGTGGAAAAGGTTGTGGTGTGATGAGAAATGGTCTGTGTGGATTCCTTTCCAGCGTTATATACAGAAACTGCCTGATTACATTTTTTCACCTATATGAGCCCGGATTAAGGAAAAATCCATACCTGTTCATGGAACAGCCTTTCATGAAAAAGCCAAAAGGTAGGCCCGTTCTTCTGAAACCTTCTCATCAGGTTTATTCAAGGTTTGATTCACTTGCTAACACAATTACTAAAACGACCCTTGTGTTGTGGGATATTAAAGCCCTGATGAAGCTGATGAACACTTCTTTTGAGACTTCTGTAAGCCTTAGTTTACTACACAAATGGTCATTTACCTGGTGGTAGTTCATGTACTGAGTGAGCTTCAGGTTCTAGTGACAAATTCACTCAACACTATATGTTTCAAGGATACACTGGTGCTATGGACATGTCTTAAATTACTTCCAAGAGTGGAGATGGAGCTCAACCTTCATAAACCAGCCATTTTTCCAACACTTTTCTACACCAGATGCCTATTCCTCAACAAGGCCCTTCTCCCACGTGTGATGTGAAAAGCTCCCGAGGTACTTATCTGGAACAGACTAAAGCATTTTGTTTCATTAGATAACAATGTAATGGGCTCTGCTCTGCTGCTACGAAAAGCAGCATGTCTAAATGGCTGATTGCATATCTCACTGCTACACTTTGACAGATCTGCAATTTGAAGGACATGTTGAGGTTTATTCCATTTGGAGAAGAACTTTAACTGCCAATCTCATATCTTTCTCTGCATAGGAGGTTTGCAAAGTAATCACATTTTCTTCTTTGCATTTAGTTCCTTATCCAAAATCTTTCCATTGACTTCAGTGGGTTTAGATCATTGCTTAGATTCTGTTTCTACAGAAAAAACCAGGTTCAACCTGTAGATGTTACAATAGCCTATTTTTCATTTTTGATACACTCAAACTCTCCCACCTTCTAGAGTTTTGTTTTATTCAGGATGTGTATTTTACTTGCCCTCCTCTCACATTTGTATAGGGACATCTTTTAATATCATTTGCATACAAGACAAATTCTTTTTCCTGTTATTATTGACAACGTTTGTCTCGTTTCTCAGATGTTACTTCTGCCTGAAGTATGTAAAGTTACAGAAAAAAGGGCACTTAATTTTAAAATGTCGTCTTAAAATATTAGGTGGGATCTGGCAGCTAAGAAAAAACTGCAAGGCAATTCAGCATTAAGTGGGATATTTCACCTTAGCTGACTCCATTTTATTGCAGCACATGTGTAATGCAAGATCACACTGGCCAGACGTATACTGAAACAAATCTGGACATGAGGGTGAGCTAAATTTAGAGCAGGAGCCCTAGATGTGCTTGTTTTCATTAATAGGAGTCAGATCACTAACATTTTTCACATTGCGGGGGGTTTTTTTGTAATTGATTAAATGTAATATAATGTAGCAAACTCCACTACAAGAAAAAAAGCGAAAATCTGTTTTGCAGTTTATGATGAAAGCTATTCAGCCTACCAATGACAGTAGAAAAGAGAGAAAAAATCACCAAGCACCAGATATTGTACATTGTTATATTCAGATTTGCTCTTGTTGAGTTTGAAATGTGCCAAGTAAAAAAATAGAAGGAAGCAGGTACTGATTCTGCACTAGAACATATTGTCACTGCTATAACTAACCCATGTTCACTGGAGCTGCCAATTATTCCCAAGTCACCTTTTTTTTTCCCTCCTCCCAAAGATTGATCTCCTGCTTGAGGCTCTTTCACACCCATGACTCTGAAGCATCCCTAGTGGCATGTTGGCTAATTAAGAGCAAAATCCATCTCTTGATGAAATAATGCTGCCACTGAAAAGGATGTCTATATTTAAAAAAAAATTCTTAATCAGGCTGGAAGGAGCAGCATCTTAACACTTGTATTAAGCACAGGAAAAAGGTCTATAGCTAGCAATTAACAATGATGAAAAGGACAGCGATTTAAAGCATATTGCCGTGACATTTTTATCAAACTAAATGAGTTCGCTAGGCCCAGCAGCTGCATATGCTTATTGTCATTTAGTGTTTGGACAGCAACCCATCAGCCACTGGGTATCAGGAGGTGCCGAATTTAATAAGTCATTTTGACACTGGTGTGAAACGAGTAAATCAGCATTCTGAGGAATGTGTTCACACTCTGAACAGACAGGCAGACATTCTAACCATGTGAGGTGACACCAATCAACAACAACAACAACAAAGAGAAGATGAAAGCCAGAAGAGGAAAGAGGCAGAGATACTACCCTGAAAAACGAGTTCTGTCCTATTTCTCAGTTTAGTTAGTTGGTATTTAAGAGGCAGATTTCTAACTAGCAAGGCTGAAATACAAAACACATTTTAGACAGTGTAAATCTCATTTATTATTTAATCCATACATGGATTATCTAAAATGAACTCAAATTAACGCCTTGGGAATCTTCAGAGACTTTGTGTTGTTCTAACAAAAATACAAAATACTTGCTGGGTGCACAGCTAAGCAGTTTTTAAACACAACATCTGCATTGTACACATTGCAGAGCTGAGCACTTCCTGCACAGGTCATTCTGACTGAAGCCCAAAGGAGTTTTGCCTGTAAGAGGACTTCAGGCTCAGGCTTTCCAAATCAAATTGCTGAAACCCTCGACCTTTCTCTCCCCCAGCTCCTCCCTTCTGTTCACCTCCCTCAGCAGATGATGTCTAAAATTTAGATTTCAAGGTCTTTAAAGCAAAAAATTATCAGCCTGTGTTTCCCATGAAGCACCAAACACACACAATGGAACACTATAAATTACTAAGAATAATGGGACATTGGAAAAGTGCATGCTGGAGAAAGAGTTCCATCACTCATTCATAGGGAGAGCATGTTCCTCCTGCGGCGACCTTACCCTGACCTCTCGCTGACTCCTTTGTGGCCTGTAATACTAATGGTGGCACAGACCAGCCATGCTACTAGGATTTGTGCACGCACAAATGGTGCCCTTCTTTGCCCTCTTCTTTTTGTGGCTGTCCTTGCCCGGATGCAATCTGGCCAAAGGTATCAAATAGGGAACAATGGAAGGGGCTATTAGACGCCAAGGCATAGGACAACTATGAAAACAATGGGCTTGATGGCTTATGATGTAGTCATGGTGGTTATGCAGACCCACATCTCTGACTGGCATGGGCTGAGTGGATGCATCAGGAGTGCAGAGAGGTCAGGTCACATGGTCTGGTGCTGGGGAGATGGATTTGGGGACGCGTGCCCTCATGAGCAGAGGAAGATGGTTCTTCAGAACTGCAATGGCTCTGATAAGGGTGTAAATTAAGTGATCCAGACAGATCCCAGTGGGTGTACATCAGCGTAGTAGTGACTTCAATAGAAGCATGCCAGTTTACAGCAGCTGAGGCTGTGGGCCACCATTTAGATGAGCAGCATGATCCCAATATTGAGTCCCAGTTTTCTCAGACCTCCTTTAACCCAAGCTGACGTTGAGTTACAGAACTTTGGACTATTGATCACATCCGTATTTCAAGTATATCCGTACCATACTCACTGAACTCGGAGTCCCGTCTCAGCAAGCCCTGGATTCAGTGTAAAACTCTTTCTCTTTCTAGCCCTTCTCCAAGGGCTCAATGCTGCAAACCCTTAGTTCTCTGCGTAGTCCCATTGACTAGGAGTAGGGGTGCTTATGTGATGAAGATTTATTGGATGAGGCTACTAGAGTCCATTGTCTCTCATATTCTCTCCCCCACCCTTTTTTTCCCACAGTCGCAGATCTCTTACTCCCTTCCAGCATCTCAGAAAGCTCTCCCTGCTGCCGAGTACTCTCTGTTCTCCCAGACCCACTCTTCTTCTCACTTTAATCCTTATTGAAAATGTTAACAACCAGCATGTAAAAAACCATACTTTTGTCTATAATTACAAAGAACAGTGATATGTTTGCAATACTTTAACAATGAGCTCCCATGAAATTTTCCCCCCGTAGCCTCTGAAATGTTTCATACACACACCTACCCCAGATGAGGGACTGGGGATTCTATTAATTTTTCCCCCCTTTAGGCAGAACCAAAGGGGGAGGCAACATACTTATCAAGAGACACATGGCTGGAAATGTTTATTTTTTGTTCCTAAAATGATATTTCAGTAGAGAAGAATGTTCATCTTGTGTCACTGAAATTGGAGAGGAAGACTTTATGAGGTCAGGGATGGGGATGGGGGTGGGAGGGCGGAGAGTACCAGCAACATGGGGCATTCTGGTTCATTTCAGTAGCAACAGAATGGTCTTCAGTTGAATGAAGTTTTATTTATAAGCCCCAGAAAGAAGTCAGCTGTGAAAGGGTGGGTACAACAGGGTCCAGAGGTGAGGTGACTCCACCAGGGGCGAGGGGAAATCATTCCATCTGCCCTTTCATTTGGTGGTGGAAATTTAACATTGTGCTACTGTGAATTTGCACTAGCCCACCACCAATACAAAAAAAAATAGAGGTTATGTCTGCTCTGTGGTGACATTAACGATAGTGCTTTTCATAAGAATAGAGGGTTTGAGCTTGGAATCCTTGGCCTAAATTCTCCAATCCCCCCCTTCCCCAACTTTATGGCATTTATCCACCAGTGTGTAAATGCCACTCAAATAAAAGTGGCATAATGATTTTGCTAGTATCCTTTTTTTAAGAGAAAGAGAAGACCAGAGAATATCACAGAGATCCAGGCTATCATCCCATAGAAAAAAGCCATCAATCTGAGATTCAGTCTTTGTTTTTTCATGCCACAGATATTAACTACGCTATTTATTCTGTATTAAAATTAAAGCTATTTGATTTACAGTCAGTATTTTTCAGAGGGAGGGGGTCTCAAGTTCTACACAGTCTGCAACAATTGGTGACAAGGCTATAATTTCTGCCAGTGGTACTCAAGTAACTTTAATCTCGATTCAGCCATCTCATGGTTCCCTAACTGAAAAGTATTTAATCTATCAAAGCAGTGCTTACATCAAACCTTGCAGTCCTGATTCCAAACTGTAACAGTTTACATGGCAAAATTTAGAATGTGTGGTACCCCCTGGAATGTGTAAAAGTCTCAATAAAAATTTTACTAGCTGAAATTATAATAGACTTTTACCTCTTTGATCTTTCTTCCCACACCCTGCCTGAGAGACCTCACAGTTGAGTGTGTGGGCTCCACATCTTTTCTCATCCTGTTGCTATGCTGCAAGAATAATAGTAGGCACCAAAAGGCAATTGGCCAAAGAGGAACAGGCTTTCCAAGTCTTTCATCCTTAGCTAATCTCTTTTCCTTCCATGAACTTACCTTGGCATTAACTCAATGCCCAAGAGGATAGTTCAACTCTACCAGTTTGATGAGAGGTTGATGCTAAGGCATCTTCTTGGTTAGCTGCCAAACTGTGCAGTAACAATGCACAGAGTTCACATCTCCCTCATGAAGAATAAGAGTTTTTCTGCCCAGTCATCGGTACTGCAAGTTTGCACAATGCTGCAGAGCATGAAATCCAATAGCATTCCTAAGCTTGAGTTACCAATGGAACTATGAAGTCGTGTTGTGAGTAACTGTTTCCAAAGGGACATTAGACAGCTTCGTTGAGGACCATAAACTTGGGAAGATGCGTTTGTGCAAATATAGCCCTATGCCTCCAATTGTAAAGAAAGTATAATACCACCAAGCAATCCTTAGAAACTGTACAAAGTTTGAAAATGCCAGTGTCCTTTTTCTTTTTCAGTAGCCCATCTTGTGCCTGCTTTCAAAAATGTTGAGCCCTCTTCCACAGGGCTCAGTTCTGCCACCCTTACTCAAAATGTGTGGCACTTTACAATGCAAGCAGCGGCACTGATTTCTATTCACAGAATGGAGTACTATTCAACATAAAGAAAGGTAGCAGAATCCCGGTCCTAAACAAGACTGGCCTTTTTGCATCTTCAAAGGTTACTGAACAACTTTATTTTGTACTTCTCCCATCCTGAGGTGATGGGATATGATATTCTGGATTATCCAAACATGTCCATCAATGTTTTCCCTTCATCTAAAATAAAAGTCATGGTTACTCTGTGGGAATGAAAAACTTCACACATGCAGAAACACGAGACAAGTCATAAAATGGCTATATTCTAGCACTGGAGTTTATTTTATAAAGCTAGTCCAACAGAGCATAGTGGATGATTTCTCTCTGAGACAAATTACTCAGATTAGGGGCTGTGGAATTCCACTTAAAGTGGGGGGCCTCTAGATTGCCCCCAATTTGACTCTCCCTCTTCCCCTCTCAGGCACTGCCACACACAAGCAGCACGATCCCCTTGGCCCAGGGGCCTCTACACCCACCCCCTCCATAGTTGAGCATTGCAATTGGGCACACGGGGTCACAGCATCACTCAGGTTTGGCCATCCAAAATGTTTTTGGGTCCTGCCCCAAGTGGTCCCCACCCCCAGCTCCCTTGCCTATGACTCAGGTCAATAGGAACCACAAAGCCACAGGAATGATGCAGCTCAAATTCATAACTGCCTATACAGGTCAGGTGTTAGATAGAGCAGTGCAAGTTAATGAGAAGCACACTGGTGACTTTGTTGCCCTTTGCTCATTTCCAGTGGAATTTTAAATACAGCCACTTTGGTCTCTCTTCTAACACCTCTCCTAAGTCAGCAGCATGTGGAGTCACCCGGCACCGAGGGTATGTCTACACTACAAAAAAAGACCCTTGGCAGCGAGTCTGAGAGCCTGGGTCAACTGGATCGGGCTTGAGCAACATGGCGAACAATAGTGTAAACATTGAGGCTTGGGCTACAGCCCAGGCTCTGAACCAAGCAAAGGGCGAGAGTCTGAGAGCCCAGGCTCCAGCCCCTGCTGGAACATCTATGCTGCTATTTTTAGTAAAGTAGTACAAGCCCTGCAGGTCCAAGTGAATTGACCCAGGCTCTGAAACTTGCTACTGTGGGGTCTTTTTTTTTTTTTTTTTTTGGCAGTGTAGACCTACCCAGAGTGACCGGATACTATTTACCCAGGCTTTATATCTTACTAAAAAGGTTATATCGGTAGCTTTTGATTTTGAAGGTGGCATATATTTCTGAAAAGCTAAATACATTGAATGAGTGATAGTGTTTCCTGTTCCAAACACCCTGCAGACATCTGTAAAAGTCTCCAAATATATGGTGGGGAAGAAGGTAATGAGTCAATTAACATTATTAGCAGAGGTAGAACAAATAAACTGCCTTATAAATTTTGCCTGACTCCCCATCCAAATTCATAATGGGTGAACTGACAGCACTGAAGTTGGATGCTAATCTCAACCAGGTATATCATATCTGGAAAAGTGCTTTTACAGCAAAGCATTTAAACGAGAGGCAGTGTTGTGTAGTGGCTTGGAGACAGAACTGAATCTCAGGAAACCTGGTTTCTAGCCCTACAACAACCTTGCAAATATGTGATGGGACAATCATCAAGGAGCGAGTTAGCCAAGGACTGATACAAAAGCCCTTTTAATTAATTCCATTAAAGATCTTTCATTTTAACTAACATCAAACCCCAAAGTAAAGCTAAAAAAATTAACCAACTGCAGAGTGCACATAGCAGAGCTAGTTTCATGCTTTCTTCTACCCCTATATTACAAAAATTAGAGCTGACTACTCTTACCTCAAAGGAGCACACTCAGTTTCACTTCTGGATTTCCTCTGTAAACAGTAGAGCCTTGTAACCAGACACCATTTTGCATTCTAGGGGAAAGTGTGCGCCAGCTGCTACTTATAGCCTCAGGCAGCACCACTTGGTGTTAGGAATGCAGCAAGGCAGTTCCCATTGACCCTAATAGGGAACTGCCCAATACTATTTTTGTTGCTTTTATCTGTGTGTTTGTAGTCTTTGTGTTTAATGGTTAACAAACACAAAAATCCACGCACAAAACAAAAATGGGGGATGATTGTGGTGGGGGGGGTGTGGGGGACAAAAAATAAAAAACCCTCAGCTTGAAAAGGTGGAGAGGCTGGATTGGCTGAAACCTAGAGGTGGGGAGAGCTACAGGCCTCTAATGCTGCTCTCCTGGTCCTAAGCATATAGTTTAAGGTGGGATTTAATTCTGCTCAATCCTTAGTTTGGAATGGGCAGGGTCTGTTTTTTCCATTCTGAACCAATGCCTAACCAGACTCCTGGTTGGAATAATTTAACTAGCGGCTGGAAACTATGTGTAAAGGGGGTTGATTTAATTTACTTTAGGCATGAGTTCTGTAAAACTAGGTCTTTGGATGGGTTGACTATGTATATAGTTATAATCTGAACCACTGTAAATCAAATTAATTTACATTAGATGGGATTTTTAAATTTAAAATACCCTATTCTGAAAGGTAGAATAGACTCCTGACTTTTCTGTCCTTCTACTGGTTTTAAGTGACTCTATGACCCATAATTCCATGCTACAGCTGTAGTGCCATACTATGGCTTCCCAAAACCTCCAAATATGGTAAAAGTGATTATGTGCAAAGGTTAGCCATAGTGAGTGAATATTATGTGTGCAGGGAGGTGCTGAACAATCTAGATGTAAATCTCTGACACTGGTGAAAACACTTTTGCAAGCTTTCATAAAAACAGTGACTTAGGTTTCCAATGGGTGTAAGGAAGTACCATTCTGCTGCAGTTAATGGAGTTTTCACTGCCTACCACAATGGTCAATTTAGCTCCCTATTTTTTAGTGGTTTGGAATTTTTCAAGTGTAGTAAACCATTCTTACTGCAGTGCTTTGTGGAGTCTGCTGTGCCTAGGTCTGGAGTCTTTTTTGGAGCTCTGCCTCACCTATATTGGGTGGAGTGGAGAGTAATTCTTTTGCTCTGAACTGTACTTTCTGAGTTCTGACAATCATTTAATACCACTTCTATGAGCTTCACTGTTTCTTCTCATAATTATTTATCTATTATTCAAGAGCAACACAAATTTACACAGCACTTTAGAAAGATATAAAGGCCAAGGCCAAGGTACATGACCAGATGAATTTTCAAACTTGAGTGACTAAAGAAAGGCACCAAAATTCTGATTTGGAGCAGTGTCTGGGGGTAAGAGGCTGCTGGGGCTGGAGCATGGGACATACTCCCTTCCTGTATGTGAGATAACAGTTCATCTGCAAGAAATTATGTAGATATTGTCTGTAGGAGATAAATATAGGGAGGCTCCACAAAAGAAGTGGGTTTTAAGAAAGGATTGAAAATAATAGGACTGTGTTTACCACATAGATAATGGGAAGCTGTTGCAAGAATAAGGAGTGGAACCAACAGTGGGAGGAGGAGATGAAAAAAAGTTGGGACGAAGGATCAAGAAAAGCGTAAGTACCAAGGAAGAAGAATGAGAACTTATGGTCTATCATAACAATTTGAAAAAGGGTGTGGGAAGAGTCAAGCAATGGTTCAGAATCATGTGATTCTCCCCAACAACATTCATAAACACATTTGTTCTGAGCATGCAGAGTTTCAACTGGCATGAAAAATCAAGGTAATTGCATGCATGCACAACAATGGGTCAGATTCACCATGACATCCTGGGCTGCTTTGTGCTGTCTTTGCCATGCAAAGTAACCATAAATTCACTTTAACTGGCTGGTTAAGTCTGAAGCATGACTACTTTGCCTCCTGGAGTCAGGGCCCAAGCATAATTTTTCCGGGCCCAGTACAATCTTATAACACGGGCCTTTTCCCCACACACATACCCATGGGGGTTGCAGCCTGGGCCAGGCCCAGGCCCCCCAGGGTCTCCGGGCCCTGGTAAAGTGTACCCTTTTTCCCCCCCATGTGGGGGCCCTGCCTGGAGCAGCATGAAGAAGCCAAATTGCATTGGACATTCTCTTGCATGCACGTTTGGGAGACACAGTTGCACATACCTAATTTTGTAACTCAGGCCATTTTCTGACCAGAAAGCATGAAATGGTCTAATCTCTAATTCTAAAACAATCTGGATCGTATGGTGATTTGTGCACTATAAGCAATGGAGACTGGAAGATATAAGTTTTATATCTCAAAATGCCGAATATTAACAAGTATCCAGCTAGAGTCAGATAGACAGGAAATCCGGTTCGCTGATGGCACCTCAGATGTATTAATATTGTAACAAGACCCATTATAGTTTGTTAGAATAACTACTTTGCACATTCATGTTGCTGTAGAAATGGTTCCTGTTCTGAGACGTATCACAAGCAGCAGCAACTGCTGTGAGAATATAAAAGCTGTAAGTCAAACTGAGGCTATTGAGAAAATGAGCAATAGAAAACTTGTTCCCAGACTATGTAGTTGCTGGTGCAGAATGGCTGGAATTTGTACTAATGTATGTTGTAAAATAAGGTTTAGAAACTAGAATGTACCTGGACACAGAAACTGACTCAGCTGTGTGACACCCAAAGACCCCTGACTTAATAAGGAAAGATGAGAACAAGATGAGAACATCTTTGCCCTATTCTGCAGTGGCCCAGAGATCACACAGGTGTCACCTTGACATTAGAGTACTGCAGCACAAGATTTTAAAACTTGTGATAATAATGTGTGTGTGCATTACTTCCCCTCAAATGTGTTAGATTTAATTAATAAGGTGTGTGTCTCCAATAGCAGGCATTAACCATTTGTGTGACCATTAGCCCTCTGTGGGGAGTCCAGCGAGAACTGTAAGTAAAGGAAATAATAGTATCACGTGAAGTCCCAGTATATATATTTTGCTCACTTTTACATGGAATAGTCAAAGAAGAGCCAAGGTTAATTTGATATATCAGCAATGATGCTTGGCTTTATACCATGCAAAGAGTTAGGATTAGAGAGTGGGGGCTTAGTTTAGTTTGTATCGCTCATAGCTAATATTTAAAAGGATTACTGAGGACTGATTCAAAGAAGAGGAAGAGGTGCCGTGTCTGAGTAGCGGAGGCTAGATGCATGAGACCTCTAGAGAAACTAAGGGACTGTGGAGAGGACTGCCTCTTGCTACATAAGTACACCGGGGTAGACAACACTGGAATGCAGGCGTATCAGGGGGAAGGGATGGCCATGACCTGACTCCACCTAGAAATGCATCTTTTGAGGACACTAATTTGTATGGCAACCTGGACCCAGACTATGCCTGGCTTCTCTGCATGTTGGGTTAGGATGATTTGCACTCTCTCCCACTGTAGCCAACCTACACAAGCCGATTCATTATGTGGCCCCAAATATGTAATGACACCCACCTGAGACTCCTGGTTTGATTAAATTTAAACGACAAAGGGTCCTTTGTTTAAATTGCCCACACAAACAAACATCTAAGAAGAGCACACAGTTTAAATTCAATTTGCTTGATCTCTGTAATATCACTCTGAATTTTTAGGTTCTGCTGTTGGCTGACAAGACAATTGTTAAGTAATTACACTGTCTTCATTCCAAGTGCAGTGGGATGTAGCAATAAGGGAATGTACAAATATTATAAGAATGAGCTGTTTGTCTGCTTTTCAAAAATTATCCAGACGTCCTGTATATTACAAAATAACTATCCAACTAAAAGAATAAGATGGCTGCAAAAGGCTTCACATCTTTATTTGCTTTTCTTATTTATGTCACTAATCCTGGGAGTTGGAATAACAGAGAATAACAGGATAATTGTGGCTGGCAGAGGAGAAAGAGGGCTCAGTCCTGGGGCTCCAGAGGCTGAGGCAGTGCAAAGCAGTTGGAAAGCTGTGGAAGAGGGGCAGCCAAGATTTTCCATTCACAGGGTAATGCTTGGGTTGTACAATGCTGTTCTAGCCAGCTGTACACATGTACATCCATTAGTATAAGGGAATTGGAGGCATGGCAGGTGCAAAAGGGGGCATAGTGGAGTGCATGATGCTTCACCAGATCCTTGTTCATGAAACCCTCTGACTGCAGTTGCCCTGGAGCTCTAAGTTACCACAAGGGGTCATTTTGGCCCCAGCCAATCCATGATCAGTTGAGCAGACAGGTGGCATTTGACCCACCTTCTCCATCATCATCACCACCACCACTGCCATGACCCCACCCAGCTGCTCTGAATGTAAGCTGTAGCAGGACATCTGACACACACTGACTCCCCTGACCAGATGCACTGGGGAAGTGAGAATCTATTCCAGAATAAATGAGACAATGTATTCTCAGTACTTCTGTGCACTGCTGGCAGTAAGACACTGCTTTCCTGACTCTAAAATTCACTATGGTTATGTGACTCCCATGATGCACTGTGACAGTTTAACCAAAGTGCATCACTGGAGATGTAGTCCAGCCTAGGGAAGACTGAGGACATGGAACAACAACTCCCATGAGGCACTGCAGCAGCTCAGACAGACACAGAATAGTATGGAACTGACCTGAAACAAAACATTTCAATTTGGCTCAGTAAACCCAAATGTTTCAGTTTGGTTCAACATGACCCAAAGGGAAACACGTCATTTTGATTTTCCCAATGGATATTAGAAAAATATTTCTGAAATTGCATTTTCCCTCCAAAAAACATTTTGATGGATAATTCCCAACCAGCTCTATTGCCCGGTGTTTTCTGTTGATTTGCTTTCTGTTTTTATGATTGTTTTGTGGATAATCAACCTCGGAGGAAAAGGCCTAGAACAGCCTGAAGCTAGAAGACCTATTTCTATTTCCAGGTCAGTCAAACTACCCACTAGCTTGCAATAATACATAGTATTTTGCTTCTTTTGTATTTTAATTGGTGTGTGTTTTATTTTGGTTGGTTGGTTATGAATGTTTAGTATAAAGTTGCACAGTGTCTTGATGCACGGGATAGTAAATTCTTCCCCACTCATATCTGATTTGATTGTATTATTAAGAACTAAACATGACTGCAGTTATATGTCTCTAAGTTTGGTTTTAGGGTCACCGCTGAAGTTGCTGGGAGCCATGGCTCTCAGCAACTTGCAGGATTGCGTTCTTAGTTAATTGGGACATTCAACAATATGATCCAGAGTTTTTTTATGGGTTTTACCTGTTTATTGTGGTTACACAATGTAAAAATACTAGTGTTTCGACGGCAGCTTCTGACACATGCTATACCCATAATCTAGCCTTTTGGATAACAGCTGTTGGGGAATATATTCAGATAAAACTTAATGTCATAATGGAAGGTTTATTGTAAAAATGTGATTACTTGATACACAGGGGTACATTTTTGGCTCAGTGTTTATGGGACTATGAGACTCACTCCCGTTTTTACTTATGCATCCTGCCTGAAGTCACAGTGGGCCAATTTTACAAAAGTAGCTGCTCACCTGTGCCAGTTTCAGCTCCCTGTAGAGGAACTCACACATGTCAAGTGGATCCACAGCAAGCAGATAGCCTGTTTGAGCACAAGGAGGGTGTCTTCAGACTGTTTGACTCCTGGGAAAGAGTGGGAGAAGCCTGCCAAAATGAAAGGCCCACCTCTTCAGATAAGAATGGGGCAACAGAGCTCAGGAATCTGCAAATTACAGGGAACACTGAATGAAAAAACTGGGATGGGAGTGAAGGCCATAGGTACAAAAGAAAGGAACTAGAAGGAGACATTGAGCAGAGAACCCCAGACTATGACACTGCTCCCTGAAGAAGTCCTAATAATCAGTGAATGCCACCCTGCCACTTACAGGCCTGAATGGACTAAGGAATGGAAAAGGGCCACACAGGAGCAGAAAACTCCCCTATCATGCTTCTTTGCTCCTGAAGTGATAGATGGCTGTCTTGGCCAGTGCCACGAGGCGGTTGATGAGGTCTAGGCTGACAAACCCTAGAAGGCTAAAGAGGATATGGTTGTGGTTAACACCATGGATATAGACAGTTCCACTCCCTGACCAGTCTGAAAGGAGCACAGTACATGTGGAAATTAACGACAGATGCACATTACATCTCCACAGAGGTGGACCTCATGTCATTAGAGTTAATTTATACAGTACAGCTCCAGCTCCTGCATTAGTTCAGCTCCTGCACCTGAGAATCTGGGCCATGTTGGTTTTAGTTACATTATAATTCTGGGCTTCCATTGTTTCATCTTCTCTTAAGAACCATCACAGCAGTTGGGAAAGCAAACTATATATCAGGAAAAGCATGCTATTCCACTCCACTCATTCAGAATATATTAATTATGCAATAGGCATTTGCAATATACAATATGATTGTGTAGTGTTAATATAATAACTTCAACTTGTTGCATTAGTTTCTACATTATAGTGGAGTTTTGAGATACATACTTTTGAGATGTACAGAACAGATGCAAAACTAGAAAACACAAGAGTGTTAATTTTTCAAAGCAGCATATTAATTTTTCTGACATCATCTTATGAATGACTGTAGCTGTTGCTAAAGCAACTTCTTCTTGGGCCAGATCCTCGGCTGATGTAAACTGTCTTCAATGGAGCTATGCTGATTTACAGCAGCCAAGGATCTGGCCCTATAATTGATTTTCACATCCTGCAACCGTCATATAACGTTGGTATTCTCCTTCCTAGCTTTGTCTGTGCATTTCTGTAAATGTACAAACTATGTCATGAGGCAGAAGGAAGTAGAGTAGATGGCGTCCGTCAAGACAGTTCTATAAAAGAAACAGAAAATAAGGCAAAGAAGTTGTGGAAAGCTGGAGAAACTGACTCAAATAACCAAGTCTCTCTATTCTCTCCTCCCAAGTTCTGGAAAAATCAGGGTTGTGAATTAAAGCACCTTCATCCCTCAAAGAACCTTTACACTGTGCAGCCCATATCATTGACTCTAGATGTACTATTGGGATAATTTTTCCCCCAACACTGTGCTGTTCTTGAACTTTCTTCAGTGTCTTAGCCATGTAGGGAATGATGGTGCATTCTTTGCACAGCCTCAATAATAACCCAATATTAGTTATTTTTACCCTGTTGTTTTCCTTCTACTCTCCTATAAGTCAAATAAAGTTGTCCTATCACTTGAGAAGCCTCTCCAAGTGTCAGATTTTGTTTTAATGGAGAGTTGCTACAATTTCTAATTCGCATTTTTTATGGCTCTTTGGATACAAGACTCTTAGTCATTTTGTGTAGCTTTTTTCAAAATTCAGCAGCTAAATTACTTCTGTTAGCTCCTAACATATCTCTTTTGTTAGAATACAGCAACAGAATTACTTTAAAACTGTACAAATATAGACAGCTTTGATCAGAAACACACGTCTGCCGTCATGTACCATTTGTCAGGACATAATCTTGGTTCTGCTTCTTCTCAGCTCTAAATATATTACATATATATAATTCCTTATAAATAACATTTCCTATTATCTTTGTTGCAATGTCTTTCAAAACCAATTGTTAACCAAATTTTGGTGCTTTATTTAAATTTTTTTCCCAAAAATCAGGGAAGAACAGGAAAATAAACCCCCAAAGAACAGAAAGATAAAGGAATAGAAGGGGAGGGATAGAAGAGGAAGGAAGGAGGGTACGGTGGGGAAAGAATAGTGACATCTCAGTTTCCATCCACTAGGAATTAATCAAAGCTTTCTAAAAGGTTCTATTTAAAATTACTCACTGGAGTATAGATCTTATTTTGAGATACAAACATAACCAAGAGGTTGAAAAACCAGAAAAGGTTCAGAAAAGAGCTGCAAGAATGACCTGAGGGCTGGAAAACCTGTCTTTCAGTGACAGACTAAAATAAGCTCACTCTGTTTAGTTTATCCCACAGAATGTTAAGAGCTGACTTAATCACAATCTAAAGATTTCTGATAGTAGAGGTGTGGTGTACTGAGGACTATGTTGGAATTGCAAGCTTTCACTTTACGAATGGAGGATTGGGGGGCACCATTCCTAGTTTTGCTGGGGGCTCTGTAGGGAAGCATGTGAGATCACAGTCAGTCTGAAGCAACGCAATCTAGAGTAAGGTAGATTGAGCTATGCCTCTGTTTTAAGGAGCAGGCTGCAGCTTTGTCTCTATTTTTGAGTTCTTATTTGCTACCATTCCAAATTCTAAGAAATAAAATAGTGTTACATTGCAACCTACCATCAAAAGTACTTTATGTTTTTATCTAATTTCTCTGTGTGTATGCTGTGAATATAACAGGAGGACTCTTTAGCCTTAGCAAACAAAGCTGGAACAAGATCCAGCATCTGGAAGCAGAAGGTAGACAAAATCAGAGTGAAAAAAGGTACACATTTTAATAGAAAAGGTAACTAACCATTGAACAACCTGGGGATGTGGTGGATACCTCATAATTTGAAGTCTTCAAATCAAGAATCTTGAAGATATCCTTTATCTCAACCAGAAGCTATGGGCTTGATGCACGCATCACATGGTGAAATTCTGTAACCTGGGTTCTGCAGGAGGTCAGAGTAGGTAATCATCATAGTCTTTTCTGGCTTTAAAATCAACTATCTTTAAGGATCTCCAGATAGGTGGGAGCTGCTGAAGATACATAGAAAATAACATTAATGTATGCATTCATGGCAGCAAATAGCTAGCGGCTCCACTAGTAAATTCAGTAATCAGAATAAAGTGTTTCTTTGATATATTGAACAGTACAAACCTTTTCACAAATCAGCTTCATGTAACTATTCAAAGTACACATTAACTAGACTTATTTACTACAGTATTAAAGTAGTTCTCAACTGGTGAACTGTGACTTATAAAGCACTTCCAGGAGGTCTTCAATGTTGCTTCTGTCACAATGGTTAAGCATTGATCAGCTTCCTGTCAACTGCAACACACTTGTTAGTTTCCTTAGAGTTTCCACAGGTTTTTTTATGCCCATCTGAAATAAAAAGTCAACATCCTGATGAGATCTGTGTGGGTGTTTCTTTCATGTAAATTCTGCCATGATCAAATTTGTGGCTATTACCAAAATGGAAGGGGCACAAATTGCACACAAACAAGTTGTAAAGTGACCTGGAGGGGTAAGGGCAGTCTGACCTGCAGCAGGCAATGGGAGAAGATTTAGTATTAATAAATGTAAAGTACTTCACCCAGGAAGAAGCAATCAGCATGAACACATATTGCGGGGATACAGCCATGCAGCAGCACCCATTACGTTAAGATTAGTTTATTTTCTCCCTGTTGCTCATTACTGTCCTAATATTATTTCCCCATGCAGCCAAGCACTTGACTTACCCTTCACAGATTGGAAGAAGTGCTGTGAGATCAGGATTGGATCCCCTGGAGGGGATTTCCAGTTGAAGAAGTGGTCTGCAATAGAGAAACCATTTGAGAACCATTGCAAGATTATATCACTTCCAACATAGCAACAGAATTTCTACATAACACAATTTTTAGGGCTCAATATTGGAAGGACTGTATTCCGTCTTCACACCTAGACTGTGGCCTCCCTTGCTTTTAAATTGACAAGAAAGGGATCTAGGTGCACAAAGTGTCATCTGTACAAGTTGCATCATGCTACTACAATAGCTCTGGATGGAAAGAGGGCGGGGCTCTAGCGTAGGGTGTGCTAACACAAGCCTTTTTTAAATGGTGTGATTCCCATTCTGGTTAGGCAACTTCAGGGGACAGAAATTCACAACTAAGAAAATTAAATTCTTTATAATTGTCTTAATCACTCCAGGAATGCCTGTAATCCCTTTTATTACTACTATAATGCCACACCCATTTGGAAGGTTTAGGACCCAAGATCCTACAGAGGAATATGCCACACAGGAAAATAGTTTTGAACTGGGTAAAAGTACACGTTTTGATAAAATTATGGCCTGCTTGTCAGGCATTTATTTTTGGGAGGAGACTTGACATGTCAGAAACTGGGACCAAAGCCTCATTACTTACAGTCTTTTTAGGAACAGGATTGCTGAAATCAATCTTATTGGCACAGCACTGGAACTGATTTTCTTCTTTTGATCTGAGACGGCCCCCGTTGCCCTGGTATCTGAGCACATCACAATCTTTAATGTATTTATCCTCAAAACTCCTCTGAGCTATTATAAAATGAGAAATTGAAGAACAAAGAAACTGTGTGACTTGCTTAAAGTCACATAGGAAGTCTGTGGCAGCATAAGGAATTAAAGTGGGCTCTTCTGAGATTGTGGTGCACCTACCTAATCACTGGACCATTCTTTCTCTAGTAAATGCTACCTAGAATCAATTCTAGGATCTACAAATGGCACACACTGTTGTCCCAGCCTTAAAATAAGAATTCCAGTCATAAATCTCTGTGTGTCTCAGCTTCCTCTTCTGTAAAATGGGGACAATCTCTCCATCACCATAGGGCTGTTTGTAAATTCTTTGGAATCCTGGGATGCAAAGTGCTATGTGGACCTAATCCTGATCCCTTTAAAGTCAGTGGTGAAGTTCTCCTGGACTTCAGTGATGCATAACTGGACTGAATACAAGTCAAGTGCTATTACTCATCAGATTTGGGCATATAAGTGATATTTCTACAGGGCTAAATCCTAACCTCCTTACTTAGGGCCAGACTGTGCATGCTTTAGTCACACTGATGGGTAGGAGCCTCATTAAAGTGAATGCAACTACTCACATGAGTAGCTTAGTGTTCTTCAGTGTGACTAGGGGATTCACAGTCTGGCTCTCAGTGCTTAGTAAGGCAAAACTCCCACTGAACACAATTGGCCACTCATTCATTTCTGAATCTGTTTCAAGGTTCTGGTCCTAATCTGTAAAGACTTTAATCAGGCAAATTCTAGCCATCTTAAAAGATGGGCTTTCTCCCCACACTTCACCTGTGGCAGGTACAAGCCACAAAGACATCATGGCCAATAGTGCCCAGAATGTAATGTAAATCTGCCTATTTAGCACAGAGGTCAGAGTGTTCTCAGGAGGTGGCCCCCAACTATGGAACTTCTTACCGCTAGTGGTTGTGATGAGCTGGACCCTTGCTATTTTTAGGGCACAATGAAGGACTGCAGGATTTTACCCCCAGACTTTTAGATGCTACTCCTAATTGTATGAGATCAGCCATCACTGACCATAGCCCTTAAGAACAGAAGCACAGAATACCAACAGCCCGATGGTATATGAAGAGCTATCTCGGCATACACAATAGTAATATTCAGAAACAGTGGGAAGTTTCTCTGATCTGGGTAAGCTATGCAGGACCTGCTTTGCACTGCACTGAGATAAGAGAGCTGTTGGGTGCAGCCTTTAAACTGCTCTATTTTATGCCTGCCTGTTCACAGCTCCAATAAGCTATTCCAGCAGCAGCTGGAAATCAGATGGATGCAGCTGCATCCCAGTCACACACCTCTCTCCAGTACATCCCTTAAGTCAAGCACTAGGACAAGGTGCTAGAAATGTCACTACAATGACCCTCTACCACCAGAAGATCCCCTAGGCAAAAGGACTAGTGTAAAGGGGCCATAAAGCCTCCTAGGCTAGTGTCTTTTTGTTGCAAGTTGGAGATACATCATATAAACACAAGTGCCCCTTTTATTCAGCCTAGCTAAGAACAAAGATTCAGAGCATACTAACTGGATCTCAACTGCAGAACAGTGGGCACTAGGGTGAAATCCTGGTCCCGCTGACATCAATGGGAATTCACTGTAGGTTCTGTCCAAGTCTTTCTGTGCACAGTTGCAAAGAATACTTTGAATATTTTGCAGTTCAACATCAGTAAACTCAGCTTCTTGGAGGAATTAGACAAAAGTGTTTGTGAAGCGTTTTAGTTTGACAGTTCAAGGATTTTAGTTTGGCAGGGTTGAGAAGTAAATGGCTCCTACCTGCTTAGGAAGCAAGAACCTGAACTTTCCTCGGAGCTCAGTTCTGGAAAGGGTATAACATGCTACCATGTATCCCCTAACCTGACCCACCAAAAGCCTCATTTCATCTACCAAAAGACGGTGTCTCCTCCTCCCTTTCTCAATATTCTCAGTAAATTGGCCTAAAGACACCTATGAGTAATTTCACCATCTCTGAGTATGCAGAACAGGGCATCAGCCACACAGAGCTGCAGAGCAAGTGGGGCCACTAGAGGACAGATTAAATTTCTTTTACTTTGGGGATGGAGAGAGGACAATGGATAAATTTTGGAATGGGAGGTACGTACTGAGGCACAGACCCTCAGCTGGTGTAAATCAGCCCCATTGACGGGAAAGGAGCGACACCATTTTAACCCATCTGAGGAGCTGGCCCTAATTTTTTGTGTCTCATGGGGTTGAGTAAAATTGCCCAAGTACCTGTTTTGGGGTTGCCTTTCTGAAGAATTGAGATATTCATTACAACAAGAAGTTCAAATACTGCAATCCCCAATAAATCAACATGCCAGGATGCCTATAATTCTTAATTAATGCTTTGAGGTTCTGCTTCCCATCCCACTCCCACCATTTTTGGAAAAGAACCACACTGGGAACCGTATTCCCTGCTGATATAAATTAGTGTAGTTCCATTGAAGTTAATGGAATTGTGCCAATTTACAACAGCTGAGAATTTGACTCTGGGCTGTTTCTGTTCTTACTTGCACCACTTTTACACTGGATTGTAAAACCAGTGTAGTTACACCAAATACTGGTGTGCAAGCAGATTCAGAAATTATATAGCTAGGTCTTCTATAGCACTTTTTATCCATAGATCTCATAGCACTTTACAAAACAGGTCAGTATCATTATCCCTGCTTTATAGATGGGGAAACTGAGACAGAGAAATGTCTCATCTCAGGTCACCCAGAACACCAGAGACAGAACCAGGAATTGATCCTAGCTCGACAGCCCCCTAGTCAAGTGCCATCTCCAGTATGAAACCTTTTTGTATTTCCTCTTCACATGGGGACATGGTCACTATAGGTCTGAGAAATTAATTAGCGTTAAAAGCACGACTTCAACCTTACCAATTTCACTACATGTTTATAAGCAATGACTTTACCAAGTGTTTTTTATTTCTGTATAGTTTAATACCTACTATGTCTAGGGAGTGATACTTTTGTTTTAATCTACACTAAACACTAGAATGTTGGACAAGTGAAGCATTTGATGATGATGATAATGAGTAGCCCATTAAAGGTAATTTTTTAAAAAGTTAATGAGCTCTCACTAAGGGACAGACGTACTGTAAGGAAAAATGTTTGCATAAAGAATATAACCTTTGAGCTTTTTATTTTACTTTATAGGGATGCTATAAAACTTTTTAATATGCTCTCAATTAATCCAACAAAGTAGACAAGGCTTGAATTTTATTTTTGTCCTTGTTTTGCTACAGTAAGAAACAGAAGTCTAGTTTCCTAAGGAATGTAACTGATATATATGAATTAATCAGCTGTCTTTACGTCCCTGTTCTTTATTGAAAGTCCAGGGATTCAATTTTTTTAGTTTTTTCTTAATTAAAGAAACTCAGCAACCAAGTGATTTATTGATAATGAATCTTGCCATTCGTTTAGTTGTGCGGTCACTTTTGGCCACGATCTGAATTTACCAACATAAATAAAGCTTCCCAGTGACTAAAGAAAGTTAAAGTAGCAATAAATTAAGCCCACCAAGTACACTTGGTTAAACCCTTAGCCAACATAAATACAAGAATGCCTTTTGCTGTGATATGCTTGGTACAATGACATCATACGTTTCCAAACAGAACATCACGACCACAGCCAAAAACATAGCACAATTCCCTTAAATGAATCAAATTGCAAGAGTCTAGACTTTGTTGCAATGATTGTTCCACTTCTGGCTTCCCTGCCCTCTGCTCTCAAGTGACCACATGATAGAATAATCTATATGTTGATCTCAATGTTGCATTTGCGGTATGATTACATTTTGGCAGGGGCATGTTACTGTTTTTCTCACCCCATAAGAATGTTTTGAAGGTTACTGAAAATTCAGCACTTGTCAGCTGAGGGCCAAATTGTGCCCTCACTGTGCTGAACTAACTGCTCTGTGGGAAGCAACGAGAGAAGAAGGGCCACGTCCAGAAACGTCCTCAATGCTCAGAGCAGGATGGCTCAAAGGGGCCCACAAGGGGAATATGCTTCCTGCTCCTTCACAGCCTGTCCACACTGGGGAAATGTTCTAAATGGTGTTAATACTGGTTAGAGCAGTGCTGTAGACCCAGTTGAAAGCAGTCAGGCCTGTTTGCAATTAGTTGCTTTCAAAACTATTAGGTGACACCAGTTCAGTGAAAAACTGGTCAAGCTACCGTCACCATCTAAAACTGGATCTACACAACACCTCTAATTGCTTTTAAATTGATTAGTAAATTCCCCTTAAAGCAAAACTGGCCCCGTGTTGCACTACTGCACAAGGGGCTGCTCCCACGCCCCCAACAGGAGCACCACACGACAAACCCTCTGGGCTTGTTTAGAAGCTAGAGGTCAGATGCACCTAGCACACCTGCCAGACCACCATAGCCCCAGGGGAGTGAGCTCAGCTTACTTACTCATGATGTGCTTTGTAGCAGATGCTTGGGTGGGAAATATTGCTCCCTTCTGGAGCGCTAGTGAGCAGCATTTCAGACAGCATTGCTCCTAGGACACTCTGAGGCACACTGTCTCTCACAGACAGGCAGGGTCTGGGATACAATGGTGCACGTGCTTCTGTCCCACTGCTCCCCACTTGTACACCTCAAAAGGGCAAGGGCAGTGGTGTGTGCTGCCCACTAGTGCCTGCCTCCAAGTTGGCAAACCTCATCCCCTCAGGCATTGTGCACTGACAGACATATGAGCTGCTTCTATTACGTTGTGCTGGAGAGAGGTAGACTGGAATCCTGCCCAGCTTTGGGGAAAAGGGGCACTCTCTTCTCCTTCCCGTCAGTGCACCCACTTGGCACAGGCCAGGACTTTACCCAGAGCCTTGGTTTGCTCCTGACAAATAGGAATCTTGGGTTCATTTTCTCTTTATTCTCCCATAACACTTACTTTACCAAATAACATAAAACAACTAAATGCCTTAATGTAACAAGGATTCAAACATATAATTGTGCCATGGACATCATATTGATCCAGGAACGAGCAAAGGATGAAAGAGAGAGCAGAGACCTTTCTGATCCCGTGTGCACGACACAGAATTAAAAAAAGAAGAAAACTTAATCATTAATTGGTGAAGCCATAAAAGGGGCAGTAAGACTTTTGCCTCAAATGGCTTTACACTGGCTGTATAATTTTATGTCACCTTTTATTTATGTTGTCATAATTAAAGTTGTGTTGAAAGATGAGCAGCATCAGAGGAGAACAGCATAAAGACAATTCCCTGGAGGACTTCCAAACAGATTATATTTTAAATGTATTTTAAAAACAGAGAAATAAAATGAATTCGCTCATAAACCAGCTTCCTCTCCTCATTCTTTTAGACCTATGAAGACTTGCTATCTGCAACATGTCAATATTAAGGATGAAAGGGACATCAAATTCTTTTTACTTTCTTTTTATTATACTTTTTTGAAAGATCAGCAAGCATTGGAACAACAACCCTATAAGGCCAATCAGCACAAAGCTCATTAAGCATAATGCAAAAGACACGTTCTATTTTTAATTGTCAGTTTCAAACAATGCAATGTAAAGAACCTGGCTTTTGAGTTTTTGAAGCCATCAGAGTATGGATGTGAGAGAATTAAAAATAAACAGAAGAAAGAATTGCAAATACAAGGAGAGAACCTAAAAAAGGGCTCAAAGGGGTCTGCAAAAAAAACCCACCTTTTTTTTTATTATATCTGAATGCATTTCAACCTTTATTTTGACTTGCTTCTCAAAGCCGTGTAAGGTTGTTTATAGAGACAATTTGTTAATAAATATGCAATTCTACTCTGCTTATAGAATGTTAGAAACTGTAACATATATACAACACTTACTTATGTTTAAGTAACAATCAGATTGTGTATTATTTGAGCAGCCTAAGCATTCAAGTCCACTTTACACCATTATGGAACAGACTAAACAAACCCGACCTCCAGGATGACCCCCAAAGGATCCCAAAAGATTGAAAACACATAGTAGGCAGCTACCATGAGACTTTTATGGCCTGGTAATGGCATGCAAATGACACTGTGTCTCTGTAATGTAGCCAAACTCTGGTGTTGTATATGAGAGTAATTTCCTCAAGAATTTGGGGAAAATGTGATACTTTTCCTTTTATGTATGAAATTCACAACATCTCAGACATTTACTGGCTGACTACATTTAAAGCATTGACAAACGTATTACCAGCCCATACTATCACATTTAGCAGTATTCCTTGAACTCTCTCTCTCATTAAATGGAATAGGCATGTATCTTCGTAGTGTGCAAGAAGAGGTTGCCACCTAATTTTACTGCCTGGGCCGAGGTTTGTGTTACCACAAATCACTTTCTGAGAAGAAGAAACTGGAAAATTGGATTCTATGAACCCACGAGAACAATGGTTCTCTGCAGCTGTCACCATAAAGGCTTTTTTGTTAAAACACTAGGTGCCAGATCCTGAGCTAGTGGGAATCAGTGTAACACCATTGATTTACACCAGCTGAGGACCTGGCCCTTTGTGATCGCTTATGATCTTGTTAACAGCAAAATACCTGGCTGCAGTAAGTAGGCTACATGTACAATGGCTCTGTAATTTGATCTCTCTATTGTTAGCATCCAACCTGAAATGCAGGTCACCTCAAACCCCCAACTTAGACTGAATTAAGCAGGCTTGCTCCACACGTCAATTTCACTGGTTTAACTAATTAGGTACAACATCAAATCCTTAGCTGGGCCTGTGAAACTTCTGCATATAGATACATCCTAAATCAGATTATCTGTGCCTCCTGAGCATTGTTTGATGGAGGAATGGAGAGGGGTAAAAGTGACATTAATTCGCCCTTATGTCTCCTTGTATTCCCAAGCTGCCTGGGGACCTAGGCATAAACCAGAGTCCTAGCATAAAATCAGAGTAGCCTCAACATGGTTGCAACCTGTGCTTAGAAGCACCAGCCCTGTACTGACCACTCCACAACAGAGAAAAGCCAAAGCACAGAATGATTTGACTATGCTCTTGCCCACATTTCCTACTAGAGATCACAATCCGGAGGGATTGTTTTTAGACCATCGTATAACAGCATGACAGGGAAGGATTTTTTTCCACCTCCATCTGGCCAGGAGATTGTTACTGTTTATTTTGGACCTTCCTAACATCATCTATGCTTTTATCACCTCACTGCTAGATTACTGCAATGTACTCTACATGGGAAGTCACCGTAGATAAAACCAGCTGAAGCTGGTGCAGAATGCAATGAGCCTTTTATTACACAGTATTCTTGGCAGGTGTACATAACGCCAATGTTCCATGATCTAAACATGAAGGTCCTTCCATGTTATGGGGCACCAGACATTGGTGGACGAATGCATTTGAAACCTCGTCTTCATGAACGCTCAGTCTGCAGCAAGCTGGGGTGTAAATCTACCCTGCAGTAAGTGTCCATGTGGACCCGCTAGCAGACACTAGAAGTTCCACAGTGCACTGCAACAGCAGTAAATTAAAGCATACTAGGAAACTCTTCGTGCACGGCAGCAGAGCCAACGTGAACAGTTCGTGCACAACAGGCTATGGCGGGGTAGATTCACACCCCAGCTTGCTGCATACTAAGTGGTTGTGTAGACAAGCTCTTATATAGCTAGAGACTGTAGGCAACCAATATAAATCCGCAAAGCTCCACTAGATTTACACCAGCGAAGAATCTAGCCCAATGATTTATGAATCTTTCTATTACAGTAATATGTTTAAAGGATGACATTTTTAAAATGTTGACAATTGTAACTGAGCAGAGTTAATTAAAACATCTCTTTTGTAATACATTTAGATAAAGAAGGGGATTCATTAATAAAGTACATCTATTCTCCCCTTGATACTGATTTTTTGTGTTAACGAGAGCTATACATGAGTACTAAGGGGAGAACAAATTGTTAGTCCCTTGTTTTATTTTACAGAGTCCAATACTGTGATCTTTAAAGTCATTTGCAAGACTATATATAACCAACATAGCAGTCCCCACCCAAAAAGAAAATCATACCATCAATAAACTGCACCTTTTCTTCCAATATATATAATTACAAACCTAAAGGTTTTTTTTTCCTTTGCAGTTTCATCCCCTTCTAAGGAATTAAGTCATGCATACTGCATGAAAATAGGACCACAGGCTGGCCTCTACAAGCTGCTAATTGAAAACCTTGTCAGAAGTAGGAGGAAGTGGCAAGGAACTTGGCAGGACCTCGCTCTTTTCATGCAGTACTTGGTTGTCAGTACTTATGAATGGCAGTACTACAGCACTTTGCAGAGGTTTACAAGTCATGCCAGTACTGTCTCTGCAATAACAGAACAACATGTTCTTCCCTGCAAATGTAATAAGAGGAATATTTATATATTAAAGGCCACATCCGGCATTCCTCACCCAGGCAAAACTCCCATTGGTGTTTGAGTGGAGAGGATTAGCCCTAAAAACATAATTATTTGTGAGCTGCCTACCTTAAAATATATTTGCTATTTAAGACTATTAAGTACAGACTGATATTATGATGACAGCTGCATTCTTTAAAACCCCATATATTATTCTAAGATTTCCATCAAGAGCAAAGGATGTTCCTGAGTATATTAAATCATGTTAAGAAAATAAAAATATGTTAAGTGAAAGAACTATGGGCCTGATCTGACTGTCTTTACTCATCTGAATAGTCCCAGTGGCATCAAAGCCCTGCTCACATAGAACTGGAGGATCAAACCCTATGGTTAGGACTAGGTCCCATTAAGAATTACTACAAATTGCCTGATATGAAATGCTTACATTATGAAAACCATGATGATTTTGCATCTGTTAATTAGGATAATGACTAATATATTCAGGCAGTAGACGTGACAGCTGTCTGTATGTTTTTAGGGGCATATATTTTTAGATGCCATTTACTCTACATCCAAACACATTAACTACTAAATTCTGTTGAAATGATACAACAACACAGAGGCTTAGAGATGCAGGTTAAATTCCTTTTTATTTCTGACTGCTTCACCCAGTTACATCACTTTTGTCTCGTTATTCCAAAGCTTCCATACATCTGCCACTCAGATC
This sequence comes from Emydura macquarii macquarii, assembly GCF_026122565.2. Taxonomy (NCBI): domain Eukaryota; kingdom Metazoa; phylum Chordata; order Testudines; family Chelidae; genus Emydura; species Emydura macquarii. Next base: position 39,340,646 of record NW_027132813.1, on the reverse strand, counting down.
CTCAGTTAAGTGATATGGTAAAGGGAAATTGCTAATATCAGCGTGAAACAAAATAAAACTGAACTCAAGAGTCCAGAACGTCAATGTTTAAATAGAGAACACATAGCCTCCTGCTCCATTTTAACTAGTTTAATCACTTACTGACCAAGCAGGGCTAATAACGGTTAAGGAATATGTGTTTTTACTTTTCTCCCGTGTTTGAGCATTGAAGATTTGCAAGACGAACTCCAATTTTAAGACAAAAGTCGCCCCATTAAATCTTAACAGATGTTGCTCCAGTTTAGAAGATTAAGAAAGATTTCAGCATCAAAAATCAAAGAAAATATTCTATGACCTTAAAAAAGGATAAAACACAAAGCTCTAAACAAACCAAAAGTCCACTTTGACAGCTGCATCTGACTGAATTGATGAGGTGCTATTGATGTTTGGATTAAACTATGCCTCTGTGATCAAGTACTCAAACATGGGATAAAAGAGGAATATATTCTTTAATCCTACCAACTAATTTTGTGTAGGCAATGGTTGCAGAAAGCAGTGGTTACAGAACAAATGTTGGAAGTGGCTTCGCTTTTGCTTATTGACAAAGCTATTTTTATTTCATTAATTCACCAAGTATACTATCAGCTTTTAAACTAACATGGAGAAATCTATACAAGACACAGTATTCTCCACAAACAAATCACTGAAAATTTCAAAGTCATTAAAGACAGGATCAATAGGATATGATCCTGAAGGGCTAGGATGATGCTACGTTAAAATGTAATAGAAAAATTAGATATCGATTTTTTAATATAATCTTGATAAAGTAAACAACATCGGGGATTCCAATTCTGTTTTTAGAACATGTCTATTTTCCAAAATAGGAAAGGGTTAAGAGACAGTTAAGTCACTGGTTAATTACTGTCTTCATCTATCACTGTATAACCCTAGAAACCTGTCTGCATGATTCTTCTCTCTTCAAAGGCAATGTCAACTGTACTTTCCAACACAGGGAACACTTAAATAAACATGTGTTTCAAATCCTACTTTACAAGAAATCAAGATGGGAGAAAGTCTTTAAAATACTACTAGTCAGGCCTTGGCCTGGACTTTCATTTACACTAAGGCCAAAGCAACATAAAAGAGCCTCGGAGTAAATGAGAATTAGGCCTTTGGTGTTCTGGCATTAGTGCTGTGCCCACTGGCCCAGAAAACCCACATGGGAATGGTGGAGTTCTGGTACATCATGGAGAGGACATTCCAAGTAGTAGGGGATAGAGGCTGACTGCTTGCAGCAAGCCAATCCAGCAGGTGACATTGGCCTTGCCCCTAGACAGGCCACTTATCATCCTACCCAGTTTAATAGCAAACCATTAGCCACATCAGTCTCCCAGGAGGAAAGTTCAGTGTTGAGAAGTATTGGCTCCCAGAAGGAAGGGCTGAAGGTTCCCTGCTACCCAGATCCGGATCAACCATTTCTGAACCAGGCATAGCAAGAGTTAGAATCCACAATCAGATGCTTTGCTAGACTTACAGCACACCCACAAATACATAAGAACGATAGAACATGTTGTGTAGAATTCAAAAGTATACATATAGCATGATTTACTAGAAAAAGATGTAATTTCAGCTAAACAGTTTCCAGTAGTAAATATTTACCATCAACTTGCTCATATGTTATGCTTAAACTATAGGGAATATGTGCTGCAGGTACAGGGGCATCAAAGTGCTCAGTAAAGACCAGTAGCCACTTGCAGTACAAACGCCTAAGGGGGAAATCCTGGCTCCACTGAAGTCAATGGCAAAATTCGCATTGACTTCAATAGGGTCCAGACTTCACCCCAATGAGTTAAAACAGCCCTTTATGCCCCCTCTATTTTTTTTTTTTTTAACCAACTGCAGTCTCTATATGATTGAGGATCATCCACTCCTAGATCAAGGTCTGCACATTTTAATTGTGTTATGGGTATCTGAGAAGAAGAAGAAAGCTTTAAACCTATGAGACTCATTCATCCAACGTGCTGAGCACCCTCAATTTGCACTAATTTCTGTGAGATTTCAAGATCATTTAGCACTTTGCAGGATTAGGCCCATGTTAACTAAAACCAGCTGGCTCTGCATTCAGGAGAGGCAAGAGAAGTGATATGTGATATTATGAACATAAAAGAAATGGACATTAGAGAATGTTCACTAGCCTCACCTAACTCAACAATACAAGAGGAGGTATGTTCCCAGATTTGGGATAGGATAGACTGTTGTTATACCTGTTCAAGCAGCCATCCGTGTACAAGGTCTGATATATCTGGGAATGAAATGAATCTAATGCATGTCTTACACTTCTATTATTTTGGTTTATTTTTGTGTTCATTTGTATTTTTAGCATATACGTACATATACCACTGTAAAAACAACGAGAGTTCTGTGGCACTTTAAAGACTAACAAATTTAATATTTTCAGGCATAAGCTTTTGAGAGACTTCAGCTCTCTTCTTCAGATGCAGTAATACAGAAAATAGGTAACACAGAGGCATCTTATAGATATCCAGGTGCACTGAGAACGATGGGGGAGGTGGAGTCCGGTACTTAAGACCTAATGACGACCATTGAGTAGGAGGTGAGAATGGGTGAGCAAAGTAATTTACCTTCGGTAGTGAGATAGCCACTCCAAGTCTCTGTTTAAACCCAGTTTGAATGTGTCAAGTTAGAGAGCTGAAGTCTCTCGAAAGCTTATGCCTGCAAATATTACATTTGTTAGTCTTTAAAGTGTCACAGAACTCTCGTTGTTTTTGCTGTATACAGACTAACAAGGCTACCCCTCTGGAAATATACCACTGTGACTGTCAAGTATTAAATCACAGAATTCATGATGTAATGAAACATATACATAGAAATAGATCTTTATATACAACTATTTTTCACTCTTCTTTCTGCATTGTTGAAATAATATAAAGAATATTAACAAAAGAATTAGAACTTTGATTTCATTGTTGGGTTTTTATTTTCAGGATAAATGACAGTCCAGTTCCCTACTCTCTTTCTTTTTAATTCACAAATATTCTTGTTTACGCTTTAAGAATCTTAAATATGAATCTAAGCAATGCTACTGATTTTGGTTTATATATTTGGGCTACAGATACTAGCAAAGATTGATTTTACCATTACACTTGTACTTATGTAATTCCGACAGTTTTATTTTTGTGTTGCTAGGGAATTCTGTAAACAAACCAAAGAAAACCATGGATCAGTACTTCAGTAACTGTGACAATATTTCTTAGCCACAATACTGAGAATATGGTCTAATTATTCTATAAACACACTTTGATTTGTTTACTTCAGTGTCAAATTAACTTCAAATATGTAACAACAGTCTCTGATTTGATATGGTATATAATACTGCCAGTGACTGCTTTCATTGTAGTGTGTGTAAATCTCTTTTTAAAATGAGTTCATTTCTGAAAGTGTCTCCATAGTGCACTGTGAATACCAAACAGTGAAACACATATGCAACTTATTTAAAAGAGAATTATTTCCAATGAATTTTGCTGTACCCAACATACTTTGGCTCCATTTTATTTTTCCTTTTCCACAGTAGAAACAGAAATGACTTTTAGGGAGATTAATAACTCATGACTTAGAGAAACAAATTATAGCACAGTTGGAGAAAATAAGTCAAACTGTGCTCATTTACATCTATGCCACCCCAGTGAAGTGAAAGGGTTACAGAGAGATATAAAAGAAGGCAGAATGTGGCTCATAAATACCAATATAAAAAAATTGGAAAATAATTGAATATTTGCCCAACTGTTAAGAAAACAGATTTCAGTTGGTCTACCGAAAAAACAAATAGCAATTCAATATTTTTCAGTGATGACTACAAATTCCTTATTTGATTATACTAACTGCACCCACATAAAATATATAGCACCTTGCACCCAGAAGGAGTCCTACGTGCTTTACAAGTTGTATATACTGTTCAGGAATCACTACCCCACCGCTGAAATGTGGCCAGTTCTTGGCAGAAAATGGCAGCCAAAATGTGGCAGTAAAACTAGACAGTACTCTGACCAAGAAAAAATTGAAGAATGTAGATCAAGTTCTCTGCTGGTGTAAACTGGCACAGCTCTATTGACTTCAGTGGAACTGCGTCAATTTGCACCAGCAGAGAATTTGGCACTGTATAGTCTTATTAAAATGACAAGGGAAATGTGACGGTGTCCAGAAGCTCTACTTGCTTTTCAGCACGTGCAGTGTTAGTTTCCTGCTTAGCCATTGCACATGTGTATGGGCAGAGCAGTGAGGCTGGGCTGGGGATTCAATGCCCAGTCAGACTCTGACAGGGAAAACAGGAAACCCTGTGAAAACAGCTATTTAGTCATCAAAAGGGGCCAGAAGGGGAAAGTAAAGCTCACTCCTAGGAGTCTCACCAGCACCAGCAAATTCACTCCATCAGTTCACAAGGATTTTTTTTTAAGTAGGACAAATTCCCATTGTCTAGGGGTGGGGCCTGTTATCTCTCCTTCTCCTGAAATAGCGGGATTTTTAGTACATTTGAGAGCACGGAGCCTCAGTTTTACATCTTAACAAAGAGGTAGTGAGTGCAAACAGCTGTGTCCCCTGGGATTCTATTAGGTGGTGACTCAGGAAAATGCCATCTGCTGAATCCCTAATACTTAGATTTCCCATCCATGCAAGCACTGACTAGATCCCAATCTGATTTGTTTAGGAAATGTACTAAAGTCATGAGGTGAGTGATACAGCATATTTATATAGTAACGTTTGAAATCTTAGATAATGTGGGAAGTCAACGGGGGCTTTTCTGACCTTAAAAGCATTCCATTTGGCCCTTGACTCAGACAGCACTTGCACATCCAGCAGTAGAAGGCTCCTGGATTTAACAAGCCCATGTCAGAGTAAATCACACAAATAGTGGCTACTGCTGAAGCACGGGTAATCCTGATGCTGCTCCAGTACTCAGACGTTGGCTAAACTATCAAAATGACTCAAATGCCAGCTGACATTTCACACCTAAGGCTGTGGTGGAGTGTGAAAACTAACAAGTACGGGGAGAGACAGACAGAAGATGGGAAGGATTAAAAGTATATTCTTACTTATGACTTCAGTTTTCTTTTGGTGTCACCACCATAATCACGATAGCTGGTTGGGAACTTTTTGATTATGTGTTTTTCATAAAAAATGTCAATGCTGTATGTCAAAACCTAAACTGTTCACAAAACAGGGTTGGGTTTGAGGAGTTTCCCAACTTAAAAAAAGTCAAGAAAACCTTTCAAAATTGCCAAAACATTTCAACACTTTGGAAATGAAAAATTCCAATTTTCCAGTTTGAAATGAATTTTTACTTTGAAATTTAAGGTAATTAGAATGGAGAAAAGGTTTTAAAGAGGAAAAAAGATTAAATTCAAAACAAAATGTCTCAAAATTATCAAAACATTTAGATTGACCCAAAACAGGGGGGGGAAATGGTTTTTTGGTTTGCGAATATTTTCAAGGTCTTTGACTTTTCATCCTTATATAAGATGGTAGGAGGGAAATCTGAACTCTCAAAAATATTTGCAGGACAGAAAAACTGTTTCCTACCCAGCTCTAGTAATTACACTGTAAGATAAATATCAATCCAACTACTGTTCCTTTATTTTTTTCTATAAGGAAGAAATCCAACCTTCACACTCCACCATTGAGGTATGTGTGTGTGTGTGTAGACACACACACTGCAGTTGAACCTATGTGGGTCTGTTGTGTAGGTGTGTGGCAGCTGCCATCCTGGCCAACACTGGGGATTGAACTCATAGTCTCCAGTTTTAGTCTCCAACTTCAGCTAAAAACACGTTTTGTAATGAGGGCTGTAACAGATTCGTGTCCTCTGTGAATCAGGCACACACAAATCAATGGGTTACACAAAGATGAAACAGGATTTGAAGAGGCCACATGGGAGGTGTGAACTTCCTGTACGACAAGCTCTGCATTGGGTCCCTGTGCACCATTACAGAGAGAAGACTGGGGAATAGACGGGGGTGGGGGGTGGAGAAGGCCAGAGGTTTTGTCACTACACATATTCTCTGGTCTTCCCCTTTCCTCATCCCCACAGAGAAGGGGCAGGAGTGTTGGGGCTGTATAGCTTACTCCATTTCTTAGGCTAGACTAGCAGCTGCCCATTTGCTTCACACCTGTGCTACTGCCTAGATTGTGAGGATTCCTTGCCCTCATGAAGATCCCCTGTGTTCTGCCTTGGGATGAGCACTGAAGAGAATTTGGTCCTAAGAACATGCAGTATAGTCATCAACGTGCCTTAACAATAACAATGGTTTCCTTCCTGACTGTGCACCTCAAAAGTCCTTATGCAGAAAGATTAATACATGCTTGCTCTTTCAAGGACTAAAAAATCCAGAGAGAAAAAACTGGATTTACAATCGTTAAACTGGAACAAGGGAGCCATCTAGAGAGCTTGCAATTTTAATACTTGTAAGGTAGAAATTGTGGAAATTAACAAAGAAGTTGTGGAAATTAGAAGGTATTATTACAAAGCCTCTATTTAAGGGATAATGTTCTTGGCAGAGAAGTATATGAGGCAATAAAAATTAGTAGCTGATTACATTCCACATGCAAAGCTGCATTGGTGGCTGATTAAGTAACCATAAGCACCATTATACAACAAGGAATAATATACAAGCCATGATATTTTGCTTCTCTTTTTCTTAATATTACTTTTCTTGCCATAGGAGAGTGTCTGCAAGTTCTGTGCCTTTTACTTCTTGGACTTCCATTGATGTCATGTTTAGGGCCCAGTTTAGCTAAGTATTTGTTAGAAGATGGGAGCAAAAGGGATTAAATTCAGTCAGGTGCAGAGAGCCCTGGGCAGTCCCTTCATATGCCGTGAGCCCATAGTGGTGCCACCCAGAGTGTCTGTGGGCAGTGGTTGGGGGAGAATAGTGGTGTGCATCTTCTGCAGCCCAATTGCCGCTGAGCGGCCCTCTGTGACGCTTCCCAATTGATAAGCACAGACGGAGCCATTAGAGGTGAGCCAGGGAGAGGTCAGCAGAGATCCATTTAGGTGCAGTGTCCCAAAACTCAAGCAGGGGAGGAGTGGTGGTGTGTGGCTGCTGTTCCTGCCAGAGGTCAGACAGAGATTGCGTCACAGCCCCATAGCCTGTTTGTTTTGGATCAACTGTAACATTTTGTTTTGATATTTTCAAAATGTTTTGTTCCGACGTCTGCATTTTTCAATTTAATCAGCTTAATTTCTAAACCAAACGTCATTTTGCACTGGAAGATCACAATTTTTCATTTTGAAAATGCTGAAATGAAACATTCTGACAATTTCAAAACTGCTTCTTCAATATTTTTTGAGTTGGGAAATTTGTGAAAGCCCATCCTGTTTTATGAACTGTTTCAATTTCAATTAATCAGTATTTTTGTTTTTTTTTAAAAAGTTCCATCAAACATTTTCCAGTCAGCTCTAAGACTATCCCTCCAAGGTATTCTCCCCACCCCCAATAGAATATTCTCTCTGCACCTCCCCCATTTCTAATTATGCAAATAGAACACTGGACTATATCCTCACTATACCCAGTATCCTTTGTAGGAACAGAACTGTAAGCATTTCTAGCAGATGCACTCAATATACTTCAATGTGCTAGACAAATTTACACCAGCTGAGGATCTGGCCCCATATGTATGTTTGCCAAGAGTTGACATCTTCCTCCTTTGTTATGAGAGCACATTCTTTTTTCCCCATGAGAAAACAAATGAATAGATTTCACAGTTCCCTCTCCTCCTTCTCTGTGAGCACAGGCACCTTTGAGATGCTGGGTAAGGAAGACATTTTGTACAACTATTAGCAACACAACATTGGTGTTGAATTCTTCCCACTCTCTCCCTTACCTCTGCTGTGATCTGTTGACCCCAAGTGGTATTTCCATTGCTGTTGAGAACCAGAGTAGAATACACTAACCTAGTTAGAGTTTGAAACCTGATGGAGTACCCAATGAATAGGTCCGCCATTCAGGTTATTACTAGGAAAGAAAAAGTCCTTAAAAAAATCCTGTGCTAAATTGCCCAGAGCCTTGCTGGGAGGGTCGCTACAAATTACTGTTCTGAGATTCAGAAAACCAACTAACAGGTAAGGATTTCTATTTCTGCACCTTCAGTACAGTAATTTGTAGCTGACAGGATTTGACAAACATCCCATTGGAAAAAACAATTACCTCCACAGATGTGCCTCAAACCCCATGGGAGCATCAAGGCTGAGGACAGGAAAAATGGCACTAAGAACTCTATGCCTGAAGGTGCAAACAGATGAAGTAATTGTGTTCACCAAATAGCATTTGGAACCAGCATGCAGGGAAGAAGAAATGGCTGCCTGCACAGTTCTACAGTTGAGGCTTCACATGGATCAAGTGTGTTCTTAATCCTGCAAGGTTAGGAAGATCTCCAATGGGATAAGACTGTCCTGTTCAATTTCTCACCTATGATCTGAAACCTGCATCCACTGAAGTCAACCAGTGTTGCCATTGATTTCACTGGACGCAATCTCAAACCCTGACATGGGCTTTCTGAGCCTTCTTGAGGAGAAAAGACCTTTCTGGACTGTGGATAGACATAGTTCTGAACAGGCGATTTTCCAGAATTTCCCAAGGTCCATTTCTTCTGTGTTTGAACAAGGGTGAGGACCAAAGCTAGGAAAGTTAATATGGACTGGGGAAGAAAACATTAAGTAGGAAGGAGAAGATGGTGCAAAGAACAACCTTGTCCCCTTAGAAAACTACATATAGAGCAAATGGGAAAGGTCAGCTAATTCCCAAACTGTATGTGTTAAAGTAAGGGCTACCCAGAAAACTGTCTTACAGATAACCTGAAGGAGAACAGACTTCAGGGGAGACTCACACAAGTTCTCAGGACCATGTTCAGCTTCCAGGACAGAATACTAGGCTATACTGATTTGAGAGGGAAGATGTCCAGAAACTGAACAACAAGGGTGTGAGGCCTGCTGGGATAATCCTGTCCCTGCTTCTCAATAGCCCTACACTTGCCCTATCAGGGTGCTAAGAGAATTTACTGCTCAATAGAAATTGAGCTGAAAAGAGTAATTCTATATATTCTACTTTTGCACCTCAAATTCTAGGGAAGATTGGCTTCTACTGGAAATTGGCTTCTACTGGCCTCCAGAGAATCGCCTGAGTTTTTCTGAAGGGTGATGGCAAGGATGGACCCATAGCTTATAATGCTTGGTCTACATGCTCCCTGAAGAGGTTTTCTCCCTTAAAAGAGAATGATGACATAATAAAACTTGGTAGAGAACTTTCCAGCCAAAGTGTGCGGCCTTCACTGCAGTCTCATAGACTCATGAACTATAAGGTCAGAAGGGACCATTATGATCTTCTAGTCTGACCTCCTGCAGGCCACAGAACTTCACCCACCCACTCCTGTAATAGACCCCTAACCTAAGACTGAGTTATTGAAGTCCTTAAATAATGATTTAAAGACTTCAGGATACAGAGAATCCACCAGCAAGTGACCCTGTCCTTAGCATTGAATGAAATGCTGATGCCATCGTGAGCCACAACCTAGAGGAAGGCGGTTGTTAGGCTGCAGCAATGCAAGATCTTTTTCACTTGTTTAAGCCTAGAGATACTGGCAAATTCAAACAGGACCCCTAGGTGAACAGGAGTCACCACAAGCTATAGGCTGCATGGCATTATGATCAATAGGCTTTCTGAGGCCCCCCCACCAGTCTTTTCGAAGTCATCCCACTAGTGGAATGTAAGATTTATTGAAACGCAGTCACTAAGGGGGGGAGGGTCTAAATATATGAGATTAAACTTGTATCTGAGCAAATCATTGAGGAACTTTGAACATCTTTTATGAGGCCCCAGGTAGTAAGAACTAGAAGCCTGGTTTCACCTGAAGAAATGGACACAGGATTCCACTGCCAGAGGGATGGGGAAAATGCTGTCACCCACGTCCTTCTCTATAATTACAGCTTCTCCCTTAGTCGATTTTGGAGTCTGACGGCCAGGAGTGCTGCAGGATGGAGGAAAGCAGTTCTATGGCTGTGGTTAAACATTAAACTCAACCTTCCCTTTAAAGCTAGAGACCTTAGGGGAGGAGTTCCCTTTCCTTGAGAGGGAACAAGAGATCAGTCAGAGGAGTTATGGGAAGGCTTCTGCATGCTCACCAAATTCTGGAGGCTGATTCCCTTTTAGCCACCTCCTCCTCCTCTTCTTCCTCCAGTCTGTGGAAGGATTTGTAAGCTGGCTGAAATGACATGGAGCTAGATGAAGCTCCAGGACTTCTAGTTGGGAGGTCTGCGAGGAGGGACCTGGGCCACAGGGACTGGAAGCAGCTGTAGAGGATCCAACAGATAGGTTGGTTCACTTCGCTGCAAACTCTGCAGTGACTAAGCAGGAAACATGACACAAATCTTCCATAACTTCCCATTATGAGTTACTGTAAGTATCAGGAAGAGTTCTAAAGCAGACAGCTGGGCTCTCAGGCAGCCCAGATAGATTGGGTTACTTCAACAACTAGTTGATATAACATCTGTGTTTTGGCTGCAGAGTACCCACAGTACAGGCAGCAGAGTCAGTGATTTTTCTGTGGGTGTTTTTCAGCCTATGTGCCTAAGCAAGGTAACCATTGGCAGGTCCACCATCCTCTAATGGTTTCTGGGGCAAAGTGGCAGAGAACAATTTGTATATCAATCACGTTGCAAATGCCTGTAGGGGGAATTCAGGTTCCCTACGTTTCCTCCCATTTCTGGGTATGAGTCTTACATGAGTTAAGTATACTGGTGTAGATGTACCAGGAGGCTTGCAGAGAGAAAAGTAGGGGCACAGTGATTGCCTCCCCCAGGGGCAGGAAGAGAACTTTGTCAAAAGGTCACAGAAGGAAAAGAGAGACAAAGACAGACAGACACAGGTGGGGGTGGGGAAGAAGGATGAGGAAAATTCTGTCATGATTGGCTCTTCCACCCTACAATTATGAGGAAAAAGAAAAGCAATGTACGTATTATGTACCCTAGAATGGGGGGCATTTAAATAGATGCATTCAAGTCAGGGATTGACATGATAAGGAAGGAGCAGCACACAGGCGGGCTGTTTGTTTTAAATGGATTTTTAATTGAAGGGCAAAGTGGAGAAAGACAAAGACAGTGGGCTGGTCTAAGTGCCCATTGCAGGAATGTTAATAGGTTTGAGCAGGGTAACAGACCCACAGTCAGAGCTGAAAATGAGTTGGGAGAAATAAGCAGATTTGGGGTCAGAACAAAAAAGGCCTCTGAACCTTGCTGGAAGAGCAGTGCTCTAAGATTTAGCCAGGAAGCCCTGGTGAGAATCGTGCTGCTTTGCGGTTTGAATTCTCTCCGTTCTGAGTCCAATTGCAGCAATTCTACATGTGTAAATAATAGCAGATTGGAACAATGTAATAACTTTGTGCCTGCTGCCCATTAATTTTTCTTCCTTAAAAGAAATAAGCCACCTTTCTGGTTCCTGCATGCTATCCATTTGGCACAGAGACAAATTTGAGCTTGGATCTTCAGCACTGAAAGGCCAAAGGTGAAATCTACTACTCGATTAATATAGACAGTTTAAAGCTAATTTAAAAGTCTTCAGAAAAATCTCTCTCTGATCAGAAGAAAAATGTTGTTTAATTGAAAAGTCTCCTTTTCTGGAACCGCTGGATTTTCCACAAGCTGCAGCAACTTCAAAAGGATTCCCAGTAATATCAGAGCTTCTTAAGTTTAAACTCTCAGCAACATCAGAGCTGTTACAGGCTTTTGTCTTCTGCAGGTTCCTAAAGACTATACTGTATAAAAATTCATATACAATGGTAGAAGTGTTTTTAAAAAGAAGGGGAAAATGCTAAGAGGGCTTCCCCCCAAAAAACTAGTGAATTCAGTAACTCTGTCGTGAACTGATTTTCATAGAGGATGGATATTTATTTTTTAATGTTACTACTTTTGCTTTCTTGTTACTTAATTTGCACTGTATGTCAATTGTACTGAGAAAATAGTTGCTCCATACAGGTAAGAAAACATTTTAAAATTTCAGTGATATTCCAGCTATCGGGTGCAATACATTGCATCTAAATACAGATGGCAAATACATTTTGGCATGCACTATTATATAATAATGTATGCCCTGTCATGTTTCATCATGCTTGATTAAAATTTTGTAACTCTTGACAGTGCTGGCACAAAAAATAGTGATGTGCCAGTGTATGGCTAGACATACGATATTCTATACCAGGGTAAGCAAACAGTGGCTTAGTAAAATTGATGACACACTCTACCTCAGCAAAGCACTAAAGATAAGATAGCATTTGCTTTTTAAAATTTTGGATAAATATCCATGCCTTAAATTTCATTACCAGTGCACAATATTTTCCATTTCTATATTTTGTTTAAAATCCATGGCTCATGGTATCTTCTGTACACTTTCTGTAGATTAGAAAAAGCCGGAAGTCAATATAAAAACAGCAAATAGAGATAAATATAAAAAATGGGGTTCTGCTGTTCTGTTAAAAATTCAGGCAGAGAACGAAGAACAAGCAGTGACTTACCTGAATGCAAGAATTGATGGGACCAATTATTGTATTGGTAAGGCATGGAAGGACTGCAACAATCTGATCATAGGAAAATCTGTTTCAGCTCATGGTATACTGCTGTGTGTGAGCAAGAATGGTCCAATGGCTTGCATGCTAGCTTAGTACTTGTGAGATACAGGTTCAATTCCCTCTTGTGTCATAAACTTTCTAGAAAATCTTAGACAAATCTTGGTTTCCTCTCTCTACAATGGGAATAACAGTACCTCACAGGGATGTTCTGATGATAAATACATTAAAGAGTGCCAGTTCCTCAGATACCAGTGTGATGGGAGCCATTTAGTATCATAGTATATGAAATAAAAATTCACTTAAAATATACATTTAATGACAGTTGATCAAATCACTTTATTTATGGAAATCCTATGTACAGTACATGTAAGGATCCTTTCACAATGTATTAATGTCAGTTGATTGTGCTACAATTGAGCCAATATATTTACTTCATTGTTTTACACTCTGGTATGTGCAGCTGATACATTTCAAAATAGTCTTTTGTTGCTTGTCAGTAAATGTCGAGTGCTTGTTTAGATTCTGTGCAATTATTTACATAGCTATGCTATGCATACTGAGCCAAATGTGTCCCTGATGTAGGTCCATTAAGTTAGCAGCATTGCCGCAGGGATGAATTTGGCTCACTGCACTTAAATATCTTTGTATTTGATAGTCATAGAAGTATTTATATATGAAGCAATATGTCTCTTATTACCAGCATAAGTCTTAGTAACAGCTTAAGCCCTGAATTCATAGGATGTTTAGCCCATAAAAATAAGCCAGGATCTGATCCTGTTTTCCATTGAAGTCAATGGCAAAACTTCCATAAACTTTAATGGGAGCAGAATCAGGCCCCAACTTTTCTGTCCTGTAGAGGGTGTTGGGGGGCAAGCATGTTCCCCGTCTGGGGTGGGTAGGGGTCACTACATCCCCATGGATGTGTGCCCCAGCCCCTTAGACTTAGGAGGTGCAGCTTAATGGCCAGAGTCAGTAGTATGGCTCTAGCTCACAGGGCGGCATGACTCAAGGGCCAGAATCAAGAGAGTGACCTTTTTTGGTCAGGGTTGCGTGGCCCAAGGGCCAGAGTCAAGGAAGTCACCCACCTCTGTGGGATAATATGGTGTATTGGCATATTGGGGAAGTGGGGCACCACCTAAATTGTGTCACACCCCGACTAGGAGGGCTTGGCCCTCCCTGCTCCTCCGAGTCCCAGCCCAGGGCCCTCGCAATGACTCGCCACCAAGTCAGTGGGGATCCTCCCGAAACACGATGACCAGTTCCCCAATTCCCCCACTGTAACAACGTTTAAGTCCCCTGGGCTATTTCCTACCCTGTATTCTGTGTCAATGAGCCAGGATTCCCCGGGACCTCCAGGGACCTCAGCCGATACAGCTCCTGGTAATTCAGTCCCTTCTCTGGGTTCATCCGACAGCCTGGAATCCATCTGGGGCTCTGCGTGCATTAGCTCGGGGTTCAGACATTGTCACAGCTCCCTGGAGAGAACCATCACTCTGCATCCTCCCCCTTCATCAGCCAGCCTCAACTGAGCTGCTTGGCTCCCTCTTATACCTAGTCTCCAGCTGGAGCATACTCAGCAGGGTCGAGGGGGCGTGGCCTCCTCGACCCACAGGGTAGAGTTAACCCTTGGAGAACCAGTGCGGTGCAAGCGTCCCTGTCACCAAGGGAAAAGCTGCATTAACAGTAAGAGGAAATCTCCCCATAATGATGAGTCACTCGCTTTGCAGTACATAACATTTTATGAAGTAGAGAATCACTTTCCCTAAGCAATTACAATTTTGAGAGGGGTTTCCAGACATTGGAAAGCTTCTACATTTCACAGCTCAGACCGATACGAATGGCTGCAGTTTCACAAAGTAGCTGACCCGTTATTTACTATTGCAAATAATTTGTGAAATTTGATTTAGCTAGTAATGAGAGATCCCAGCTGGGTAATAAAATGCATGTTAGGTTTGGAATTCACAAGATTTTTCATTAAATTTATCATCCCACTTCTTCAGCTTCTTGCTTATAAGTGCCTATTTCTCATCTAAAAACAGGAGCTCTTATCCTTCCTTCTCTTAAGCTGAATACTCCACACCTTTCCTGAAAAAGGTTTCCTTTGATTTTCTCATCTAATATTTAATGAAGCAAGATGAACTAATTGCATATATAATAATGTAAGCAATTGCAACAAGTAATCACTCTGAAAACTTTATCTATGAAAACTAAACAGTTACCTCAGCATTGGCAGTATTTTAGGTATTCTTCTAGTAAACGTGAAGCTGCTTAGGTAATACTGCAGATATAGAGGGAGGGTGGTTTGGTTATCTAAGGCAAAACTGGCAGTGTCCAGAGGAATACCATTAAAATGTAATGGCTACTAAAATAAAGGAAAACCCATTGCTTATTATTCAGCTTCGTTGTATGGAATACAAAGAGTTAACAAATGGACAGTAAGTCTCCCAGCCATATCTCTTTGTTAAGGTACAGAAAACACAAAGAAATTGGTAGGATATTGATTGGCACTTGCCTAGTTGAGTTTTTTTTCCTCACAGAAATATTATATAGCAATTTAAGCAAAACAGCAATATTACCTTGACTAATTTCTCCCTCTAGTGGTCAACTTGGAGAAGAACCCATACCTTCACAAGCAACATAAGGCATTTCACATTTGTTTTAAGTGTAATGCAAAGGAAGGAAACCAGACCATAAATTCACATCCCACTTTTTCCCTTTTAATGCTGAAATCTAGAGCTGCAGCTCCTTTGCTAGGAGTCTTGCCATCTTTGCTTTCAAGCAAGAGTTTGGATAGGAACACTAAACAGGAATGTCTGATTTTCCTCCAACAACCGTCCCAGATCTTCTAATTGGAGTCCCTGCCACAATTCCTGACCAGGTCAAAGATTTGGTTTCGGCATGCAGCCAATGTGCAGAATGACTTTAGACCATGGCGGGGAAGGGGGAGGTCTGTATTTTTTTTTTTAAAATTGTAGTGGTTCAAGCAGTATTACTTAACCCCAGTTCAGGTTAGCCCTTCGCCCTCCTTGCAATGCCGGTGCATTTTGACTTGAAACAGAATCAGTGAAAACTTTAAGAGCATGCAAAAATTACACTCCCCACCATGACAATATTTAAAAGGACATTGGTTTTGCAAAAATATCTAATTCTTTATTCACAAAGGAAAATGTAGTTATTTTAATCTGCAACTTTCTGTATTTATGTACATAGATATCCATTGAGAACATCTAACGGTGCTTTAGCTTACTTCCATATGAGACCCAAATTATCTAGCAGTATTGTAAATCTATCCCTAACATTTCCCAAGAAAGGGTTAAAGTACTGTGAGTTATGTGCTACCAGAATTGTAGAAGGTGACTTTAAAAATGTGAAGGAGCACTAGAAGTAGTATATCATAGTATAAAACACAGGTGTAAAATAAGACAGAACAGTTAATGTGAAACCACACTGGAAAAGATGGCACCAAGTATATGTTCTTTACAGCATACTTTCATTATGGATAATTCTTTACGTGCAAAGGTTCAGCTTGCATGACACTGATACATAAGTCTAGTGTTTAATGATATTTATAACTCTGACAATATGGTTAGTATAAATTACTGCTTAAGCTTAACATTTCTGATTATGAGATATACAATAAAGTATGTCATGAAGGCAAAGACTGTAAATTATGATCTGTCATTTTGCTTTAAATAAGTGCCTTTCTTCAGATTATAGGCGTGATAAATATAAATGCAAATGAACCTTGAATCTCTTCAATTATTCTTATTTAGGATTTCTTTTCCTGTGAACTTTCATTTAACTCAAACAACACTATAAATCAAAGAGAGGCTTGTCTTTGTGATAACATATACTTAAAATAGTGAAGCAACACCTCTGATTATTAACGATAATGTTTCAGTGCTCCAGGTTTGCTTTATAGCGATACAGTCTTATGTATCTGGCTATGTTTCCTGTGATTTTAAGGGTTTTTAGTATTCCTCGTCTTGCTGTCAAACAAATACCTCACAACAGTTACAATTAAATCTGTGATTAAAAATCCATATAAACTGTGTTTACCTTTAAAACTATTAAAGGTAATCTGAGTAAATATAAATACCCCCTAATTCTTCTTTTTGAGAGCATGAGTATGTCCTGTTATGGTCATTGGTCAGCATATGATTGACACTGTGGTATCAAGTTGGGCCTGGGCTCCCAAACTGGGTTCCAGCTCTGGATCCAAAGTTCAAGGGGGTGGAGATCTGGCAATTTGGTCCCTCCCTAGTGTGATGATTTGGGCCCTGATCCTGTCAACACTTGTGCACATACTTAACTTTTAGCCTATGAGACGTTTCAGTGTAGTCAGTAAGGCCACTCAAATGCTTAAAGTGAAGCGTGTGCATAAGTATTTGAAGGAGTGGAGCCTGGGATTTGTAATTTTGAACAATAATTCCTTCAGGTTTATCCTTCCCCAAACCTGTTTTCCTCACTGAGATTCCTCTCTTATATTTTCCGCTCGTTGTTTAGGTCATTGCGGGCTGCAGCTGAGCAATTTATCCCACTTCCTGAGCTGCTTCTCCAGATTTGCAAGTCCTCTCGCTTCCTTTCACTGACACTGCCCTATTGTGAGCTGGCATGGTGGGCATGAGGGCAGAGAGAGAACCAGGCAAGCAGTGTGGATTGAATGCTGCTCTTGTTAGCTCTTTATGCATTCTCTCTTCAAAATATTGGACCTGCATTTCAGGCACCCTTGGGCTTGGGATTTACATTTTTAATACTAGGGGTTTGTGACATAGTTCATCTTGTTGGTTAATTGGTATCACAGCAAGTGTTTTCCCTTTCACTAAACTGAACCTCCACTAAATCTGCAATTGCTCATTCTTTTGTTCCATCCCTCATTTGTAATGGGTTCTGCAAAGCCTCTATACCCTGCTAAATAATCTCTGACTCTCTCTTTTTGAAATCTCTTGGTTTATGCTTTAATGGCTTTGATGGGCTTTACTATTCAGTCTTATTACTTAAACCACTTTCTCCATATTCTTAAACTCTGTTTTCATTCATCCTTACCACTCAGAGTCCTTTGATGCGGAAAGAATTTATTTATTATCCAGAATATTTTTCATAATTTTGAAGGCATACAGTTTTAAATGACAATGTGACACATTTCAGAGTGTTTTCTTAGTGTAGAATCTCAAATCTAAAACAAACATCGTATTTAGTGTTCTGATTTGCTGAAAAATCCATATGCAGCTTTCAGGGAATCATTTTTCCAACAGATCCACCTCAACTCCAAACAATTGAAATGTTGTGCTTATAGTCAGTTTAATGTGATTTGAAATAACATTCTGTTCAAATTCAGTCATTAGTGGTATTAATAAGAGCTAATCACTGGCAAGAGTGATTTTCTGGAAGATTATTGCGTATGAACTGTAATTCACTATCTTCAAATGCATTGCAATTTTAAATTAAACTAATTTGGACACGTAGAAAATGTCAGTCTGGGTAATACTGTATAAACAGACTGAAATATCACAGAGGAAGATCAGGAACAAATAAAGTAGGCTGTGTGACTTTGTTCTTAAATAAATGTTGACACTTTCTCTGGTCCTACAATGATAGTGTAACTTTGAGCTTTCTTTACAGCTTATCCTTCTTGTGTGATTATGGAAATATCTAAAAGTGTAATAATAATTTTGTCATTCTTTAATTTGACAACTATATTGAAACACTTGCAGCATTTCTGATGGTAATATCAGTCTAAGGCACTCAATTCTGCTTTCAAAACAGCATTGTGGGTCTCTGAAATTTGGAACTGTGCAGGTGTGCACATATTGGGGGGTTGCTTCTGTGCCAGACTGTTGATATGTTCAAACTCTTTCATTCTCCCAAAAAAGTTATCAGCAGATTCAGATGTCTTATGGGTTTTTGATGTCAAGTTTCCAAAAAGGAACATGGTTTGACCATAACTTAGCCCAGTGCATAAATCAGTGGGATTCTTTCCATTGATTTCAATCAACTTTGGATCAAGCCTTGAAAGAGATGGATCTTGTGTTAACACTGAATTTGATCTTGCTCCGGTTGGCTTCAATGGGAGCAGGACTGAGTCTATAGCAAGTACAAATTACTAGCCTGATGCGGAATAACGTTTGTGTAGCTAATAGGGATCTGGCTGGAAACAATTGCTGCTTCTTATGGTGTAGCTGGATATAATGACCCTCACCTGTTCAAAGTAGTTAACTGTAATACACATGGGTTTGCATGGACAATGACTGAACTTTCCAGGCAGCTTTCTCATGCATCTGTGACCTCATTGTAACATGCAATCACATATAATTGAAACATGGCTCTGTTCTGCTGCAAATTAGCTATTGGCCTCCACAGGTTTTGAATTTCTATTTGGTTACCTATCTCTCTCATGTTGCAATCCCACTTTGTGAGTTGTAGGTTGATATTTTAGTTCTGTGGGTGTGGTCTAAGCAAGAAGCTTGGAGCTAGAAGCTCCAAAGTCTGCAATCCTGGCTGTGTGGCGTGGGGCCAACCGTTTAACCATGCTGTTGCCATCTTCCTATTTATAAACTGGGGATAACAACACTTATTTTACTGTCTTGCAGGGGTTTTCTGAGGGTTAGTTAATGTTCATAAAGTGCTTTGAAGTTGTAAAGTGCTTTAAGGGCTAGGTACAGTGTTGTGTTTGTAACATGAGAACATATCCCCACACCTTCGCCAAAATCTCTTTGTGGAGACTGTCCTCTCTAAAAGTGTCAGAACTCCAAGTCATGCAATTCCCCATTCATGGTTTGTGTTATAAGTAGGAAAGACTTGGGATTCTGCTTTATGCAGAAAAGCCAAATTGAAACACATCCAGAAGTGCTGCCAGAATAAAAATCTTTTTTTCATATTTATTTAATAATCAAATGTATCTCGGGACTATTCACATCCCAGCGAGTCTTACCTGCTTGCACAATGGATTTCCTACAAGATCAGGAATGAAATTCAGTCTGCCCTGCAAATGCATTCTGGTCCAGATCCTTATCCCAATTAAGTCACTGGGAATTTTGCCATGTACTTCTATGAGAGTACTGACTAGGTCCTATAGATATACCCTTACTGTTATTTATATTGCAGTGGTATCTAGAGGCCCTGATCCAGGATTAGGGCCCCATTGTGCTAGGTGCTGTCCAAATAGAGAACAACAACAAAAAACAGTCCCTGCCCCAAACATCTTACAACCTCAGTAGATTAAGCCCTATTTAGGTGATACATTTAAGAGTAAGGCCTTGTCCACACACAGTGTTTTAACTGTTTCAGTTAGGGTGTGTTTTTTATCAGAATAGTTATTCCAGTATATCCCCTCGTATGGCCATGGCTATATGAGTACATAGGTACCTTATACCAGTATAGCTTATTCCCCTTCCGATATGGGAATAGCTATTCTGGTTTAAAGCATCTTTATACAAGTATAACTGCATCTGCACTAGGGGGTTTTTACCACTTCAACTATACTGGGTCTGGTTAAAGTGGTTTAACTTGTGTGTGTGGACAAGCCCTAAGAGACAGGCATAATGATCCCCTCCAGAAAGTGTGCACTAGAACCGTTCTGTTTGATCCAAGTCCAGGCTCTTTACACAACCTATTCCTGCTAAGAATGCATTGGGTCTGGGTATGCTGGTCATTGCTACGTGTGGGCCTATATAAGTACCTAAATCCTCAGAGCCCATGTCCCCTGCCCAAAGAATGTGGAGCAGCCTCTCTGCAATGTCACAGAGAGGCCAGAAAAAGAGTAACTGACTTCTGCCTTGTGCTACTGCAGGTGCGGGCTCTCATTTTTCCAGGGGGCATCTTCTACATGTGCAACACCAGCCCAAAATCTGGTTCACGCAGACTGTACTACGTGAGCAAAGCACAGATATCTTCTCTCTTTGTTCGCTGATTACTACTTCTTTCTGGCTGCCTCTACTCACTCTTAAAACCCACAATTCAAGGAGTGAAAACTTCTCCTCATCAGTGATAATAATCAGAGACGAAAAATACTTGTCTTACTAATTATGGGTATTGTGTTCTAATTCCTTTTGCTCTCGATCACCACTTCTTAATCCTTCTTAGTTTTTCCTTGTGGTGCTGCCTCTGCTTTTTCTGGTGTGGTTGAATGGATAGGGCATAGAGGCAGAAATCAGAAGACCTAGGTGCTATTTCTGACTCTGTCATGGACTTGCTATGTAACCACGGGCAAGTCATATCCTATCTTTATGGCGGGGCTCCCAATCTGGACAATGGGAGAGAGAATTCTTACCCATCTTTATAAAGTATTTTGAAATCTAGGGATGAAAAGTGCTGTGTAATATTATTCATCAGAGAGGAACAACTGTGTCCTAAGTCAGAGTAACCTTCAGTTTTCTCCAGCTTTAGAAATTTTCATTGAATGTATTCTCCCCATCCTATCTTGTGCTTGTATCACTTTAACTCCATTCAAGGAAAGAAATCAAGTAAGCCATATCTTGCAAAGACTAATACTGATATTACTTTCTGGATCGGCAAGGGCTATTGAATGAGAGCCAAAGCAAAACATCATTAAGCTGCATAAAGAAAAAGTTAGAAGTACAGACGAGCTTAACACCCGAAATTGACATTTCCAAACTTGTTTTTATTAATCTTGTTTGCAGCCAGATAAAGCTCATTAGAGTTGAATTTCTGCAGAGCATCACAGTGACATCCAGTGGGCCAGTTGCAAAGTGTGCATTTCCTCTAAATGTCCAAAGCAATCTATCTGGACTTGGAGCTACAGCCAGCTGTTTGCTAGAAAGCCAAACTTGGGCAAAAAAACCTCTTCCACGCTTGCATTCTTACTCCAATTTGCCAATTAGGCATGTGAAGAGACTAAGGGAAAATCACAGCACTGTGTTGCCAGAAAATTTCAAAGTGTTCCAAAGATGGGAGCCAGTTGAGCTACTGACATTATAATATAATATTCAGAGCGAGACTGCTGCCTCCTGATACTGAAAGTAATCTGTAATTACTCTTTCTGCAGCCTACTAGAATTTGTCCTCTTTAAGGGAGCCAGAAATCTCAACGTCAACCCTTTGTGATTGCATGTGGTCAAGCTACCTATTGGTCAGGCTGCCTATCAAAGCACTAAAGGAAAGGCCAGCATCTCTGCCCTGGAAAAAGTGACAGCTTCTGTGTATGGAAACCTAATGGACAACAGTGTAATAGGGAACAGGGTGTACTAGTGAAGGACTGAAATCAAAACCACTAATCTGTGATGTTGAATAAAAGCAGGAAATGCTCTTACATCTGAATTACCATGAGGTATTATTCCCCACCAGCTCACTCCCCACAGCTGACCCAGCAAAATGACTCCCCCCAAAGTCCCGTCCAAGGTTTAGTGTCCATCTTCTACTCCCAAAACCCAGAGGCATATACAACCAGCCATCCAATAGGCTAGAGTGCATTTATATGCTTGTGTAAGATGTTTTATGTCAACCTTAACCTAACCTCTATTTTTTCTCAAGCAAATTTTGTTTGTGCATTCAGTTGTGTATCAAGTTTTAATAATGAGAGACTATCTTTTTTAAAAAATGGCCTTTAATGTCATCCATTCACTTTAACTAAGTTTATCCAAGGCCCAGTGCAATGGCAATTAAAATTATCCAGGCCTTTATTTTGAATTCCCTTTGATTTTATGTTTACATTGGTTTAAAATCTGAATGTATATAGTTGGTAACTTCATCCCATGGTTTACATTTCCAACTTTCCAGTTTATTAGCTTTTCAAGTTATTAGCACCAAATATGACCAAAGAAACTATTTATGAGAAGGTATGGCTCAACTAAGTTATAAAATGCATACTCCTTGCTGTATTAATAGTCTAATATTTCTTTTGATTTATGAAGACATAGCGATGGCCATCTGCAACTCTGGGTGCTTCTGACATTATTTAAAGTATATTTAATATATACCATTAGCTGTAACTAGCTGTAATAATCTTTATAAAAATAAATAGTTACACTAGTCTTCAATAATACTCCAAACATTATAGTAACATTAATGTCATCTGTAAGTTGGACCATTACTGTAGAATATTCCAGCAGGCTTTTTTTAAATAAGAAAAATTGCATACTTATTATCTAAAGATATTATCTTGATCTACTGTTACTGAAAGACCTCAAATAAAAATAAGTTTAAAAAATAACAAAGACAATTGGTTTTCAGAGCTTGCTTACTAAGCATGTTCCCCCAAATATCTCACAGCTCTACATCTATTCACTACTGCAAAGCTGCTGCCCAGAAGTGAAGACTTACAGGAGTTGGGAAGGGTAGGGTAAGCGGTTTTTAAACCAAAAAAATCTTAAATGGGTTTGACCATTTTAAAATACATAAGGTTGCAACCACAAAATTGAAGTTTTCTGTTTAAAACATTTTTATGTACTTGTTTAACTGAAACCAGCTTCATATAAAAATACAGTTTTACAAGTCTGCCGCTTCCATAAAGTGAATGATTCCCTTATGCTTTAATACATATATGTCCATTCTCCTCCTGATACTTCAGGTCACAAAACTGCTATTAGCACTGATGGGAGTTACTCCCCATAAACCTCTGACCGGTGATATTAGACCTCTGAAATACCAGACCCAAGCCAGTGGGTAGAAAAACAGCATTTAATTCTGAATTTATTTGGTGGTTTTAGACATGCAAAATTGGTGTATGCTGATATAGGCCCTGATCCTTTGAAGACTCACACATCTTTTGCACCGTGAAGAATTTCATTGAAGACACAGTGTGTAAAATTAATATATTTAATTTTACACACTGTGTCTTCAATGAAATTCTTCACGGTGCAAAAGCCAAGCATGCGCGTAAGTCTTTAGACCAGTGGTTTTCAACCTTTTTTCATTTGCAGACCCCTAAAAATTGCAAATAGAGGTGTGGACCCCTTTGGAAATCTTAGACATAGTCTGTGGACTCCCAGGATCCAGAGATCACAGGTGAAAACCACTGTTCTATGGTAACAACAACCTTTGAGGATCCCTTAGACATAGTCTGAGGCTTCCCAGGGGTCCGCTGTTTTAGAGGACCCGATCTTAGAAGCTGGTTTGAAAACACAGCCTTTATATCACTTTAAAGGGACACCATCAGTTTGAAAATCCCATTCACATCTGAAAATTTTGTACCTTCTTTCATTACCTGTGACACCTAAGATTATTACAGGTGAGAGAAGTCAGCAGGAAAAACACACCCTCTTTTTTCCAGTTTGCATTCTGTGTGTATTTGACAGCCCTTCATGGACAGTCAGTAAGGCCCCAATCCTGCTATGACCCTTGCACCCACACAGATCACTATGGACTTCAATACAGGGCTCTGCATTTACAGAGCTCATTGCAGAATCAGGCCCCTAGTTGATTTTCCCTTGCTTGAAAAGATCCTTATGAACAGGGCTTTACCAAATTCATGGTCCATTTTGGTAAATTTTATGGTCATAGGATTTTAAAATCTTAAATTTCACAGTTTCAGTTATTTATATCTGAAATTTCACGGTGTTGTAACTGTGTGAGTTCCGACCCAAACGGAGGTTGTGGGGGGAGGTCACAAGGCTATTGTAGGTCACGGTATTGCCACCCTTACCTCTGCACTGCTGCTGACCACCCAGCTCTGAAGGCAGCACAGAAGTAAGGGTAGCAATATCGCTACTCCCTCCCCACAAAACAATAGCCAGATTTCATGGGGGAGACCAGATTTCACAGTCCATGATGTGTTTTTCACAGCCGTCAATTTGCTAGAACCTTACTTGTGAACATCAACAAGCAAACAGAAAAAAAAAAATAAATATTGTTTTTCCTAAAATTCAAAACCAGATTATTTAAATGGTGCTAGTCTCTCAGAAACTGGGGGGTTATTCCTTTAATAAATCATTTTTGAAAAAAGACAAGTTGAGAATGTCCCTTTAAACACTGGATGCTATGATAGGCCAATACTATTATTAAAAAAAGGATATGCTCCTGCATGGTTTTGACTACCACTTCTGAGAACCTTCAACTCATTTTGACCTGAGTAAGAGCTGAAGGTGCTCAGCACCTCCTAGGATGGAGTCCCAAACTAATTTACTTTCATCTAACTAAGCATTAGTGTGTTTATGATTAAATCACATTTTACCTAATACCCTAAATTTATCCTTTCCCTAATATTTGAAACTCAATAAAAATTATATATAGTCACCAGCATTACACATCCTATTGAATTTGAACTTAATTTACAGATTCTTGTCTTAAAAACACAAGGGTTTCACAACAAATATGTGTTGCTATAGTGACAGAGTAAGCCTATGTAAACTTCAGGCATTCATAGTCATAGAAACTCTTGAAGCAAGACTGAATCTTGGCCATAACATCTCTACTCTTGCCAAGTTTCAAATAGTGCGTGAATTATGCCAAAAATAAATGTGTGACTAATACAAGCACAGAACACCGAAAAAACAAGCTTTTGCCTTTAAGGCAACCTTTTGTTGATAGAGAAGATAGGTGTTTGGACAGTGTAATTCCACTCTCCCCCGCATATATCTTTGCATATATCCACAAAAGACCTGCATGCACATTTTTCCATAAATTGCCCAACTGCTAGGAATCACATGTCTTTGCACTCTAAAGAACAAATCTATTTTAACACTTGCTCCCTTTGTACTCTCCTGGCGTTTAGGAGCATATGTGTGCTGGAGCAGGGAAATCAGTCTGTTTTAACTCGTCCAGTTCCAGATATAAACTCTCCACTAACAGAGTTGTCAGCAAATCTTTTCACAGCCATCAGCCTCTAGGATAAGATCCAGCTTATTGAGCCTACATCGAGATCAGCAACGTAGAATCAGCATTCTAACTTTCTTTCTTTTTCTCTCCAACCCAGACTACCCCAGCCCTGTGCCCCCCGCTCCTAATTCACCAAGGTCAGCTATCTCAAAGAGCCTGTCCTGCATTTAGTGTGCCATAGCCAGGTCCAGAAACTTCCTGCTAATAGCTATAGTCACACTTCCTAATCCAACAAGCATCAGACTACATGGTAGCCTCTCAAGCGGAATAGGTCACCTAGTTATCTGATTCAGGTCATTCAGCTGGCAGCTCTTTCAGGGTAACAGATAGCTTTGCAAGGGAGTTGTTCCAACACGAATGGTACTGTCGGAGAATTATCTCTTATACGCCCACTCTGACTCATGGTAGCGCTGAGGGGCAGAGGGCAGGGAGAGTAAGACAGGCAAACTCATTATGTACCACAGTCCCTCCATTCAGAGTCAGACTTTCTTCCATCCCATGTGGAATCTGTGTCCTCTCGATTTAGCTTGCTACGATTTACTAACACCAAGAATGAGGAGTTATTCAAATAAAACGTAGCCTCAGGGGTTAGCTCCCTCAGAGGGCAGCTCCCCCTCCCTTTCCCTTCCTTGGCTGAGCAGCAGCTCCCCCCACAGCTCCCCCTCTTCTCCCTGGTCTGGCTGAGCAGTGTTTCCCTCACAGCTTCCCCGCCCTGGCTGGTATACTGAAACACAATGAGGAGCACTCAATGTTCTTTAACTACTTCTTCCAGCCTACCCCTGTGCAAACTTATGAAATCATTACTTCTCTGGGAAACTGCAGGAATGGCTGGAGGGGACCAAATCCACCCCACAACCCGTGCAGAGGTGGTGAGGCCTCTCCCTAGCTGATGTCCTAGCCTGTGAATTGAAATAGTGGTCATGACATCCACCCTCACCCCATGATCCTGGGGGCAATTCAAGGTTCCTCCAAGCCTCCCATTTCACAAGGCTCCCCTAACAGTGCAACTAGTGCGGCTCTCCTCTATCTGTGTGAGCAGCTGGGTGGGTGTAGGATTCCAGAGGATCATGCTAAGGTGGCATAGAGCCACTATGGTGCAGAGGACTTTCTTTAAGTTCTCTGCATGGCAGTAAGTAGGGAAGCGATGGGAGCAGGACTGTTAGATCCTCCTGGTGCATGAGAGCAGCGTATTTGCCACCTGTCCAGTTTTTACCTGGACAGTCCTTTTAAGGTTGCTAGGTGTTCGGTTTTCAGGGACCTGGCAACCCTGAATGGCACCTGAACCAAAGTCCAGTGAGCCTCGGCTCAGCTGGGGCTGCCTCCTACCCTCAGGCAGGCTCCTTGAGATGATCCAGCGAGTGATGGGGGGATGAGGAGAGAGGAGCGAATAATGGGGGCGGGGCCTTGGAGGGGGGAAGATGCAGTGCAGGTGTGGGGTCTTGCGGGGAGAGGTGGAGAAAGGGACAGGGCCTGGGGGAAGAGGCAGGGCAGGGGGCTTAGAGAGAAGCAGGGGCACGGCCTTGGAGGGGAAGAGGCAGGGGAGGAGGTAGGGCCTCAGGGGTCCAGTTGCCAGCAGTTAGAAAGATGGCAACCCTAACTGCAATAGCCCATGTGGAAAGACTCTTCAACTAATCATCAGATTTGAGAAGAGTGGGGGAAGGATTCCTTCTCCACACACATCACCTCAGAGCTCGGCCTGGCTACTCAGGTTGAGTGCTGGGCTCTGGCCTTAGTTTCTTATGCGGGGCTTGAAGGCCACTGGCTCCATAGAACTGTGATCCTGGAGCCCCTTTCCCAGCATGCCCCAACAACCCCTTTGCAGGGGCCTATTTAGGGCTAGTCCAGAGTGCCACATGCAAAGGCACAACGTCCTCCTCTGCCGACAGTCTGCTTATGTTCCCTTCTTACCCTCTGTGGGGGGACACAGATGGGACTTAAGTAAAGCGGAAGACCTTTCATGGATGGATCTTCACCTTAGTTTAAAAACGCTCTCTACATATTTTGACCTTCTATGCAAATGTATTTGCATTGAGTCCTTTGCTCTGGTCATTAGGCAGCCACTTGAACTGTCCAGTATTGCGGACTTTGTCTTAGGCAGGTCTGTTTCCTGAGACCAGGCTATTCCAATGGCTGTGTGCAAGCATGTGCCATCTCCTCAGAAATAAGAATGAGAAAACATAACAGGAAGGACAGGAACATTTCCCAGCTGGCAGAAAGGGGAATGCAGCAAGCAGCAGCCAGTTTCAAAATGGCCACTTTAGGACAGCAGCTGCTTGGCTGTGTTTCCTTTCTCATCTGCTGTTCATTGTGGGGTTGTTTGTTTATTGGTCTATCTACCGGGCGTGGGTTGTTGTTTGCTCCCGCTGCTGTAATAGTTTATAGGTTTAGGCATGCTGCCTATTTGCAGCACATTAACAATATTTTTAGTACTTTCTGTCATGGCGCCTAGAGACCTTGAGAAATGGGTGCCTGGGAATTAAAGTAGATCATTATGAAATATTAGTATGAGAATGCAAATGACATGTACAGTTTGATGAGAGTCTATAAACTCATTTTCTGTGCAAACTGCTGTTAGGAGCCCATAAACCTGTAAACTGGGAGATCTCATGGAAGAAACACTGAAAAGATGGGGGAGTCATCAAAACACTGGTGTTCACGCACAGTTTCCTGGATTACTGCAAAACGCTCATCCTACCTGAGTGACTGAGCTCACTCTATTCTACTGCATATTCTAGTTAAGGTTTGTATCGTGTCTCCACTTGCTAGAGGAGAAATATTGGGTTACTCTGTATCATGTGATGCGGGCCTGCCTCCAAATAACACAGCTTAAAACAACATTTAAAAATGCACGTAGTCAGAGGGTTTTGCCAACCCGCTACGCCTGTTACAAAGTTTACCACAAGCCTTACTGTAAATGACAGCAGTCACATCTAACAAAACGTACCTTTCAATATTGCCATGGGTCTAACATATGCGGTGAGGCCAGGGAACATCAGGCCAGCTCCAAAGCCCACTGAGGTCAATGGAAATCCTGCCTCTACCTACAATGGGCTTTGAATCAGGCTCTTGGTTCTCTCATCATTGGGCTCTTATGCATACACGCACACCCACACGCACATGTGTAAGGCTTCTTGTTGAGAGCATTGTTACGCTCTCCTGGGAAGCTGTATGTGTTTGTTTTAAATAACGGCCACTTGATGCAACCTGCTTCATTTCAAAAGCACAAGATTTGCTCTTCCGTATTTTCATGAGACACAAGGGTGTCTTCTCAGGCACCGTCAGCTGAGCCATACTGTTAGGGGGGTGTGAACTCCATGACAGGAAACCTCATCTCCCCTCAGCAAAAACCGCGAGAGTCCTGTAGCACCTTAAATACAAACAAATTTCTGCGGGCATAAGCTTTCGCAGGCTGCAACACACTTCGTCAGATATCAGGGTGGGCCAAAATTTTCAAACTTGTCTATTTAACATTAGACCCTCACACAAATGTGGCCTGAAAATGATTTTTCTGTATAATTTAATCTATGTTCTAAAAGGAGCATTTAAAAATATATATAATTGAATGTTTTTTATGCTTGTTCCTCTGCTACTGGGAGGGTTTGGGGGGGAAGGGGGGAAGCAAATTTCAATTAAAAAAGTTTAATTTAATGGTGGCATTTCTGCTAATTCAAAATATAATAAGTATGTGACGGTTACTGACACTAAGTCCTTTATCAGCAAAGGAATATGGGTTGCAATCTGCACACACACGCAACCAGGCATAGGGGTTTCTACCATGAATTCTCCCATTAATTTGATATAATGGATGTTTAAGTTAAACGGCTAGGAGTACTTACTGACCACTCTGGCCTTGATCCAACCCTGAATGAAGTCAATAGAAAGATTCCCATTGATTGTAATGGCACTGGATCAGGCCTTATGCTTGTTAGTAAATGTTTGCAGGACTGGGCCCATAACTTGCATTATATAGAGCTTTTTTTAAATTGTATTTCACTTTGAAACAAGGGGGAAATTGCATTTCCAAATGTTATTTATAAAATCTCCAGCGTTTTCCTATTAAATACTGTCTAGATTAAAAATATAAATACACACACACCCACACTCAACAAATGTCAAATAAAGATCTATGGAAAAGGCAACATTTCACAGGAAAAGAATGGCTCGGAGTTTACCAAATGAAAGTTGCCATTTCCCTGTAACAGGTATAAAAGTTTGGTGAATTGGGATGAAAAGTGTACCTCCCTACTTTAATTTTAAATGGGAAAAGCATTCTGCTTTGCAACCCCCACTCAAGCATGTATTTGTGTACATTGCTGAATATGGAATAGACTTAAACCCATGTTTAAGTACTTTACTGAAGTGGGCCCTGAGTACAGTCATATGAGTTTCAACATGGATTTACAGGTATATGGGCCAGCACTTGACAGACAACCTTGATTCCTTTTAAAAAAAAAATTATAAACTGAGTTCTGACGAGAACGTGCTAGATAGAACACACTTGGCTTTAGCAAAGTACTTCGTACAGTGTTCTGTGAAATCCTATTCTCATTAATTCTATTCAGTTTGGATATAAACAGTGTCACATGGATTGAAAATTGGCTGAAAGACCATAAACAATGGGCTATAAGTATCGAGTGGGGAGGAGGCCTCTAATGGCATGCCAAGGAGAAGTCCAGTCTTGTTCGAAAATGATCAGGAATAAGGAGTAAACAGCAAGTTAATGGAATGTGCAGATGATTCTAAATAGGAAAGAAGCTGAAGCTCCAGAGATGGGAGAGAAATGCAGTCATACAGAGCACTTAGAGAGTTAGAAACATGGGCAGAAAGTAATAAAATGAGATTTAACATGGAAAAATGCAATCTACTATACAACTTTCTATATTAAGTCTTTGGCAGGGAACATATGGATTTTGATTAGCCTGAAAAACAACCACAAATAGGAGGATAGCTTTCTTCACAAGAACTGCCAACAGAATGCACTTTACAATAGTCTGAACATTCATGTAGCTTTTGAGAGTGGCTTTACACATGTGGCATATTGGGCATGTTGCGTCAGTCTTGTAGTTCATGGTTTTCACAGACCTAGTTTGGTTTAAGAATATAGAAAAATTGGAAATGGTTGCAGTCAAGACTGGCAAGTACCCTGTTCTGTATCCAGGTGGGGGCGGGGGGAGAAGCCGTCCCAAAAGAAAATGTTCCAAGGTGGAATTTGACTTTGAAGTGTTACAGCACTTTCCTTAACAGAAAAAAGCTTGGCATGACTATTCCAACCCTGACTCCAGTCGGTGGACTCTAACCCAGTATTTGTCTCACCATTCCTGTCCCTATGTCAGGCCCCAGTAGTAATCATTTTTTTCTTAGCCTGTCCCTCACACCTTCTCTCCGCCCCACTCCCCGATCTGAACATTTCAGAATCCTTCTTCTATTTCCTGTCAATATTTTTGGACCATGACATATTGCATGAAAAAGTGGCTATTCCTGTTTTGCAATGTGAAAACAGACGTTGCCATGAAATTTCACCAATGCACAAAATTTCCTGAATGAAAACCATCATAAAAGGAATGGAGACATTGTTTACAGTACATTTGGTGAAGAAATCATTCCTCACTTACACACAGCAATAAGGCTGAGGCCCTGGTCTGTGCCTCCATGAAGCATAGCCCAGACAGTGCAATACAAGTGGCAGGGCTGTTCAGAGGGCTGAAACGTTCCCCCAGCAAAAATGAGAGAAGTCACAGGCTGCTCAAGTTTATGGCTGCCTTCCAAGGGCTGCCTATGAGTTGCTCACAGTTTGGAAAAGACCTGAATCTCCAGAGCAGCATGCACTAGGGAGACACGCCCCCCGCCCACCTTCAGCTACAGGAATCACATGGGGCCATTTACAGCAGCTCTATACTTTGCCTGCACCTGGGAATTCTTCACTGGCCCCTTGCATCACAGTTCTGGATCCATACATGGCTGGAGCAGCATAACAGAGGCTGGAGTGGAGGAGAGAATCTGTCCCTAAATCTTTTATTCCTTTGTACACAGAAAAATACTGATACATGAGATGTTTACAGGCCTCGTCCTGGAAATATTTATTCTCTCTTACTTGTAGATTTGTGGAATGCACAGTCCTTTGTTATGTGTGTGTACATGTCAAAAACAAGAAGAGAAAGAAGAGGGTTTCTGCTGAATGGTTATCTTGCCTGTGACTTCATTGGGGATGGTCTACCCACACGAAACAGCTTGCAGGATAAAGGCCTATATTTGCACTGTGAACCAATAGAGATCAGTATGGTTGATCTCAGCTCAGATATTCTGCTCTTTCTACATCTACACTGGAGTCTCAATCATTCCGCAGTATAGATCTGAGAGCACAATTTAGCCATATTTCCCTATTAGTTCGGCATTTTTAAAAACCACTATGGCTGTGATAGTGATATATCACTTTCCAGATCTACAGACAAGTAATTTAATCTGTCCATCAATTAATCTATATATCCTTCTGAAATTACTTTTATAAAATGTTTTCCTACATCTCTAATCTCATTTAAAATTTTTACCATGTGGGAATCAACTAACATGCATCAAAGCCTTCAATCAACGTGATATATAAGAACAAGGTGTGGTAAATGTATTGCATATCAGAGAAGAATCATGTGTTCTGTGTAACAATGAAGTCTCCTCTCTAGAAAGATGATATTGATAATGCTGTCTACCACTACTACCAAAACTTTGTACATCCCCAGATAAGTTATCTTAGATGCGTTTAGCATGTCCTAAGCAATTTATCTTTTACAAAATAAAAATTTAAACACATTATTTAAATACCAGTGGATAAATAATAGTCTATAGAATACCTAATACATTTGTTTATATTTATTTAATATTTCCATAGCTATTGACAATATTAAGAGGATGTGTAGCTGAATAAATAACTGAGGCTTTCTCAGTAATAGATCTCCCATGAAAAGTTAGTTCTTTAATAAGAAATTATGTTATCTAGCTTTCTAGAGTGCACATACTCTTAACGCTATAATAACTTATTGCACCTACATAATGTCTTCAATCCAATGAGTTCAACATGCTTCACCACCATTAATTAAATAGCTTAATATCACCTCTAGGAAATGACAAGCATTAGCCTTCTAATCCTACAAATGAGGAGACTCAGGCATAGAAGATGAAATTCACCCCTGTGCATTGTCAGCACAAGGCTTCAGTATGCCAGGCACTGCTTCAGTATGCCAAACAGGGCTCATGTACTGCACAGACCCTGAGCGGGCCCTCTGCACAGGTGTGTATTTTACACAAAGAGGTTTGCAGCGCGGCTCTCAGAAGTGCAGCGCACTTGCAGCTCCCGTTGACTTTAACTGAAGTTGTGGGTGCTCAGCATGTCTCAGAATTAGTCCCTATGTGATTTTTCAGTTGTCACACGCATAGTCTCCCAATCGCAGCTCTAATCACCAAAGAGTGCTGCCAGGGTTTGCTTTGAGCAAAGTACCTGTCACAAGTTTAATTCGCCATTAGACTAGACATCCTGGCAGGGGACATATTGAGAATCTACATTCTGACTCTCTAGTTACCTATGAGATATTCACACCGACTTGGGTGCTCTGCAGCCCAGGCCTGGAGATTGTCCCATGCACAGTCTGAGTGGGTCCCCAGCAAGCTCTCTTGCGGCAGGTCTTTGCAATAAAGGGCAGAGCACGTGGTATGGCCTGGGTTGCCTCATTCCAGGGGCAGGCGGCGTGGGCTGACTGCAGCCAACAGCACCACAGAGCCCCCAGGACCCTCTGCCTCCATCATCCCCAGCTGGGAGTCTCTCCTCAGGGCCAGGCCTCTAAACAATCTTTCCTGAAGCTGCCAGTTACTGCCACCAGCTGGTGCCCTGTCCTGCTGGCTAACCCTGCTCCTGCTCCCTGGCAAGGACTCCTGCCCCAAGCTGGGAGCTGGCATGTCAGCGGGGGATGCAGAGGTGCCTTGAGGGACCTCCCAGCTGTTCAGCCGGGCATCTGAAGGTGAGACATGGAACGCTGAGAAGAGGGAGAGTCTGGGCGAGGGCAGCAGTGTGGGACATCTCCTAGGAACTGACTGGTGTCATCACCGATGGGCCTCGGCTGCTGCCTCACTGTGCTGGTGTCTCTCTCAAACACTGGCTGCTCCCTCTCCCTCTGGAGGAGAGCAGCCCGGGAACCCGGCGGTGCCCTGCCCAGACCCCACAGTGACCTGAATAACACTTGGCTCTTCCTGAGCCCCTTTCCTCCAGGGACCTCCAAGCGAATGAAGCCCCATGTCCTTTGGGAACTGTAACAAGTCAGCGTGATGCCTGTATCCCAGAAAGGGACATTGGGTCCTGGTGTGGAAGTGGCGAGCAGGGTCCCACAGAGCTGGTAAGAGAACCCAGGAGTCCAGGCGCCCAGTACTCTGCTGTACGCACACCAGCACTCTTCCCCATGTCAACACACTCTAAATGCAAACCCACTGCTGTGTGTGTGTCAGGATCTGTCAACAGCTGACAGCTCAGCCCCAACTGCTTCATGGGACCAAATCTGGGGACCTGGATAATCTCCATCCAAGAATATCAAAGGAGCT
Organism: Emydura macquarii macquarii; assembly: GCF_026122565.2. Taxonomy (NCBI): domain Eukaryota; kingdom Metazoa; phylum Chordata; order Testudines; family Chelidae; genus Emydura; species Emydura macquarii. Next base: position 39,306,693 of record NW_027132813.1, on the reverse strand, counting down.
GGCAGAAATTGCAAGCGCAAAAGCAAGGATTTTTAATGAATCCGTAAAATACCCTCTGACTGGAGAACAGCAAATATAGCCCCTATATTTAAGAAAGGAAAAAAAAAGTGACCTAGGAAATTACAGGCCCATTAGTTTGTCCTTAGTTGCATGCACAGTCTTGGCACAAATTTTGAAAGAAAGAGTAATTAAATGTATGCAGTGGTGTTGTAGCCATGTCGGTCCCAGGACATGAGAGAGACAAGGTAGGTGAGGCAATATCTTTTATTGGACCAACTTTTGTTGGTGAAGTGTACAGGCTTTCATGCTGCAGAAGGCTCTTCTGTTCTAGGGAAGGGGACACAGTGTCTGACACTCTGCGGGTGAGCTCTGTGTAGTTTGGGGCCTTGTGTCTTCCACCAACAGAAGCTGATCCAATAAAAGTGTAATTAAAGACATAGAGGCAAAAGGTAATTTGTATAAAATACAACATTGTTTTACAAAAGGTAGATTGGCCTGACACAATCTGATCTTTCTCTTTGAGGAGATAACCAATTTTCTAGAGAAAGAAAATGGATTTCAGTAAAACATTTGATACAGTTCTACATGGGAAATTATTAGTTACATTGGAGAAGATGGGGATTAATACGAGAATCAAAAGGTATGTAAGGAACTGACTAAAGGGGAGACTACATTGGGTCAGACTGAAAGGTGAACTGTCAGGGAGGGAGGTTACTAGTGGTGTTCCCCAGGGATCAGGCTTGGGACCTATATTATTTAACGTTTTCATTAACGATCGTGGCACACAAAGTGGGTGTGCACTAATAAAATTTGTGGATGACAAAGTTGGGAGGTATAGGCAATATGGAGGAAGAATGGAATATCATACAAGAAGATTTGGACAATCTTGAAAACCGGAGTAATAGAAATGGGATGAAATGTAATAGTGCAAAGTGCAAGGTCATGCACATAGGGACTAACAACAAGAGCTTTTGCTATAAACTGGGGAAATATGAGTTGGAAAGACAGAGGAGGAGGAAAGACTTGGGTGTATTTGTCTATCTCAGGATGACTGAAAGCCACCATTGTGGTGAGGCGGTGAAAAAGGCTTCATTAGGTGAGGTATTTCCAATAGAGATAGGAAAGTGTTATTACCATTGTACAAGCTACTGGTGAGACCTCATCTGGAATACTATGTGCAATTCTGGTCTCTTATGTTTAGGAAAGATTAATTCAAACTGGAACAGGTGCAGAGAAGGGCTACTAGGATGATGAGAAGAATGGAGAACCTAACCTATGAGAGGAGAATTACAGAGTGTAGCCTAACAAAGTGAAGGCTATGGGAAGATATGATTGCTCTCTATAAATACATCAGAGGGATAAACACAGGGAGGGAGAGGAGTTATTTAAGTTAAGGGCCAATGCTGGCACAAGAACAAATCTATATAAACTGGCCATCAATAAGTTTAGACTCGGAATTAGACAAAGATTCCTAACCATCAGAGGAGTGAACTTCCAGAGGGAGTAGGGGGTCAAGAAACCTAAATTGTTTCAAGACTGAGCTTGATAAATTTATGGAACGGGTGGTATGATGAGATTGCTTACAATAGCATATAGCCCATCTGCAACTGTCATTAACAAATGTCTCCAACAGCCAGAAATGGGACACTAGATGGGAAGGGCTCTGAGTTACTACAGAGAATTTTTCTCAGATGTCTGGCTGGTGGGTCTCATGGACACGCTTGGGGTCTAACTGATCACCATATTTGGGGTCAGGAAGGAATTTTCCCTCAGGTCAGATTGGCAGAGATCCTGGGGGTTATTGGCCTTCCCCGGTAGCATGAGGCACGGGTCACTTGCTGGTTTGAGCCAGAGTAAATGATAGATTCTCTGTCACTTGAACTCTTTAAATCAAGTTTTGAGGACTTCAGTAACTCAGCCAGAGGTTAGGGGCTTACAGCAGCAATGGATGGGTGAGGTTCTGTGGCCTGCAATATGCAGGAGGTCAGACTAGATGGTCATGATGGTCCCTTCCGGCCTTAGAGTCTATGAAACTGAGCTATATGGACATTAAGCAAACACTGCAGTATAAATGAGTAGTCAGAAATAATTATACACAAAACTGGAGTCAAATTCTGTTCTAATTTACACTGGAGTAAATCCAAAGTAACTCCATTTAAATCAATAAAGTTACAGTTGATTTACGCCATTGTAAACATGAGTATTTTAGGGACACAAAATTTATGTCATCTTAATACATTGCATATACCAAGGAATATTGTTCATATGAGTGAGCTAAATAACAAAACTTTCCTTTATTCAATTGTGACCTCTACTGTACTTGGTATATTTAGAAATAATATTGAGTTTCCCAACAAACATACTGCAGAAAAATCCTTGCAGTCATTCTTGCCATCCTCAAAGTGATTTCTTTAATTATCAGTTCAGCCTGAGATAATGAGTTTGTTTTAGAGACACACATTTACATATATATTTATATAGATTAGATTATAATTATTTTCATACTTTGAATTCTATTCATAAGAGATATATTACCAAATACAGATTATGAATTAATATTTCCTTTTGGATGAAAGTGGACTTGCATATATGATGAATTTTGAGACTACTATGGATATTATAAATCAATATGCATACTTTTTTATTATTAGAAAGTTAGAGAGATTGGTTCAATATTGGGCTAGCTTTTTCATGGTGGAATTTAAATTAAAAGGGACCATATGGCTTTCACCCTAGATACATGCTTTGGGCAACTTTGACGCATGTTGAAATGGAGTAAGAATTGTTTGGCAGATGGCTAAAGTTTTGCTAAAATTAAATAACAAATTTTATTAATTGGGACGGGGTACATCAGAAGTGCAATGACATGGTGTTTCAAAGATATGGTACAATAAAAATATTAATCTCTTGACCACCAATGCAAACCAAAATACATACAAGGAACCACGGAGCCAGATTCTGCTGTTCTCTACACCTGCCTAAGTCCAGAGTAATTCCATTTACTCCAAATTTACAATAATGTAATGCAAGAGTTCAGCACTTCACAGGCTGCATAGAAGAGAGTTTGGCCCCAGGCAGTTATTCTTTCTGTAAAGCATCATACATACCTAAGGGGCTATATACAAATTTTACATGATCATTTATGTTATGTATTTGTCACGTCCTTTTAACTCTATCCTGACTTCAGGAAATTCCAGTTGATTTCTCAAATGACTGCTGGGCTCAGGGGGTAAAGAGACCAGTCCTCCATTATTCATTGCTATTATTACTAGGCCAAATCCTGAGGTGGTCGCTCAGGTTGAACACTTTCCCTCCTCTAGCCAGGTTCCATTGTTTTCTCAAATGATTTCAATGGGAGCTTGCTAGAGTAAGGGCTAAGGTAAATCTGCATGAGGACCTCAGGAACTGGCCCAATAATAAAAGCAGGTAGTAATGGGGAGATGATCAGCTGAAAGTAAGGAAGTAAATTTTAAAGCTGGATTCAAAGAATGGCTTTTTCTTCCAAAGGTTGGTTGGCATATGAAACAGCTTGAAGGCTGAAACACAGGAAATTTCTTGTATAAGTGAAATCAGGAACTATTGGGGAAATCATAATACATCAGCTCAGAAATGGAATGCCCTGCTAAAAGACAAAGGATGAATTTGATATTCCTGCTCTATGTTTTCTCCCTCAAATTTTTCAGTTTCTTTGGAAGAAGTCTTCTTTGTTGTCAGATTAATCTGAATGTATAGACTGAATGAAAACCTACTACAAGAATGATCTTTAATATAAAATTACTTCAAGCCAAATGGATGTGTTTTCTAGAGATAAAGGCCCCAGTTCAGCAAAGTGCTTAAAAATGTGCCTAAATTCCATTGACGTTAATGGGACTTAAGCACGTGCTTAAAGTTACGCATGCAATTAAGTGCTTTGCTGAATCAGAGCCTTAATATGCAATCACCAAGAAAGAAAGGGGTTAACCCGTGACATCTAGAATTTCTTACATATCAATCCTCATACATGTGGCTAGGCTTAATAATAGCAATTGCTTTGCTTCTGTAACTGCTGAGGAAGGTCAGGAGATCGAAACATTCAATGCTGTTTCTTTACTTTGCTGAAGCTGCAAAAAAGGTTCAAACAAAAAATTAATGTGCCTCACCTATAATTGCCTGACATCCATCACCTATATCCTTCTATGGCAAATGCCACAGGTAGATGGCAGGGTATCATCAGGGAAGAGTGAAATATGCTTAGAAGAATATTCACCCTAATAGAATATGTTCGCAAAATTGACAATAGGATCGGAAAAAGACCTCATCTTTTTAAATCATTTTGTATCAATCTTAATAACTTTGGAAAGTTCAACCAGCAAAGATTTTTAAGTTGGCTGATATCCAAATGCCAAGACACACCTGACCTTTTGTGTTCCACTTACTGTAAACGCAAAGTGAGTGAATGTTCCCCTTGAGATTCTGCTGGAAAGTGGAGAGATTTCTAAATTTATTTAAAGTGATGCAGCACCCCAAGAAATGTCCATATATTTTGACTTCTCTTAAAACATGGGGCAAAGTGACTACAGGGTTCAACCAAAAAGAGGACATCAGTAATGTATAAGGAAATGAGATGGCACAAATGGTTCATCATAATAACTTAATTATCCTCATTTTACACAGATTCTAAATGTTCTGCCTTTAGCATGGAGGAGGAAAGAGCTGAGCCTGAACATCTACACCACAATGAAACAGCCCCTTAGCCCAAGCCCTGTGAGCCTAAGTCAGCTGGCTCAGGCCAGCCACAGGTTTCTAACTGCGGTGTAGACATACCCATTGAAAGTCAACGAGATGGAGGCTCCTAAATCATGTAGAGGCTTTTTAAAAATTTTAGCCTTAAAGCTCAGCTTTTTAACGATGCCGTCTTCCAGCAATATGCATATGTGTCTATACAAATAGATGTATAATGCAGTCTCTACAGGGTTCATGATAGAGCCTTATTTTCTCTCCCATAAATGTACTGTTTGAAAACCCAGATGCAGATGGTCACCAAAAGAACTTAGAGTATTTGTCTATTTTCATTAGTTCTTAGGAGCCTGTCACTTTGGTATCTAAGCATCAAGCCTAATTATTTTAAAAGCACCAAATATTCCAAGAGGAGCCCTCTCCCTGTGGATTCAGGGTTTTGTTGATTTTTTGATTTCTCTGTCATTGCTGGAGGAAGGCTTTCCATTTCTATCTAAATTGAATTACCTTCAAACTTGGGCTCAGCCTAATCTCCTCTGGTCTCTGGTCTCCCCTCCATATAGACCTATAGCTATCTAAAATACCTTTTCAAAATGACTGGCAAAGCTAACATCTGAATTAGAGTAAGGCCAGCAGGGAAATAATGAAATTACCTTTATTATATAGTATTTTCTTTAAACATTTTTGTTAACACTATTTATATAATTTGAAACCAAAAAAAACTATGCTTTCTTCCCTATATTCCCAACAGCATCTGTTTATTTTGCTTTGTGGTCTATGAGTTCTAAAAACACACTGAAATTTTCACTAAGATATAAACAAAATTAAGGTCAGACATTCCCAGACTCAGCAAAGACAGTGAAAGGTTTTCTAATTTAAGCATGCTTTTCTCCTTCAGTTTTTATTAAAGACTCAATGTGGTTTCCTTAAGACTTACGATAAATTCAAGAATTGCTAGCAGATATAATTTATTGTCGAAGACTTATCAGAGATCAAAGAATAGGGGAAATGGGCCTCTCATCATTCTTGTTCTTCCTGGCATGAAGCTTTCAGATCTCTTAGATCTGGAGCACAGAAGACTTGAAGAGAAAAAGGAACATAGCATGAGGCTGTAAACTCTCACAGAAGAGAGATTCAGGTCTATGCTAGACTATCTAAGAGACCATGAAGGATGACTTTCAAAAACTTCATAATAATTAGACCCATATACCAAGTCAGATGCAGATTACTAAACACCATGGGCCAGATCTACAAATGCTATAAATCAGCTTCAATGGAGCTATGCCAGTTTATACTAGCTGAGGATCTGACCCCCTACTGGCAACTCGAACATGGAAGAGAGAGAGATGCTACAGAGTTCTGACCAGGAAATAAGAGAACTGTATTTCTAGTAACCTTTTCCAACAAAACAGAGATTAATAAAGCCACTCCAATGAGTTTGTTCAACCTCCTCTTGTCCTGCTCCCAAAATAGAGAGGACTCAGAATGAGATAGAGAGGATTTCCAGTATGGTCATATTGCAATGTGCTGATTCTCCCCTGCTTCCCATTATGTTCTCTTTGGTTTGCTTTGTAGTGAATTCATCACTTGTGAAGGATATCTCATTGACAGCTCTGCAAGCTAACGTTCGGTGTCCTTCCCCCACTTGGAACAGGTACAGAATCAGGATCTCTCATTGCCCAAATAATGTGCCTCCTTTCCAGGGACCACCCACAAGAGTGAAGGTAGTTCCATGCCTATTCACACAGCGGGAGATTTTGAAAGTCTCCCCCCTCCGTGACTTCTGTTTCAGATTATCAGCCTGTGAGTCAATGATGTTTACATAGCAGACTTCTCTCCAATACACCTGCTCTGCGAACACTACCTCATTTCAGAGGTCCCTGGACAGCCATCAGAAGGCAACTATGTTCAATCACTACATACCTGGACAAAACTATAACCAGAGAAGCAAAATGATCCACATCCAATTACTTGTCTCTTCATCCAACAATTATCCCCCCACAAGCTCCCCTACACTGCTAGAGAATGGGTCTGAAAGCTGTTCTAAAGAGACTACAGCTAGGAGAACATAGATCCATCCCCAAGCCCCATTAAGTCTTTGGACACTGTGTGGAAATTGCCCAAAAGGTTATTCATCAGTGCTAGCTGTACTGAGTTCTGTGGTGTGGGGTACTAGTTAACTAGACCACTGAACAATGGCCAACTGGCATATAGGAATAGCCATACTGGATCAGACCCATGGTCCACCTAGCCTAGTATCCCATCTTCAGCAGGGGCCAGCACCATATTCTTCTAAGGGTATGTCTACATTGCCGGCTCCATGGCGACTGATGCAGCGGGATCAATTGAGCAGGTCATGGAGATCTGCTGAATGGATCCCAGATGGACTCGCCAGTCGACGCCAGTAAGAGTAAGGCTGCATTGATGGGAGGGTGTCTCCTGTTGATGCAATGCCGTGAAGATGTCATGCTACATAAACATAAGTACGTTGACGGGAGATACGCAAGCTACCTCACGTAGCTTGCATATCTCCCGCCAACCACTGGCATCAGTGTAGACCAGGCCTCAGAAAGGTACAAAACTCCGCAGTATGCAGATGTAGGATAGTCTGCTTTCCATCCTAAATCCTCATCGTTAAAGCATGTGGTTTCATGTCCCTTCCAAAACTTTTTTAGCATTAACTATTATAAATCTGGATGTTCTTGTTATTCAGATAAATGTATGTAACATGACAATCTCCCCTTTCATAGCCCAAGGGACAGAGAACTGGGAGCAGCTGACCCTACCCCAGAGAGAAGCCCAGCAGGCAGATGCTAGGAATCAGCTGACACAGCTGATCGGCATTGCATGATTGGCCCACACTCTCAGCTGGACAATATGAAGGGGGAAAACCAGGAGAGAAGGAACTGGTAACCAGAGCGGGAGACTCCAGGCAGGCAGATAGACCCTGTCAAGCTCCCCCTGTGAGATCAGAGAGGGCCCAACACAGTAGCTACTGGAAGCCAGAGGCTTTACAGACCCATTCTGAACCTCTAACCAGACTGGTTTTTTTTACTTTTTGCACGCTTGTTTTCTTGTTTGTAAAGAAAATAAACAGATCCCTGAAGAAAGGGACAGAAATCTAACCTGGGCATGGCTGATTGTCTATTCCCAGCTGGTGACTAGGGCCACCAGCATACAATGTGCAATCCCTCTTTGAATCTTCCTAAATTCTTGGTCTCAACATCATCATGTGGCAATGAGTTCCACAGATTCACTACATGTCATATGAATATGTAATTCCTTTTAGCAACTATTATCCTTCTAGCTATTATCAGTTTTAAATTTGCCTCCTTTTATGGAATATCCCCTTGTTCTTGTGAGACAAGGTGAACAGAAGCTTCCACTCTACCTTCTCTAGATCGTCATTAGTCTGTATACTTTCATTATGTCCCCTCTTTTTCATCTCCTTGTAAGGTAAACAATCCCATTCTCAGGTAGCATCTTCCTTCAAATGAGCAGTAGTTGACCATTTGAAGACATCGCTTGACACTGGCAGTCTTGCCAAATCTTACTCTATCTCTAATCTTCCCCTTTGGGAGGAGATTATTGGGAAAATTGGGATGAGATAACTCTGGTGTCATTTGGAGTCCTCAGATTTCCTTGGGCCCTTTCAATCTGGGTACAACACACAGACAGACAGCATTCATCTCACTGGCTGATGATCCTCTGATTGATGATGGAAAATGGTCAGACATATTATTTATGTATTTATTTTATTAATAGGGTGGCTTGCCCATGGGACGGAGAGCCTGGGGCTAAGCCAGTCCGGATTATAGGATAAGCCACATCTGGGTTGCATCAGGTGATCCCGGGGTAAAAGGCAGCCAGAAGCTACAAGGAAGGGGCTCCTGCAGTGAGGGAAGTGCAAAGTATAGCTTCAGGGAGAGCGGGTTTCCTGCAGTAGTCCCCGAGGAAGGGACAGTTCCTCAGGGAAGAGGGGCTGTGCCCTGCTTCAGCCTGGGTGGAAGATTGCTTTTGTGTTTGCTTGAGAACTTTGTTAATTTAATAAAAACCTAGACCCTACAAAGGGCTGTGACTGAAAGAGAGACCGTGGCATTTGTTGAGGGAACCCTGGTAAAGAGGAAAACAGACAGGACAGGGCAGAGACACCCTGGGCATGCGGGGCATTCGGGTGGCGGCTGGCCCTGTTACAGGCCTGAATTTCAGAGGTGCTGAGTCTCCACAGCTCCCATGGTCTTCCACTAGAGTTGTAGGGTGCTCAGTGCCTCTGAAAAATCAGCCCTTTCTTTTTATGTACAGAATTTCTTACTACACATCTTTTATATCCTAATATAAAGATGATGAAAACTGGCTGCTCAAGTTTCACAGAAAGCAGTTTTATTTAAAATGGAACTGGAATCCAATCCAAACATCTATAGTACAGTAGTTGCTTCCAAAAAGGCTGTAACTTTTAAAATATTTATGGGCATGATTACTGCACAAGCCTACAGAAATCTGATTGTATTCTCGTACCGAAATATAGGCCTTCAGAACATTTATAAAGCTTATCATCTTTGCAAAGTCAAAATGTTTGGAAATCACCAGAAAAACAAATAAACATAAAACCTGTGCTGCCTTACAAAAAGCCTGCTGTGGCTGACAGCTGCACAGAAAAGAATACACAATGAAATAAATATGAAAGCAGTCACTCTTGTGCATTAGTTTATTGCGATTCTTGAATGAACAGCAGGAAGCACTTGTTAACATGGATATTTTTGGGGTAGTGGAACTGTTCTGGTGCAATAGTAATAATACCACCTAGCTCTTATATAACATCTTTTATCCCTAGATCTCAGCATGCTTCATAAAGGAGGATAAATATTATTATCCCTATTTACAGATAGGGAACCTTAGGCACTGAGAGGTGAGGCGACTTATCTAAGGTCAACCAGCAGGCCAGTGCTAGCACCAGCTATAGAACCCAAGTGTGTTGAGTCCTAGTGTGGTGATATACCCACTTGGTGTGGGTATGTGTGGTGTGATGATGGCTTTCACCTATCCATACTCTCCCTCCCCTTCTTTTCAACATTGCTATGAGACCCCCATGGAAATATAGTGAGATGTAACAACAGGCTAAGGGCAATGAGCAAGAAGTCATTCTCCACAGATGCAACCAAAACTACTACTAAGATATCACAATGTCTACAAGATATCACTTGTCTTCAGCTTCTGGATAGAGAGCAGCTGGCTCAAACTCAACTCAGGCAAGAGTCAAATTATGCTACTTGGAAGGGAGAATGGTTTGAAGAACCTGTCAGAGCACTATCTCCCCCCACCCCTGCCATTTAAGGAATTTGTCAACCCCTCTTTGACTCATCACTGAGCCTAGATGATCAGGTAGGTCCAGTAACTGAATGGCAAACATATTCCTTCACCTCTAGGTCTCTAGGAGACTCAGCCCTGTCCTCCCAGACAAGGAGGGCCTGAAGACAGTGACCAATAAATTTGTCGCCTCCAGACCAGATTTTTGCCATTTACTGCATCACAAGCTGAATGTGAAAACAACACCTAGGCTCCAACTTCTGAAAAACACAAGTTGCTGTATCCTTGTTGTGTGACATCAGTGTGCATATCAAACTTCCGCTCAGGTCCCTCCAATGGCTCCCAATCCAATTTCATTAGGAGTTGAAGACCTGGGTCCTGATCTGCAAAGCCATCAATAGTTCAGGTGCCAGGTACATTAGAGAGCACATCTCCATCTATGAACTGCCCGGACAACAGCGCTCCTGTGAGACAGAGAAGAAAACCCAGGCTGAAGTACACAAGAACTTGAGATAAATATTTCTTGGTGGATGGGATGTGGCTGTGGAATGAACTTGCAGAGGAGATTTGACTGACTCAGACCCCCTTCAGGTCATGCCGCAAGACCTTAAGGAAGTTTTTTTGGGATGTTAAAAAACAAACACCCTGTGATGCTTCCTGGGGCACCGTGGACTGAGAGTCACCTTGTTACCACCTGCCTCCAGTGTGAAGAAGAAATCTTGCCTGTGCCAGCCAGGTGTTAGCTTCTCACACAACCAGCCAGTTAGCCAATCAAGCAATCACCTCTGGGCTCCACCAACCCCATCTTCTGCAGGCTGACAACAGACACCCCCCGTCCCCGAATCCCTTCAGAGTGCCCCCATGGTATCCAACCCCCTGATCACCGGACCACAGAAACCCCAGATTCTCTATTCCCAAAGGAAGAGAGTGTCACAGTTTTACCTTAGACCACTGCTCCTGTATTACTATAGCACTTGAATTCGATTATAGTAAAACAAAAATAAATGTTTTTAAGAAAGAATAGAGATTCAAATAAAAACCAGTGAGAAATATGGGAAATGGTTACATATAAAACATCATAACACTTTTCTAGAGACTAAACTTAACTAACAAGGCATTCCCCTATCTCCTATGTGATAGCTTACCCCAAGTTCTTTCCCCACTGTTTTCAATCAGTTTGGCTGAGACCTGTTTTCATGAGATCAGCTTGTCCTCACAGATTGAAGGAATGCCAGAATGTCTTTCTGCACCTCAAATATACCAGAACAGGCCTTTGATATTCACCTCAATAGAGGGTCATTTCACCCCCCACCTCCTGCTGTTTACCTCCTCCTATTAATTTCCTTCTGAAGTATCTGCCAGCTCTTCATTAGCATTTGACTTAGGAATTTTTTAGATTTCTATTCTAAAACAAAGTATATAGTGGTTCAACTTGGAGATAAGTGTCTCCCACCCCTTTCTGAAGGAATTTATCTCAAGACATACTATCTTTGAGAGACCTGTTTTTAACTACAGACCTAGAAATCATAATTTTTGGTATATATATGTAACTCCTCACATATTCTCCGTACATATATCTTGCTATGATTATGATGACCAATGTGACACGGGCTTTCATTTCAGACCTTATATGACATTCTTTTAGTGACTCTAGGGGACCCCTGTACCCATAGATACCCCAGAGCCCTCTGCCAGTTGGCATTCAGAAGTTCTTGGGTCACACCCCCCAAAAGAAACCTATCCTTAAGCCAGTGGGCCTTCAGCACAAGTTCTGCTGTTGAGGAAGCCTTGGCTGTGCAGTAATGGAGGAGATCATGGATAGATTCCATTACTGGTAAGTGGGGGGAGCAAATGAAAAAGTTTGAGTACCACTAAGCAGAGCTTCCTATAACCAGAGAAGGGAGAAGAGCTGAGGACTCCATGAAGTCCACTAGAGACCTCATTATGCCAGTCTGTTAACCTGGGAAATGCTCAGATACTATAGTAATGGGCACTAGCATAAGATCTTAAAACAGATAGGTAAAGATTAGACAGATATATTTTCTTATTATTAATCACGAGAATTATAATCAGCTGCACCTAATTATCACATACTGCACTTAAAGTTTAAAAAAAATCTTTAATTCTGTAGCACTTGTTAGAGTTCGGTTTAACTGGCTCTGTCCTTAATCTGTATCTTTGTGGCTTTTTTATTATTAGACATGATATGTATAATCTCTCTAGAAAAAGAAAAACAATAAAAAGATTTAGAGGTCTCTATGTGCAGATAAAAAAAACTACCACAAGATGTCGCACTTACCTAAGCCAGGGCGTAACATGGCCCTATGATAGTCTGTTTACAGCGCAGTCATACTCCCAAAAAGGACAATGTAAAATTGGTGCCTCCTTGCTCAATAGGTTTGATCATTCATGTGATCAAAATATGTTTTTAACTACTTTTTTACTCCTATTAGCTCTACAAAATCAACACAGAGAGGTGAAACAATAGGATATTATTCATGTGGCCAATAACAACTATGCAGTCAGCTCACAAAACAAGTTCTATAGTAAAACAAATTCAGTGCTTGTGTAGTTGAATGCATCTGGCATAACTACTAACTTGCATGGAGTTATGTCTAGGATGAATTGGTCCCTAAGCTCCATAATAACTTAAGAATAAGATTCAGAAAACCACAAAAACTCCATTCATGTAATCTTTGACCTCTAGGAATAATTCCCAGACAGTCCATAATATTTTACAAATACATTTTTAAAAGCTACCCTAAGCTGCCATTTTTTTCAGTTACTTGTTTTCCCTTTCATTACATTTCACATGCATTTCAATTATATGAAATCAACATGACTATCAAGAAAAGTGAGAGCCATGAGTCTTAAATTCCTGGTGCCTTCATATGCTCTGGCAAATACTGCTTCAAAAAGTTAAAACCAGCAGTCTAAAAGAATGCTTTTCTCTGTTGCTAGGAACTTTCCATCGATATATTACTCTGACTCAGTATTAAGGTAAAGAAGTAGCATTACTGAACACTTCTGTTTGGACTTAATGTCCTTGTAGAAATGATTAAACACTTCTAAAATCTCTGATCCCAGAATGCTCTGATCCCAGAATCTTTCACAAAACTTGGCAAAGATTTTTCAGGGGCTGCCTCTACTTAGGTGCACAGGAATTCTGGAAAAGATATTACAACAATTATACCCAGCCTTAGTTTTTTCCAGTCACACCAATGTATGATCCAGTTGTGTGAACCATGGACCAGGCGTCAGGAATTCCTGACTTCTACACCCAGCTCTGCAAGTGACTCACTGGGTGACCTTGTGCAAGTCACTTCTGCTTCCATTTTCCCATCTGTAAAATGGCGATGATCATACGTTCCTACCTCAAAGGGGTGATGTGAGATTTAACTACATAATGTTTGTTAAAAAGTCCTTTGAACTGCTACAAAAGCACTAGGTATTTTTGCTGAGTGCTAAGAGAACCAAGCTGCACATTGACAAACACATTATGTGAAGAAGAAAACCACTCTACAGAACTGCCAGGTGGCTTTGATAGTTTGCAAACCTCCACTCAGGAACATGAGCTGATGAAATTGAGAATGACGTTAACTGTCTCTCAAAACTTACTGCTAAACCTCCACCATCTGCATCTCTGTAGTCCCAAAGGCTGTCCGCAGTTCCTGACATATGCACAAGTCCACAACAAATGCTCCAATGCTATTTTTTCATGAAGTTGGGGAAAACACACCCGTGACTGCAACCTAGTATGGCTGCGCAATCTTATAACAACAATCCTGGGCATGTAAATGATGCAGGAAAAATATTTAGGGCAGGAATCTGCCACCTTCATTCACACTGAGTAATAACTTACTCCAGGCATAGTGCCACTGATGTCAATGAACTACTCCTGGATTAGGGCTGGCAAACCCCGGCACTCAGAAAGGAATCAGGTTTCATTTTAAAGCTTTCACAGGATTATTATGAACATCTGTGAAAACACTTCTTTTTAAAGTTATGGATAAGATCTTGACAGTCTTCTTTTTAGTGATAACTGGTTCTTACTGGCAGAACTCAAAAATACTTGCTGTACAGCTTTCAACACACCGTTTTCTGACATCGGTTTCTTTCACGTGAAAACCCAATGAGATTATTGCTCACTGTATAATTAGATTCACAGGCAAATTGTAGCTCCTGTGGGGAGAGTTTTCCCTAAAGAGTGCATTTATATTTAAGCACTTTTCCCTTTTAATGCACAGGTTTATCATCACATGATAAATACAATAGTGATTAAATGTTCATTTGGAAACTTTACAAGAAGATTTAATGGTACTAAATACTGTGCAGAAGCTACAGAGGGATGAAAGGGTTATACAGCAATTCAAGGCATGATTTATACAAGACAGAGGCCTGCAGCATAAGAGGATCCTGCCTAATCAATTCACTGTGTCAGATTTTACAGGTGTTTATTGGAAGAGGGAATTATGACAAATTCGGTCTATTCCCATTTAAAAGAAGAAGTGACGTAAAAGAAAAAAATCTCTCTCCATTAAGAATATGAGTATATTCAGTCAGAATTATCTTCTACTAAACAAGGCAAATTTAATTACAATCCTTGATTATATGGAACCTAGGAGATTCAGCATTCTAAGGAGCTTATTTTCCATTTCCATAGTACAGAGAAGATTTTATTGTATTCAATCATCATCACCTCTTTAATCTGTGCCTCCCTGGTTTGCCCATAATCCCTTTCAACTCTCCAGCTTTCCCTTCCATAATGTATAAATGCTGACCTTTTTTCTTCTTCCTTTTACCCAGATAGGTGATAAAACATAAAGGTCTCTCAAAAATGTCCAGTGACGACACTTGTATGTTAGCTGGCCTGAGAGAAAGAAAGCTCTATTTATATGAATAAATATTCAACACGTAACCAAGATTTGCAATAACTAGGAGTTAAATCTCCTTATCTTTTATGTTGCTGTTGTGCTACTAGGTATACCCACCTTGAACTAGCCAAAATAATCCTTTGTCCATAACACACTTTAAATATTCTATACAAACAATTTAGGTGGGGGAAAATACATACAAATTGCTGAATAATATTAACATTTCTTATCTCCCATATTCACTGCCTCTATATAGCTAGCAGGCATAATCCTTTATTATGACCTTTGATCATTCAAGCAGTTCTGGATCATACCCAACTTCAATCAGTGACACCCACAAGGAAAACAAAATGCAAGAGGTTCTTATTCAGTACATTTTCTCTTATTTTCTGTTAACCCATGTAAATTGGTGGTGTTCCCATGCAGCTCCAGCAACCTACACACTTCTTGTAAATACTTTAAAAAAAGAAAAAAAAAAAGTCACCCCTTTCTGAGGTTTGGATCTATTAACATTCCATAAATCCCAATCCTCCACAGGCTTGTCTGCTTCTAGGGCTCCTTTCCTTTAGGATTATCTGTCCCAGACCCTAGCTTCTATTCCTCCCCAAGTGAGTTAACAGTGATTGGTTGGAAGCTCCCTGAAGGGTTCCAGCACCTGATAATCAGTGGTAATCCTATTACCCTGTAACAGACCTTGTGTATGGAAACTCCAGGCTAACTCAACTCTCTAAATAAAGTCTCAGTGAGATCTTTACTACTAGTAGTGTCTTCAATATGCAGTATAGATACCTGTGACAGTTGGTGTATTGCCAGCTTACACACTGCATGTGTTATATACATTTTAGGGAATTCAATATTACGTTCTGCATGTTATACTAGATGACAGTTAACTTGGAAACTGAGGCTAACTATCTGCACAGTAATGAACCTGCACGAGGGGTCAAAAATAAATAAAGTAGTTAATGGGATTTCACATAAAACACCTGCTGGGCATGTCTCCTTAGAACAGATCAAACACTTTCAGCTAGATGTAGGGGAAAGTGTATTACATACAAACCAGCATTCTTGTAAAAACTGCAACAGGAAGAGAAACTGGAAACAGATTAAAACAATGACACATGCAGTACTGGAAACCCTCATAAGTGTCAGAATACTTGATGTTTTACTTAAAGATCCAGCTCCTGGATTCAAGTGATTACATGAGTAAAGTAAGTTTCTAGTCCTCATGATTTTCAGAGAAAAGCTTGGAAACATAACCCAAAGGCTCAAAAACCACAAGGCAAATAAAAAGAACCCCAAATTTGTTATTTTTTAAAAATCTCATTATTTTTTTTAGCAAATCTATGATATTTTGGGGCCTGACATGATTTCTGAATGTTTGGGGTTAGCTACACTAAGTAGCTATCTCCAAGGATAATGAGGCCCCTTCACAGCAGAATATTTAACTGGGTACCATAAATGCTTCCTTTTCACATCACAAAGAAGTCAGATATCAAGAAGAAAGGGGGAGGAGCGGTAGATGACTGCATACTGCTAAGAGGGGGGAGATAGACTTCAAGACATATTGATGATGTATGGTCAACATTTTCAAACTTGGGTCCCTAAAATAGGTCAGGCACTTAAATCCATATTTAGGCCCCTAAAATAAATAGCCTGATTTTCAGAGGTGCTGAGCACCCATAATGCTGACTGAAGTCGGGGGAAAGGGGGAGAGTGGAGGGGCTAACAGCTGTACAATTCAGATCACAATGTTCTACTTCCAAATTACACACCACAAAGCTTAGGAATGTATCTGATTTTCAGGGGCATCTTTCCTTCTTTTTATCCATTTCCTCAGCTGGGTTGACTAAGGCTCAAGAAGGTCAGATGATTTATACCGGGGTCAGAGAGTGAGTGAGCATCTCATCCCAGTGATAATGCTTATTTGTACTCTATAATTTTTAGTGTGGTTATACATAACTTTTCAAATGAATATATGGGAAAATACACCCACATATGACAAATGTACTTACACTCTCTCAGCTTTGGGTGGATGTTCTGTTAGTCACAGAAAAGCATCTGTGCAAATCTTTTTTTGTTGTTGTTGTTCTTTGCTTCCCCAGACATTTCATCAAATGGTCACTGAGTCAGAATCAGTGGGTTTCGCTATTAAAGTCTGTGTGGAGGCTGCATTCCAAAGCTCTTCTAAGGTTTGAAGATAAATATCCCCATCCTGCAAATCAAACACCCTTTGTAAAAACTGAATATTTATGAAGACAGCTCCTAACTAAAGACTTTATTTGAGAATCATTTTGGATTTAAAAGCAGAGCACTGCAGATTTTCATTCTGAGGCAGTGAAGTGTGAGTTAATTTAATATGATATCAGTTACACAACCTGTGTTCGTACAAAGTTAAAGAAAACACCAATTTATATGTAAACTAATTCCAACAGCAATCAAATGTCAAATAGCAATCTCATCCAGCCACTAGACAGTTAAACAGATTACTTCACCTTTCTGTGCTGTGTTTGTAGAGCACCTAGCGCAATGGAGTACTGGCCTGGGACTGGGGCACCTATGATTCTGGGATGCCTTGATGGGGGTCAGTGAGTTGTGCACAGGGGACGGGGTTGGCAGCCAATGACAGAGATAGTGATCCCCTCCCTTTCCTCCTCCTCAGCCTACCAATCCTGCCCCTGCCCTGTCTTCTTCTTTGCAGGTGCCATGCCCAGGAGAGGGGTACTGAAGGAGGAAGGCTCATTAGGAGGCTTTATAGGGATGGGGGAAATAGTCTGCTGGGGGGGTGATCTATCTAGGTATTTATACTAGTCTCATAACCATGTGTCTGGCGGCTTGAGGTGTATTTAAAGGTGCACATGTGCTCATCCAGCCTGTTGCCTATTGCACCATTCGGTCAGGCAGTTTCATAAGTTAGCCAGAATTAAACTGGATTGCTCACTGCAAGACAAAGCACTATTGTCTGTACAGGGAGGCCAGGGCAGGCCCTGGGATGCAGGGATGTTCCCATTTGTCAGGGATTTATATGGTTACCAGATACATATTTGACAAAGATTTTTTTTTTTAATTTGTAGCCTAAACCCTGAAGGAAGTAGCTGGCCAGAGGACCTCAGAGCTGCTTCTCATAATGGGCTATGCTATGTCGTTGAAAGTAGCACCCTTTGGATTGCGTGCAGGTGGAAAGGCATCAAAGAGAACCAGAGAGGGCCCAGATGTGTGCTGCCTCAGCACTGACTGGAGACAGGGAGAGGGAGCAAGACATACCCCAGAAGAGCACTGGCAGGCCACAACTGCAACAGCAGGAAACCAGCATGTATCCTAGCCAGCCTGGACCAGCTCTGGGCTGGCTCCCCACACCTTTGGGGCTACAGGGGCTAGTTTCAGGCCCCATCAGAGCAGGGTAAGCAAGCTGCTTACTCCACTCTGCCCCGCTTGCAACCAGATTGAGGCAAGGGTACCAGTGAATCTGGCCCATGGAATGATGCCCCCAGCCGAGCTCTCATTATGACTGCAGAGTTATCGTGTGGGTCAACCCAAACAACAAGCAATTTCTATTCAGCTATCAAGGAAGCTACAGGTAAAGGCAAATCTCATGACTGTGTCCATTTATTTTTCAATGTGCAAATTATGTAAATATATATGCATATATATCCTGGCATGGCCCTTCATGTTGCAAAGGATTGGCTCTGCTGACTTATTACCAAGTGGAATGTGCAAACCAGTTTTGAATGGGGTTTGGGGGAGATTCATGATCCAAGCAAAAGGGCCTGGCTTTACTCAGCCCAGCAGTTGAGTATGGACACCAGCTTCAAGTGTTCACAGGCACAAGCCAAGTCACTATATAGTCTGACCTGATCAAAAAATTTGGGGTAAGGAGATCTATTGCTACCTTGGCTCACCACTTGAAAAAACAGCCCTGTGTTGTCAGAGATATGGCCCATTTTATGTCAGCTAAATTAAGAGTCATGTAGTGGGTGAAAAGCATCCCATTCTGTGAGAGCTATCTCTCATCTACCTATAACACCATGGGATTTAATGCAGAAAGTGAGTATTTCCCCCTCTCCCCTATGTTTGCCTTGCCTTCTCTTCAGTCTGGGGCTATTTCCCCTCACCTCAACACTCCTACCTAGTTCAGGGCTGGTTCAAACCAAACCTAAAGCCACAGAAGGCTCCCAGCCCTATCCCATCAAGGACAGGTTGAAATGACAGAAAGGCATTTACTGCTATCTGTCTAGGTACTTATATCGTGCCCATCACCATTGTATCTGAGTAGCCCACAGTCATAGAATCATAGAAGATTAGGGTTGGAAGGGACTTCAGGAGGTCATCTAGTCCAACCCCCTTCTCAAAGCAGGACCAACCCCAACTAAATCATGAATAGATTTTATCCTACAGCATTTCTGCAAGGTAGGAAAATATTTCCCCCCTTTTACCGATGGGGAACTGAGGCACCGCATATATTAAATGATGTGCTCAAGGACATAGAGGAAGTCTATAGCAGAGCTCAGAATTGAACCCGGTTGAATTGAATTCCTGCTCCAATGCTACCTATTATGGGGTACAAATGGTTTCATGCTGTGGAGAAACTTGAGTCTCTTGGAGAAAAATGCATACACCAGCTTTGAACACACTTTATACTGCCCTCCACCATATGGATCTTAAACCTTCCTTGTCTGGCTGTTTGAGGAAGCTTGAGAATGGGGAGAGAAAGTCAGACACTAAAATCCGGGCTTTACAGAAGGGAGGCAATTGAATGACTTTGCACAGAGGAGGGGGTAAATATATTTGAACTGGCCTTGTCCCAGCACCACTGTTGCCATTCTGATAATGGTGTATGGAAAAACAATGTACAATCAGCACGCTCAACCTGGTGTGCTTAGTTCATCAAACTCAGGATTTGAACACCCAGGCAATTACAATTAATGGCCAAGAAAAGCTAAGAAAATGGATAAATAACGATGTTGAAATATCAGATCATCACAAGAATAAAGCAAGCTTCAAGCAGATGCAAACGAAAGTACTGTTGCCTTTATTTAAACTATCTATTTAGAGCTGAAAACCTGTTCAGGCCCGAATTCTTTGGAAGTATGCTACTGAGCATGCCTCTAGTGCTGAGATAAAACAAAGGAGTTAAAGCTGTTAGGAGATTTGATAATGGCGATGAGGGACTGGTTGCAGCCTGCAGAAACCTGAAAGAAAACTGGAGAGTGCAAGAATTAGAAGGCATTGCTATGGCAACAAAGCAAACCACCCCTAAAGAGAATAGAAAATATGTATAGCAAAGCCAGGATCATAAGCAAAGAAATGTATATTTCAAGTGGAGGCGAATGATAAATTGACTTGAAATATGAATGATGCCTTTAGAATGATTTCCTATACATTTTAATTATGTACATCTTCACTAAATACATGCTTTCTGGGGGCAAAAGACATTTCCCCCCAAACCATCAGTTGGCCATGTCTTTAGGCTTTGAGGAGATATAATGGTACAGTACATATTTTTGTTTTAATTCTGGATGCTAACTATTCACTGGGGTGGTGGGAATGGAATCTTCTCTAGACTGTTCTGCCCTTACCCCAGTCACAACAAATGCACTTTTGTTTTAATTGAGGGTTGAAGATCTTTTTTCTCCCCTCCAAATAAAGTTAACCTCATTTACAAATAAGTCTTTTTTTAAATTCATATTTGCAGTCCAGTGCCCTTCATAGAGAGTTGGACCTCAGTTCTGTGGTGCTCTGGTGCAACTGTTTGGAAATTCTTTAGGAGCTGCATTTAATTTTAAAAAGTGGTGGAGGAGAGAGGTTTACAATTAATTCATAAAAATGAATACTGCCATCAGTTCAGTAGCTCCCAGATGTGTGCACTGCTCCTTTAAAGCTGCAGCCACCAGGAAGAGAAACTAGGGGAAGTGTGAGGATTATGACTGAGACATGGATGATCAGGCCTAACAGTTGGAATTGTGGGGCTGGCCAGGCCTGGAGATTAGAGCGGAGCGGAGCTGGAGTCAATAATCAGGATGACACAGTGCTTGGGGGCATAGTCATGAGAAAATCCAAGACTCAAAGCCCAGGGATCAGAAGCCAGACTCAATGCAGGAGCTGGAGACACGGTCAGGAAGTGGAACCAGGGGTCAAAGCCAGGGGTGTCAAGGATAGAGAAGGGCAGGAACTGGAGCAGGCATGAGAGCAGGCTGGGCAGGAGCAGGAACTGCCACAGTAAACAAGACCAAGTTCAGCTGTGGGCGTAGCTCTGGCTACTGCTAGGTCAAGCAGTAGCTAGCTCCACCAAGCAGGAAGTGCAATCAGTCAAGCAGCCCCTGCTCTGATCAGCGGAAGGAAGTGAGCACATGCGTTCCTGACCACTCTGGGTTCAAGGAAGTAGATATGAAGACACATCTTGGTGGGTGATCACTTGCCTTGTGTCATGAGGTTGTTGAGATGTGCTCCCCAATAAGGGATACGTCAATTGAAAGGAGTAGTGATGGAGGAGACTGTGCAAACAGGATCTCCGTGTAGACATTTGCTGAAAGCTTCCACCAGTTCAAGGATGGTTTGAAGTTGGTGGGTAATGATAGGCATTTGTCTAGTCTGTTTCTGTTTGGCCTGTAAACCAAGCTGAACCATGACTAGAGACAACTCATGCAAAGTCTGACCTGGGCTATCAGAAATGTGCCCACAGTCATATGCCCCAGAAGTTGAAGGCAGTGTCTGGCTGATATTTGAGGGCTAGTTTGCACTGTCTCTATGGACAAACTGTTGAATTTGTGCTGTGGGAGGACCGCTCTCTCTCAGACAAATTCAAGATCAGCTCCTATGAACTCTAATCTTTGTACTGGGGTTGTCGATTTTTGGACATTGATTTGTAGGCCCAGACTTCTGAATAATTCCAAAGTTGTGTAGGTAATCCACAGAGTTTAATCAAAGGAAGGAGCCATGAGGAGGCAGTCATCCAGATAGGGGTAGATCATGATCCCTGGGAACAAAGTGGATCCAATACTACAGAGACCTTGGAGAATACTCTTGGGGCTCATATAGCCTGAAGGGGAGTACTTTATACTGGCAGTGGTCCTGTCCTAGGGTAAATCCGAGGAAACATCTGTAGGATAGTAGGATTGAAATATGGAAAAAAGCATCCCGAAAGTCAAGGGCCGAAAAACAGTCTCCCTTTTCCAAAGCTGTAATAATCACTGCTAGAGTGACCATCTTGAATTTTTGGGCCTTGATGAACTTGTTGAGTGCTCTGAGGTTCATTATGGGTTCTCCAACCCCTCTTTTTCTTGGATATTAGGCAGTGACAAAAGTAAAAACCTTTGCCTCATACTTGCTGAGGTACTAGTTCTATGGCTCCTGCATGGAGGAGGTGATCTCTCTTGTTGCGATAGATTCTCATGAGAAGGATCCCTGAAGATGGATGGGGAAGAGTGCTGAGGGTGGAGATGGAGGTGAAATGAATGGAATAACCATTTTGGATGATTTCTAGAACCCATTTGTTTGGATGTTATCCATTTCCACGTGCTGCGGAACCGAACAAGACGGCATCCAAAGGGATGTGTCAGCATCAGATGGCTTTGGAGGGAGTGGTCTGTTGGCACCAAATCAATCCATCAAAACTGATGTTTTGAAGTGTATGGTTGGGAAGAGGGAGGCCCAATGGCTTGCACTTTGAGAATCTGGACTTCTTTATTTGTGGCTCATAAAAATGTTGAGTTTGATAGTGTGCTGTACGCGATTTAAGTAAGGACTGAGGACTATATTTTTTCTTCTGTCCAGGTGTATAAAGAGTAGCCCTGGAGTCTGAGTGTGTGGAGGGATGCATCTGTCTTTTCTGTGAATAAGTTTGTGCCTTCAAAGGGAAGATTCTCCATAGTTTTCTGTACTGGATCCAAGAGAGCCTCATTGATGGGGACAGTTCCAGAAGGGTAGCTGTGTTAGTCTGTTTTTAGCAAAGCAGCAAGATTCCTGTGGCACCTTAAATACTAACATTTATTTGGGCATAAGCTTTCATGGGCAGAAACCCAGATGCGTGCATCTGACGAAGTGGGTTTCTGCCCATGAAAGCTTATGCCCAAATAAATTTGTTAGTCTTTAAGGCGCCACAGGACTCTCGCCATTGATAGGGAAGGCTACTCCAGATGAAGAAGGGGAGTGCAAAATGTCTATCAGTTTATGATGTGATTCTTGTATCTTCTCTAGAGGTAATTGCAGAGTGTCTGCCACCCTCTTAGCTAGGTCTTGAAAGAGTTTAAAGTCATCTGCTAGAGGCGGAGGGGATGCCTCATCAGGTGAGGAGGACAAGCTCTTGGTCAGTGGTGTGACCTCTTCATCAAGGTCAGCCTCCTGTTCCTCCCTCACCTCTTTGGGAGATTCAGAGACTCTGGATGCAAAGGCTGATGTAGGATGTCTCATTGATTCATGGTGGGCCAACAAATGGGTCCAGTGAGTCCCAGAAAATGTCACTCAGAAAATGCTGAAACATAGCTGGATCATTACATAGTCCAAATGGCATGACTGAATACACAAAATGCCCATCTTGCGTGTGGAACGCCATCTTTTACTCATCGCCTTTCCTGATATGAACAAGACCGTAGGCTCCATTAAGGTCCAATTTAGAAAAAACCCTGGCCAATCCAAGTTTTCCAAAAAATTAATGAATATGTGGCAACGGATAGCAATTTCAAACTGTGCCTGTATTCAGAACCAAGTAACCAACACAGGGGCGCATGAAGCAGTCTCTCTTTCCCCTCAGCCCCCCTTCCCCCATGTAAAAGACTGGAGCCTCTGCTAGACAAGGATGGAGGTAGAAGGATGAATAAACCCCTTTTTTAAATTCTCACAGAGATATTCCTGGAGTATTTATAGTTCACGTTCTGAAAGGGAGTAAATACGATTGAAGGGAATGTCAGCTGCAGGCTGAGGGTGGATTGAGGCAATTATATCTGCAATGCAGCAGCAAAGAATCTGCCCTCCTTTTGTCAGAAACATCAGCGTGGTCTCAATATTTCTCCTGCATACTTGAATTTGATGAAGAGGTGACAGAGTGGGTGACATCTACCTTGGAAATCCCCACTTCAGCTGCTGCATTGTAAAGGGGTTTGAGTCTGACACCTGACTCTGAGAGACATGAGTGGAAGCAGAATCTTGACATAAAGCGCCTTGTGTCTGTTCCCTACTGGATGCACAGGTTATAGGTGACCAGCCAAGGAATGCCAAGGGTGACAGAGAAGTGAGGGGTGCAGATCTGTCCAAATTGCAAAACTCCTGAAGGCCCTAGAATATGGTCACACTGAACCATGTTATTTAATTAGTAACTGGGCCAGAGGAAAGGGAGAACCCAATAATGGATTCCACCAAATTGGGAATGCTCTTAAGCTGTGTGGGAATGTTGAGAGTCCAAGCAAAACTTAGGCCCTTGAAGTTGTCAAAGTTGTCAATGAGTCATAGAATCATAGAAAATTAGGGTTGGAAGGGACCCTCAGCTCAACCCCAGACACGGCAGATGTCACAACTGAAGAAGAAGCTGGAAAAAGGTGGCTTACTGGCTGACCACAGCCAGGATACCAACAGACAAAAAAGGCTTTCCCAACTGGGGCAGGACATGAGTATTATATCCCTGGACATATGTTCCTCGTAATATAGGCATAAGTCTACAGCTCATCACCATCTCCTTTCTGGGACAGAAAGGCAGGGTCAAATCTCATCAACCTGTGGAGGTCGAAAACTGGACTCCCTTTCTAGTTAGCATTCATCCAGGCAATCATTGATGCTAATGCACAGCTTGATCAGAGCATCTAGGTCAGATAGTGGCTCTACATGTGACAGCTCAGCCTTGATTTTTTCATTCAAGCCATGCTGGAAGTGGTAGCAATATGCTGCCTCATTTCATTTAGTGTTGGCTGCTAAGTACTAGAATTCCGCAGCAAACCCACCAAATTGATCTATTACCCTGACATCAGTTCCGAAACATGCTCGTGGCAGAGCGGGTACAATTAGGGTAATTGAAAACAATCATTGTTCAGATGAATTCCTCTGGTTGCTCCAGCAAATGGGCTAGAAGTCTCCAGGAGTGGGGAATGCCCAGGCCAGGGTTTCCCAAGTTAACTGGTTGACAATGAACTCCATTTGGGCCTGATCAGTAGGAAACGACAGAGGCTGTGCATGAACAGAAAGCAGCATTGATTCAGGAAGCCGTAACATTTCCCGCAGTCTTTGTCAAACTGGACTGGAAGCAGAATCTTCAGTTCCCGAGGGACCTGGGCCAATTATTGCAAGACATGTACTTGCAGGGCTGTGATCTGGGTCTGTAGTCTCTGCAAGGTGTCCATTACCCCAGCCAGAAAAGGCAGGCCTTAACAGAGGTCAACCTCGCAGCCGAGCCCAGTCTTCAGTCTCTCTCTCTCTCTTCAGCTGCTCAAAATGTCAGGATCACTACTGGAATGTGGGCAGCTGGACCTAATGATTGGAACCAGGCCTGGAGGGCAGAGATGGAATCAAGAATCAAGACCTCAGGGTGTCCGAGGGCATAGGCGCAAGCAGAGCAGAGGGTCAGAGCCAGGATCAGAAGCCGAATGCCAGAGCCAATAGGTGAGCTGAAGACATGGTCAGGAAGCAGAGCCAGGGATCAAAGCAAGAGCGTCAAGGATGGAGAAGGGCAGGAACTCGATCAGGCACAAAAGCAGGGTGGGCAAAAGCAGCAGAGAAAGCAGGAGCAAGTGCAGCCACGGGTGTAGTTCTGGCTGCCGCTGGGTCAAGTAGTAGCTAACTCCACCCTACCACCAATCCGGAAGTGCAAATCAGTCAGGCAGCCCCTGCCAGGATCAGCTGTGCCCAGAGCGTTGCTAGGAGACAGACTGCTGCAGCTGGCTCCCTGACAGGAAGTTTCTCTGCAGAAGGTCTGCTCTGAAGAAGAGAGAGTGAAAAACTTTGTCCTCGTTTTAATTGCAGCTCTTTTTGTGGTTCCTTATCTTTGGCACGTCTGACTTTCTTCGGTAGTTACAGGATTCCCATTAACACATTATCTGAGCACCTCTCACACACCCCTGTCAAGCGGGGAAATGCTATTATCCCTATTTTATAGATGGAAGTCTGCAACAGAGCAGGGAAACGACCCCAGGTCTCCTGAATCCCAGGCTGGTACCCTAACAGCTGTTAACTTGATCCTCTCTTATGTAAGAGAGGAAGGTGACTTATTTTAACTAGCATAAGTAGAAGAGGAGGGGGAAAATGCCAAATGTCAACACTCCACAAGTTATTTCATTGGGTTATCCCTTGGAATGGTGTGAATGGAAGTGATGCTTTACCAAACTGTGAAACAGAACTAAACTTAACACAGAGACCAGTGAAATACAGGTAAGCTTGTTAATTTATACAACAGGGAGTGAACTGGAAAATATTTATGCATAATTTGCCTTTGCTGAGGAAGGAGATGAGACTAACTACAACACTGTTCTTAAAAGGCTTAAGGAACATTTCATTGCAAAACAAATGTAATACACAAAGAGGCATGCTTTTGCCACATGGCTCAGAGGCCCAGAGAAAGTGGTGGAAGCCTTTATAAGAGACATATATGAACAGAGCATTGTGACTTTAAGGAAGGCCACAAAGAAAATGAGATTTTAAATAAGGAACCTTCTAGAAAAATTACAGTTAATGTTTGAGCTCAATCTGGAACTGGCATGAAAGTCTGAGCTCATGAAAATGCAAGTCACCAAGCAAGAAAGTAGTGGAAGGCAACTGCAAGAAGCAGTAAAGAAAAGTTTTCCATGCAGAAAAGAGAAGCACCATAAAAAAAAATAAATCCGATTAAGAGGCACTGAATTCCATGGGCAGAAACATGACGGGTGTAGCAAGGACAAACCTGGCAAAAAAGAGGCCTGCCCACCCAATGGAAGCATGAGGGAACACTGAGAGCATATCCTTTGAAGCAAAGGAATCCGAGAAGAAGGATGATGAGTGAATGAGGTCCATTTCCTGGATTATATTCACTGTTATTTTCAAGATCTGTAATACTGTTGCCCATTTAAATACATTTAAAATGAATTCAAGGGCAGTGCTGATTGTGATTTGTGAAGAAACATTTAGGGAGATGATTCCTAGCCCTAAACTGGAGCAGCCTAGGGAAGTGTTCAATATTCTGGAGGGACAGATAAATTGTTTGGGGCATTTAATGGCCCATATTAGCTAAAAAGACAAGGAGTAGGCATTTGACAACTTCATCATTAAAGGGGCAATCCCAGGCAGCCTTCTAGACCAAACCACAGCTATTGTGATGTGCCACATAAAGCCCACTGGGGAAGTTAGGAGGGTGGGGAATTTGGCCTTTGGAAGAAATGGCCTTTTTAAAGGAGAACCAGCATAGATCCTATGGAAAAAGGGGTCCATACCCCTGTGTGCTCATCCACGAGGGGTCAATTCCACTGTATCCCAAAGTGAAGGAATAATTGGATAGGCTGGAGTGCAATAAAGAACTGCCACAAGTGTGTCCCTGTAGTGCTTGTTATACAAAACAATGGGCATTTCCAAATCTAGGAGCTTATTCACATGGGACATTTTTCCAATTATAAAGATATAATTAAACCTGCATAGTTATACCAGTATAACTCCCTGCATGGAAACTCTTATTTGGATATGAGTGCTTTTTCCCCATTAAGTTTATGTCATTTTGGAAGCGGTTTAAGCTAAGCCAAAAACAGGCTAGAACAAGACTGGCTTCCCCTTTCCTATTAGCATCTGCTGATCTGGAATATTCATTTATTCCCATAAAATATCATACATGCTCTATCAGCACGCTATGATCAACTCCATCAATAACTGCGGAGGGATCAGTATCAGCATAGAAGTTTGTTTATTCTCCAGATGCTGGAGTTTGGATGCCATCATTTTCTCGATAGCATTACCATGATAAGGGAGGTTGGAGACTGGGTGGTAATTGGTGGTCATTGGCATTAGGTTTATGCTTCTTTAAATTCTGCCAGATTACTGTATGCCTTAGAGTATCTAGTAGCTTGCCTTTTTTGACTGAAATTTTGATAACAGTTATCAAGGGACCTGATTAGATTTTCCAAGCCATGAAGGTTTTATAGGTGTGGATCAGCCATTTCCCAGAGCCGCCAAGGTTTCTGATTGGGTGACTGGCTGGACCTCCATCAAAGGAAGTAGGAGGAGATGGGCTGGGTTCATCCATGTTTTGGGTGTTTTCCTTTGTCACTTTAAGACCCTCTTTGATTTTTGTCCATAAAATAGAGAACAGAACCACCTCCTCTCCCACACAGACCTTTAAGACTGAATCAAATAATTCTGTTTGATCTTCTTTGACCACTACAGGCCTGTAAGCTTCACTGCTTTTGCTTGAGTCTCTGTTTCTACCACTCCCAAGGCGGTCCTTACCCAAAGTTCCAAGTGCAGTGTACAATTATAGAAAATATAAACTGTGGCCTGTAATGATATTACTGGAATACACTCACTGCATTACACCACCAAATTACTGAAGGAAAGACACTGTCCCAACCAAAAAACATATTGCATAGACCAACACAAATATTATTTTCCTCCTCCAAAACTAATGGTTTTTCTACAACATGAAGTCACCTCTTAATCTTTAGACTGCAAACCATGTACATATATGTTTTACTGACCTTCTTTTGATAAATACAGCTGGGCTTCACTCCCCTTTGATAGATGATAATTACACCTATCATTTTCAGTGGGCAGACAAGCCCTCTTTTCACTTCTCCAGAAGGGAGAGGTATATAATTAACACCTTGCTGGGATAACGTACCTTCTTTAATAAGAATATTACATTTCTTACAGATTTACAATTGAGTATTTTTAAATATAAGTTTCAGCTCACTTTCTCATTGCTTAAAAACTAAACACCATGCTTAAAAATTAACTCCCCTCCCACCAACCGAACCATGTCTACACTACCAGTGCTACAACAGCATAGCTACAGCACTGCACAGGGGTGTGCGCAAGGGGAGGAAAACAGGGCGTGGGCACCCCCAATAGGCGGGGCACAAACTCCTCTGGGACCAGGAGAGTGAGCTCCACAGGCTTCCACATGGTGGAGGGGGAGGGGGCAGTGAAGCCAACTCCTCTGGCCACATGGGGGGAGGAGCATGAAGCCTACTCCTCTGGCCACATGGGGGCGGAGGTGTGAAGCCAGTTCCCTCCGGCCATGGGGACACAGCCAAGCAGCCAAGTGTTTATTCCTGTGCATGCCCCTGGCACTGCAGCAGTGCTGCTGTACCACCAAAGCGTACACACTTCCTACAGCAACAGAAGGTGTTTTTCTGTCACGGTAGGTAATCCATCTCTCGGAGCGTCAGTTGCTAGGCCGACAGAAGAATTCCCTAGCAGCAATTACAACGGGTGCTAGGTCAGCATAGCTATGATGTTCAGAGCTGAGAGCCACAGTTATGTCAGCCTAACTTTTAAATGTAGACCAGACCTGTGTGTGTGAACACATAAGGAAGCTGAGTTTCACAACACTGAAGCAAGCACTTAACTAAAACATTTGTCTACAGAATTGTATTTCCTAACTTTTAAAGTGAAGAACTGGGATGACAGCAACAGCCTGAGTCTGCAGGATCAACTGAATCAGTGGGAAGGTTATTTCAAGATCGTTCTCAATTGTAAGGAAGTGAAATGTGGATACTAAGGAAAGCTGAAGAACGTCAGATCGAGGTTTTCGAGTCTCATTGTCTTTGTGAGCTGCTTCATACTGAATGGCTGAGATCAGAAAAGGGGTATTTGAAGCTGAACCCAGCAAGTGCCTCCATCAGCATTGGTTTGATTTTGGTGGCCTTGGAATGCACGTTATTTAGAATTGAAGACCAACAAATCCCAACGCTTGTGTACAAAGGAATGCTGCTACATGATCAGCAATCATGTAAGTGTCAAAGGTTTCAGTGGCCCAACAAGATTGCCAGTGATGGACATAAATTGAATATATGATCAGGCCACCTTAAGCATCTTGCCAGAGATTGATCCAGGTGGCACTTGCAGGGACGCTCACTGTTTCTTTGGGATTTGCCAGGATGATGATGGAGGGTCTCTGCTCTGCTCTGTCCAAAGCCTTTTGCAGTTAATGGCTGGGGATAAAAGGAGCAGTGCAGCCTTTCCCTGAATGGAAAAGGAAGCCCCACCATCAGAAGAGAACTGCACTGGGAAGAGTGGTCTAGCCCGAAAGGTTACTAATGTGGGGTGAAAGTTACAGAAGGCAACAGAATAGAGAAAAAGCAGAGCTGGGCCACAATACTTGATTAAAATCTCTGATTTCACTCACTTATGCTGAATACGCTCACACATACTCTTCCTTTCCAAATTTTTCATGACAAATTAACTGCCAGACCAACAAACGTCATAGGAAACAAAGTTCTGGCACCCATCCTTCCCAAACTGATCACTGTAACTTCCATGTCATCAGGACATATGTAATGGATAAATGGGTTTTCTTCAATCAGACCAATACTGCTTAATATGGTTCAAGTGTTGGCATTCTCACTGCTGGGTCCAAAGATCAGGTATAAAAATCTCACAACATAACTGATCTTATTCACACTCAGTGGTGACATTGGTGGTTGCTGTGTATACTAGCATTATTGTTAAAAGTCTCTCTTTGCTTCACCAACATTGCAAGCTAGACTGGAAACATTGGATATGGTTCCACATGGCGAATTATTAGCGATTAGTCAAACTGGAAAAATGGGGATTAATATGAAAATTGAAAGGATAAAGAACTGTTTAAAGGGGAGACTACAGCAGGTCATACTAAAAGGTGAACTGTCAGGATGGAGGGAGGTTACTAATGGAATTCATCAGGGATCAGTCTTGAGACGGATCTTGTTTAACCTTTTTATTACTGACCTTGACACAAAAAGTGGAAGTGTGCTAATAAAGTTTGTGGATGACACAAAGTTGGGAGGTATTGCTAATACAGAGAAGGACAGGGATATCATACAAGAAGATCTGAATGACCTTGTAAACTGGAGTAATAGAAATAGGATGACATTTAATAGTGAAAAGTGCAAGGTCATGCATTTAGGGACTAACAATAAATATTTTTGCAATAAACTGGGGATGCATCAGTTGGAAGTGACAGAGGAGAAAGACCAGGCCGTTAGGATGGAAGGACCAGGATGACTGTGAGCCGCCAATCTGATGTGGCCATGAAAAAAGCTAATGCGGTCCTAGGATGCATCAGGCGAGGTATTTCCAGTAGAGATAGGGAGGTGTTAGTACCATTATACAAGATGCTGGTGATTTGGTCATTTGGAATACTGTATGCAGTTCTGGTTTCCCATGTTTAAGAAAGAAGAATTCAAACTGGAACAGGTGCAGAGAAGGGCTACTAGGATGATATGAGGAATGGAAAACCTGTTTTATGAGAGGAGACTCAAAGAGCTTGGCTTGTTTAGCCTAACCAAAAGAAGACTGAGGGGAGATATGATTGCTCTCTATAAATACATCAGAGGGATAAATAACAGGGAGGGAGAGAAATTATTTAAATTCAGCACCAGTGTGGACACAAGAACTAATGGATATAAACTGGACATCAAGAAGTTTAGACTTGAAATTAGACACAGGTTTCTAACCATCAGAGGAGTGAAGTTCTGGAACAGCCTTCCAAGGGGAGGAATGGGGGGAAAAACCTAGCTGGCTTCAAGACTGAGCTTGATAAGTTTATGGAGGGGATAGTATGATGGGACAGCCTAATTTGGCAATGAACTGATCTTTGACTACCAGCGGTAAATATGTCCAATGGCCTATGATGGGATGTTAGACAGGATGGGTTCTAAGTTACTACAGAGAATTCTTTCTGGGTGTCTGGCTGGTGAGTCTTGCCCACATGCTCAGGGTTAAGCTGATTGCCATATTTGGGGCCAGGAAGGAATCTTCCCAGGGTTTTTTGCCTACCTCTGTAGCATGGGGGATGGGTCACTTGCTGGTGAATTCTCTGAAGGATTCTCTGTACCGTGAAGTCTTTAAACCATTATTTGAGGCCTTTGATAACTCAGTCATAGGTTAGGGTCTATTACAGGAGTGGGTGGGTGAGGTTCTGTGGCCTGCAGGAGGTCAGACTAGATTATCATAATGGTCCCTTCTGACCTTAAAGTCTACGAGTCTATGAACACTAGTGTAGATGGGTTGTTGGCAATTGCTGGCATTTTAGCTACCATGTCATTTAGACCTACTCTGTTCTGGGTTAAAGGATACAGAAGTTAAAACAAAGGTGGCTGTCTACATTAGCACTCTCATAACTGTAACCATCAGTAGTGCCATGGTTGGTGATTTGAAAAAGGTGTTAGTGTACCCAAGGCCTCAGGAAGTATGCCTACACTGCAGCTGAGAGTGTGCCTCTAAGCCTCCATAGACAAACTCAGGTGACTACCTGTGCAGCTCCCCATGCTGCAACAGTCACACTGCTAATTTTAGCACACTAGCTCAAGCAGAACTAGTGCATGTTTGTTTCCCCAGACTGGGCACATTCCCAGCGGCAGTGTAGACACACCCAGAAGTTCTGTCCTTCAGATCAGATGTTAAACAGATGCCTCTTCTAACTACCTCCAGCAGCTGTCGAGGTGGAAATTAAAAATGTCGTCATGATTTTCAAAAGAAAAAAAAAAATCTTAATCTTGATGCCTTGGCCAACATTGGCACTCTCAGAAAAATGGGTTCTAATTAGAGCCACATTAAACTTTCACAGCTAAACCTGAAACCAGTTGTGTTTGGTTTAGGTTTTGTTACAAACCTAAAAGTCAGAACAAGTTTGCAAAACTTGGGCTGTATTTCAAGTGAATCTATGCCAAGGTATGGTTTTGAGTGGAAACCAGGCTCAATTCAGTAGTTTCATAGTGTTTTGATCTGAAACCAGGCACAATCTGGCAGCTTCAAGTGAGGTTTGCTTTGAGATTTGGTTTCAAACTACATAAATTCACATGAAGCTCTGAGAGCCAAAACCACCAAATTTCCTCTAATGTCCATGACTGTGGGGGCCTCAGAGAATGAAGGGAGGAAAGAAACACACAATGGATGCCATGATTGCATACCCAGGCACTGCACTACCAATGCCTACATGCCAGTATAAATTGGCATGGTTCCATTTTTACACTAGTAAAGGATCTGTGATATAATTTTGAGAATGTTTGCGTATAGAAGCTGTTCTATCAACCAAATTCTGTTTTATAGTTGTCTGCTTATTTTTGCCTTTAAAAAAAATCATTGAAAGAAATCTGACTCTGTTGCTTTAGTACAGTTGACTTTTTATCAGATTGTAAACAAAGCTATGATGGTCTGGTATCACAGGCTGTAAGTTACTTGCACTTCAGTGAGTTAGACTACTGTTGGAGAAAAGAGACTAATACACCCTTTTCGTTTAAGGATAAGGCACATGCCATAAGACATACACATTATTGCATTATCTCTGGATTTGCTCTCATTCTGCTCAGATGTATGCATATGTTTTATGTCTACTTGTTATTTTTAAATTAAATGCTTTTTTGAACATTTTTTAAAGTTACGGCAATCATCTTATTGACAAAATTTGACTTCAGTGGTCAACAGTTTGTAAAGACAATCTTTAGCAAGGCCAGAAAGTCAAATGAGAGTAACGTGCAGCAGATGCCATTATTTTAAAAATCACTTTGTTTTCTAAGGTTATTTCACTCTACAAAATTTGAAGCCTCCCCTATACCAAAAGCATCTCCAATCTCTATGCCCTACCTAACAAGGCTACTGTTGGGCACCTTGCAGAATCAGACCTTAAAAGGTTTTGGTGAAAAATCCTAGATTAATACAGATTTTAACATATAGCCGCAATTAGCCTGTGCTTCAGCATTAATGCAATTAAGGCCCAAGCCCACAAAAGACTTTACACACTGTGAGAAGTTCTAGTGACTTCAGTGGGATTACATGTAATGTTAAGCATGTGCTTAAGTCTTTGCAGGACTGTGGGCCTTAATTATTAATGAAACAAAACAAATATGTAAATAATTTGCACTTACATAGCACCCTCCATCTTAATATTTAAATAGACTAAACTTTGTAAAATCAGAGTATTTAATGACAAAAATGTGAGTGAAAATGACTGTTTGTACCGGATACCGAGGAACCGCCATGAGATGCAGCTTTAGTTAAGCAGAAGGTCTCCAGCTAGCACAGAGCAAGCAAACCCGCTTCAGCCATGAATAGTCCACAAATCATCAGGAATCCACAGGGAAGTTTGCTCATTTTTCTCTACAGTGATTTTAAAAGCAAAACTGATCATAACTAAAATGGGCTTCACATATGAGTAGTTCTTTAGTCATTCAACTTGATTCACCTCTGTGGGTGCTGGGGAATAATTTACTCCCTATGTACTCCCCTCACTGTAATTGCTGGAGCAGCTATACCCAAGAAACAGTTCATCCACAGAAAAAGAGGAGGCTTAATCTCCAGCCAGCAATCCATATAAGCCTGTTAGTGGAAATTGACCAGGAGATCCACTCAATCAGTGTATTTCCTGGGAGTTTTGGTCCACCCCTTTTCTTGATGACCCCACACACAGACTGGACTGTGACAGCCATCTTCAGGTCCTAATCAAAGCAGTGACTGCAAGGAAGCAGTGTTTGTCTGTGTGCTTCCCCTCCAGGTGGACTTTCTGCCTTTTGGGCCACAGCCTGAGTTCTGCCAAAAGAAGATAGTAATGGTGAATGCAGGCAAAGAAGAGCCACAGTGCTGCCAGTAAATGTGAGTAACTCCATTCCTTGCCAGCCAGAAGGCAATTTGGGCTGGTATTCCTTTATTTATCATTCCCAAATTTACAAGGTTATGAGATCTGTTAAAAGTGTAAATCATCATAGGCGAATAAAGTTAGGGAGGAACTGCTAGATGTGACTAACGATTGCCAGAGACTCCACAGCAATCTGCATACTGAATGATTTGAACAAGTGAAATTCATCCCTGATTACACCCCAAATTACATTCCACGAGAGGTAAACCTGGCCCACTCCTTCACATGCCATGCTGTAATCCAGTTTGTTGTTTACATTTTAAGTAGCCCTCTCAGACAATAAATGAATTAGACAAAGCAGTTTTGAAGAAATCTGTGCTAATATCACTGATTAGAAAATAAAATGATTCCATCTGGGACACAGCTAGATGACTTCTTGTTGATATTCTTTTATGCCCTTTGGGATATAAACTAAGTCCCCGTTCCTTTGTTCCAGTGATAGAATAATGCATCCTGGGACCCCATTGCTTCATTACAAAATAATGCATACTGGGAGCACCAGAGTGGATCAGAAGTTATCCAGCTCTAGTTATGAGGACTTAAAATTTAGAGGAAAAAAAAGTTAGCTTAAAAATATCTTTGTGCAGAATTCCCCTCCAGCTCCTCCTATTTGGAGCACACAACATATTTATTAATTATTTATTTGATGATTTATAAATATCACGTCACCTAAGTATATAACGCCCAATACATAATATAGCACTACAAAGATCTGACCTCATCATGATCATCTTGGCAAATCCCAAAGAGACATGGCCTCCTTGCAAATCAAGTGTCACTCACATCAATCTCTAGCAAGGTGCTTAAGGTGGTCTGATTGCATATTCAGTTTGATCTAAATATCTGTAAATCCTCTCTTTAAAATGATCCAGAGGTCAACTATAAACTTGACCATATAGGTACAGTATACCTTCGGCTTGCCAAAATGGAGCTCCAGCAGACTTCCAAAGTGATCAGGCTCTAGCTGAGGTAGGGCTCCTTCACTGAGAATGCCTTGCCATCAGTCCAGCAGTGTTCAACGCCAGACAGTGAAGAGATGAGGCTTTGCTTTCTCTACTAGCTGAAGCATCCAGGTGTAAGCTGCTGGGACACAGGCGGCCTACCTAGTGAGGGGAGCAGGACTTTGCCTAGTGGTTTTGGTGGCAGTTTGGAGCAATGGTGAGTGCAGACCCAGGAGTCAAGTACTGACCTGAGGGTGAAGCAAATGTCAGGGTCAAGAAGCCAAGCCAAAAGGTCAGAAACGGAGTCAGGATTGGAAACACCAAGCTGAAGGGTAAGCTGGAGTCAGGCCAAATGTCAGAGTTTGAATCAGAATCAAGGCAGGGCAGCAAGGACTAGACTGAAGCGGGCAGGAGTCAAGGCAGAAGCAGGACTGGAACAGGAAGCGGAAGCAAAAGCAGGGCAAGCACAGCCGCAGGCTTGCATTAAGCAGCCACTGTGCAGCTGCCACTGCAAGCCTCAAGCAGCAGGCTGCTGGCTCCCCTGCCCAGTCAGGAAGCATGACCATTTAGAGAAGGTGGGCCTAGCTGAGCTTGATGGGTTGCCTAGCAACCTGGCTAGGAGCCAGCTGTCTGGTGACACCAGGTGCTTTTCAGACATAGCCCCAAATATGGCAGTGATCAGTAGCGCTGCAGCCTTGGGTTGCAAGGGCGTGAATGACTGTGATGAGGTCTGCGTCAGACCTTGAAGCCTCTGGGCTATTCATGAATGAAAAAAAGGCACTGCGTACCACTGCTATCCCCTGGGAATCCAACACAGGTGTAGCTATGATGGTGCAAGTGGTGCAAAGGCCTAAGGGCCACAAGAGTATGGGGGCCCAACCGAGGCCACTCTACCTTAGACACCATCGTAGTTACGCCCCACTCTACCTATAGGCAGAAGGGGCTCTGAGGGACAAAAAGCAGTCCCCAGCCCCTTCTCCAGCCACTCCCAGCCCCCAGTGCGAGTAAGACCGTGGCCACCACTCCTCAGACACTGAATGGCTCAGGACTGCTTCTGGCAGAATCCATCCTTACCTGCAGTGCTACTCCATGCCGGGTCCCTGCCCTGGCTACTGCAGCCCTGGACTTGCACTAGGGGGCCAGGTGAGCTGGTTTGGCGGGTTCCATCATGGCACATGAGCCCCTCTGACTCCAGTTCCACTGATCATGATACAGGCCCCAGGGGGTGGAGGAAGCTGGCGGAGAGTGGCAGGAGGCGGAGAGCAGATGGGGAGCAAGGCCCTGGCCATAGATGTTGGAGGACGAGGCCAGGGGAGAGTTGCAGGGGGCAGATGGGGAGTGGCCCCTGATACAAATGCATCTCTTTTCACTGTGTTTCTCCTAATGAAACTTGATTCACTTTGCACTGTAGCTCCTATGCAACATTTTGCCACTAGAAAACCAGTCAGTCAATTTGGTCTGATCAGCCAGTTAAACTGGGTTTATGGAGTGGCCCAAAGTAGCGGACCAGTGAATCCTGCCCCATGTGGGATAGGATAAAACCCAATCTGAACAGCATGTGTATCTTAGAGATACTTAGCAGATATTATCAACTTTGCTGAGGGCTGGCTTTTTTATCTAGATCAGTTAACGTTTCGATAATATGGAAACAGACACACCAGACTTACACAGTAATGTGTATCATAACCTTTGAAAAGTGCGGAGGATGTTATTTTAATTTTTTTAACTGTAGGGCAGTATGGATTCTTGTGTTTGGTTTCTGTGACACAGAGCCCACATCTTCAAGAGTGGTCTGTAAATTTGTGACAATACTTGTTTGCATTTGGTGCCATGTGATTGGTGAATGCAAAGCTGGTGCTGCTTGGGCTCAACTTGCAAGTTTTTCCATGGGCAAAATTGTAGGTTCAATTATAAAGATCTGGGTCTTGATTTGCCATTACATTACTCCCCTTTTACAGCAGTGTAACTCCATTCATTTAGGTCCAGTAGAGTTGCACCAACTTGAAACTCAAGTAACACACAATGGTGACTCAAGCCCTACGGCTTTTTGAGAAACCACACATCTTGCTACATGATTTAAAGTTTCAGATATAAAAACTGAGTTATTTGTATTTGTTTGTATTGCTAGAAATTTACACACAGTTTTTAAAACATTGAAACAATTGAATGGAGCTGCTAAATTCAAGAAGCAAAATGAGACTAGTGAGCAAATTGCAAAGTAGCCAAAAATTGATAGTTTTCTTAATACTGTCACTAAAACAGACATGCCCACAATGTCTTCAGCTACCAATGACAAGATCATGGAAGATTTTGGCAGTGCCTATGCTGAAAATGTTTTAATCCCGATAGCCCAAGGGAGTCAATCTTGATAGTGCTCAAGGATCAGCCTCTGTGCAGAATGAAAATATTAATACCTCAGTGGAATCCAATCTTGTCTTATTGACTGATTCCAGTGAATTTCAAACTGAGTTGTTTAGAGAAAATCCTACTGACAAATCAAAATTTAGTGCAGAAACTTTAAATTCAGAACAGAAACATTTTAATTGTAAAACATGGCCTTTCTTGTCAACTGCTAAGGGACCATTCCCCCATGACTCTTAGTTAAATCGACACTTTTCAGCATCTTATTACAAAACAGTGTGTGACGGAGCACACTCACCTCACACGAGCACCCCTTGGTCAAGTGTGCATGTGCCTGCTCTTTTTTCCTCGATTTCTCCACTCACGGTGCCCCCCGTCAGCCACTGCCCTCGTCAGGCGGGTCTTCGGGGACTCAGTCCTGAGGCCGATTCGCATACAGTCCGTGTGCAAAGCCAAACAAACCCTTTCCAGGGCATATAGTCTAACCAGGCCTATTTCAAGGCCCTCTGTAATGTCCTGCAGCCCTCCCCAGGAAACACATCAGGCCCAACTCGGAGCCCTCAGTTGAACATGTCCTTCTCTGTAGCCCTCCCTGAGCTCATTTCTTATCAGTCCCACAGGGTCTATTTCAGTACCCTTCCATTGGCAATGTCTCTGTAGCCCTATCCAGGATCATTCCTTAGCCAGTACATCCTACAGGGCCTCTCACAGTACCCTCAGTTGGGGTCTGGCTAGCTTGCAAAGGTTCCTGCTCTGGAATGGAGCAGCACCCCCAGGACTTCCTCCCTGAAGATTCTTTGCCTTCACATGAGTCATCAGTGACCCCAGCTCTCCAGCTGAGCCACTCCTCTTGAACTCACATCGCGGACGCCAGTTCTTCAGCTGAGTCAGTTTCCATTCAGCCCCCTTCCAATAATTCCAGATGCAGCGCTTCCCTTAGCCTGTTTAAACTCCCTTTCTCAGGGCATAGCCACTTCCCCAGTGGCTGTTGGGGGGACCTGGACCCACCCACTACTCCAGGTCCCAACCCTATAAATAGCAACCATGTAGCAGCCATGTCCCTCTAACTAACTGTATTTCCATGGGCCACTTCCCTGTGGCCCTTATCTTTCTTGAGTCCCAGCAGCCAGCCAGCCAGGAGCACCTTCTTTGCTTCCCTGCATGCAACAGCCTTCTTTGGCCCTTGCAGATCCTGCAGCCATGCAGGAGCACCACTTCCTCTCCCGGTCCCAGTAACTGCTTGTCTTGGCCCTTGCAGCTCCTCCACTGCTTGCTCTCCCAGTCCCTGACAGCAGACTGAACTCACCCTTTCCCTGCAGCTCTTTTTATACAAGCCTGCTGGGCCCTGATTGGCTGCTTCCCTGCAGCCTCTTTCTAATTGGATGCATCACATGTAGCTGCTCTGGGCAGCTTGCAGGACTCACCTTCACTGCTCCGTGATGGGATGGGATGGGATGGGATGGGGTAGGAGCACGAGGTCTCCAACAGGGGGCTTCAGGGCCTAATACACCCCATCACAACATTTCAAAGCCCAGAATCAACAAACTAACCTGGTTATGCTATTGTCCTGTGCAGGACAACGTTTTCTGCCAACTCTGTTGACTTTTCAGGGATCAGAATTAAAAAAGTCAGATGATTTGGCCTCAGTAAGTGGAACAACAGACTGGCAATATATATCTCGAAATACAGTGATACATGAAACATCTGATTGTCATTTCATCACTTGCTGAGTGTATGATCAGTGGTGCTTGTACAATACCATTGATGAAGATCTCAAATTGAAAATAAAGAAATGGGACCAGTTGTTTGAGGCAGGACCATAATCTTATCATTAATGCACCCTCACTTTAGCTATGTCTAATCTTGTATTTAGAGGTTGCAGG
The DNA here is from genome assembly GCF_026122565.2 of Emydura macquarii macquarii. Lineage (NCBI taxonomy): Eukaryota > Metazoa > Chordata > Testudines > Chelidae > Emydura > Emydura macquarii. The sequence continues at coordinate 39,266,849 of NW_027132813.1, read as the reverse complement.
GAGCTCATTGGTGAAGGAAACAGCAGTAACTTTTTGTCTGTTGCTGAACTATTGGCCAAATACAACATCCTGTTCATGAAGAACTCATAAGGAAGCCAAAAGACTCAATAACTTACTTCAGACCAGAAATTCAAAACAAAATCATCCAGTTGCTATCAGGCCAGATTACAGAAAGTATTGTTAATGACATCAAGAACGCTCCATTTTACTCAATGATAATGGACATGACCCAGGACTTATCCAAAATCAACCAACTAAACCAAGTTTTTGGGTAGGTTACCAAAAGAAAGGATGAAAAAGGCAATGCTGCCAAAAATAAATATTAACAAGAGTTTTCTAGGATTTCACAAAGTAAGTGGTCAATCAAATGCTAATCCTGAAAGCAATACCAGCAAGCATATTGAAGACAGGTATAGAACTATCAAAAGTACAAGTACAAATATCTGATGAAACTGCAAATCTGAGCAGAATCTATTCTGATGTAGAAGCAAGAACTGCTGAGAAAGAACCAAACACAAGATATATGCACTGTGCTGCACACAATCTGAATCTGGTGTGAAATGATTCGGTACAGACAATCACAGAATTTCAAAACTATTATGATTTAGATGAGCGGTTACATACATTTGTATACATACATATACAGCATTAACCAATGGGCTTTGCTCTCTTTCTTTGTAAGTGAATCCAACCTACCTCTGAAAAGACTTTGTCCTACACATTTGTCTCCCGTTATGAACTTTTAGACAGTTGGCAAAAAATGTATAGACTTAATCTTCATATTGTGTTCATGTGTTTATGGATGAGACAGATATATTCTCATTTTCTATGAGGGTAAAGATAAGCAAAATTTTTTATTTCAGATTCGGGAATGGGGTCCCTTACCTATTTTGCACCATGGTCTTCTGGGGCCTGGTAATGCTTTCGATACAAGAACAGTGATAGATCTAATATGTCCTCCAGATAGCAAATGGTAAGAGCAAGTCAGACAAACACTTCTAATAGAAACCACATTTCAGCCTTACTCAGTACCTCTAAATGTTTCCTTCTGCATATCAGTATAATCACTGTCTTATCTGGGATAAGCGTAAGGCAGCTTGCTCCCACATTTATCTTAATCTGTCAGACTGTAGGAAAGCAAGGAGACCACAGTATCGGGGTTCAGTGGAAAGGTGATGCAGAGCTGAGTGACATCTGCACACTGATGACCCTGCCAGCCATCTCACTGTCTCCTCTAGCAGTTTCACAAAGGGATGACAAGAACCCTGCAGGACTTCACATAAGAGAGCCTTTAAGGAGAAAGGGTAACTACTCAGACTATCCTTTGGCAGGTCACAGAGAGAAAAGACTGACCTGGCCTTTCCCATCCATCTCTGCAAGAATCCTGCAGGCTAATTAACAAAACCTCAAGGTCAATGGTATCAAAGGCTAATGATAGCTCTAGCAAAATCCACATGGACTAACAGGCATCTATTGTTAGAAGACCAACCATAAATAACAATACCATCCCCCAAGCACACCCACATTTAAAATCAGTCTGATAGGAAATAGAGGACAGAGGACAACTGCAAGATTAAGATGTAAGTGCTGTTGCTTCAATATCACTTTTTCAATAGCTTTCCTGCAACACAGAAGGTGTTAACTGGCAAGGTTCTTAACATCAAGGGTACTTTTCTACAGCTGAGTTAACCCAGGCTCTTTTTCAGGTGTTGTACCAACCCATTCCCACCCCCCACACACATCTACACACAAATCACTCTCACCATAGTTAAGTGATGCTTTCAACTCACACTAACTGGCCTATCCTGGGCATATGGATTACAGCCCAGGTTCTGTTTTCACTTAGGCTGGAACCCACCCATTTTGCCTTGAGAATGCAGGCTAAATCACTTGAGTGCTGATAGTTCTCCAATGCCTTCCTACAATTCCTCCATGGACCAGAAGGACAGTCACGTTCTCCCACAAGTGACTGGGAAAGAATCAGAATGACCCAGCTTTCTGCAACCCATAGAACCATGGAATATACCCCCAAAAGTCCTAGCAGCACACAAAGGTGAGTGCAGCATCATGATTCAGTTATTTCTGTGTAGTGTGGCTGCTCACACCTGATCTAGGCTAGCCCAGGTGCTGATTACCTGAGTTAACTCTGCAGTGAAGACATACTACAAGAAAGGGTTTTATTCAGTGCTGGCTTTTTAAGGGTGGATGGTGTAACACATTCTCTTCACATCATTTCTGATTCCCTTTTTCCCATTTCTATTTAAGCTTTGTTTTCCTCGTTCTTACCCAAGTAGTGGCCAGAGAGCAAATTGTAGGGCTGCAGGTAGCCAGCTGCTCCCCCACTTCTGTTGTGTGCACACACCTACCTCCCACTTTCCCCTGCACTCTGATCATAGTTTCAAAGTGAAAACCTAGAACACTAGGGGAATTGTCACAGAGAAGCATAATGGTGGAATATACACAAGATTGGGGGGAAGTAGGAAGAAAAGGGGTGCTCTCTTCCCCTCTCCTTTTCAGTATGAAAAACTGGGACACTTTACTGTAAAGGGAAGGGTGTGAAAAACTAACATCTCTCTCTGATCCAGCTTCCCCCAACCCAACCCTCACCCGCTCAGAAATACGTTCATCCAGGCTGAGGACCTATGGAATCATTCCACAGCTCAGAACCACCCTCTTCTTCCCAACATCCACAGGCTCAGAACAGTTTCTCCACAATACACCCACAAAAGCCTCCATGCTCAGAACACTTCCTCCTCACCCAGCACCCCCAGGTTTAGAATCCCACCCCCAGATTTGTTGTTGGACCTGTATTAGCTCCACAGACGTCTGTATTCCATGTCCTGGGCCTGCTTCCCCTACAACTGGCACCCTAAGGGCTAGAGATTGCAGGGTTAATTTCAACTTTGCCTCCTTAGGGACCAAACTGAATTAGTCCCTCAGAAATCCATTTGTATTCAGGATTATTTCATCTCTTATGTAAATTTGCCCTGTCTAACTTGTGAACCAAAGTCTTGATTCATATACAATTTTTACATAGGGCAGTGTGAATGAACGAGGATGGCACAGGGAGTTGGGAGATCCTGAATTATAATCCCAGCTCTGCCCCTGACTTGTTGCATGGCTTTGGCAAGTCACTTAACTTCTGTGCCTGGCAGGCCCCTGTGAGGATTTGTAATTTACATAGCATACTGAAGATGCTAAGTACTGTATGTCTCTAGATTATTGTTCTGCAATGACCTTTGTTACCCTTAATTTCAACATCTACCAGTAGAATAAAGAAATATTTTAGTATCTAAATCTACCTAAAATGTGTGCCTAATTTGTGAGGTTATTCTGTTCAGAAATGCCATCTGCAGCCAGGCATCAAGAAAAAGAAAACAACTTTTTTTTTCACCTTTCACATGTTGCATCCTCTTCAGCGGGTTTCCGGTGGTTTGTTGTGGCCCCACAACAGATAGCTCTGCTCGCAGTACCTCCAGGTGTATGTCTTTCTCGCTTTTTCTCATTAAGAGATTTGTCTAGAAGATAAAAACCACCTCACGGAAGTCCCATGACGCTATGGCTGTTCTCTCAAGATGGGTCAGTGTGAATGAGGGAGATTATGGTGACATTTCAAAGGTCCTGTTGAAATACACACCTCAAAATGTTCCATCAGCAGAGGAAGAGACAACAAAATATTAAAATGAATCCTGCAATTCTGCAGCCACTCCCTCCCCCACCGCAAAAAAGTAAGACTTGGCTGCAGCTCTGTTACTACATGCTTCATGGCAAAGCTTACTTTCACTTCCACACAGCAGATATGCCCACCACCTGGACTCAAAGAACAGGGCACTCCCTTACACCTTCAGAGCATACACACAGATAAACCATACACACACAGCCACCTCAGTACCGCAGTTTTTAACATTTATTTATCCTCAGAGTGCCCCTGTGAGGCTGGAAAGTATTATCCCCATTTTACAGACGGGGAACTGAGGCACAGAGAGGTTAAATGATTTGTCCAAGGTCACACCGGAAGTCTGTGGCAGAGCAGGGGCTTGAACCTAGGTCCTAGGCTAGGACCCTGACCACTGACTCAGTCTCTCTCTCCTCTCCTTAACCTAATTATAGGGACTGCAACCACTTTCTCTACTGTACACACTATGTACATACAAACTAAAGAGAGAGCATGGTTCTCCTCTCCCTTAGACGAGTGTAAAGCGTAGTAACTAATGGACACTTTTTTCCCCAATTTTCTGATTTTCAGACACTGAAAAATGTTGGGATTTATGGTGGTTTTGTTTTATAAAACTCCAGAAAATTATAATTTTTTCCACCAAAAAAAAAAAAAAAATCAAGAAAATGAAATTTTAAAATGTTTTTGGTAAGACATATTTACTATTTTTTGACCAGCTCTACTTTGAACTACTTCCAAGGACTCAGTGAGGGAGTAAATTAGGACCACAGAAAACTTGGAGCTTCCCACTATAATTGCTCAGTTTTTCATATCAAGCATAGGATGAAATTCCTCTCTTTTTTGCAGAATATGGAAACAAAAGGAATAAAAAAAAATAAACCTCCTTGGAAAGGATTTAGGTATCTCTGTTATGGTTTCCAGTTTAATCAGAGACGTCATCTTCCATAGGCAATTTCTTAGAGTGAAAAGGGATGGCTTAAGGGCAATTAGGAAATGGCATGGAGGGGAATCCCTAGGACTCAATCACAATAAGTAATTCCAGATGATGCTGCAATGGAAAAGACAGTCCCAAAAAGGAAGGGAGAGGGAAAAGGTCTATAGCACATTCCAGTTCAGTGCTTTCAAGTTACTTATCAGAACTGTAGTTTTGCAATGAAGACAGCAGTAGAGCTAGTATAGCCAAGGTAGGTAGTTTCTGTCAATGGTGGCTACTCCTGTATTTATTACCTTTTCCCCTGGGCTTGCCCAGCACAGCCCTTCTATTGAGACTGCTAATCCTGTTGGTGGCTGAACTGTGGCTACTGCAACCTCTAGACATCAGAGAATATTGTATCTACTCAGTTAGCACTGGGGACTCTCAAACTGTGACAATTTAAGTAAGTGATCACAAATGTCTGATAATTGAAACATATTGCAAAAATCTTCCCGCACAACAGTAAGTTACTTTTAAAGACTGACTTAAAATTAATCCAAAATAAGAAAGTGTCACCCAAAATGAAATGAGACTTGGCAGTGTTTGTTTTCACACCAGAGGACTGAAGCAGCTTATTGTGCGCTTAAGATACACATTTGGATTTGGAAAGGGATAACAGAATTTCAGTGATATTTGTTGTTAATCTGATACAAACTCAGAGAGAGACTGACAGAGTGAGATAACTCCAGATCTGCAGGGTTATATTGTTTATGACTATGCCTAGACAAAAGAAAACATGCTGAAGTTATATTAAAAGCCAGATTCTGGTCTCACACTTGTATCAATCCAAAATAAAGAAGGCAATGGAGTTATACCAGCGTACATGAGATCCAACCCCATTCATCTAATTTAACCTACAAACGCAAAGGATTCCTAGCTCAAAGAGTAGAGCTACATATACTTTCATTTAGGGCCAGATTGTCAACCTCTTATTTCCACGGGTGCACTTATTCACACCAGTCAGAGTTAGGGCTCCCAATCCGGCTTTAGTGATTTAGGCTGGGATTTTTAAAGAAGCCTGAATGTCAGGGATTTTGGATACCTAATTCCCATAGACACATTGAAAATCTCCATCTTGCTCTTTGTAATCAGATGCAGCGATTACAGTATCTTCCAAATTTCAATGCAGTTTCCCTTTAATTTACCTAGCTGAGTTTGTACACTGTAGCACAATATATCCCAACCTAGTGTAATGTAAAGCGGATAAGTGTGTTAAAACCTTGAAAACTGGGTTTATAATAGGAAAGGCACCTAAGCTTAACTGTAGAGACACAAACAGGATAGTATAAAGAAGTTTCTTGGTGGAGCACATTCTTCATATAGACCTTCATTACAAAGATTACAATTAAGAAGGGAGATGGTCTGTATTTTACAATAGGGATTGAGTTTTTTAAAAGTATTATAACCAGGAATCTAGGTTTTATGTTTTATCCAAGTTGCATGTTGGCACAAGTGTAAAGGAAGGGGCTCATGTTTAGGCAAAAAGATTCTGTAAGTGAAAACAGTTTTCTGGAAGGGGAAAAATGTGTTTAATCTGTGGGGAGTTATTTAAAAACAAAGAAATGAGGAGGTAGCAAATTTTCACCACAGTGGGTTGGAAATATACAATGGATTTTTGCTACTTGCGCCAAGTCAAAAAGAATACAGCCCTGTCCACTTTCACTGGGCCTTTTTACTGCCTTTTTCTTTATTTAATCAATATAATGGTAATCTAAATATATATGAGAGGAGAAAAAAGAGTAGTTGTTGTGCCTTGGAAGGATCAGATTTTACCCTACAAATTTTGCTAAGCATGCACGCACACACACACACCCCTACCTCAAAAAAAGACCAAAAAAAATCTTCATCCTTCCCAATAAAAATGTACAGAGGAGGAGAGTTTTTAACAGTTATTTAAATATCACTTATAGGAAAGGAAGAATCTGCAGCATATTATATATAAACATGCACTGGGAATGAAGTGAAGCTGTGACCTTTTGGATAAGGCACTAGACTAGTACTCTGGAGACATGGGTTTTATTCCTGGCTCTGCCATTTGTCTTCTGAATGATCCTGGGCAAATCTGTGCCTCAGTTTCCCCATCTGTAAAATGGAAATAATGATACTGACCTCTTTTTAAAATGGCTTGAGATCTACTGATAAAAGAGCACTAGGTAAGACTTAGGTATTATTATATATGTGCTCTGATTACACCAATGGGGGTGTAATATTATCCAGTACATATGTGGGTGTCTCTTTTTCAACACATGATGTTTGAAAACTAAATATTAGGGAATTGCTATTATGTGATTTAATCATTAAATATTATCTTATTTTGGAATAATGTATTTGCTGTAAACACAAATTCACAGCAAATCTTCTGTCACTTTCTGCTGTATAACTTGTCAAAATAAAAAATTTGCCATAATTTCAGGGGCTATTATAATAGCATCCTTAATGCACTTTGCCAAACATTAAGAGCCAGATTCTGATGCTCTTGACTCAATGGGACCCTTAGGCCCATTGATTTCATTGGAACTATTCATGGCATAAGGCATTACTGAACATGAATAAAGGTATCAGAATTTGGCCCTAACTAGTTAATTACCTCACCCTTTGAGGCAGGTGCAGTCAGGAAACTGAATCAAGGAAGTTAAATCCAACATTTTTTAAAGGTGGCCATTGTATTTGGGCCCCCAACTTGAAGTCATTTAGAATCGCCAATACTCAGCACCTCTAGATTCAAGATATCTCAAGTCTCACACCCAAAATCAGTGACTACTTTTGAAAGTTTGGACCCATGGTCATGTTTTCACCTCAGAGAAAGGTGTGCTTTTACATGGACATAGCTATATTATAAAATCTTAGTGGAGCCAAGGCACTGTAATCTTTATCTTGATGTAGTTAGTAGAGATAAAACCCAGGTGGGGTGTATAGAGTTGATCTCAACTAGCTACATCAAAGTAAAAACTACCTGTGCCTGTCTTCATTTGGATTTTACATTGAGATAGCTATAAACCATTTTTTTTTCCAGTGAAGACAAAACCTAAGTGATTCATCCAAGGCCACAGAGAGAAGCAGAGTCAGAGCCCAGGATTCCTGCCCAGTGTTCCTTTGGTCAGACCACTGGTCCCCTTATCTTTTTCAGTCCTCTTGTAAGATCCTGTAGGAGTTTGAACAATTTATTGTTTTAATAGAATCAGAAATGTCAAAGAGAGGATCCAAATCTTGTTAGGACTGAGTAGCAATTCTTTTATAGGATGCTTTTTGTAATGTTAAATTCTTGGAAAGTACTATTCAGAGAGAAATCAGCACAGAACATAGAGAGATGCAAACCGATGAAAAGTGTTTATTGAACTAACTCTAAAACCTGCCAGGCCTGGCTGAGCTATCCTCTAATAGTCTAACTCTATTGCTATGGCAACAAGTTAAACTCTGATCCTACGGCAACCTAGGCAATTAGGCAAGACACAAAATACACAACATATTCCTCCTACCTTAATGAAAACACCCATTTAACAGAACAATCACTAAACTAGGGAATGAGGGTAGACTGCCTCAGTTCCCGGCTAAACCCTGGGGATTATTCTGCCCTGTAACATGGGTTTGCCCTAGCTAAAGATCCAGTAGTTGAGGAGACCTTCTCTTTCTAGGTGGATTATGGCGGACTTCTGGTGTTCTTGCACCGGAAGGTGTTATTGGTGCGGGACTAACAATGGTCTCAGGACTTGTAGCTTGAAGAGGTGAGGATGTTGTATCTGCTCAAATAAGGGAGGGGCTGTATCTGCCGCAGAGGTGGATGAAGAAGGGGAGTCAGGAATGGGTGACTCTTGACTCCATGATATCTCACCTGTAATGGTGAGGTCAGGCAGTTCAACTGGAGATGTGTCCTTGGGACATGTATGACCTGGCAACAACTGACCTACATGCCGCCGCCAGGTGAGATCATTTGCAGTCTGGACAGTGTAGGAAACAGGTCCTGTTTGGGCGAAGACTGTAGCAGGGACCCATTTAGCTCCAGAAGCATAGTTCCAAGCTAGGACAGGCTGTCCAGGACTAAAGATTCGGTCTTTTGCTCTGTGTGCACGTCTGATGACTTGGTTTTGCTGCTGACGTTGCACAACTTGTCATGCTTTGGAGGGTTTCAGCAGATCAAAGCAAGTGCGCAGCTGTCGTCTGATCATTAGAAAGACCGGGGATGCTTTGGTCGTAGCATGAGGTGTGTTTCTGTAGGATAGTAAGGTGTCCAGACACTTTTGAATGGACGAATGTCCCCTTGCAGATCTTAAAGCTTTTTTCATGGCCTGCACAAACCTTTCAGCTAATCCATTGGGAGTGGATGATATGGTGCTGAAATGATGTATCCCATTTGCTTTCATAAAATTTTCAAACTCCTGAGAGACGAACTGCAGTCCATTGTCACTCACAAGTTGTTCTGGCAGACCAAAACAACTAAAGATTTCATGCAGTTTCTGGATAGTACTTTCAGCAGTGGTGGATGACATTACAGAAACTTCTGGCCATTTAGAGTGGGCATCTACAACAACCAGGAACATGCTTCCTTCAAATGGGCCAGCAAAATCAAAGTGAATACGCTGTCATGGGTTTTCAGGCTAGTCCCATGGGTGTAGGGGCGCCAACAGAGGTATGTTCCTCACACTCTAACATGAAGTACAAGCTCTTGCCTTCTCTTCAATGGCACTGGCCAGGCCAGGCCACCAAAAGTAGCTTTGTGCAATTTCTTTCATGCGCACTATTCCACAGTGACCTAAAAAATGTAGCTATTCTAACATCTGTGATCTCAGTAGTGGTGGAATAATGACGCACATCCCCCACAACAAGCAACCAGAATGGATTGATAACTCCATCCTCCTGGATATGTAGGAAAGAAGGTCAGGTGAGACCTGAGAGTCCTGTAGAGATGTTCCATGCATCACTAGGTTCATAACTTGGGACAGTACTGGGTCATCGCAAGTTGCCTTCGTTACTTGAGTAGCAGTGATGGGTGTGTTCTCTACTTGTTCAAAATAGATTTCTTTCTGGCCAATATCTTGATGTTTAACTGATAAAGGCAGGCTTGAGAGACCATCTGCATTGCAGTGCAGAGTGGATTTCCGATATTTGATCTCGTGTGTGGAAAGCAACAATGCCCATCATTGCATATGACTAGCAGCCAATGGTGGAATGCCTGTGCGTGATCCAAAAATTGATGTTAGAGGTTGATGGTCAGTGAGAAGTGTGAACTTCCATCCAAACAGGTACTAGTGAAATTTCCAAATTCCAAAAACGATTCCCAGTGCTCCACGTTCAATTTGGGCATAGTTAATTTCTGCTTTGCTTAAAGTGCATGTGGCAAAAGCAATGGGTCTCACCACTCCCAAAGGCATAATGTGTGACACGACCACTCCCCCTCCATAAGGGAAGGCATCACAAGCCAGATGTAGAGGTAAGGACGGATCAAAATGTGTCAACCTCTGAATTTAGCAATGCGCATTTACCCTTGTTAAATGCAACATCACAGGCTTCAGTCCACTTCCAGACCTTGTTCTGGCCAAGGAGTTCATGTAGTGGTTTTAGCAGTGTTGCTAACTGTGGAATAAACTTTCCAAAATAGTTCAATAGCCCTAAAAACAGCAAAGTTGGCTTACATTTTGAGGAGGTGAAGCTTCCACAATAACCTTGACTTTTGCAGGAGCCTTACGAAGGACAGTAGCATCTATGATATGTCCCAAATATTCAACAGAGGGCTTGAAGAATTCACATTTGTCTTTGCAGACTCGTAGGCCATACTCTTCCAGTCTTAGTAGGGCAGCCTCCTAGTTCTTAAGGTGATCCTCCTCATTTTTGCCAGTGACCAGAATGTTGTCAAGATAGCACTGGACTCCTGGCAAGCCACTCAAGATCTGATCCACAGCCTTCTGAAACAAAGCTGGAGCAGACATTATTCCAAAGGGCAAGCAACAGTATCAGTACAGCCCTTTATGTGTCACGATAGTCAACAGCTCCTGGGACGTCTCATCGACGTGCATCTGTAAATACGCCTGACTCAGATCAATCTTGCTGAACTTTTGGCCACCAACCAAGCCAGCGAAGAGATCACTGATGCAGGGAAGAGGGTATTGCTTTTCACACAACACCAGGTTAATAGTGACCTTAAAATCCCCACAAATCCGAATGGAGCCATCTTTCTTCAATACTGGAACAATTGGGGTTGCCCATTGACTGTGGATAACTGGTACTAGGACTCCATTTCTGACCAAGCACTCTAGGTCTGCTTCAACTTTTGGCCTGATGGCATATGGCACAGTTCTGGCTTTCAGATATTTTGGTTGGCTGTCAGGCTTAATGTTCAATTTCACAGTGATTCCCTTCATACTTCCCAGGTCCTCTCCAAAAACAGCAGCATGTTTCTTTAATACAGCGGTCAGACCTGTTTCTTCTTTAGTCATCCTGTACACTTCTGCCCAGTTCAGCTGGATCTTTCTAATTCCTTGACCTTCCCATTAAGGCTGGGTAATTGCCTTCCACCACAAACTGTGGCAATTTAGCAGTCTGTCCATTGAGTTCCACCTTAACATCAGTAGTGCCCAACATGGGTACAGCTTCTCCAGTGTAAGTCTTCACAACAATTTTTGTTGGCTTAAGTGGGAGATGCTTTAGTTTCTCCTTATACACAGTGTCTGAGACCAGCAAAACTGCTGCGCTGGTGTCAGGTTTCATGAGTACAGATTTACCTTCCAACAGCAGGGTTACCCAGTAGTCATGTGAACCAACTGCCATGGACAAGACATAGATTAGCACTTCTTCTGACGGGGCGTCACTTTGATCATCCTAGTCTGCTCTACCACGTGCAGGTTTTCCTTTTTGGTCTGACAGACAGGCAGCTTCTTTTTCTCCAGTTTGCCTGTTCTGTTTGACTCTTCTTTCTTTTGTTTGCAGGCACGCTCAATGTGTCAATTTTTGCCACATTGTCCACACACTAGGTCTTTACACCAGCATTCCGATGCATGGTGACCCAGTTTTCCACAACAGTAACATTCCCGGCTCTCCACTGTCTTGTGGGTAGATTCTTGTAACACCTTATAAACTCTGGTCGATGCACTGAGCTATTGGGCTTCCTTTGCGGCCAGCTCCATAGAGATTACAATTTCAATGGCCTTCTGCCAGGTTAGCTGGGCCTCTATCAATAGGTGCTTCTGTATTGCTTCCTTGTGCAGATCACACACTAACCTATCACGTTGGGTGTCATTTAACACATATTAAATTCACAGTGGTCAGCAAGTTTCTTCAGAGCTGCTACAAGTTGCACAATTGTTTTACTTTCTTCTTGATTCCTTTTGTGGAACCTAAATCTCTCTGCAATTACCAGCAGTTTTGGAGAAAAATGTGCTTCCAGGATTTTCACAATGTCATTGTAGGATTTTGTCTCTGGCTTATCAGGGTGTACTAAGCTGCACAATAAAGTATAGGTTTTAGCTTCTACAAACACTTAAGAAAATGGGCACCTTCTTTGCATCTGTAATTTCATTTGCAATAACAAAAAGCTGAAAGCGATCAGTATATGAGTTCCCATTCTCTAGAGCAGTGTTTCTCAATTATATTTTGCCATGGAACCCTTGCGCGGCCGTGCCATACCCTCCGCCGAAAAGTCCGGGAAATTTTCTCCTTTTCGGCGGCATGGTGTAGGCTATTTTCGGCGGCACGGTGTAGGCTATTTTCGCAGAACCCTTCAACTCAGCCCCAGAACCCCAGGGTTCCGCAGAACACTATTTGAGAAACACTGCTCTAGAGTCTCAACAAAAGGTCCCAGGGGCTTCATATATGTAGCCATTGCTGCCCCTCTTTATCCCCCCCCCCCTTTTATCTCTTATCTTTTAGTGTCTTTTATTCGTGTGTGTTGGGGTTGTTCACACACAATTGCTGGTGATTTCCATTCACTAGCACTGTTCCCAGTCTGTCTGCTCCACTTAGGTTAGAACAAAGCAGAGCCTGTTTTAGTTTGTTTGAACCGTCAGTGTAAACAGCCCAGCCCCCAAAACAGCAAAAAGGTTTTTTTTCTTACATCGACTTTTACTTCTTTGACACAGGTCATCCCATCCTCAGTCGCCACTTTTGTTATGTTAAATCCTTGGAAAGTACTTGTATTCAGAGAGAAATCAGCACAGAACACAGAGAGATGCAAACCCATGAAAAGACTTTATTGAACTAACACTAAAACCAGTCAGGACTGGCTGAGCTATCCCCGAATAGTCTAACTCTATTGCTATGGCAACAAGCTAAGCTCTGTTGCTATGGCAACCTAGGCAATTAGGCAAGACACAAAATACACACACTTTTCAGTGTCAGAGTTTCCCAAAGCATGTTATATGGCAATACATTCGGAGCTGGTAGTATAATGGCTGTGCAAGCTAAAGGAGCAGCTGTTGTGTACTGGGCAATAGCTCACTCAGAGCACTTAGGTTGATTCTGTCACCTCTAGCTAACTTTTGAGCTTGGTTCCCTGTGACAGTGCAGCAAGGTATATATGGTGCAGATCTGACAGAAAAGAGCAGAGCTGAAAGTTTAAAATTGCAGAGAAGCCTAGAATATGTAATATGTCTAATAAAAAACAAAACAGATGTCCTTTAAAAAAAAAAAAAAAGAGAGAAAAAAGAAAAAAAAAGGTCACTAACAAAAAACTAAAAAATGAACTTTCTTCATAAATTCTTTGTTTAAAAAAAACTGAAAATACTTGGAACAATGGGCAACATATTCTAGTACTGCTGCTGGTGGTGGTTTTGAGCCTATAGGTTGCTGAGGGATATGGATCTAGTTATATCAGTATCATGGAACATCTGAAAATGAAAGACTTTACAAAAGGGAGGCCCCTAATCTTGCAAAGATGTATGTGCCTGTTTAACTTTAAGCATGAGTGATCCCCCTTATGTCAACTGCGCTATTCACACTCTTAAAATCAAGCACATGCATAAGTCTTTGCAAACCAAGGCCTACGATTTTGCTATATTTCACAGAATCTGTGCTCTAGATTCTTGAAATAGATTCTCTCTTCTAAAAGTCGTATCCAACTCCCATTGACTTCAGTGAGAGCTGGGTCAGGCATTTATTGTATATACTCTTTCTATGTAAATCAACCTCTAGACAATTTACAAAGCTATAACTGGACAGATATTACCAATAAATACATTCACAGTGCATTATGATCTTATCTTCTCAGATAGGAAAAAATGGAGCATTTACTTGAATGTGACAGTGGAAGTGTAAATGTTGTAAAACAAAGCACATGATTTGAACTAGAAGGTAGGGGGGGAAATCTCATATAAATGTTAGTCTACGATGGGTCAGTGTGTACACTTCACAATCCCTGATAATTCTCTTCTTTATTGATGCACAGTTAATCTAAAAATCATACACTATGCAAAATTCTTCAACTATGGAAACAAATGATGACAAATATTGCTGTTTTCCAGCATATTCAAAATAATTCTTTTCTAAAACAACAAACAACCAAACTAAGGACAATTTATCACAGTAGTGGGATGATGTTGGATTAACTTTAAATGAGGAAAAAAAATCTTATTTTAATTGCCACATCATTATATAAGCCTCTTTAAGACTTTTTTTATTCACAGGTTTTTAAGGCTGTAATGGACAATTATGGTCATCTAGTCTGATCTCCTATAACTTTTAATCAATACCAATCTGGGCTGGGATTGAACAAGAAACTTGGCCTGTTCCCCCCCTCCCCCAACCTCAAGCAGTCTAGCCTCTGGCAAATTTGGAAAGGCTGAGAGGTAAGTCTGATTCTGCCCTATCAAAGTCAAGAGCAGTTTTGTGACAGACTTTAATGGGAGCAGAATCAGAGCCTAACTCATCCCAGTGCAGTGGATTTCCACAGGGCCCTACACACCACTTAAGTCCTTAATGTGAGACTTAAGCAGTTAAAGGGTGCTCCACTGCACTGAGAAGAATTGCGGCCTTAGTGTTTTTGTATTCGTAGCAGGTTCACATAGGCCCCCCCGATCAGGTCCTCTGCGCCCACAAACCACTCGCACACGTCAGCTTTGTGCTCCCACCAGCGCTCTTTATTTACAACGTATTAACCCACCACCATCTAGCAATACACAGTTTGGCCTACCAGCCACAGAGGCCTCACTGCTCCAGCCACTGATCAAGGGAGGTCACCCTCCTCCTGCGACTTCTCCATTTGCTGGCTGTTTGCCCCCCCTGCACTTCCTTCCTGGGAGCCTTAAGAGTACCTGGTTAATGAGCCGAGCAGCTGCTCCTCATCAACCCACTCAGTGCAGGGTTTACGCAGCCTTTTCCAGTTCCCTCCAGTTAGGATACCAGTTCTATTTGAGCACCAGGATGTGGGCACAGCTAAAAGCCCCTCCCTTAGCCTAAGGGGAGGAGCTACGGGACCTGAACTCAACTAATTATGGGGGATAACGAATGAAAAAACAGGGACGGGCGTGGAGGTCAAAAGGCTAAATGGAGGAAACCTGAAGGGGACACCAAGCAGAGAACCTTGGACAGCACCCACTGCTCCTTGAAGGTAGCCAAGGAGTCAGCGGACATGGCCCAGAGGAACTCCGCTCGGAGACGTGATCGGATGGAGGAATGGATTAGGACACCAGTAACAGGGGGCTGAATCAGCCTGGTCTCTCCCAGCATCCTGTCACAGTAATACTGATCTGCATTTCATGCATTCGTTATATTGTAGTGGAAATATGAACCAGGGTCTGGCTGATGTCCCACGGTCTTCCTGAACTCATGGAAAATGTGTGAAAGGCCATGTATTCTGTTACTGCAAATGAAAGTATGTCAAGATCTAAGCAGTAGATCTATACAGCTGTATCCATCTGTACACAGTGAACATGTATGTATGACCAAAATGTTTGGATGTGCGTATTGTGCCAGAAGATTTGTGTGGTGATCAATTTGACAGGGCCTCCGTAGAAGCATGAGACTGTTCAAGTTGAATATATTGGCAATCACCATGATACTGAAGGAGCATTTGATTATTTTTCATTGGAATTCTTTCCACATTGGAAGCCTCATTTATATATTAAGTCAAAAGGCAGGCATGACACCAGGGACTGAACCACAAGGGACTGTTCTATCTCTGGGGCAGACAATGAACTTTGGGGATACAAGTAGAAGGCGAGGAGACACCTCTTTATCCTACAGCAGAGGATGTAAGTGGACAGCATATTTACATTAATGAAAATGGGATCTCAGCCAGGCTTGGTTGAAATGCTGCAAAGACATTTGGGATGAGATAAACTTTCTTAGGCAGAAGGTTAGCCTGTTGGGTTTAATCTCTTTAAAGTGTATTATTATTTGGTTTTATATGTAACTTTTCTGTTTCCATCATCCTATCTCACTAACTCTTAAATCTTAACCTTTGATAATAAAATTATGATTGTTTTCAATATAAATATAACTCAGTGCTGTGGTGTTATACAAGAATTGATCCAGGGTTGAATCATTCAAGTTGCTGTGTACACTGTTCCCTTGGACAGCAAGCTGGTATAACTGTGAGTGTTCAGTGAATGAGGAGATGAACACTACAGGGGAACATATAAAAGGAGCTCAGGGACTGGGGTACACCTATTATTAATCTGAAAAGCAAAGTAAGGGCTGACATTGCCTAGAACACAGATTGTTTAAGTGGCTAATAGATTGGAGGTATCAGAGAGCTCACACCCAGTTGAGCACAATCACATCTTACTCTTCCTGGAGACGGGATGGAGTGGGAGTTAACAAGATGACTCACAGTCCATGGCACCTTGAGAAAGCATCACAGTGATTCTCTGTGGTACCCTTGAATTCTCCTTTCAATTCCTTGTTATATGCTGTGACTTACCTATTTCAGAATCTTTGCAGAAGTGCAAAGAGTTTAGTAATCCAGTCTTTAGATACTGTGTATCTGGGTCTTTCTAGTACACTCTTCAGGGCATTGGGCCATCCCTCCTTGTCCATCTGGGAGGGACACTATGCCCCCTTGCTACAGTGCTTCTGTGGGAATGAAAGCTCAAACGGGGGGGTGGGGGGATTATCGCTCATAAACTCTGGCCCTCAGATGGGGCAGCGCCAACAAGCAGTCTGTGGGCTCTGGCCTTGTAGCAGGACAGAACCAGTAATCAGGCCTGCTGGCCTATGGTGAGGTAGCTGCCACCCTATGGGTGAGGTCGACAGCAGGGGAGGGGGTAGGGTAACCCAGGCCCACCCTACTCCAACAGGTCCTAGCCCAGGGCCCTAGCAGTGGCAGAGGGTTCTGCAACTGGCTCAGCAGGGTCCCAGCCAAAACACACTGACCTAGTATTGGGCCACAGCACAACTGGATTATTGTCTGGCTTTCCTGGGCTACTTCCTATACTCCCTCCCTGGGTACCTGGACCTCAGGGTCATTCTCTGTCTCCCCAGGGTAGACAGCAAGCGGCAATCCCAACAACTCCTTGGCATCCCAGACAGCTCTGGCAATTCCTCCAAGTCCTTGGCTCTGCAGCGGTCGGGCTTGGGCACCAGCAAAGTGGGAGAAGCGTCCTTTTTGTCCAGTGGCTCTAGCCCAACTGAGCTAGAGCCTCATCTTTTAGATTTTCCTGTCTTCTCCTTCTGCTTCTGCTGCTGGCGGGTGTGGGTGTCCTGGCTTTGCCCACCAGGGGGTGGGCAAGAGTTTCTCCCTGTTCATCTCTGAGGGAGGCCACGCCCCCTCACTACAACTCCCAAGACTGGACATTCAGTGGCTGTGTACCAGTCCAATTTGGTATGGAGGAAATGTTGCAATTGAAAGTACTTGTAAATATCATTTTTGAGCTGCTATTGTGTTAACTGTTCAATGATTTCAGCTACTAGCTTTGAAAGAGTTGTTCTAAGTGAATCAATGTATTTTGCTTTCATCTAGTTATAACATCATGGGGAGGTCAGGAGCGTAGACTGAGGCCATTTCTAACTTCTGGGCACTACAGTGGCATAGCTACGGCGCCATGACTATGCTGCTATAATCCTATAACATAGCTACAGACTAGTGTGACAGAAGGGGTTTTTCCGTTGCTGTGGGAATTCCACCTCCCTGAGCGATGGTAGTGTAGTTGAAAGAAGCTTTCTTCTGTTGACCTAGCTGCGTCTACACAGGGGGTTAGGTCAGCATAGCTACAGTGCTCAGGGGGTGTGGATTTTTCACACCCCTGAGCTCCATAGCTGTGTTGATCTAAATTTTAAGTGTAGGCTAGGCCTGAATGGTCAGAAATACATGCTAGATAAGGCAGGGAGGCTAGGCTTAACTTAAGTGTTTTCAAACAGTAAGAGTATTTTTAACCCTTGTGTCACAGGAGCATATTATAATATTTGTAGAGTTTATGCACATGCTTACCTTTAAGTCAACAAGTCTACTCGTGTGCTTTAAGTAAAGAATGTGTTTCAGTGGGGCACTATTTGGAAATTCACAGCAATATGTGATGTAGTAGTAACAGCAGTATTTCACTGAAGTCATTAAACATCTTTACCACAACCATGCATGTAAAATCATCAATAAAAAACAAACAAAAAAAACCCGAACCCCACTGTAAAAATCACACACAAAATACACATTCAAGTGTTACCTGTTCACTCCAGCACCAGTGATTCAAACCCAACAGGGCCTCTGAGGAATGGGTCACTAACCTGCTACCTCACCCTGTCTGAGGGATTCCTCCTGTCTAAATTGTTTTCTCATCAAGCCTGCTACATTGTGCTAGTGTTGCCAACACTCTGGTGATATTTTTCCTGTCTCAAGCAGGAGACATTCTAGCTTTTGGACATAGTGACTTGCAGAAGAGTGGATTCATGACAAGAGCATCCCCTCGCTGCTGAGCATGGCATTCTCCTCTCTAGTGCACTGGTTCCCAACCTTGCTGAGTGAAATCCCCACTAGGTAAAACACGCGCCCCCCCATCCTGCTGCCCTGCCCCCTCACTGGCCATATATAAACACACACAACCCCTATCAACACATAATGATAACAACACCACTAAATTACACAAATAATAATAATAAATTACTCCTGCCCGAGTAAGAAGCTAAGCCTTACCTGGCGCAGCTGCCACCTCATGCCCTATGTGGCCCCACCTCTTCCTGTCCCTGATGGACGAAGGGTAATGGAGGTGGTGGGCTGGCTGGGGCTGTGCCAGGCCCCCACGGGTACAGGGCTGTTCCACTCCGGCCAGGCACCCGGCCCAGGGGGCAAGCTGCTCCTTTGCTCCAGCTAGTGAGGAGTTTGGGGCAGCTGCTCCCTCAGGGGGGCTGATTCTTCACTCTGGTCGGGCGTCCAGCCGGCATGTAGCTTGAGGCTGCTGCGCCCAGCTGAGATGGGACTGAGGGCTAAATGACCTCAATATTACTGAAGCCTCACGGACCCCTTGTAATCTTTGGTGCCCCCCCCAAGTTGGGAACCATTGCTCTAGTGCCACCTGCCAACAGTTGCTTCAGTCCTGCAGTGGTCTGCCTCTTCCTGTAACTCAGCCCTCCAGCCAAGTCAATTTTGGTCCCACCTTTCTGGAGATATCAACGTGCCAAACAACACTGGCCATCAACGTGACATCTTCCAGCCTTCCAGGACTCCTTTCCTGTTCCACTTTTTTTGTCAGAGTATTGGCCCCACGGCTTCTCTATGGAGTCCATTAACCAAACTCAGAAGTGAAACGCAAACCACAACGAAAGCAACTTCTTCCGCTTCCTCATGCTTAAACTTTTAATCCATCCTGGGTCCTCCCCCAGCTCTCTGTTCTTCCGCAGAATGCTGGATCTTCAGAGTTACCACCCTGGCATCTTCACTCTTATCTACCCCCTTGGCATCTGCCTGCCAGTTGGGCTTCTCTTGGGCCCAATCCAGGATTCTCCTTCACCCCTGCTTCCCCTCCCATCAGGCCCATCCCAGTGGAGTAAGTTTTCTCCTGAAGCCGCTCTACAGTTGAATGTCTTCCTGGTTTTGTTCCCTGAAAGCCCAAGCCCTTCCCTTTTCTCAAGGGTCACTGCTGGAGCATGTTCTCTCTTTCCAGTTCTCATGCTCTATTATTCAGAAGGACTGCAGCATTCTTTCTGTCCTTCTTACAGCCTCCTCCTAATTTTTGCTTCCTTTCTTTATAGTCACCACCTAGCTCCTCTCCAGCTGGGCGTCATCTTTAACTAATTAAGCCTGGCTCACCCTCCAGGTGCAGACAGATGGGTTAATTGGTCTTTCAGGCTCACATTAACCCTTTCAAAGGCAGGATACTAGAATGGGATAAATAACCCATGACACAATTCTGTTCAAGAGCAGAGCACTTTAACGCTATCTGTGTCCCAAGATCAATGTATCATGTGCATCTAAGATTAGGATTTGGGTTTATTATCTTCTGTTTATGTCTAAAGCAAGGTATGCATGCAAGAGAAACGTAAAAGCATGATGCAATGAGGGGAGCTGATCTCTAAATGCTTACTATTAAGGCTGGATCAGAGATCCTAATGGGAACAAGAGATATAAGTGAAACAGGATTTTTTTTAATAGCTTAAAAATTATTTTTAAGCATAAAGAAATATAAAAGACCTTTATAATAGAAGTTAATGAGCATTTTCCATCCATTAACAAAACAGAACACAATAAAAACTAACAAGAGCTTTAGGACTGCCAGATCTCATGCAAAATAGCAGCTTTTTGCAGTTTGGGCCATATTTTGCTCTCCTGCATGATGATACAACTCTGTAGGTCCTTTATGTCCTGCAGTGCTGCTCTTTGTTTATCTCAGAATTACACACTAGTGAAGATACAGCACTGCTGAGGATAACTTAGTTTTCTTTCCCACCTGCAGGTGAGAAAAAATCCTCAAGATATATGCTCACCTCCCTAGCCCAAGATCCAATGGAAAATTCCACCCAAAGTGAAGAATCTATATGTTATGTTTAAAAACTTTACAACCCCCTAATGAATGCATCTACACTGAACTGTTTGTGTTTGCAAGCTGATCTAAACATTTTTAGATTATATGCTTTGCTATAAGTTCTGAGAGGCTTCACTGGAAAAAAACACTGATGTTCATTCTTGTTGCTTTTAAAGTACAAGTGCCTTGACAAAGGACTATCCTGGTGGATAAGATTCAGGACGACTAGGGTTTATTCCTCACTCATCCAAGGTCACAGGGTGAGTCAGTGGCAAAGCCATTTAAACCAAAATGTTCAACTTGGATGTTTAAAGACAGGTAGCTAAAGTCAGATTTAGGCTCCTAAATAAGCAGCATGGAATGTTTCAGCCCAAAAGAAGAACTTCTAAGAAAGATGAGAGTCTGCAAAAGCAGGAGGTTAGAAAGGAAGTCTGCAAATAACCTTAACTATAGACTTTATTATTGCAAAAGTTGTCACATTAAACCTAAAACAATTATGGCAGCCAGCTACAACAAAGTTTGGAGAATTCCAGTCAAAAAGAATCAGTTTAGAATATACTATATTCTTTAAAGCAGTTACAATATAACTTTGCATCATAAACTTTCCTTTAAAATAGAATGTAGAACAGTCATATGCAGATAAACACTAAGCTGA
The DNA here is from genome assembly GCF_026122565.2 of Emydura macquarii macquarii. NCBI lineage: Eukaryota > Metazoa > Chordata > Testudines > Chelidae > Emydura > Emydura macquarii. Next base: position 39,245,673 of record NW_027132813.1, on the reverse strand, counting down.
AACTGCTGTCTTAAAATACTCTCACCAATGGTTAATTTTCTGTACTGGAATGATCATATCACAGGGAAAACTGTCTTCTCTGTGTAGTAGGAACACTATATGCAACCAACAACAAGGAGGGATATACAAATAAAACATGTATCCCTGAGAGACATTCAAAATATCCAATCTTTTCCCATGGCTTACAGCCACCATTGTATCTTTCTAATATTTCATTCAGAAAAGCCAGATGTTTTCAAGTATTATCCATGGGATCAGCATGGTAGCTTCAAATACCAGAAAACTATCATTTAGTATTCATAAATATTAAAGAGATATTGAAAGCTATATATTTCAAGTTGCATAGCAGGGGGAAACAAAAGAATACTTATGTTAATAACACTCATATTATTGTGACAGTGAGACCAGAGATCAACCTGAGATCTAAGGGAAATTACTTTTACAATGAATTACGGTACAAACTTCAGTTCTTAAGTCTAAGAGGAATCTATGTCTGACCATTATTTATTTATTACAAACAAAAGAACTACATTAAAAGAACATTTAGGTTGCAAAGTCAAGCAGCGAAAAGTTAGGAAATGCCAGAATTAAGGTGCCCTGCAATCTTAATTCAGACCCCTTGTGCATATATATTATGATTAGGCGTAGCAGAATTCAGTTTTTATTTTTTGATAATTTCAACAGATATCCAAGTTTATGCATCTTTTTATTTTTATCTATTTAAATTATCACAGTTGCAGAAAATTATGGAAGTTCAGACAATTACTTAATGACATTGAGATTCAAAAAGTTAAAGCTTTATGACCACTAATGCACTACTTGTCAACACCACATGTCAAAATATACAAAATAAATAACCTTAAGTCAAACTCTAACAAGTTCTCAAGTAGTATTTTTCTGATTGTGCCTATCTGTAAATTTCTATCATCATTAGAAATATTCTTTCTTCATTTTTTGTGTGTACAGTGAATTGATGTTTATCAACATTTACAGATAAAAGTCTAATACTTCCAAGCCTTATTATGATATAGTCTTTAATTACGAGATCACATACTATTTTCTCTACATGGCCCCTGCTATGTTTTAATGCCATCTTCTATATTCATTCTGGTCTTGCAGCAGTTAACAAACAAATACTATTTTCAGTATTCTGCTGACATCATCAGTGCTTTTTCTGTACAAAGACATTTTGGCATGAAAAGGTGTAATAGAATGTAATGGTCTTTGTAAACACAGGGGAGAAAGTGCTTTACATATAGGACAAGGACCTATAAGAAAGTAAGTTTGTTTTCCAGCATATTAGGTGATATTAACACATAACAGAGAGCAAAAACAAAAGTCAGCACTATGAAAAAAATGATGACAAAGTAATTTTAACTTCTACAATGTGGTGAACTGACAAAACAAAGCCAATGATTTCTACAGTATCTCAAATTCTGTTCCTTTTCAGGTATTAGACAATATTATCTGATTCTGAGCTCACTTGCACCACTATAAAGGAACTGAAATAAGTTGACTTAAACCAACACAAAACTGGTGTAAGCAAGACTTGAAATAGACATTTTAAATTTAATCAACTTCTGCCTGTGGGAAAGAGAGGTTGTGGAGTGCCTAATGAGCCAATTTTTCAAAAAACGGCTTCTAATTCTGAGCCTGCAAATAGCTGTTGGCACAAATTACGCCATTTAGATCTGCATGCACAATCAAGTAGTTAGACATGTACGTGCCACGATTTCCACATACAGTTACCCAAATCTGAAGACTGATCTGACATCCCTTTAAAATTAAGCTCAGTGTCTCTGCTGAAAAGGGGTATTTCCAACTTAGAATAAGTAGACTCTGCAGATGAGGAGTTTCCATAGAAGAGAAGGCAAAGATGACCTTCTTGGAAATAAAGCTGAGACAGGACAGAAATTTCCCCCTCCCCCAATACTAATTAATTATGGTGGAATTTGGTTTTTCATGATTACCTTTTGTAATGGTCATTCGACTATACGAATCAAATCTTATTTTCCAAAAATCAGTTTCTACTACTGCTGATGTGTTTGCCCTCATACATACTTATACTTATTGGGTTTTCACTTGTTAGGGGCAAACTGGAAATGACATTCTTTCTGTCTTTTCAGAACTAGGAAATGATTTCGCAATGTACTTGCACATAATCATCTGCACATAAAGAATACCATTTTTGTCAGTGCCCACAGAGTAAGAACAATCTAGCTGACCTGCATTGGTACAGTCCGGAGGCTACCAGAAGATACATCTTTGATATATAGCTCAGATCTTACGGAGGCTGATGCGTGCATTAGCCACCTTTAATCCAGGATAAATGTACAGTAAGAAGCAATTAATCTTATTTATTGAGGAAGAAAGATGAATCAATAGCCATCACCCAAGGGACCACCTGCAAAAGCCAATCAGAAGAAGAGTTATGTGGGCAGAGGCGTTTCTCTGGGGCTAATTGAAAATCCAGTAGCTATGTATGTCTGTAAGAAGCAAAAAGCTAGGAGAAAGCAAGCAGACAGTGAGAAAAGCATTGATATCATGCCCTTGAGAGGAAGCAGAGAGCTCCTTGGGGCACAGGACAGGCTGGAAAACAGGCATGGATTCCTGCCTCCTGTTGTTCATTCCTACTGTGTTCAGCGAAACAAGACTTTGTGTAGATTCGTTGTAAATAAACAGGATTGCATCAAAGAAATACCTGACTCTCATCAATTTGTCCTCCTAACCTGGCAAGGACCTGAATATTGGCTGGCTAACCGCATGGGCCAAGAAGCAACAGAATTAAAACGGTTCATAGAAATGACTCTTTGCTTCTAAGATGGGCAAGTTGCTTCCTTGGCCATGACTTGAGAGGGATTTTATGGGAACATAGGACCCACTCTTTTGGCCCTCATCTCTAACAAGAGCATCCAGCGCTCAACAACTCCTCTTCTACAGGAAGGAGAGAAGGAAGGTTGCCAGGTGAGAGGAGTTGGGGAGTAGTCTGCCCATACCAACTTCTGTTAGAGAAAGGAAGCAGCACCTGCCAGTGGGTAAGGGCCATCCTCCTCTCTCTCGCCTTTCTGGCTCTGGAAAAGCAACTCCTCTTTACGTACAGCTTCTCTCTCTCAGTCATGCATTACCTTGCAGGCCCTCAAGGCATTCAGCTGCAGCTCCTAGCAACAACTGAGAGTCTGGGCATCACACCTTCAGTCTCCATAAAGCTGGTTCCTGTGGGATAATGGAGTTGAGGCCTATATGCTAGCAGCTGAAAATCTGACAAGTCCTACCCCAGACATTCATCAGCCCCTTTCCTGTTTGGAAATCAGGGTATTGGTGTAAACACAGCTAAAGCCAACACTTTTGTTAAATAACTGGTTATTTCTTTACTTTAAGAAACCCCTGATGGGAGGGGTAGTTAAATCTAGTCAATAATTTAAAACTTGACTTGGAGATTACCCCAGGTCCTGAGTAAGGGGCAGTGTATATTTACTGTGGTTCAGAGAGTTACATATCAGCCCCTGGTTCCTCCCTTCCTCCAGGTAATCTGCCACCAACTCTATTTATTCCTGTGGCAGAAGGCTCCCCTCTTCACGGGCTAGCTATGCTGGCTGGTGTGCTGAAGAGATGGGGGAGCAATACAGACCCTGCCCACTCACGTGGCAGTTCCAGAGTAGCAGTTCCAGAGAGGCTGGTCTCCCCCAAGAGTGTAACCTGTGATGCAGTTTGCCAGTGCAGAGGAGAGAGGGGGCGCCTTACATCCCTTTAATCCCCTCCATGCACACAAGGTACACAAGGTTACACAATCCCCTCCATGCACACAAGGTACACAAGGTTACACAATCCCCTCCATGCACACAAGGTACACAAGGTTAGCCACAGTCTTGGTATTTCATTCAAGATCACAGAGATCTATGGTATAATGGACCTATTTTGTGCCATGCATGGTACTAAGAACTCTTAGTGCATATTGGAACAATAATATAACACATGGTGCCAGTGAACTAGAGAATAATACATCCTTCCTATGAGCCTTATCCTTCAGACACTTACCAGGTATAATGCCTACTACCATGAGTAGTCCCATTGAAACCAATAGGACTATATTCATAGTAGTAAGCACCATACCTGGTAGCAACTGTCTGCAGCAGTGGCCTCAAGTATTTCATGATAATCAACATTCATACTGTGCACTTTAAAGTATACAGTAATCATGACTTGTTTCCCTCTGTAAGAATCTTTTTAACATAAACTTTTGGGAAAGGTGCTTTACAATTATTACACTACAGTGAGTTATAAAACAAGTAACAGTGAAAGGAGAGACTGAACAAAAAATGAGATATCTCTTTGTTGCTGTCTGATTAGATGTATGAACAAGTTTCTTCAATTAAAAGTTAAGCTAAACTTACTGGAAACCTTGGAGGAGCCATTATAGTACATTGTGTTTGTGTCTAGTTTAGCTTTTACAGTACAGGCTTTTGTTTTCACCTATGCCAATTTTGTAAAGTGCTTTGAGACCCTTGGAAATACAGTAGAACTTCAATTTTACAAACAACAATCTTACGAACAACCAGTTATATCAGAGATTCTCAACCGGGGTTACTTGTACCCCTGGGGATACTTCAGAGTATCGTAGGGGGTATGCAAGAAAATCAGGGCAACTACCCCAGGCCCCACGCTTTGGGGGCCCCACTTCAGACCCAGTGGGAGGTGGGCAGCTGAGCCTGCCTCCCGGCTGCATGTCGGACCGGGCTAGAGGTCGCGTACTGAGGGGGCCAGGTCCCCGGGCACTGGCCTGCGAGGGGGCCGCCGGGCCAGCCCCTCACAACATGCAGCTGGGAGCCTCCTGCACCCCTTGTCCCTGCTGCGCGTTGTGAAGGGCTGCACCAGTGCTTCCCCCCCCCACCACACCCCCCAGTCAGGGGTGAGGTCATCTCATCCGAGCCAGTGCCAGGCTGAGGGGCCACAGCGGGAGAGCCGGGCGCTGCACGGTAGGTAAATGCAGGGGGAGACAGGAGCAGATAAGTATGGGGGGAGGGAGGGGGTAGATAAGTATGCAGGGGGGCAGCAGAGCCCAGCCAGAGCCGGGAGCAAAGCAGCAGGTAAGTGCAGGGGGCAGCAGAGGTAAGCAGCATGTTCCCCCACACACAATACAGACCCCTCCGTCCCCAGGGCAGCTGGGGGGGTGGTGCCATCTTGTGGGATCTGGGGACCCCTCCTGCCCTGCATGGGGGTGGGGGGGTGACGCGTGAGACCTGGAGGGTGGGGGCGCGTGTGGCCTAGGTGGGCAAATGCAGGCTTGGCCCCCAGGTTCCGGAGACCCAGGATATGCCACTGGAGCAAGGCAGGAAAACCATTAAGGGGTACTTCAGGTGAAACCTGAGACTGTAGGGGTACAGTCTTTAAAAAGGTTGAAAACCCCTGAGTTATATGAACTATTTTTCCAAACAAAAAGAAACAAAATACAGACCAAAAGTGGTGATGATGAAGAAATTGATATCCCTCACATTCTGATGCCTTCAGTGCATTGGAAATCATTTTGCAATGGTTTGAAGGACAGGAAGAAAGTGATGCACTGGAACTTGTGCAGCACACTTACTGTCATTTTGAAATATTCAGTTTTATGAACTTTATGATTTTATGAACTCCTCAATCCGCAAATAGGATGTCTACTGTAATAAGGTGCTATATTTATATAGTGCTGAAAGTATGGAAATGATATGGATATATAACATTATTGTTCATTATTTTACAATGCCAATATCATTCCATGCAGCTTACAGACTTGTGTGAAGACAAGTGCCAAGTATTAATATTATTATAAAGCACGACGCTGCTTGGGGGAGAATGTGTTGAACTCTACCAAGCCACCTGGCACCACAGTCGGAAAGAGCTCCATGTGAAATGAAATTAGGGCAAACAGAAAACAAGATGAAGATCAGTGAAACATGCAAAAGCAAATCAAATGCATGAAACTAACATGAAGGGATTTGATTTACAACTCTAGAAGCAAAGAAAGTGAAGAGGAAAAAATCCTTTATCTCCCACACCACCACTTACCAGTGTGTCCCAGCCTGCGTGCAGCTAGCTGCCTGGAGCTATAGCACATGTTGCAGTCCCTGAGCACAAGGGGGTGAACTGAGGACAGAACTGCTGCTCCAGCTCTGTTTGCATGAATGGCCTTTGTGTTGGGCGGGGCAGGAGCCGGAGCCAGAGCCTCCCCTCCCCCCCATTCATATCTGGCAGCTACAAGTAGGTGCATTTGGGAAAGGAAAACAAAGGGGGCACCTTTTAGCTGCTTTGAAACACATGGGTGTGGAAGAAATTCCTGCAAAGACCCTAAGGATGTGTGTTGCAGGGGGGCAGTTAAAATAAGAGTAGGGCCTGAGGCTCCAGGGAATAGAGTTTATAAGGAACAGATGCATTCTGGGGCTTGGATTATGTAGAGTATCAAACACATTATTGAAGGGGATGGGGTTATATGAAGGCAGATGCATTTTTGAGACATAACTGCGGTTATATGGGGGAGATGCATTTCTGGAGTCTTGGGTTTTATGAGGCATCAGATGCATTATTGAAAGGATTGGGGTTTATAGGAAGAGTTGCATTACTGAGGGGGCCAGAGTTATACTGTGGTGTTGGGTTATATGGGGTATTAGATGCATTATTTAAGAGGCTGGAATTATACAGAAGTAAATGCATTTTTTCAGACAGATGGGATTATATAGGGGGGCAAAACCTCTATTGAATGGCTGAGGTCATATGGCAGACCAGAAGGCTTAGTGAGGAGCTGGGGTTACCTGGGGATCTGATGCAGTACTGAAGGGGAGGGGTTATCTGGGGATCTGATACATTACGGAGGGGCTAGAATTATGTAAAGGATCTCATGCATTACTGAGGGGCTGCAATTGTATGTGGAATCCTATGCACTATTTATGGGCTAGAGTTATCTTGGGATCCCATGCAGTACTGAGGGGCTGGGCAGCGGGCTTATAACCGGGGATGCAATGCAGTACTGAGCACTGGGTTTATCTGGGGGATCCCATGCAGAACAGAGGGCTGGGGTTACCGGAGGGGAGCCCATACAGTACAGCCAGCTCGAGTTACAGGGGGATCCCATCCCATGCAGCACGGAGGGGCCCAGCCGGAATTACGCGGGAAGGAGGAGGGGGGTCTCACGTAGCAGGAGAGGAGAGGAGGGGCCCGGCCCCGGCCGGGGTTACGGGGGACTGGCGCAGCGCCGCCCCGTGCACGCCGAGCGCGGCTGGGGCCTGGGCCCGGGCGGCCGGGGATTGGGAAGGAAGAAGGAGGAGGCAGGCAGGGGGGAGGTCCCACTCCCTACTTCGCAGACGCGTCTCCTCCCCTCCCGGCTGGGAGGCTCGCTCGGGCTCCAGCGACCCCGCGCTCGGGCCGGCGGGACTGGAGGCTTCTGCGCGGCGGCGGCGGCGGCTTTGGCAGCAGCGGGGCTGCCCGATCACGTCATCGCTTCCGCCCAGCTTCCTCCTGCTGCCGTCGGCGGCGGGGCGGCTCGGACATGGAGTGACTTGAGGCGGGGATGGGGCGCGCGCGGGGCCGCTGGCTGCACCCGGGCGCTGCTGCTGCTGCTGCCGCTGCTCCTCCTCGTGCCGCCGCCCGCTGACCGGGCCAGCGCCCCCCGCCCCGAGCCAGGCCCAGCGCCCCCGCCCGCAGCCAGGCGGCCTCCCCCGCAATGTGAAGCCCGGGAAGATGCGGAGGCGCAGCCCGGCTGCTCGCGGTGGGGGATGAGCCTAGAGGGGGAGAAAATGACCGAGGAAATCCACCCGGACGAGTAAGTGTCGGGGCCAGAAACACCTGGGGGGAGGCGGAGGAACGTCTGCACTGCAAAGGGGGGAAGGGGGGCGAAGTTGTGGCACTTGTGCGTGGAGGGGTTGCGGGTTGGCCCCCGGCCGGGGCAGCGGGGGTGGTGCGTGCCACCTGCTCCCTGCAGCCATGCCCAGCCCGTGCCCCCGCTTGTTGCAGCCTGGGCCCCTGCTGGGTGCACGGTGGGCGGCTTTGCAGCCTTTGTTGGGGGGGGCCAGTGCGTTGTTTGTGCCTGGGCCACATGCACGGTCCCGCTAACGGTGGGTCCCCGTTTCCCTCCCTGTCCCTAGGCTCTGCTGCTCCTGGCTCTCCTAGCCTGGCTCCCGGCGGCCCCAGTGCCTCCAGCCCCAGTCCCCTCCCCTCCCCCCTCCGGGGTGTGCGCGCTGCAGCCCTCACACATCCGCCATTTCTTTTTCTTGAATCGCCCTCATTTGCATACCACATTTTCATTCATAAAAAAAAAAAAAACCAACAACAACAACAACCCGGGCGGGGATTTCACTGGAGGCGAGGGCCCGGCGCGGCTGCTGGCGGGGCGGCCCGGCGGGGCTGGCTGCCCCGGAGACCCAGGAGCCGCGGCGGGGTGGAAGGTCCCGCTGGTGGCCCCGCGCGAGCAGGGCGGCGGGGAGCTGCGGGGCGCTGGCGCGGAGCCTGCCCCGGCCTGAGGGCGGCTGGGGCTCGGCCCTCCCCCGAGGCGCGGGTTTCCTGCGCGGTTGACTGCGGGCAGAGCTCGCCTCTCCCTGCCCCGTGGGCCGGCGGCGGCTGTTTGTGAATAGAGCCGGTCCCGTTATTGTCACATGACCCTGGCATTCATAAATCCGGTAACCTTCAGCCTGCCCCATTCACGCCTGGTGCGCGGCTGCTCCCAGGAGGGGGCTGGCGGGGAGAGACCCACCCTGCCTCGCTGGGAAACTCTCCCTCTAAAAAGTGCTCGTGGGCCCCGAACCACCACCGCCTCCTTCTCCTTCTCCTCCTCCTCCTCCATGCGCTCCGGGGAAGGGGAAGTGACTCAGTTTTGCAGCACAGGCCAGGGGCGGTCGATGTCGAAGGTGTAATCTCGCAGACGTGGGAAGGATATTGTTACTGTTGCCCCCTAATCTGGGTGGCGACCGACAGACACGTTCGGAAGAGCCGTTCGTTCCTCCTGCATGTTGGCTTGTGTGAAGCGGCGTTCTGCAGGAAAGCGGGTACCCATCCAGCCCCACTTGACTAGGTGGTTTCCACCCGCCATGTACCTATTGCATATGGTGAACGTAGCCCATCGTATGCAAGGAACGATCGTAAACGTAAATAAAAGGTTAAATATCAAGCCATAAAATAACACTGCATAGAAGTGAATGGTCTGGGGAAATGCCTGTTAAAAGTACACTGCCCTCTGCCTCTGCTCTGCGGCTTACAGTCTTTGTATGCATATCTAGGAATGAGTTTTTCAGAACCATGCCCTCACATTTTGCACAGAAACCTTGATTTGACATGGTTGAAGAAAAAAGTAATTGTGGTATAATTTCTTCGAATATTCCATTGGGTCAGTTATAATAATGGCTCTGATTCTGCAGTCACTTACATTCATATGTAACTTCACATAAAGCGCATGTGTTTTAGAGTTTGCAGGACCAGGTCCTAGGTATGTAACCTTCCTACGGTAAAATATGGGATTAGCCACCAATAAAATGCACTGAATGCAATAAAATAATATGCAACTCGGACATTTCTGTTTCAGTATCAATAGAGTAAAAAGAGCTGAAGTCCTCTAATATTGTAATGCTTTTTTCTTGTAAACGTTGTCCAGTTACGCCTTTCAGTTGTTAATAATATTTGCAAATAAGAAATAGATTACTACCCACAAAAAATCTTTTAAAAGTAAATGCTGGAGATGCCATGTTTGCATTTTTTTCAAAATTATTGAGAGGACTGTTTTCACATATAAAATTAACAAAAATGTTACCACAATATTACAGAAACATATTTAATAGATGTACTCAGCAAAACATTGTTTCTGACTATCTTTTTTTTGGGTTTGACAGACAGAAAAATTAGTTGCAGCATATAAAATGGGTACATAGTCCAGTACTTGGCATTAAACCCATACTTTCAATGACTCCTGCTCTCAGGGATTTTAAAACATTGTAAAAAATGTGCAGCTTTACTCCCATTTACAATAAAAATGGTAGTTCAGTGGAGTGTTCTGTGTTATAACTATAAGTAAAAATCGAACCAACACTAAATCAGTTTGCTACAGAAAGGGTGATGAAGGAAACAGCTTTTGACTTCAACCCAGGTGTTAAGAGGGATTATATTTTTGGCACTTCTCCATGAAGAGGCTGTAAAATATATGTGTAGATTTTGAAATTGTGATTTTATTGGCTAGACTAATAATAAATTATTTTGAAGTCTAGCACAGAAGGGCAATTCTTCCAAATAAGAGTCCAGTTTATCCTATGGGCTGTTTCTCCACCAATAAAGATAGATTTAAAACAAACAAACTAGGGTGGCTTTTTATTATTATTACAGAAACGGTTGTCACACTTTCCAGCCTACAAGGCCATGTCTCAGTACAGCAGCATATCTGTAGTGGAGAAATTAACATTTTGGTTTACAATGGATTAAGGTGGTTAGCGGTTATGCATTGTACCTTTTATGGTATTAGGAGAGAGGGTATTCTAAGTACATTTGGGGGTTGCTGCAAGGGTGGATGTTGGTTTAAAACAGCATAATAGAATATTGAGACAGTTCTGTTCAGAAATCTGATGCTTTGATTTTCAGTGGTTCACAGTTATTTGTTTTGGAATCATTTTTCCCTTTAACTGATCCACTGCTTCTACTTGTGTTTCTGTCACGCTTTTAAAGGAAACTAACTCATGACTACTTTATTTGGGGGGGAGGGAGGTAGTTTGCCCTGTGATCTTCACTATTTAACTAAGCAAAGCTGGCTCTGGCCATTACTTAAATGGGTGATTTACAAGAATATCACAGGGTGACAGGAAGTGGTGCTGGTGACTCAGTGGGCAGCGCTCTTTACTCTGAGTAACCATTGAACCAATTTCCAGTATAGTGCTAATTGTCATCATGACTGTTGGAGGTGCTGTATTTCAGGTCAAATGTAAAACGGAGGTCCTGACCAATTGTGGTCATTAAACATTCTGAACAACTAGTTGTAAGAGTAATACTGTTTGTTCTGATGAAACATGGCATGCTGCAGTACAACTCAGGCAGTTACATTATGGCTTGCCTAAATATCCTCTCTAATTTTCTTTATAAATTATTCTTCACCTTCTATACTAAATTGATGGACAGTCTTGCTGAAGTAGTGACTTGTACGTTGTTTTTCATTTCAGTAAAAAGAAGTAAGAACCAGTACTCTGATACATTTTCTCAAGCTCTCAGAACAATGGTAATAAACTGCTTTTTACCCTAGATATTTGGCTCTAATTTGCTTAGTTATTCTAGTTTCACTGAGTTCAACGCAGTCTAAATGTCACAATTAGATTACAAAAATGGTCACTGTTGAGATGAATTCTAAACAACCCTCTTCAAGATCATTTAAAATTTTTGTCTTGTTTTAGTATATTGAACTGAGCAAATTTTGGATCAACTCTGTAACCATTTGTATATCCAAAATGAGTGTTTGCAACATTAAGATCAATATCTGAAAGTGCATTTGTCATTGCATAGTGCCTCTTTCTGCTTCTGGGGCTTTTTCTGTCCCCATTCCTTGCTCCACCCTCATATCACCACAGTACTTCTAATCCTTGTTGGTGTTAATGGGCCTACAAATATTTAATAAAACTTAAATATAATTAAGATGTAGTGTTGAGTGAGTTGAAGCTATGGAGACATAAAAAAAGGTTAAACGCCATGTTCCTCTAGGCCATTACACTGTAACTGTCTATACAACTGAAGATATGGGTTAGTGGATTTTACGTCTAGTACAGATGTAAATTTATTTTCAAGAAATGGGTAGGTAGGTGACAATGCAACCCAAATCCTAAATGCATGTTGCTGGTGTTGTGTTTACAGGTATGAGTGGGACGAATATAAGATTTCATCAGAATCTGCATGTACAAAAAGATTCAATTATATTTAATGCTGCTTTCATTCAGCATGATGCATACCCAGTGCCAGAAGAAGTCACAGGAAGTAATTAAATGAAAAAGGTCAGAAAATGAGGAAGTATTTGTGTGTAGCATTGTTTGTTGTTCTGTGTCAAGATAATGAAATTAGTCTCAGAGCTTGTCTACATGGGGACACTCAGGAAAGTTAAGATAAATTAACTAAAGGTGTGAAAGTATAGAACATTAAACCCTACTCTCATTCACAAATAAATGACTTTTAGCTCCTCCTCCAGGCACCTGTCACTTATCTATGGCACTAAGTTGGCTGGGGAGCAAATAGTTTGTGATTCTGATCAGAAGTGTCAGAGTTGCTTTATGAAAGTCTGCAGCAATTATGCTGTGGTGCACTGAACTTGCAGAAATTTGGTCCTAGGAACAGTAGCGACACATCCCAAACTTTGCAAATATGACTAGCGATCCTCTTGAACAGTTTCAAATAACAATTTAAAGTGAAGTGTTAACTTTGTATTGATCTGTTTTGCATCTGGTTTTATTGTGTCAGAAATACTGATCCCAAAACCCACACACCATTGAAAATAAGAGCAATAAATCACCACTATGCTTACTGTGAATACTGAACATAGTCAAGCTTTATGGTTGCCCATTGGAATTACACTTGTCTTATTTTCAGAGTAACTTTGTCTATTGCACATTACTGACTGCTTTCTCCTAGATGTAATAAACAACTGGTTACTTTTTTTTTTTTTTGGTCATGACTATGAGCTGTGCAGGAAGGCACTGGTCATACTGTGTGTCATGACATCATTGCTTGCTCTTGGGACAGAAAATGCAGGCTTACCAAAATGTAACCATTTACTTTTGGAACTAAAAATTTAATATGATTATTTCTGAGGTTTATGCATTACTTAAAAAAAATAGAAGTAACTAGCTCTTGTATTCAATTACATTGAGAACTCACTATTTTCAAGGGAAGATCTTAATCAGATAAGAGAACGGAATCTATCACCGTCTATTCCAGGGCCTGGGCTTTAAAGAGACTTGTAGGTTTGTTTGTTTGTTTATTTATTTATAGTACAACCTGAAAGGTTTTTGGGGACAGTATGTGGCACGTGGTCAAGTGAGAAAGGCAAAGGAAAAAGAGGCCAAAACAACAGGGGAGGAACAGAACTGGTAGAGTCGCATTGAATGTCTCACCAGAGCTAGCACTTCACTCTTAATTTCAGACAAGCTCAACTTATAGACGAGCAAGTTCAGGTTTTGGAAAACTGAAGTGAATAGTGAAGTGAATAGGTAAAGTGAATAATTTGACTTCAGGTTAAAAAAAATTTTTTTTTAGTCCATACATCCTTTTTAACCTTTTTAAACTTTTTTTTTTTTTGGTGGTGGTGGTGTTTCTGGGCAAGTGTGGTTCTTATGGAAGGTGCCAGATTGACAGCCCTGGAAGTAGAGGTTGTCTGTTACCTATAAAACAGATGCAGCCCAGGCAGTGACAGTGGAAGCTTCCTCACCCTGCCCTGCAATGTGCCTCATTCTTGACCTGGTACAACAGCCACTTAGGGCTGAAAGGTTAATTTCCTCTACAGGTTTATTAAATCCTGACACTGCAAACAAGAGTATCCAGTGTAGTGGGATGTTTTCATTGTCAGTCTCTAAGATCTGGATTTAAACCATACATTTGTTTGTTAGGCCAGCAAACCACCATTAGACAGCATTCACTTTTAGTCACTCGGACTGAACCATGTTAGAATCAGTGACATTGAGAAAAAAGGCAACTGAATACCAATATAAATCCCTTGAGCCATCCAATTCCTCTGCTTCCTGACACACAGCGTCAAGTTTATTAAATTAACTCTACTCGTGTCTCACTGTGCTGGAGGAAAGGAAATTATCCTCCAGTTGGGTAAAACCTGGGAGAGGAGTCTTCAGGCAGTTGAATACCTTTTATCTTTGCAGAGGAACCATTGCCATTTAGGACAAATACGATGTGAATGGTATAAAACATGGGTCAGGCCTGCCATATTCTGGGCGCACTCCACTTCCACTGAAGTCAAGGAATTAAGAACACTTGCAGCCTTGCAAGACTGTACCCTATATATCCGTGTATCTTGGGACCAGATTCCGCCCAAGAAGAGGTGCGCAGCTCCTGCTGACTGCAGTGGATTGTGCGGTGTTTGTTAAAGAGCAGAAAAATGCCTTTATATGAGAAACTGAAATTTACGTGAATACGAGTTTACATTGTGGGTGCACCAATAGCAAAAGAACTGATAAACAAAACTACACAATCAGAAACTACAGGTGCCGGTGGAGTCTTTGACACGTAACCTGTTTGCTGAACAGACTAGTCAGTTTGTGTATTTAAAGTGTCCTGGTAATAGGCTCTGATGTGAGTCTATATCTGTTTCATTTAGTAGAATGTATGGAATTATGAATGAATTTCTAGCCAACCTGATGTTGGCCAGGTATCCATTTAGTTGAGGTGAGAATGGATGGCTAATGCTCTTAGTTTTCTCTGCAAGTCTTGCATCGCTGGACTGCTATTAAATATTTATGATTGAAATCTAGCAAATAAGAGTATAAGGAGAGTCTTTGCACTTTATTTCCTTTACCAGATAGACTGAAATGGACTGAAAATTTAATCTCCAACAAATATAAACTGCACAGCTGGGACTGAAGAGGGGGTATTGTCTCAGCTAGGGCTGCGACCTTTCCTCAGTCTTAAGGCCTATGAAAAAGAAGAGGAGGAGCTCCCAGTAGCAGAACCAGCCACTAGGAGTGAAGGCCCTTCTCACCCTTATTAGGAGCTCAGGGTAGTGGGGCATATTCCAAACCCTTAGTCTGTGATGTCAGTTTCTTACAACATGATCTTGGGGCACATATTTTTATGCCAATTCTTTTGCCTCAGACTCCTCTTGCTTTTCTCCCTTGATACCTCTGCTTTCTTCCTCATTGTCCCTGTCTTCCATGCCCTTTTCCTCCTTTTCTCTCCTTTCTTCTTCCCCTTCCTTTTCCCTTTACATTTGTTTGCTTTTAACTAATTTCCACCCCCATTTAAGAAAGAAAGGCTGTAAGGGCTTGTGTACATGGTGAAATTCACTAGCATAGTTATAGTGCAATAATTATAGGTATTCTGCTGTAGCTATACTGGTTTAACTGCCTGTGTGGACACTGTATTCTGGAATGAAAGTGACTTTATTTCAGAATAATTCTTCCACTGTAGCTTTGCTGGAGGATTTCCCCGTACAGACAAGCTCTAAGATTTGTGCCGGATATCATCTTGATAAATTTACTTTCTTCAGCCTTTTTCTCCGTACTCTTCATCTCTGTTATGTCTTTTAGAATGTAAGTTCTTTGGGGAAAGGGCTCTCTTTTCCTGAGAGTGTAAACAATGCCTAGTTCAGTGAGGTCCCAATCCTGACTGCGGCTTTGGGCACTACAACAGCATAAATGATATTCACCTACAGCCTATCTTTCCAGGGTGGGACTGTTCTAATATAAAACAAATGATTGGCTAAAATTTACAAAGTATTGTTAATTTTTCAAAAGTTTCTGTGTAATGTAACATAAATGTGTTACTGTAAGTCTTAAGTGCTTATGTGCTGTATTTACAAACATCATAATTGTACTTCGTTTCTAGAAGTTTTCCTTAGAGAAATATTTGAGCTAATGTATACTACATGGGTAGCCCAGAGTCACCTACTCCAATACCAGATGTTGTTATTCACCCTCTTCCCCCCACCCGGAAGGATTGCACTGCATTAAATTATCAGAGTACTGACTGTATTGTCCCTTCACCTATATACCCTTGCTAAATCTAATTTTTAGTTTAGAGACAAAAAGATACTTCCTGGATTAAAATGAGATAATTTTCCCCCAACAAAGTTAAACAAAATGTGGGTCAGGCTGCAGTATGAACACTTCATACACTCTCTGCAGAGGGACAGTGAATTTTTCTCTTTTGGCGGAATTTTCTGTCTCCTTTTTGGCTGACATTCTTCCAGTTTCATTTTTTGTTTTGCACTTTTAAAAAAAAAATTCCCCTCCTTATATTGTTCTTCTCTTACACCTCTTCCCCCATATTACTGTTCCGTCACTTCCTGCTTGCTCAGTCCTCCTCCCAGGGGAAATCTTGCCATCACTGCTTAGTTTTCTTGCCTCTTCTGTTTCCAGAATCCCTCTTCTTTCCCCCCCCCCCCTTTTTTTTTTTTTTGCAGGAATGTTGCCCAAAATTACTCTGCTTGCAGTTTTGACTGGCAATAGAGGAGAATAATATCTTGTAATGACTCCATTACATATGCCAGCCAAATACCTTTTTTGAATGTCAGATATTTAATGCAATAAAACTGGTTGCTTCACCTTAAAAGTAAATTACATCACAAAATAGTATTATAAAGTCATTTTCAAGTTTGTAAATACATGCCATTATTTAACTAGGTTGCCACCTATTGCGTGAGGTTTAACCAACTCTCAAACAGCCACATTAACATCCATGTGAGCCTTTGGCCTATTTCATCTGTGCTTATATAACTTTCTGGTTGGACTTTCTTTAACCACAACTTTAAAAACAACCAAAAAACAATTATCTCTCCAAGTGTAACTTTAAGGGGAATATTTGGCCAAAGACCCCCCTTCTTTCACTCTGGGTAATCGCTGTCCAGGAGTTGACACCCAGGGGAGGATTCTTTGTGGCCCAGTTACATAGCCACCTCTGTCTAATTCATTGTTAGCCAGGAAAGAACTTTCCTCATTTTAGCAAGCTGGGTGATTCGCAGCTTGGTGCCAAAACTACTTGGCTTCCCCTTTATCTCCGACATTAGTGTAAGCTAGGTTGCATAGGGCAGTTGGGTTGTCAAACTAACTTGTGAAGAAGGCAGGCTTAGGTCACCACTAAAGTGTCAAGCTTTTGGCCTTCGGAGGTAAAAGTTACCTTGGTCAGGAGCAGCCTCTTCCCATGTGAAGCTGTGCAGTATCTGTGGCCTAGGACCTATCAAGGCAAATTTAGGCCATATAGTGCACTTTGCTGTATACTAGATAAATCTAACTGATTTTATTTTAAGACTTTATATATATATATATTAAAAGAACTTTCAAAACTTTTTTTAGAACTACGTTTTCCTGTATCGGTTTCTCTCTGGGAACACTGTTCTTCTCTCAACAAGAGCAGACACCTTTTTTGCTATTTTAGGGCAACGTAAGTAGAGTCTGCTGATGCCAGATCCTGCCATTGATCTTTATGAGGGATTCCCACTGAAGTCAGAGGGGTAGCCGTGTTAGTCTGTATACAGCAAAAACAACGAGAGTCCCTGTAGCACCTGAAAGACTAACAAATTGCATCTGACGAAGTGGACTGCAGCCCACGAAAGCTTATGCCCGCAGAAACTTGTTAGTCTTTCAGGTGCTACAGGACTCTCGTTGTTTCCACTGAAGTCAGAGTCTTGTGCAAAAGATGATGGCAGCTTTTGCATATCAGTAAGTACTATATGAAAGTGAAGGTCTCCATCCTGCAAGCTGCTTTGTACAGACCCCTGCACTTGTTTGGAGCCCTATTGCTGGATCACTTTAATAAACTATTAGTAGCGGAGCAAGGTTAGTTTCCTGCTCAGTAGTTTTATAATATTT
The DNA here is from genome assembly GCF_026122565.2 of Emydura macquarii macquarii. Classification (NCBI taxonomy): domain Eukaryota; kingdom Metazoa; phylum Chordata; order Testudines; family Chelidae; genus Emydura; species Emydura macquarii. Next base: position 39,228,163 of record NW_027132813.1, on the reverse strand, counting down.
ACTAATTTAACTACCAATATACTTGTTTAAACAGGTATGTGTAGTAGTTACTATGGTGGGGACAATATTGGTTTAATTAAAAGGAGTATATTTAAAATTTATCATAAATTTAATTCATGAAAGTCCAATGATGGCACTGAAGTCTCACAAATGCTACAGAAACTCTTTTCGTGCTTCCCCAAACAGCTGAACCACTGCCCTCTGTCATGGCCTGCAACATCGGTCTAGTCCCTCTCTTGCCTTCAGAATTGTAATTGTACTAAACTATGGTTTTATTATCTTGATTAATGCCCATTGAGGATTATGATGTTACCACTAACAGTCACTTCACCTATGACCTAAAGGTTTGTTTGGCTTTTTTTTTTTTTTTTTTTTTTTTTTTTTTTTTTGGAACCAGAGTCTCCAGACAAGAATATAGCTCCCTGAGTCACATGGTATCTTTTTGCTTTGGTCCTCACTTGGTGGAAAAAGCATTTCTAAAAAGATCACCCAAACTCAACAAGGCGACCCATTGGCTCTTCTGCTAGGGATTCCCCTTGTATGTATTTATTTTCTTCCTTTTAAACAGTACCCTGAAACAAACAGGCAGAGCTGTCTCTATTGTGAAAAATCAGTAATGAATTGTTTCTTGCAGTTGAAGTGCTGCCAAACTGCATCTGTAGAGTGGACTCTCTTGGGTGACACCAAATGTTCTCTATCGACTATGTTTAATGCCCTATCACAGTGCTTCCATAGCTGACTACATTACGTGCTATGTTCAATCAAAGCCAGGAAGCTAATTCATCTATATTTTCAGTATATATTTTTCCATTAACATGTCTTAACAACTTGGTGCTCCTGCATTTAACACTCGGAAAATAATCTACCTGTTCATGTGGTTTATGAGCAGAAAGGTATGCCCCAAAGCTGATATAAGATTACTAATACTTCAAGTTACAACACATAAAGAAGAGTGTGTTTCGCCTCAGGTTGAGACAAAAATGAATTAAGGCTGTGACTCCATTGGTTAATGCTCCAATATTAAGTTGCAGCAGGGGCAGGCCCTCAATGTATTTCCTCCTGCACACCCCCTCTCCTTTGGCAACAGGACTATCTGCTACATAGTGACTTTGGAGTGGGAATTGACAGCCTGAAACACTGGAATAAAGCTGATAACTCGCATGGTCTTGAAAACTGCTTTTTTTAAAGCACCAGCTATAAATATAGCAAAGTTACTATTTTCCCCATATTGTTAGCCAAATAGTGCAGTGGAAGGAAGCCAATAGGCATCCATAGGGTTAATGAGAGCATAAATACAAACATTCCTGTATGGCTGGCTTCTACATGGGCTGTTACAAACTCTTTACAAATAGACTGATTTTTGACTGCATGTCTGAGTGTAAACAGATCATCTAATCCTTTGAGCACAAGAAGTTGATGAAACCATTTATTTAATTTTAAGGAAATTATATACAACTTGAAATGTTCAAAGTTTGGTACCGTCTTTAATTAAGGTAATTAGCTACACTGCCACAACAGGCTTGCAGTTGTATTACCAACTCTGCCTTATATGTAGGGAAGCTAAAGTAGAGAAGCTAAATGACTTGCCCAAGGCCACCCAGTGAGTCAGTGGTAGTCAGATTGAGACCTTAGCGGTTTGATGCCTGATCCTGTGCTCTTTTCTCTGGTCTAGATCATGGTGTGTGTCCATTTTTTTTAACTCCTTGGATTCAACACTTTAAAAGTGTCATAGATAAGCAGAAGTACTTGCATGTTTGAACAGTATAAAAGCATTTCATATTTTTAGTGGTGCATGCTGGTGCTTTTATACTTAAAAAATTGTAGTGGAAAGTTTCTCTCTCAGGATTTATAACTCTGCCATCATAATTCACTCCTGATTGAAACTTGGCACAAAAGGTAACAGGCTGGTTGTATTTCTCACCCTCCCCCTCCCCATTTATAGGCTATTAAAATTACTTTATTTATTTATTGGTGGCTGGAGGGCGGGGAGAGTAAAGATAGTAAATTATGTTGGCGTGTGTCCTTTTTGTAAGGAGTACTTTTGATACTCTTGTATTCAAATGTTTTAAATCAACTTCGTTTTAAAATGAAAGTTGTCAAATAATTAATCCAAATAAAATCAATGGTTTAATTAACTTGGAAATAAGAGATACTGTCAGTCAAATTTAGTTCAAAATTTAAGTTTTGTAAAAAGTAACCTTTTACAAAAGTGGAGATTAATAAAACCTTCAGGGGAATAAATCCAATCGGAACAGGTGGTTTGAAGAAATAAACTTTTCCCCATCGTGTTTTCAAACCAGAGATTGTGATATTGTGCATGAGAACCTGAAAGTTAAATTAATTAGAAAATGACTTCACAAAAGTGATGAGGACCAGTCTATTTTTGTTGTTCCAGCTGATTGAAATGCAGAAAGTAAGCTAATAGTCTAAATGACAAAAAGTAACATAGACTTTTAAAATGCTTTCCATTTTAATAATGGGTGGTGGTGGTGGTTGTGAGGAAATTTTGTAAATCATGATTCTTTCTTTTTCCCTTAAAGATATACATGTAAATAAAGAACGAGAGCTCCTGCTAACACTTAATGCATGAGAGTGACTTTACTTAAACATGTAGTTCCATGCCTCAGCAGAACTACTTAATTGTCTGCAGGCTAGGCCTCTGTATTTCTGAGACCTGCAATATTGTACATGTGCAGTATCTTTTTAAGTGGAGTCTAATATTCACACGGGGGACCCAGTCCTGCAGGAGGTCATAGGAATATTCTCATTGTAAACACAGTGTCCACCAGTGAGGGTTTGCCAGACTGGTTTCTTTTTAACATATTTCCATATACTTATATAAACTATAATGGCTCTCAAGATCTTATCACATAGGTGATGTGCCTTTTAAAAATACTTCCTAAAAACAAATTACATAGTAGACCTCAACAGGTACTTCTGAACCATTAGTCAAGTCAGTTCATGTTTTTACAAGTTCTTCAACGTGTATTTATAGAATTTGCATCATACAGTTTAAATTTAATAAGTCGTAACATTTCCAGAGATCATCACTCTCATTCTTCTAGGTGGATTTCTTTTTCAAAAAGAGGATTTAAAAATACAAAGGTAATAAAGTCAGACACACATCGACAAAAGCTGTCTTTTGTAACCCCCCTTTGCAGAGTCTCAGATACCAGGCCCCAGCCCAAGCCCAAATGTCTTCATTGCTATTTTTGGCCCTATGAGTCCAAATCAGTTGACCCAGGCTCTGAGACTTGGTGCCACAGGTTTTTTATTGCAGTGTAGACATAGCTATAATGTATGTGGGCATGGGTACCGAGTTAAAAGTTACACGGGCAACTTGAATTCTGACACTTCCAGATTTCTGAATGCTTGGTCACTTATAACCTTAACTCTTTTAAATAGTTTTTTGGTATTCAATAATATATACAACTAATGAGGGGAATAAGGAATAGTCTCCATCAATGGGCCAGGTTCCAGTGGGGCTTTTGATAGTTGTGGCATTACTTGAAGCTGGAGCTAGTGGTACATAAGTTTAGAGCACCTGTGAAAGAAATCAGTATGCCTGGGATTTTCAAACTTTCTACAAGAGTTAAATTAGGCAAGGGCCTAACTCCCTTCGGTGCCTCTGAAATTTCCAGCCTGTATGCCTTGACCTTATTTGGGACAACCAGACTTAAATTTTGTTGTAAATCACCTTCGGTAAATGCCTAAAAACAAACATCTAATGCATCCCCTCCCCCCAAAATTGCCTGATAAAAGTACATATATGAAAATAAGTACACCTTGTATATACCAAACTGAAATGTTCATAAACCAGCAGACCTGTCAAACACATTGTAACCATTTCCTTTTTAAAAAGTTGATGAAAAAGATTATTAATTTAACAGTTTGTAATTCATTTTCAAAATAACAGTGAGTAGCATTAACTCAAGAATCTTCCCCAAGTTGTTAACTGTAGTGAATTTAGAGATATATTGTGTATTGATAACTTAAGATCCATAAAGTATTTACTATTTATAATATCTTGGCTATGGCTTTTATCTCATGTGCTTTTTCCCTTGTGTGTCTGTACACAGACCTATGTGATGCTAAACTAATAATAATTTCAGTAGCTCCATAACAGTTCATGATTATTCTCCGACTCGAGAATAAAGCTAGCCAAATATACCAAATTTCAAAACTTTAAAAGGGTAGTACAGTTGCATACTATCTTGTGTCCTAGTCTGAATAGTATTCGATATTTAACAATAACTTAGTAAAAAATTATTCTAGTGGGCTTGGTGTTTTGCCTGTGTGCACATGAGCACTCGTATCACTAAGGAAGTGCAGGCTACCTTTATCAGGCTATTCGAGGAACAGCTTATCCCAACTTGCTATGAGGCCAGAAAAGAACACAATAAATATTTCATTGCTATATTTTTTTATGTACACTATCTTCATTTGATGGGAAGAATAAAATATATGAGCCTTGGAATCCATGCAGCATTATTCAGAGGTGGCTTTTTAACTTAGTTCAAAGAGAACTTTGGGCATTTGATCTGAGCAGGCAAAAAACTGTTATAAACTAGCAGTGAACATAGGAGACGCTTGCTTCTTAGATGTTACTGCTACAAAATAATATCCTTGGTTTGCATATGTCATACAAAGTTTTCTAATGATGTTGGTGATATAATTGTTAGATTACTTGATTTTCCTGATTACACAGGTGCCGTTAAAGTTTATTTAATGTGGATATTATTGGTTTGGGCTGAGACAGTGTGGACAAAGAATAGTATTACACCTGCAATAGAGTCTTGGTATCTGAATAAAATACTTGCAGTAAAACTGCCTGGATGTGCAGAGTAGTTAATAGAAAATATCCTGTATGTTTCTCAAAGGGAATAATTCACCTTAAATAATATTTGTATGCTTAGGCCTGGTCTGTACTGAAGAGTTGGGTCTACCCAGCTACATTGCCTAGGGGTGTGAAAAATCCACATCCTTGAGCAATGACAACCTATCCCCTGTGTAGAAGCACCATGTTAATGGAAGAATTCTTCTGTCGACCTCGGGGACGTGGATTACCTATGACTGGTTTCATGCCTGCCAGGTCGCTCTTTCACTTCCTCAGCAGCCCACTGGTGGATCCTAGGCTTCTAGTGTCTGCATCTTCAGGATAGCTTGCCAGGCAGAGTGCCTTGGGGCTGGATACTGCAGGGCCTGAGGATATGAGGCTTTAAGAAAGCCCACCAGACAGACTGCTCTGGGGCCAGAGATCCATCCCCTTTCACAGAGAACTTTTAAATCTTTGGTTTTCATTCCTAAATGAAACCAAATTTCAAATAGCAAAATCTTTTGTGAAAGAGGGTACTTTTCTTCACAGAGGTCTAGCCATAAACTTAAAATAGAAATCCCACAAACGTATCTTGAGAATAAACCTTGCTGGAGGATTTAAGACAATCAGCTAGATGCCATCCTATCTGTGTGTCTGTTTGACAAGCATGTTCCTCCATGAAAGGCTGCAGCTGTAGGCAAGTGTACAGAATCCAACATAAATCCATGGCACTGCAGGGCACACAGCTCATCAGCAGCCTGCTCATGTCGCAAGTGAATTTGCTGGGAAACTTGTTTAGTGACAATATGAAGAATAGCTGTCCATCCTAGACCTTGGTGCAATGACTGGAGATGAGAAGGGGGACAAGTGCCTCAACTTTCTACGCTACTAATGTCCCCTTCAACGTGACTGAAGGATCCCATTCCTTTTCCTTACTCATTTCAACCGAAGATGAACTTAGTCCTAGGCTCCTTTGAATAATTTTCCTCTAACTTGCAGTGGTGGTAATGATTGTGATGAAGCGGAGAAAGTGTGCCAGCACAGCAGGAGTAAAAGAAAGCCTTTGGGCCCACCTAGCCCTGCCTTGCTATACCGGCAGCCAATTCCAGGCCTGGAGGGGGCATAAAAGAAGGGAGCCTGGTGCAGGTCAGGGCTGACTGGTGGAGAGGCAGAAGCTAACTGTCTCCTTGCCTGAAGGGATGAAGCATCAGCCTGCCAGTCAGGGCAGCCACCTGGAAGTCAGCAGTGGTTTTAGAGCCAAGAGAGACCACGGAGGAACCTCCACCACAGGAGGTAACTGAACGAACCCCAAAAACACTGTGGGGCTCGCCCTTACCAGCTTGAAGCTGCCCTGCCTGAAGGAGCCTGGGACCCCGCGGCAAGTCACTGTCCAGACCCCAGAGGGAATCCTGCAGGAAGCAAACTGCCTGGTAGATTGGACTAGAGGGGCCACACCCCAAACTGAACAGACTGGTAGGAAGTAGCCCAAGGCAGTGGATTCTGACTCTCTGCCGGGAGGGACAGCAACCTCCCTGTTCAGAAATTGATATGCACAGGACCCTGGGCTGGGACCCAGTGGAGAGGAAGTGGGAGGGCTCGGATCCCCTTACCCTCTCCCATAACCCACAGCCTCAAAGGCTGAGGCCACTCAGCCAGCAGGGGCTGAGAGCCAGGCGATCTAGTCACTAAGGCCGTCCAGGCACCCAAGCCTTGTTACAGTGATCAACATTGCATCTTTTATTGTCCATTTCCTTGTAATGTGAACTAGCATGCAGCATGCTGCTTAAGTTAAGAATTCCACTTTCAGTGATTGATTTATAACAGCAATCAATATGCAAGTTATTTCCAAGGACAAATTTGATAAATGGTAAAAAATTTTAAAGCCTCTAAGTCCCATTTTGCAAACGTTTAATTGAAAGTCAGTGGGACTTAGGCCCCTAAAGAGCTCAAAACTTGCTTCTCTTTTGTAGGATTCTAAATTTCCCAAAAAATGAGTGAACTTGCTATTTAAAAAATTCACATGGAGCATATGAGAGCTAGATACTGGGTGTTTGATTTATTTGGAGCAGTCAAGGTGATCTTTCACACCTTAGTCATCTTTGCACATCTTTATGTGGTGTTTGCTTAGGGTAAGGAATTCCTTCATACCCCAGAATGCATCGGGACATTTTCATCTGGTGCTACTTTGACTTTCTTGGAGGTCAAGAAGTCTCTCTCTTTGATCTGTGTAAAACAGTAACTCTTAGCTTCTGCAACCTGGCTATGTGCAAGAGAGACTTCTGCTACTAACCAAAGTCATGCAGACTGTGGTACAGTAGAGCAGCCAGATGTTTACTCCTGTCTTCACTAAAGGGGATTCTAGCTTAAAAGATATTAGATATTAGTTTGTTCCTTAGTTTAAAAAAATTTTTTGGCTCAAATGACTACACAGAAACCAAGCACTTGGCAGGCTTTGCTCTAGTCAGGCTGCCATTTAAATAAGACTCAATATGTCCTTGTTCATACTCAACCAAATCCCTTCCTTGCCAGTAGTCTGGGTTGTGTTTTTCTTTTGCAGTGATTGTGGCAGCTCAGTGTTGTGGAGCAGATGCTCTAAACTATTCTTACTGTACTCAAGTAGTCACCTGCCAAGATATTCAAGAGCACCTGGAGGTGCACCCCTTGCACATGGAGAAGACAGTTGTTTAGGGTCTGACTGTGCCCAAGAGCTGCAGAGAGCTTGTGTCCAAAGATGCCTCCTTTATATTTTGTAAATGAAGGTTAAATTGAATGAAATGTTAAGTTTACTTTGAAAATGGCATTAAAACTCATCTTAAACATATAAGAATGCTGGACCATCTCTCATGTAAAATATTAAAACCTTGGTATTCTGAGGCAAGCAGCATGGTTACCACCAATCAAAACACAAACCATATCTCAAAAAAAAAAAATCCATATTCAGTAGAGAGCAGTTCACTTCCAGATTTATGATGAAGAATAAGGTTAGTTCAACGCTTGGCACTGAACAGAAATGCCTGTAGTTATCTGAATGTAAACTTTCACCAGAACCGTTGAATGTTCGATAGATACTAGTTCAATTGTTGCCTTAGTCACTTGTATTAAATAATGAGATAGAATGTGCAGTGTTGCTTGCTTCGTGTAGAGTTACAGGCCACGAAGCTTAGGGCCAACTGATTTTAGTTATCTGAAAAGAGCAACATCTCTAAGGGCCAGTTTTCTATGATATGAGCATGTAGCTGCCGAAGGGGTTAAATTTGATCCTTGGCAATGCATTGGCTCACCCTTATTTTGCTATTCATTGAATAGCACTTGAAACATTACAGTGGCACAGCTGCAATACTGCAGTTCTGTTGCTGTAGCACTTCAGCGTAGCCACTAGCTACAGTGAAGGATGGGATTCTCCCGTCAACATAGTGAATCCACCTCACCAAGAGGCAGCAGCTAGGTTGACAGAAGAATTCTTCTGTCTGCCTACCGCTGTCTACATTAGGCTTAACCACATCACTCAGGGTGTGGGATTTTCACACCCCGAGTGATATAGCTGGGTCAATTTAACTTTTGAGTGTAGACCTGGCCTCCGTACAATGGCAAAATCTTGGAGCTCAATTCTCCCACCCTTGCTCACAATATGTGGTATCTTACTGTGCAAATAGCATCATTGATGTTAATGGCACTAATTGCATAATATGGTGTGCTATAAGTGTGAGGAAGTGTGGCAGAATCAGTCCTGGTCTGACATCAGAAGAATTGTTCCAAAGTCCATACAATGGGATATTAGAAATTTGCTATGCTCTGTCTTAATCTGAATGATCATAAAGGTTCATTATGTAATGCACACCAGTCATAATACACACTGACATCTGCCCAACATGTCTTTCAAGCTTGTTGTGATTTCATTGCAAGTGTCTCTTTAAAACAGGAGGAGCTGTAATAATCACAATGCAAACCTTACCTGTCGTCTTTGTAATAGTCAGGTGCCTCAGGCCAGATACAATAGCAACTGGAAATATTTATGCACACATGTTCAGAGGCGTTGGTGCAAGAGATTGGCATGCTAATTTATGTCAGAATACTGGATTCAAGTCCTGCCACATGTGAGTTAGATTCTAAATGTTTTTCTCTGGCTTCATTTGTGCACATAATAATATTGGTAGGCTTTTTCTCCAGAGAGGTGCAGGCCTGGAATGGTGATGATAATATATACAATAGTACTTTTCCATCTTCCAACTTCTTTACAAACAGTCAAACCTTACAATAACCCTGCAAGTTAGGGATTCCTCTCTTTTGAACATGGAGAAAACGAGGGAAAAGAGATTGTTACTGTCCCAAGGCTTCCAAGGGAGTTGATGTGAGAGCTAGGATGAGAATTTAGAGGTTCCTGGCTCCCTGTCATTTGCTCATTTCCCTACCCTAAGTCATTGCTAATTAGCCCCTAATTTTTAAGAGTACTACATTATCGCACGAATATTAAAAGTAGTTCAGATGTCATGGTTGTGTCACAAACAGGTGAAAGTGGAGAAACTCGAAGAAGGGAGGCTTTGTTTAAAATGCTGCTTTGTCCTTTGGTTTAGAGTTGCAAAAGCAATGAATAAGTCTGTGCTGCTAAAAATGCCAGTCCTTACAGCTGAATTTATTTCCTTTAGTTAAGCAGAGTAACTACCATCAGACCTGGTATCTTTTAAATTTAGCTTGTATTTAATAATTTAGTGAATGTTATAGCTACAATCTACATACCTTGAATTTCATTTCAGGGAAGAGGAGAGATTCTCCAAGTAGTAAACCCACACATTTGTATAAGACATTTTAGCATAAAATTAGTACCCGTAGATACTTTGTAAGGGTGCAGCTTTGTGATCCATTCAAGGATTTCATTAAAATTCTAGCTTATACTAAACTTCTCTATGTGCATGATCAAGAAAACCTTTATTTTCTGTGTGTAGTAACTTCCCATTGTAGATTTGCTTTAACTTTGTTAAAGCCATTTTTCTGAAAGTTCAAAAAGTGGTAAGTGATGACTGATTCTTTTTTCCTCCAGTCAAAAATCAAGCAAACAAAAAAACCTCTGACTTCTTGTTGTGTGTTTCTATATGACCACAATTCAGATGAAATCATTCAGTAGAGAGCTACTCTCTTCAGTCCTTTTTTGGCCCTGATCTCAAAATTGTTTTCCGTGTGCTTAACTTGAAGCAAACAGTTCTGTTATGCAAAGGCATATTCCCAATATTTTGTTTGACTGTGGAGCAGCTTGCAGATCCAAATATTCCTGTATAGGAACAGTCTCCAGTTCCCAGCAAGCCCTTTGGCTTCATTAAACAGTTTTGGTATCTCAAAGAACCCATTCAGGTTTACAAACATAGAATGAGTTTCCTAGGCATGTCAGTGCTTGATATTGTAAAAATCATTGTTCTAATTCAGACTAGTAATGACTGATACACATTTGTCTAAATTCCAAACCAATACTTTGCAAGCAAAAGCTATAGGTACTTTGGTTTATTTTGTCTTTATTTCGGCTCTCTGTCATGTTGACCAAATATTTTAAGCTGATACTTGAATTGAAGGTACAGTTTTCCTTGAAATAGCATAACACAGATAGGGTTGTCATAGATGTACATTTAGTAATTTAGAGAAATTCAAACACTCCAGGAATTATGCAAATGTTACATGAGGTTCATGTATGCAGCATTTTGCATAGCGGTTCACACAATTAGACCTGCAAATGTAATCATTTTTGTCATCTGGGTCCCTATTCTCAGCATGCCACAGAAGGTGTTTAAATGTGAATGAGGCACATCACGACTTAAGAGCCTGCTGTAGATTCTTCTAAAACATGAATTTGGATTGAATAATTTTGTTTTAACTTGGAGATGTGCTGAATATGTTCCTTTTTTCCCAAAATTAAACACTAATCCTCCCTGCCCCAAATTACGCCCACTCTTGGAGTTTCACCATCCAAACCATGAGAGACGTGCAGAACATAAACTGAGTTGGTGCAGTGTTTCAATTAATTATTAAGTTCTTCAGTGTGGTTCGCATCCTGATTTAAGTTTGAAAAATCTACTTGCCTCCAGTGAGTAACTTGCCCTAACAAGCAATGGGACCTGAACCAAAAATTAAGCTTTCATTTGACATAAAATAAAATTTAACCTTACAGGCGTGAACAATATGAACCAGTGCAGTATCCTCTTCAACAGTCTGCAGAGACACAGCCCCAGTTCCTCTGCTATTTGCGTTGGTTGGTCAAACACTAAGAGATTGAAATAAGAGTCTGGTCGGTTTTAACTGCTGCTATCCAGAACCATGTGAGCAACCGTGAAACTGAGAAGAACCATGTCCATTTCATGCTGCTGTTTGGAAAAGCTATGAGCTGCCTCAGAGCAAAGCACTGGAGTTATGCATGGGGAAGGATATCCCATCCCCCCAGCAGCAGCCAGGAAACTTGTGGGCTAGACTAGCAAAGACCCTATCTCCTTGCACAGGAGTCTGGAAAGCAAGAGAGAGAAAACAAACAATCCCTTTCAACAGCTATAAAGGGTGAAGCTTGAAATTCCATGATATACCTGTTTGCCACAGATGGGTAAGAAATAAGAAGCCCCAACTAGGGTCTTAGGGGCAACATTTTTGGCGCCTTTCTCCTTAGCAGCAGCTGCTGGTCAGGATGGGGATGGACTTCTCATCGGTGAGTTTTCGTGGTCCTCAGGCACAAAGCCGGACATTTTCTTTTGCATTTACCTCGTTATAGATTTAGTCTTTGAGCTCGTAGGTGTCCAGTACATTTCTCATACCTTCTTCTTAGGTCAGTGAGATTCAGACTGAGGCTTGCGAACTGCAAGTGGCTCTTTAGTATGTCTCCTGCGGCTCTTTGAAGCACACGATATTAAAACGTTGGGTGACTTAATTATTAACCAATCAGGATGCTTTTACTATATTATTAACCAGTTGTAGCTGATAAAATTATACTTGGTCAGTCATTTTGCTGTGCTATATAAAAATAGTAAATGAAATAATGAATTCACATTATTGTTGCTCTTTTGGATAGTGTTGATTGTTAATTTGACTCCTGAACTACTGAGGTCTGAGTATCACTGACTTAGATCATTGTTATGACTTAGGTGGTCATGGATCTGACTAGTTTCCCTATAAGTATGTACTGGTGTCAAATACTGATTGACTTAATGGTTTATTTTTTCTTTGCCTCTGACACTTTTTTGAAGCCAGGGAGAAAGGTGTACAGTGCTTTTGAAGACAACTGAGTGATACATTCCTTAGAAATCAGCATCTAAATGTTTTACATAGAATGGATGAAGGGAAGAATGGTTTATCATGGCTTCATCGACATGAGGCAACCGTCATTGTACAACATCTAGAAGCCATGAGACTCTCCAGAGGAGTTAATGTCTGACAAGCTCTTTGACTAGCCTTTGCTGAGAGCACTCTTTGACAACCATGGTGTGTGCAGCATATTTTTAAAAATGGATTTCCGTGATTTTCTGAAAGTAGCTTTGGGATAGCACACTTGAGTGAAAAATGACTGTGGTGTGGAAGGGTTGCTTCTGTCAAAGAGTCTTTCCCCAGCTATTCAAAAAGTTGCTAATAGTTTTTAATCTTTTTTAACATTTTTAAAAAAATGCATTAAAAGGGATTTGAGGAGTCATTGCTGACTGTAGCCTGAAGTTCATGATGTGTTAAGTATTGGCAGGTGGGGGGCGGGAGATGGAGACTGGCCCCACGGTGCAGTGTACACTAATTGGCATTCAGTATGCTAACAAGACACAAGGTGGGAGCCCAACTACTTTCATATCAGTAACTTGTTTTGTAGAAGTACTGTGCAATTTCTTCCTTTGAAGCAGGTTGGTAACTTGAATATCTTCCTTATCTCCTAGAACAAATAAAGATGAGACCAGAAATATCTGGATTTTGGTTGTAAAGTTTTTTGCATGGGGCTGGAAGGGGTTTACAATGAACATTTGTAAGTCATTAAGTATTGTTCTCTCCTGCAAATCTCATGTTTTAAATTCTACTACTTATAGTAAGGCACTCACTGAGGAAGAGGAAGCACAATCCTCATGTCAGTTCTCTTCTCCTACTGGAAGCTTGAGGGAGAAGAGAGTCTTCACTGTGGGGTATACAAAGGGACCTTTGTAGCCCAGTGAGTCTGACTGTAAGGGGATTTGTGGGTATTGGGGTGGGAGGGACTGCAGGGAGTTGGAAGGTAGGGTATCCAACAAAACTACAGGGAATAGGTTTGGTGCTGATGAAGGAGCACCCACGGAGCTGTGATAGTGCTTTCCTCTTGAGCTGCTCCTGGCAGCAGGCTGAGTAGTCACCTCTCCTCTCTGCAGTACTGGCCGATCTCCAGCAACAAGCCCACTCACTTGTTCCTTTCACTGGTGGTTGCATTTGCTCTCTCTCTCTGCAGATGTTTCTGGAGAGAGGAAAATTGATAGTAGAGGACCTAGTGAAAGCAGATGAAGCTGCTGTATATTGGTATAACACACCCATTTTCATCCTGTTTTGAAGGGAAGAGTTACGATGCATGTGTTTGCAATACACAGATTCCCAAGGAAAGGACTGAGTAGTGCCTAGAATATCCACACATAATCCAGTAAAGCATGCTGAAGCTGACTTTAAATTCTGAAAAATATGCTTTTAAAAAGTATACCTTGGCTATTTAAATATTTGCAAAATGTGTTTTTGACGCCACATCAGCGTTTGAACTGAGAACAAAATGAGAGGTTTAATGCTCTAAAATGCTGCTTTTTGAGAGAAGATACTGCTGTGATTTTAAGATACGCTTACTAGAGGAGAACCTGTGTAACAAGGGTTAGACTGGTACATATTAAAGTCAGTAATGGCTTATTTTTTTCCTTTTGTAAATATATTAACTTCAGTGGTGCTGCCTGTACCACTGCAATGCATCGAAGCTCTGAGGCCAGGGTACTATTTCTATATTTGGAAAATATTAAATCCTGCTCGAGGATGCTCAAACTAGAATTAATTAAAACCTTGTGAAAAAAGAAGGGTTTCATGTGGTGTGGGGAACATCAATGTTTTGATTTAAAAAAAAAAAATCTGTTAAGTTTTGATTCATGACCAGCCTTTTCCTGACCAAAAACTAGTGCAGTTTCTCTGTTTGCTTATACAATTCACTTCAGTATTAACTACTAAGGCCAGATGGAGGTCCTCTCTACAGGACACTGTCAAATTGAAAATCATTTTTTCTGTATGTATGATTTTGAATCTACTGTTAACTTGTAATGCCTAAGATTAGTGAAATAATTTTTTTCTCTGTTTTCAGTTGGTTTACTTTGTACATCAGACAGCACTTTGTGGGCAGTCACTTTTCACTATTCCTCCCTCAGCCAATTTCTTCCTTGCTAAAAAGATCTTTATAAATCTCAAAAAGGAGCAGAAAAACCTTTACACATTTTTAAGGAATTTTTAGGATAAATTTAATTTAATTATTTTTAAATATCAGAAAATGGAATTTCTTAACATTTTGTTGGGCATGTTGTAATCAAAGTAAGGTGACATCCGTCTTTATAGTGTAGGTATTTTCTGCTTTTTTCTAAATCTAATTTAAAAGTTAAAAAAACTGTATATACAGATATGGGATGCTCTCCCAAGTCTAATTTCTCTGTTCTTCCTGCTGCTAGGAAAGAAAGCTCCCACTGGTTTATGACAGAGGTAGGCTTCCTCTCCCACTCCCTAACCAAATTATCCATCAGATATGGCAATTTGGGGGGGAAGGAAGGGGGAGAGAAGCCAAAGAGATGCAGAGAGCTATACTCACAAGTGAGAGCCAAAGAGGAAATAAATTGAGCAAATTACTTTGGGTCTCAGTTCAAGGGCATAGGGTTCAGTTTTCCTTGCCTTCATTTTCAAGAGGAGAAGGTGGAGGGCAGTAGAGGTCTGCTGTGGCCTAATTTTTAAGTCCTATCTGGACCTAAGCTTTCTCCACTGATACATATCTTCATTTTCTGCTTCCTACTTTCATGAGCAGGTGTGCAAGGTGGTTTTTCGCGGAAGTATGACAAAGATTGTATATGTACCTCCTCAATCTCAAATGTAAGGGTTGCCTTTTTTTTTTTTAAACCTAAACTTAGCTAACAGTGATGTTGGTATGTTAGGCAGAACAGAACACAGCTCGTATTTCTATATTGGCTAGGCAAGTCCTAACCATAGTAAATATTTGACTGTCAGGAAAGCAAGCAATATTAAATATAAAATAAGTCATTTGTTATTTTAGCACATTTCCCTGAGTCTGGCTGCTTTTACATACTTTAAAAAAGCAGGCTTGGGGGAACAGCTATGTTTAATGAGTATTTTTAGAGTCACTTTTCAACTATAATCATAGCTGAAAACATGGCTGGGATCTTCCCATACTCCAACCCTAGCTTTGTGAGAAACTAAGGATTGGTGCAAGTTAACTGTCTATCTGCAAAAACTCTTTATTTGGTGAAAAAGTCAGAAGCAGAATAAAGTTTATGCATGCATTAGGTCATAGGGCAAGTTGGCATAAATAGAATTTATAAATTATAAAATAATTATATGAGCTGTAAACTAAAAACGCTTGATAGTGAATAAATATGGAGCCCTTCATATGTAATAGGTATGGAATATGGAATGTGACATTGTCTCCTGACTATAAGTGTACTCTGAAAGACGTGCACTTTGTAGTTTTACACTGTGTTAAGATAGTTAGCTAAATCTTTAAATTAAGGGAAACATTTGAAGTTATTTACTTTTTATATCTTTTAAGGTATATTACAGCCAGATCTTTATTTCTGTGTTCAATTTGGCTATTTTAATCTATTTTAAATTGCGTCAATAACTTGTACAAGTTGAGGTATGTAAAATATAAATACTGTGGTACTTTATCGTTTGGGTGCCAAACAGCTATTTAAGTTGCGTACACTACACAGTTGTTAATTTATGTTCAGTTTGGTTAGAGTGCAACTCCAACTGGAATACTGCATTAACTAATAGGTAATGTGGGGAAATAGACTGTATTAAACATGAAACTGCATAGGAGACACAATTTGAGTTATTCTCCAAAGTAAAAGAAGAATGCCCCAATTCAGACTGTTAAATGTTTTTCAGTACAAACAAGTTTCAGCTGACTTACAGTATTTAGGAACTTCTCTGGCTTTGAAATTCTCTGTCACTTCCTGATTTGGTGAAGATATTCTGGAATTCATCATTTTGTGACATCAGACACCAGGAGTCTTGCTATAATCCATGACATTTGGGGTGTCTGAATTTTGGCATTCATTAATGGCAGTATCTTCAGGAAACGAGATGGTGGCATGGGATATCAGAGAAGGAAATATTTTCTTGCAAAGTAAGGTCAAGTTTTTCTGTGTTAACGGCTCTCCTTAGTCAGGGTGGTTCTACACATGGGCTTCACTTATCTTTATTTCAGTTTTCACCTTGTCTGTGTGTGCAAATTTGTTCTTAAATTGAATGACTCAGATTTCTTGTGGCCGCAGATGATATGAAGGTTCACCTGATACTTTAAAATAGCTACTGGAACAGAGAACAAATGGATGTGGGTTTAAGTTGTTGGGAGACTTGTGATTAAAAACAAGAACAAAAAAGTATACAGCACCATATGTCATCCAGAACCTCACTATTCCTCAGATGTGCTATATGAGGACAAGTTTAATTGTTTCCAAATATCAGTAGAATAATTTATTTTGTATATAGTTTACTGTGTGCCTATTGGATTCTTGTAGAAGACAGTAAATATACGCTTCAGAAAAGGAAGAAAATGTTAGTATATGCAATAAAACATAACCAGGTTAGCTTTGTATGAGGGAGACTAATCATTTTTGGCTTGCTTTCTTTTAATATTTGAAATTTTTTTATCCCCAGCGCTCTTTTAGTGATATGCCATCCAGAAAATGGCCTGTTGCCCTGGTTTCAGGCTGTGCCTAAGGAAGCGCTATCCCTAGTTATGCCAATTTACATCCATCTCTCTGACAGCATCCTGCCACGTTTTGGGACATTTGCTAAATCAGAACAGCTATTGAGCGAACCAGCAAGGCAATACTATACTAAACAAGTTAATCTTTCAAATAAAGAATGTGTGAGAAATAATGATTCTGCATGTATGACTTAATCTCGAAGTCTTTATTTGTTCATGGGCGATAATTGTCCTAAAT
This sequence comes from Emydura macquarii macquarii, assembly GCF_026122565.2. Classification (NCBI taxonomy): domain Eukaryota; kingdom Metazoa; phylum Chordata; order Testudines; family Chelidae; genus Emydura; species Emydura macquarii. The sequence goes on along the minus strand of NW_027132813.1, from coordinate 39,211,183 downwards.
GGAAACTTTTAGCTTACTTGCACAACTTGTCATGACTGGTAAAATCTGTGGTTATAGTACCAAACTTGTGCTCTGACCATGTATGTCTGTAATGCAGTGTTTACCTGAGGAAAGCTGTCATCAGATTACTAATTCAGCATGGCATGTTAGGAAAAGCCAATGGAAAAGGAACCTTATTTTGTTGTGTATCATCTATGCATCTTTGGCTACAGTGCCAACATTCTGACTTGTAAAGGTTCCTGAACTAGGTGAACAGCCATATCTTTGGCTAGTGAAGCAAATAGCTTCTATATCTGCGATGTGGCCTTTCTGAGGTCTCCAGTTGGCTTGTGTAAAGACATTTTTGTTGCAGCTGGCCTTGTATAGAGTAGTAGGACCTGCAGATGGGAGGCTGTTGCCAATATCTTAAGCTTCACAAAAACAAATATTCACTCAAAATAACATTTAAAAATATAAACTTCTACTTCTTCCTGTTTTTATAGTTAGCTTATTTCCTCAGTGTCCTGGTTTTGTCTCCAGTACTATAGATTATTAATCTTCAGCAGACCAGGACCTTCATAGAGGTATTTCCTGTACATGTTTATCTGTGTCTTTAACAAATTAATTTTTTCTAGTTCTTTTTAAAATTTTGCTACAAATGATAGGAAAGTGTCCCATAGTAATAAAACTTTTTTCTAGACAAATCTTGATGTTGGGGGTTAAAAATACCTTTTGTGTGATTTACCCAATGGCATCCTTTCAGCCATCTGCATGTAGCCCCAAATTTCAGAGGTCACTTTGTTTGCATTCGTTTTGACTAGGCATTACTTTAGCTAAATTTAAAATTCAGTAGTAAATGCAGCTAGAATCCTTTTATTATGTACAGACTGGCTGGTACTGCAGAAGGGATATTGCTCAATCTAGTATCAGCTTCAAGACTGACATGGTATTTCATTGCATTCATTGGTTGGAAGAGCCTACAAAAATGAAGTATTAACTGTTAATCAACTCAGACCCCTTGTTTTCTTGAACATTTTCAAGGGGATGGGAGCAGTCATTCTCTTAACTGTGCTCTTAACTTATTTCCAATCCAGCTAAACTAAGCTCAACTTTTGAATAGATGCCTTTTAGCCCCTGTAAAATATATGTATGTGGGAGGATGAGGAATCTACAGAATCTACTACAGACCCATTATGTAACTTTTGATTCAGTTTTAATGATCCAAATTGTGAATGTGGTTTCTGTGTAAATCCAGAATTGATGGGTGTGAAAATCCTGAGTGTTGACTGGCTGCTCCTGCTTTGACTGATGGGTTTAAGAATAAGTCATAATTTTGGATTAGTTTAAGTAGACCACAGAAACAAATTATTTAACAATTGCCATCTCTGGGGAGAGGGACAAGCTTCACATCAAGGCTTCAGACAACAGGAAAATCAGTTCTTAGCTCCATTGTTGAACAGCTCACTGTGTAATCAAGGACTATACAAACTTCCCCACTTTTATAGAGAAGGACAACATGCTAGCTAATGGAGCTGGCAATGGGATATATTACTGTTCAAGGGCCCTGTCTATGCTACAGAAAACGCACTGATAGACAACCTTATTTTAAAATTTTCATTTAGCATGTTGTTTGCCTCCAGTGTAGATAGGACATAATGTGGTGTTTTGATAACTGTTCTCCAGTTGTTCACAGCTCTTTATCCTTCAATGTCTACTGGACAGTGGAAGATGCTGTGAAACCAGGCCCACAGCCCAACATATTAGAGGAATTGGGATGGGTATGCATGACTTAAAACTCAAGACATTGGTAGTGTGATAGGCTAATTAACCTGAAGTACACTGACTTCCAAGTCTTTGCTTCTCAGGAAGATGGAGATCAGTATGTCACTCTTCATTTCTGTGAGATAAATTAACAAAGTTCTTAGAAAATTCCCTGCTGGACTTTCTGTGGCTTGGCATAAGCTGTAGCCTTGCATGAAGCTTGCCCATCCCATCTTTCTAAATGGTGTAAATGCTGTGGTGATTCAGCAAATGAAAACCAGGGATTAGTGGCCAGTTTGAGAGAGTAGGAAGAGGTGCTGCCTCTGAATAAAGAGATGGGCTAAAGTCTGCCTTCGAATGCTTGAATTTAAGAACCCCCATGGAAGTGGGGGAGGATTCCTGAAGTGTTCATGTGGTTATGCAAATTCCATTTGGAGATGAGTAGCTGGCTTTCTGCCTAGACTTTCTATTTGGAATGGAACTCTTGCATTAAGCACCAATTTTTTAAAATCGCTAAATCCATTAAAGCGAGGTTGATCTGTTTGGCCTCCAGTAACTTACACTTTTCTTGGCAAAACATGTTAAGTTTCTGTGGCATGTGCTGAATTACATCACACTCCCCGATATCCCAATAGCAGTGGCTTATCTCCTCTTCCACACTGCACTTGCAGTAGAAAAAATGTGGGTTTGAAAGTTTGCCTTGCCTTGATGTTGATTAAATGGGTTTCTTGCTCTGGATGAAAAGGAAGCCTGTCTGACTTCCTTTTTCCTCAATCCTTTATAGATCCTAATTTTTAATACTGCCAAGCTCCATACTCCAGATTTTCTAATTACATGAAAATCTGATGTGGACTTCAGACATAAGGAATAGATTTTTTAGTTGCGTCTGGCAGCTAAATGTAAAATGCCATAAACTTTTTGGTTTTCTTTGCCCCTGTACGAAACAAAATTCTTCTAATTTAGGCACGTGACCACTGAAACAGCCCCTTATATTTAATACTGGAAGCCTCACTTGGTTAGATTCAAGGAGATGTGGGTTTGGTGTTGGATGTTAACAGTATCAGCAAATGAATTATGTTGTCCAGTCCCCCTGCTAATTATACTGAGAAGTATATATTAATTATTTTAAAAAATGTAGCATATACATATTACCATGTAATTACCAACAATATGTATTCTCTCTGAAAATTCACTTCTAGTGAACACAGGGCCTTGGATAATCAACTTGGTAGTCTGTGCTTGCTTAACAGTCTTGTTTCTGAGCCAAAACATCCTGTTAGAATACTGGGCATGGAACTCACATCTGTGTACGTGAACTCGCCATGGCACCTGGGGAACTTATTGTCATATCAGCCTTTTAAAAAGATTTTGTTTAGTTGATGCATTTTAACATTCTAACAAGGCTGATCAATTCCTTTGAGATATGTTCATTATGTTGCCATGTACAGTGAAGTACTGACCATTTTTATTCAACTTGGTGTAACTTCTGGTGTGATTTATTTTTGTGCTGTATCTCTTTACATTTTCCTGCTGGGAAATTGATCCAAAAGTGTGTCCATTTCAATGTAGAACCACCTACTTTTTAAATGTAGGATTTTCCACTCTGCCTTTCCTCCAAATCCAGGTTATGAATGGAAGTAGCAATGCTGTAAGTAGCAGCCCTAAGCAAAGAGACAATATACGCATAGTCTAACTGGATGAAGACCCCATTTTTAGCTTGCACACAGAAGACTGTCATGCTCTTCCTGTAGAACATTGGGGAATTTCATATCACCATTAACTGAACTAAATCTCAGATAAATCTGGATTTGAGCAAAATTTGGCAATTTTGGATGCAGATAAACATCCGTTGTTCCACTAGAACCCACTAAATATATATGGTTTGGATATACCCACAATTAGGGCAAATGAAATTCAGGTAGAAAAAATAGGCAAAATGAAAATGTTCAACATTTTGTGAAATTGTCAGCAAAATTTCGTCTCGTACTAGTCACCATCCTAGCAATTATTCTTTTTGGGTGGATGGTGTGACAGGTCAGAAGGTAGGTAGCTCCCTCTCCATCCCCCGCCCTTATTTGAATTAAATATCTTTTAAAAATGTAAGAAAAGAGTAGGAAAACCTTTTTTTTTTTTTTTTTTTTTTTTTTTGGAAAGCAAGAACCTCACAAGGAAATTTCATAGGTTGCCCTCGCTGGTGCTGTTCTCACAGAAAAATGGAAGCCACAATGTTGAGAAAGGGGGAAAGAAAATGTCCTTGTCTGTGTATCTTTTTGAGAAGTACTGAAGATTGGTGTAGTTAGAAGAAAAGCATATGCTATAAAATGATTCTGTCTTGGTATTAAGGATCTTCAGTTTGGTGTATATTATCCATATAATGTGTCCAGTTCAGAAACTGCTAATAAATATGTGGAATCTGGCAAGACTAACTTTTCTTTTTCAAAGAAAACAAGCAGAAAAACAAATCCATCTGACCTCCAAGTGAAATCTTACAGCACGCTTTAAAAATCCATTGCTGCAATGATGATTTTTCACAGGCATCCATATGTATAAAATTGAAAAGACAATGTAAATTCTTTTATCTTTTTATCTAAAAGATTCCATATTTCATACACAAACAAGTAAATTTAGCTGTCACAAATTGTTGAGAGCCATTGGCTCTATTGGGGCCAATGGCTCTCAACAATTTGTGACAGCTATATTGAGATGGCTACTTTTAAACATATACATATTGTTGCCGTGGTTCCCAAATAAATGCATTTTTCAGTTGGAAGCTGCAAGAAATATTACCTCTGCAACTTGTCAAGTCTGCTGGACCCTCTTATGAAATAAGGGGGTGTCCATATAGACTAAACCATGGAGCCGTCAAGTGTACACAATATCCAGGTGTTTGAAGGAATGCCTGCAATCATTTCCAAATTTGTAAACTAGAAGTGGACAGGAAATGTTGGTTCAAGCTCACCAAACAGAAAGCTTGCCTTTCTATGCATACATTCTCCAGCATCTGTTGATGTACTGGAGGGAAAAGATCACCTTTATCCTTGTTAACATTTAGTAGTGACTTTTTATTCTGGCATATGTAGTATGTGTAGGCAGCCTAAATATATTTTCAAGTGAAATGGAACAATTTGTCAAAATTCAAACTTGAGTTGAACACACTGCTCCAATTTCCAAGCAATCATGATTGCCCATTTTCAAGGGGAGTCTTCTTGTGAGAACCTTGTACAGTCTCCCATAAAGCTTCCAGAGATCATCTAAAAATAAATGGTTACATTAGAAAAGCCCACGCTTCTCTTGTAAAAATCTCTTCAAGGGTTGAAAAGAGAAACTTTAAATTCTGAAAATAATAAAACAGGAAAATCCCGGTCTTTGAGGATGCATTTCTGAGAAGGTAGAAATTAATTTCCTCTCTTTCTCCTCTTTCCCACCCAAACATGCATATCTTTTAAATCTTTTAAGCAGATATAACCTACTGCATGACCCTGTGTTTTCTTACCACTGGAAAGTGGCAGGAGGGAGTGGGCGGTGGTCTAGCATCCCCCAGATTTGCTAACAGGAAATCGCTGCTAATTTTCAGTTTGGAAGAGCAGCCAGTTTGGTTTGTTGGCATTCTAAAACATCTGAATTCCAGAATATTTAAGAATTATAACATTGTGGGCATTCTGTAAGGATCTGGAGATGAAAAACTATAGTCCTTCAGAGCTTTAGGAAAAAAGAAGAACTTCCATTAATGTGTTAAAATGCCACACCACCACCTCTCTTTCTCATGATGACTAGGTTGCTGTGCTGTTGCTGTCTGCAGTTCCTCTCGTGTTAAGCAGCAAGGTGGTGGGAGCATAAAGTAGTGTAACTGTGAGTGGGAGGTTACTGAGAGAGTGGGTTGTTTCAGCCCTTGTGTTATTGTCCAGGGACTTCATTATAAATATATTAAAATTTTATGTTTGAAAGCACTCGCTGCTGGTCATGTGTCAGGGAGTGGAGAACAAGAAGGAACAGGAAGAGGTTCTTGGGTGCCACTACTGCTTCGCATGTTGTTGCAGGAAGTAGAGGGGAGAAACCCTTGATACCTTTTTCTTGGCCAGATGGTGGGTACAAAAAATTTATATTTAAGTTCTCTGTAACAGCTTTTTAAGTTATACTACAGAGCTTTAGGACCCATCTTTGCTATGAAATGCTTAATTCATGACATTTAATCTAATGGGGAACTGACTGTGTGTTATAAACATTGTTTGGCCCTGTGGACAGAATTAAAATAATGTTATAACAGGTTTAAAAAAAAATGCTTCACACCTGATGTTTGTAGACCATGTCTCTTATGAAATGCTTTGCCCACACTATGAAATTGTGTTCAAGGCTAGTTGCCTAATAAATGTAGGGATATGACTTTGGAATGACATGGCTGTTGAAAGAAGAATCCTGATAGAACCTCATTATATTGCATCTATCCATTTTTATAGTCTTGCTTTTTTCATCAGCAAATTAAGTATGTAGCATAGTGTGTGGGGTGCTGCTGCTGGTTGGGGTGTTTTCAACGCTACCTGACTACAAATTAGTAGACTTTCAACTATTTTTTAGACAAGCACACTCTTAAGTTTTGGCATTATTCTTAAGGATGTAAGACTAGAGCATTCTCTTCCCTTTGCTGCCCTGCTCACATCTTTTGAGTACAGTATGACTTGGACAAAGGCTAGACTGGAAATATTTGTGGGCAAGGAAGGGTGTCTGAAAGTAATAGACATCGTTTAAATTCTGGATAGAAAATGTTCAAAGTGAAGACTTTAAAGATTGATTACTACTCCTCTTTTAAACTGCAATTGCTAAAAAAAAAAAAAAAAAAAAAAATTTTTTTTTAGACATACAGGTGAAACACAGCACTACTGGACAAGTGGCCCATTGTTAATGTTTTGCTGTTAAATTTTAGTCTTGCTAAAATTATTTGGTTTTTTAAAGTAGTTGACTTCCTTCTCCTTAATTGTAATTACTCCAACAGACACAGTGAAAATAGCCTCCTCTTGCCCAGACCGCTGCCTCAGCTCTTTGAACTGTGCTTATCATAGGCATATACTCAGTGAAACACAAATGTAGTAGTGTCTTGTTGGCTGTGCAGTTGCAATGTTTACTTTAGTCTTCTAGTAGCAAAACTATGCAGCAGTAATGTGTTCTGCTCCAAATTAGAAAAAATGTCCATATATCAGAACAGTCACACTGCAGTCCAAATCGGGAAGCAAACTAAAATGTTAGAGAATAGACAATGTAGCACAAAACTAGTGGGAATACATGCGTTTAATCTCAAACACTGGTGGGTTTTGTTTTTGTTTTTGTTTTTTAAAGGATTGTGGCACTGTTGCCAAATGGGGAACTAAAGCTTGGGTAGTATATCCTGAAACCTGAAGGATATTTGAAGGAGTGACAAGCCAGGCTGATCTTCAGTTACTGGCTACACAATATTCTGTATTTTATCTCTTCTTTAAAAGAAGCTTTGAAAACCAGATGGTGCAGCAAAATTAATTACTTAGTTTTTGTTTCACTCTTTTGGCTTGCACACTTAGGTTTTTCTGATCCTCAGATTAATGGCTCTGATATTAGAATTCAGTTTCTTTGAAACAGTTTAGTTTAGAAAATAAGTTTAGCCAGTATTATAGTGTGTCTTTCAGGAGCAGACCTGTAAGGAGACTATCACTCAGTCTCCCAGATCTTCCCTTACTCCAAAGAGGGACATACTATGTGCCAGCTCTATACTTGGTTCAAGGTACATCCCTGATGCAGCTGCACTGCCCAGTGCGAGCCAATTCACTGGCCGCTTTTTCTGGAGTGGAGATAGTGATTCTCCAGAACCTGCTGCTTCCCACAATGCCTGGGAAGCCAAAGCAGGTAAGTACAATAGCAGTTTACACTCCTGCACAAATAACCAGCCCAGGCCACCAACAGGTCATGTATAAGTAAGCTGTAAATATTTCCATATCAAGATATACCATAAATCATATACCACAGGTGTGTCAAACTCACTTGCTATGGCAGGCCAGATTTGAATTAAATGTACTTCAAGTGAGCCATACAGACCATAAATTGAAATACGAGGCACAACCATTTTTATGTGGTATTATATTTTATTTGCTAGATATCAGCGATATAAAAACTGCAGTAAATTCACTTCTACAACTACTACTATTTTACGATTAAAAGAATCAATCAGTGATTAAGAATTATAGTACAGTGCGATGCCCCAAGACCACACTGTCTCTCTCCCGCCTTTTGGAGCGGTGTGTCTCGTGCACACAGTGCTCCACGCACTGCCGCCAGAGAACACAGATCTCGTGGTGGCAGCATGCGACACCGCAACATCTGGCGGCGTTGTACTCTCTGGCACATGGTGCAACGCTGCAAGCATTGTACTCTCTGGCGGCAACGTGCAACACTGCAAGATAGAGTACAATGCCGCAAGGTGTCACAGCAGCATGCGCTGCCACCAGGGGCCGGACCAAAAAAAGTTGATGGGCCGTATCCGGCCCACAGGCCAGATGTTTGACACCCCATGTTGATCATGAGGTCATGCCTTTACTGTCCCCCTTTTTAATGATAACAATTACCCATCAAATTTATGGGCCTTTCTACACTACAGACAGAAGAATTCAGGATAGGGTACAACACAGTTGTTAGTTGACCTGGTTACAACAAAGTTAAAATGTGTAGTTCCTATTTTGTGCTATCGAAGCCTCTCTATGCTACAAAATAAAACCATGTTGTAAATGGGTCACTCTGGCATTTCCATTTGCCCTGCACACAGAATGCTGTAGTTTTGTTGTTTTTTTTTAATGTATTTTTCTGTTCTAACCCCCTTTCAGTTTCTCATAACTTTGTCACATTTTGAACTGAACTCTTCCAGGTTTTTTAAAGGAAGCTTGTGCAATATCATTTCAGCCATATTTAAGTTATGTGAACATCAAGGGGGGGATTTTTCCTTATGTTCTGATTAAACACTTTGAGTTTGGATTTCTCAAAAATGGCTGAAGCTGGAAACTTCAGAGTTGTCAGTCCACAAGGAAAGTTATTCATTCAGAAATCAGGTCACTACTTTAAACTTATAAATATTTTTAGATTTGGAATTTTCACAAGTGTTAAACATGGCAGGAAAAAATTTTCTAAGGCTGAACTAAGGCAGCTCTTTAGAAGCATTTTTGTTTTCAGAAACAAAATGGGGACATTTAAATCCAAAGAAATGTATGTAACTTTAAGGGTGAATAAGCACTTACCCAATTCAGCAAAGCCTTCAAACATGTTTTTAATGTTATGCATGTGCTTAAGTCCCATTGATTTCATGCTTAAAATTAAACGTGCTTAAGGGCTGTCTTGTATTGTGACATTAAAAGTTATGTGTACTGTATATTATATAATGGAGACTAACCTAAGTAGTAATACATTACATTTTACATTTAACAAGAAAAACAGGAATAAGAAATGTTACATGTGATATGTAGCCAACATTGTGGTAAAAACTTTTGGGAATTTCCAGACTTGAGAACTTCGATATTTCAATTTTAACATTACACTAATTCCAGTTTCTTTTGCATTTAACTATATGTGGTATTTGGAAGTCCATTGACCTGATTTACACTGCAATTTGTAATCATGATAGTGAACATGTACTAAAACACTATTACCAATTGTAGCGTAGGCAAGCCCATTGATAAGTGCGGATTGCTGCTTACAGAAGTGTCAAGTAGTTTGAACTTTTAGGAGTAACATGATGCAATATGAACATTATTCAGCATAAACTGCAAGCACAAAGTGCAATCTGAAGTCACTAAAGAGATTATATCTGAGTTCAACTTTGAATCTGTTTGTAATTTTGGACGAATCACTGATATGATTCTGAGAATTCTGTGCAATGTCTGATTGATTTTAGCAGTGTGTTTGTGAGCTATTTTGAAATGGCTGAATTACTATTTAATGGTAACTACAGAATTTTCTTTTAAAAAAAACCAAACCCATAACATTTAACTGGGGTGGCAAGAGGGCAGAGATCTTCAGTCAGTTCAGTATGCTTCAATTCTGAGAAGCAGGATGTTGAATATGAGTAATGATACAACAAGCCAATAATATGCAGAATAACCCTCTGATGACTCATCTAGTACAATGCAGTATATTTGTCAAGGAGACTGAATCATACATGGGGGGAAGCCACTTTTCAGGCAGCCAGCTGGTACTCAGGTCAGCAAAAGACGATCCATTTTATCAGAAGGTTTATTGTGGCAATAATGGTAAGACTGAGCATCCTGGGTATAAAATGTAGAAGAAATGGCATCTCCCAGCAGGTATATGTATTCTCTTGATACCTATGATTTCATTTTCACATTTCCTTTTTGTCTGCCTCCCCCTTGTTCCTCTGGTTCTTTTTAATTCTGTACATAATCTGTAAGTAAATACTGTGTGACTTCTAGGGAACATATATTTTTTTGTTTATGCTTAATCTGTCAGCTTTTCAAAAGTAATATCAATATTTTAATATTCATCCTCTCATAAAATTCTGAGAGGAAAATAGATGCTGCCTAGGAAACAACTTGTCTAGGTGGGTGCCCCCTCTGCCCATGAAGTGGGGGGGGGAGCTTAGGGAAAGAAGGAAGGCAAATTGAATTGTGCATGCTGTACAATTTGTATATAATTTAGGACCATAATTTTAATGATTTATTTATCTAGCATGGAAAAACACTTAAATTGTGAATGTATTCATGGTATATACCCTCTTTACTTTTTGTGAATTAGGAAGAGCTTGTGCTGAAATACTGAAAAAATAGCCTGTGTGTGTCTGCAAAATATTCTTACATCTTAGTCTGTTATATTGTAATATGTGCACTAAAGTGAAGATTTCTTATTGAAATAAAAGATGCATTCTGCATTCACCAAAATGAAGCTGAATGAAAAAATACATTTTGCATGCACTAAAAATATTGTGTGAATTGCTGTTTTGTACATTTTCAAAACTGTGCATATGCCGTATTTATCTATCGTCTAAAAATTGTAATGTATTAAATGTTTAGGGACTAATGGCTATAGTTGGAGACAGACATGCTTTTGTGTAAGCTTCCCCATGCAGGTTCACTAATATGGCTGCATCAGGACCAGTAGCTCTAGCCTCTGAAACTGAAAATTGTTGGGAATAAGGAGATAACCTGATGTTTGGTGTGTTGAATTTCTTTTCACGTTGGCTGTTGTGATACCTGTGTACAGGATCATAAGAAAAATCTCATCTGTGAAAGACGGGTCCAGTGGAAATGGCACAGGACTGGAAGTCAGGAGGTTAGGGCTTTATGCCCAGCTCCTTCATTGACTTGCTCTGTAATCTTTAGCAAGTTGCATTTCATCTCTGTATCTCCATTCTCTTATCTGTAAAATGGGAATAATGCTTACCAATCTTGACGTGAAAACCTCTATAAGTGCTTGTGAGCATTATTTATTGGTTTTGCTGATAATTACTCATTCAAGTCATTGCTTTAGTTTAAACAGAATAAATATAATGGGATTTTTATGATCGGTATGTGCTACAAAGAAATTTTGTGTAGTAAAGGATGAAAGTATGTAGGATTGGTTTTAAAAAATTTTAATTCAAGATGCAATTCTTGCTGAATTGCCTATTTGTTTGGCTGGACATACCAAACAAGCACTTTTCATTTATCTTATATTATATATTCTATGAAACAAATGCTATCTGTCATTCAATAACATGCTAATTACAACAGGGGATAGTAGTAATGAGCAACAGAAATCTACGGGGAATTTTGTTGAAACCTGCAAGGATTCTTTGCCCAAATCAGCAGTGGTCTTATATAAAATCTGTGACACTTCCGTATGGATTTTCTCTTCTGCTCTGCTTGTCGTTGCCTTTGCGTTTTAATGTGATACAGGGTAGGTACATCATTCAAAAACTATTAGTTTACTAAACTGAATTTCTTTTGCTGCTGCTTGAATGTGTGTTCCAGCAAGAGTTCATATACAGCTGAAATGATTAATTGAATAATTGGTCTGTTTAAATGTAAGAATTTGATATTTTATGATAAATCTGTAAGCAAATAAATAATAATCTTATAATTCATTATTACTGCCACAATAAACATGGAAAGTTTAAATGAAAATAGCTCCAAAAACTTTGAACTGTAGTTTGACTGGTATTATAAAATTGTAACTGTGCTTTAAAATTGACTCTATGATGAAGCTAAAATTTCCATATGGTTTTCTAGATCATCATTGAAACAAAGAATGAGCATCCCAAATTTAATAAAAGGAAACTTACTAAAATTTCTCAAACTTCATTTTACTATCTGTATTGTGTTCCTCCAAACTGACAGTGTGTGAGAGGAGAAATATTGCATTGAAAAGGAGCTTCTTATCAAATTTAAAGATGTAAATGAAAACTCCGCTTTCCGCTATCCATGCCAACATACCTTTCACTGATGTTCACAGCTTTGTCCTTCCTACTCACCATGCCTCTACTAGCTCTTCTTTGAGCTTCTTTTCTTCAGTCAATCACTCAAGCACTGCAACAGTTCCCTTACTCACCTGTTCTATCAGTTCAGTCCCTTTTTCCTTTACTTTTTTTCTGATGGATTTGCCCACCTTCATGTTTAATTTTAGCATGTGTGTTGATGGTGGTATGGTATCCTCGAGCAAATGGCAGAAATTTACAATGGCTGCAAATCATCTCAAATCTATCTTCAGGAAGACCTAAAATAACTATTTTGCAGCAACTTTTACTAGGGGTGCCAATGCTTACACATGCAACTGTTGCTGCATGTGAAAGGTCCACTTAAATGAATCCATTACCTAGATGTTTCAATAAGACTATTGGAAGTAAAGTAAATATCATTTGTTTTATTGCTTTGTCTGTCCACAGATACAACAAAACTGGTTATATTAAGAAAGATATCTTTAGAACCAAAAGGTCTAGAAGCTTTTTATATGAACTTTAATAACTCAGGTAGTCCTTAAACTCCTTGGAATCTGAATTTATATATTCATAATTTTATTTTGTCTAAGAGAGTGAATTTGCAAATTTTTGAAAAACAAATCTTTAAAGTTGTTCTGCTAAAATAACTTTTGAGGGCTGAGAGGAGTAACTGCATACCTCATGCACATGAAAACATCTCCTTCAAATGGTGTGTAGAAGATACAAGGTTTTGACTCTGATAGGATCATGGCAGAAAGAAAAATCAGGGGAACTACTATATTAAACATGCCTGTAACTCTGGTTGAGAATAGAATTTAAGTCTGTCCATGGGAGAGAATTTTACTCCTCAAAGCAAGTATAAGATTTTTAAAATGGCAACATCACTCATCCAGGCAAATGTGCTTTTTCCCTAAAATGCTTGGGTCAATCTGATTTTCTCTTTTAGCATGACATCATTTTAGTCTAAAAGCTGAATGGAATGGAATTAATGCAGATTCTGAATGGAGTTACAGGCTTTAATTTGCCTCTTCATGGAGGTCCAACCCTTTCTTTTGTATGTTCTCAGTAAACACACTCCATCTTTAACCTCTGATACCCGAACATTCTTCTGCTGAATTTCAGTCTAGATGCTTGCTTTACAGCCAGTTGACAGCCCTGTGAACTAGATTCATTAGTGCCGTATATTGCTTTTTTAAATCCTACCTCCCCCCAAATACAGCTGTTTTTTAATATGGTATCTATATTCTGTATTCCTGGAGAGAAATCAAGCTTTGTCTATGCTAGAGAATTGAATTGCTTGAGCATAAGCACAGATAGTTCAGCACATCCGTATGACGTGTGATAATGCAAGGCAAACTAGAGCAAGTCACCTTTGACACCAATACAGCTTGTCTACTTTAGGGGTTTGCTTTGGTGTAGCTACACCAGTGCAAACTTCCCCAGTGTAGACCACTCTTGAGCACCCTTGCAAGTTTGCTATGTCCTCATTAGTACTGTCCTAAGTCATTTCAGTTGCAGGGCCCTCTGGATACCTGGATGTACTGGATACAAACATCTGGGAGGAGGAAGGATGTCTTTATTTTAAAGATTCGAGTTCTACCCCAGTCGGTCAGGTGATGTCTACACTTGGGGAAAAAAAGGCATATTTGCTAATGTGTTAACTACACACTTTTTTCCTAGAATAGACAAGGCCTTGGGGAGGGAGGGCCTAAATTATCTGAGAGGAGCATATCCAACTCTAGGGCACCAAGTTGACGGACTCCCCCACACTGACTGCAGAGCAGATTTCCCACATCCTCTCAAATTACAGGGCTAGAAGCTGATTTTCTCTGTGGGACCTTCAGACCCCTTTGCCCCATTCAGATCCAGGGTCCCATAGAAGGGTGAAATAGTCGTTTTGCTGCCCCATGGGGCTTTCTTGACTGACCATGTCTGCAGGGATTAGTGGCCACCTGGTGGCTGTACCCTCCCCTCTTCTATGAAGACAACCTCAGAGGACAGTGAAAAGCTGTGCCCAAATGCCATAGCCCTCACCAGCGTCCCCAGTTGCTGATCATGATGCAGCCCAGCATGCCTCTTCCTCCCCCAACTCTTCTTAAATCTGATCTGATATGGCTTTTGGTTCAGTAAAGTACTTTTGAAGACCCAAAGTATTTTTAAGGTTAGTATTACAGTGTGATACTAAAACGGAAATAGATAGTTGCTAACATTTTGGATCTCTGTGTTTGTGTGTGTGTGTGGGGGGGGGGGGCGAGACAAACTCAAAAGCTGGGTTCCTGCCTCCTAGGCAGGAAAGACCCAGGATCAAGGAAGACCCAGCTTGTGCTTCTCCATAGTAGCCAGGAGAGGTTTCCATAGGGGAGGGATGTCTCCTCTCTTTCTCCTCTCCAGCTTGTAGAAAGCAGGGGGAAGTTTTGTTGCTAAGGCTTTTGTCTACACTAGCAATTTTGTTGGTAAAACTTTGGAGGGTCAGAGGCATGAAAAAACACCCTTGACGGACAGAAGTAGTAAAGTCTCTAGTGTAGACAAGGCTCCAGTGCTTGAGTTTTTTTGCATCTTCTGTTATTGAAACTCACTGTGGGGAAAGGGATGTCAAACTAAACTCAAGTGTTAAGGTTTTATTTGGACTGAATTGTAAGCTGGTGAATGTGCCCACTGGCTTACAAATAAATTAAATGCATTTTATTTTATGTTTATTATGTTTAAGAAGCGTGATATTGGTGTGCATTGTCATAGCACCAAATGTAAGAATCTGGGGAGAAAACTAACTTCAGGCATCAGAGGGAAAGGGGGAAGAATGTATTACGGTCCAGTGTGTTTTTTTTAAATAAACAAAAAAATGAGAGAGAAACCTAACATTGAATGTATCCAGTTAACATCTATTTAGTGTAAAGTGTTGCTAGACATGTACTACAGCACTCTCCTAGTATCAATGGACCAGTTTGCTTCCCTGGATTCTTGTTAGTTGACTGAGTCATTTTTAAGATCAGCTAGTACTCTTTTCTATGTTTGGTTTGGCTACAGGAAAAATTAAAATTTCAGCAGCACGTTCTGCAAGCTTATCGGTGTTGCACTTGCATGCTGTGTTTTTTCCCAAATTTGAATTTGCTATGGCTAAAATATCACAAACTGTAATGTCAGAATAATTTGTTCAGTGTGTTGATGTAATGATGGGCACAAATAAAACTTTTAAATGCTCTTTGAGTTCACTGCTTCTCATAACTTCTGTTTTTTGGTTTTTGTGAGCCCCACAGTGACTAATTGTAATTATGTGATGAAATTCACAATGTAAAGGATTTTTCATATCTTGGCCATTTTCAAATTGTGTTTGGACTAAAACTGATCGATGCAATTTTTAACTAAGGGCCATAAATAATGTGTTAAGACCATGTTACTTCATAATAAATTTTAGGACTGCTCGAAATCCAAAAGCAATTGAAAAGCCCAGTCTCTGATTCTTACACTGGCCTCATTGGGCTCTTCCCCCTTTAAAGGAAAATCTTGGACTTTGGTCCAATGAAGAAAAGGTCCTAATCACTTGAGGCATCCAAGCTTTGCTAATGTGGCATGAACAAAGTATTGCAGAAGAAAATAAAGTCCAGGAGCCAGAAGTCTTTCATTATCATTGTCACCAAAGGACAACTTTGGAATCTGAATTAGAAGGACCTGAGGAGGAATTCCAGAAAAGTTTCTTCTAGTTTATAACTTCATACACTTCAGGCAGGCAGGGTCATCCAGATCTTTGACGCTCAGCCCTTTACTTAAAAAAAAAAAAAAAAAAAAAAAAAAAGAGAGAGAGACAGATAGATCTGAGTTAAAAGGTAGCAAGAGCACTATGAGCTAAATGCCTGGAAATTCAAAGTTAAAATTTCAGATGTTTGAAGTCATTTGAAAAGTAGAAAGTGGGCAAATTCAACAAGTAAGGTTACCCCGACAGCCTTAACTCTGCCCTCATAATGCTGCTAGCCTCCTGCTTTCTCTTCTTTGTTTTCTTTCTGCCAACGTCTAAAACTGTTTAATACTGTTATAGAACAACTCTTGGATCAAAATTAACAGCCTAGCTTTTTCTTAACTGATTAAATTGTTTAGTTTATCTATGTGTGGGATCAGGGGCTTGTTGTTTGTGAAGTCAATGGCACTATGGCAAGCAGTAAATGTTTGCAAGATCAACAGGTGGTAGGTGTAGGTATAGCCCCGGTGATGGTAAAATGCATAAGTGGAGTAGGGAAGGGAAGGTGAAGGCTAAGACGCTATTGTATGACCACATGATTTGCTTTGGCTACCTATATGGGAACTATATTTTTAAAAAAATAATAAATTATCCAATCAAATCTCCAGTGTGGCACAATATATTTTAGCTTGTGGTGCTAAGTAATACCATAAGCTTTATATAAAATGGAGCTGGTAAGTAACTACTTATATTTAAGTGCTGCATGGTGAACACAGCATATGTGTTTAGAAAAGGAAGTTAGACAAATATAACTTGTAGAGGAGAGTTGCCAACTTATAAAGGATATGCTGAAATAAATCTTCCAGAAGAAAGCATTTTAGGTTTTAAAAGTGTAATGAGTGAAAAGGAAAAGAAGTATTTTAAACTACAGCTAGACATTTTAGAAATTACAAACGTACTCATAGTTTGTTTTTTAAAGGGGGAAGGGGCAGCATGGAGGAAGTGGAGAACAGAAATTGGTGGAAACCATGATTTTATTTTTTAAATTTGACCCTTCTTTTAAAAGAATATTGCCCCAATACTACAACTACCTTAAAACACTAATCATTAGATAGGAAACATCCTCTCCACTCTCTGTTGCTGCGAAACTTTTTATAAGCCGCTCTTAATGCACAGCATATCATTAATACTGCAGAGACAGCTAGCTAGGAGAGGCCACACATTCAATTAACAATCCCCATTCCCAGAACTGTCGGAATGTAGATGGCACCTTTAATGTGGATGGCCGTCAGCAGTGAAAGCTAGGTTGAGACAGTGTTTGCTAAATGGAAAAGGAGAAAACTGGTACCAAAAAACGTTCTCCAAGTTTCGAAGTGAATATTTCATTAGGAGATTCTTTATTAAAAAAAAAAAAAAAACCCACTGTGCCCTAAAGTCTCTTCTATGTAATGAATAAATAAATAGATCTTGTTCTGAGTTTGTGTTATTGCAAGAAACATGTCCTCTTCTCCTCCACCACCCCGGCCACCCTTTTAATTTTAGTTTTGCTCTTTACCAGGTGTGTCTACCAACAGAGGAGGAAAATAATTCAGCAGGATCATGATATTCTAATCTGTGTCAAATGGGGGAGGGTATGGGAAAGACCTGTTGAAATAGCAGATTACTCAAACTATGAAGGTAAACAGACCTACAGGCTTTGAGTTGAGTGGCTACCAAAATATCCAAATTCCTTATTCCACTATCCCCCAAATCCAAAGGGTGAGGTCTTTCACTCCCCAGATAGAAGTGCAGTTTAAAGCCTTAACTAGCAAAGAAATTATTTGATTTGATGAATTTTGGATACAGAATTGCAGCCATTACCACAAAACCCCGCTGTAGACATTTAACATGACTCAATTTTTGTCTTGATTTCTCATTCTGGTAGGGTTAGTGTAACGTACAAGGGTGTTGTATGGTACCTACACATTCTCACTTTATGAAGCAGTTCAGCGGAATCCTCAAAAATTGAAATTAAAATATCCTTCATATTGCAATTAGTCTGTACATGTGTCCTGTCTTTTATACATTTGGCTTTTTAGTAAAAAAGTGTTGGAATAAAGGTAAAATATTAATGATAGTGATTTGCTTATTACAAGATCACTGTTCGTTTATTTCTCAAGGGAAATTATCTTACTAGCCTTCCAAATAAAAAAAATACCCAAGAGCTATAACTTTAAATAGGTTGTTTTTCCTTCCAATAAAAAAGTGAAGAAAACCACATGCTACCTTTAGCCCTGAAGTTCCATTATGGTTTTTGTTCTGGGTGGGGCTGACTAACAACCTTGAAAACATAGTGATAGAAAAGGCTGGCATCCTGCCATGCAGTTGGATAATCTCAGCAGATATTTTCTTCCAAAGCTTTTAACGCTATTTAAGACAAATCATTTAGGGTTAAAACAGCTAAATATTCCAATTAACTAATAATTAAGAATAGATTGTACAAACTGAATAGTATGTACGCCATAAACAAACCCAACAATTAGGGCACTTAAAAGTTTTTAGAACCCAATAAAATGGGAGAAACTTAAGTCAATTCTAGTTCCTTTAGTAGTTTTACTCTAACTACTATGAAAGATTGACATATATCTAACCTTAATGGCATTCAATATACTATACATGGAAGTTAATCAAATATTTTACATGCCCTGAATGTCCTTGAAATAAATGGCTGCAGAATAATAAAAGTAGATGGATGTGTCAACAAGATCATGGGTTTCTTGCTGCTCTGAACCAATAATACTGACAAAGGATTTGTAAATTATTATTTAACTATGGAGAATGAGTTGCTTGCAACTAGTCAAAGCCATGATGCAGTCACATGAAATTGTATTGTAAAGAAAATAAATAAATTTGCATGCAGAAGAGGTTAGGTATTTATAAGACCCATCATTGTAGTAGCTGAACACCTCCCAGGTATTTATCTACACTATTGTGGGACAGAAAAGCATTGCTTATTCCCATTTTACAGATGGAGACTTTAGGCATAGAGACATTAAGTGAATTTTGACAGAACTAGAAGTTGAACCTGGATCTCCTGAGTCCTGGTGAAACCAAATAGTAATTACTGTCCTAGGTCTTTTTTAATAGTATAGTTTGGAGTAGTGGCAGTGTTGTGTCTGTTGATCCATGAGGGAGGAGATCCTGTCCCTGCTCTAAGGAGTGTACAATGTAAACGTGACCTTCTGCTAACAGCTGGAAACAGAATTTCAACTGACTGTATTAGAAGAGCAATTCAGTATTCTTCCTGTCTCACAAACTGGAAACTGCTGTCTGGCGATGTTTTTGCTATGGCAGAGGGGGATAAAGATCTCATTTTCAGGGGGAAATTAGATTTGTCTTAGGATGAAATGCCTGAGTCCCTTAAAGTTACAGTCTTTAAAATGGAGAAGTTGTGGCTCTCTATCTAGAACCCGCATTTATCTATACTGAATAACTGTAGAACCCAGGAATCTGTGGCTTGTTTTTTAAATGTACTTCTTTCATCTCATCTTTAAGCTAGGATTCTATCAATTATTATCTTAAAAGTCTGTAAACAACTAATTTTTAGCTGCTATAACATTAGTCCAACCACTTGTACTAGTTCAAGTGAATCTACTTGGCTGCTCTGTCACTTGTCTGCAGTCAGGTGAAAATACATTTAATGTTCTCTTTTTTAAGTAGTTCCCGCTTTATACGAGTATTTTGTTGAATTGTGTTTGTTACCAGCTAACCTCAGTATTAAGTTTGTTTGTGTTCTTCACTGTACAATTTAGTCTGACTTAGTTTGTGTCCATGTCCCCATGGCTGTGTCCTTGGGATGACTTTTAGGCCTTACGCAATTTCCAAATATAGGGCCTGATCCAAAGCCTATTTAAGTTTCTTCGTTGGCTTGAGTGGACTTGGATCAGGCTTATAAGACATTCCTAGCTGTTGACATTGAAAACAATCCAACCAAACTGACTTCCACAAAATGTGATTCAATAGTGGAACTGTCCATTCCAATTAACAAAGTGTCTGTCTTTTCCCATGTTCAGTGTCAGATTGGGACATCCAGTCAGACAGCTGTTATACACTCGGATGCCATTGCAGGCCTTGGTAGTAAAGGTTGTAAAAGAGCCACAGGTCAGAATATCAGCATAGATGTGATAATAAAAACCATATGATTCACTTAGTGCCCCAAAAGAAAGTAAATATGAGGGGGAAGGTACTTTAAAAAACAAAAAAACACATTCAAGCCCAGAGGTATACTAATATTTAAAACAAAAGAACGTGAAGTTTGTCAATGACGAGAGAATTATCTAAGATGTGACCTTTAAATAATAGAAATCTAAAGTATTGAATGGTTGGTGATTGGAATCAGTCGTTAAATCAAACCAAATCAAAATTAACACATTTTAGAAAGTTCCTAGTAATGCTGTTTCAGGAAAGTGAAAGGCTCTGAATTCTGCCTAGAAATTTTGTATTAAATTGTATAGAAAACGTTAGTCTGAGCTATAATACACTCAAGAAGTTCAAGGAAAAAACTAAAAAGGCCATTCGTTCTATGCAAGAGCGTTTTGAAGATTGTGTTGGTGTCTTTCTTAAAATAAATAAAGGTTGAAATTTCCTGGTTACTCCCCAACAGACACTAAAAGATGTAATCTAGAAGCAGTTAAGCCCAAAATAGAAGGAATGCAACCTTAGAAAAACCAGAGGGAATTGGGGAAGAAGGACAAATTGTTTATCTCTCTGCATTGATCACTAAAGATTATCTTCAGAAATTGTCTGAAAATCAAAGCTCAGGAGAAGAGAGCTCAAACATCCCCAGGGACAGTACTTCCTTGAAGCCAGTCAATTTTTGTTTGAGAAGAAAGTAGCATATGTAAATTGGCCACCAGATATCCAGAATGGAGCAAATTAATTATTCAAGAGTCACTGTGAATCAAATTTAGAAATTGTTTTTAGTAGAAGCCAATGGCTGCATACCACATTTTACTGGGAAAATACTAATGTCTGATAGACTGTGGACATGCTCATTTGACTTTCTCCTACAGAAGGCTAAAATATCTTGAGGCCGGGAGCAAGATTTCTGAAGACATTCCTAGCTAGTTTAGGCCATGGCTACATGACCACTTATGCCAGCAAAACTTACGTCGCTCTAGGGTGTGAAAAAACACACCCCTGAGCGACATAAATTTCGCCAGCATAAGTGGTAGTATGCACAGCGTTATGTTGGCAGGAGAGCTTCTCCCACCAACATAGCTACCACTGCTTGTTGAGGTGGTTTTATGATGTCAATGGAAGAGCTCTCTCCTGTTGGTATGCAGCAGCTACACAAGCGATCATACAGTAGTGCAGCTGCATGGGTACAGCTGTGCCCCTGTAAGCTCGCTAGTGTAGACATGGCCTTAATCTCAGTTCTACTGATGTTTTGCATATGTCAGCCAGAGCTACGGGCAGCAGTGCAGGCATAGATGACTTTATTAAAAACAGACATCCAAGCAAAGCAGCTTATGGCAACAGCAAAATATGTCGGGAAACCTAATGGAGAGCCAATGAAAAGTAGTGGCAGAGGCTCAGGGGAAACGGAAAGTAAAACTCTACCTTCTATAAGACTGTGTAAAGGGGAACACAAGCCACACTAAACCATCAGACAGTCCTTATGAAGCTGTTTTGCATACAAATCCAAAGAGAACCAAAAATCCAGTCGATAAAACAGATCAAAAGGGAACCATCCTGGAGAGACTTCTCCAGAACTCTCCATCACCACAAAACAGACTACATGACTCCTAATACATCCAGCTAGAAGCAGAGGCTCAACTGTGTGGCAGACTCCTATGTTTTGCCATTCTTGATAGGTCTTCCATTTTCCTTGAGCTACTCCCAGTTTTGGGTGACTTTTGAAGATTTTCCAAGTGGGTGGCTGAATCTCCCACGAAAAAAAAAAAATTCCCCTATGAACTCTGCAGGGCAACAACAGAGTTTATCCACACTTTTATCACTATTATAGGCTAAATGTTCAGGCCTCTGTGAAGGCTGTCATTAGAAGACAGGTTCTGCATGATACAACCAGGTAGAGTCTCAGACTCACATCTCTGCCTCTTTGTTCTGGGTCCTGCTTTTGACATTCCAAGTGACCAAACTGAATGAGAAAAATAATAATATTTGCCGCTGCTTCGTTTCTCCGATTTCCTGCTACTCAGAGTGAGCATCCTGTGGCTGAAATTCAGAGCAGTGCTACTTGGGGTGTCTTTAAAATACACTCCTTTCTTCTAATTTGCTATTATTTTATATAATTTTGACTTTTATTTTTCAGAAATTGTTGCACTAATTTTACTGTAGTGTTTAGACAAAGTCTTTACTGTGCCGAAGTTTCTCACACTATCTCTGCTGTTCCCAGTAGCCAGACTAACTTGGTTGTGTGTGTAAAATCCAAAGGGTGTAAATAAGCATGAAGGATGGGTATTTGATTTCTGGGTGATGGTAATTTTGGACTACAGCCAAAGCTTATTTTTAAATATTTTTGAAGTTATTTAAAGTGGAAAATAACTGTTAAAGGGAGAGGAAAACATGAAATAAACAGGATATTTATTTTTAACAGGATATTTATTTTCCGAGCCATGTAGCTAAGCTAAAGCAAGACCACTGTTAGTGACTTACTAGATATTAAAACAAGGTTGCATCTGAGAAATGCAACTGTCATACAGCAACAACTTTTAATGAAATATTAACTCTGTGAGGTAAATTAAAAAAAAAGAAGTTTACCAAATGTATAATGATGAATGCTGCTGCCCCTCTGATAACCTTAGATGGAAAAGGAGCTGTTGTCAAGTTTAAAGAGATACTGTCAGTTTGTTCAGATGCCAAAAAAAATTCCCAAAAGATAAATTTCAAGCCTCATCCCTCAGGGTGATGTCTATTCTATTTTAAAAGGCATCCTTCGGGAACGCTGTATGGGTTTGCCTTCCTTTTTATGAACTGTGTGTTTTGGGGGCAGAACAGATTGTACTAGTAAAGCACACACATTTTTGGGGCCCTTTGATTTTGGCAGAGTGTTAAAAACTTACTAGACCAAGCAATTAGTTTTCTCTTCTGTATTTTCCTACTCTTATGTGGTGGATCAATTTATTTACAAGCATGCCCTGCGTTAATATTCCCCAGTAAAAAAGTGAAACTAGTGCAGGTCCACAGGGGTCACTGTAATGTGCTACAGTGTGTCTGCATGAGCTGATTAGATGTCGGTTGTAGCAGTGGAGTCGATTACATTGTGATTGTGCTCGGTGACTGTTACTGTGCGTGGTGATTCTTCAGTTTCAGCTTGGGGCCTCATAGCCACTAGAACTAGCCTTTGGATCAATCAGTACAATTGGCCATATAATAGACGTAGAGGGATTTTGACTGAGATTGGTGATAGGTAGGGTAGTAATTATGTCTTTGTCCTGGACCAACCTCTAGTGTAGCCAAAAGTGATTGGTTTCTGCCTCCTCCAGTTTGGAATCTTCTCTTCCGTGATGCCTGAAAGTCTTGTTTTGATTGCCTGCCTGCTGAGAGCGGTGAAACTAATGTGTTTGTGGTATCTCTCGAAGGGAACATTCTTCTGGTGACAAGACCACTCTCTTTTTTTTCTTTCAGTAACGTTTCTAAATGGTGACACAGGTCTAGCAATGTTGGAAGTCCTCAGATTTCCTTGAGTCCTCTCTTGTTTCAGGCCTGAGTATGGTATGGAAATTGTTGCTAGTTGCATTGGTTGATCGGCTTCTAGTCAGGTATCTGTGCTGATTCTCTTACCTCTGTTAGCTGCTTCCAATGCTGCCCATGTGATCTTGATGAAACACCATGTTCCCTCCAGGGTAGGTGGAGTTGGCTTAAAGTTCTTGTGTGTGAGCCTAATGATTAATGTTGGGCAAATTGTTCCTGTGCCCAGAGGACATACTCACGTGGGATATTGCAAGGTTCATTCTCTCTTTCTCTCAGGGAGCATGTTATGCTGGTTGCAGATGAGTTTCCAAATGTAATTTAATGTATTGGGGGAGGGGAAAGGGGGGGGAGGAAGTTAGCCCTAAATGATTTGGACTCTGGTACCGGACAAGATCCCATTCCCACTGTGTGATACTTCAGCAGTTGTGATCATGGGAGATACAGGAGCTAGAATCCTCCTTCTTCGAGTGCTTGCTCATGTCCATTCAGAATTAGGTATGTGCACGCCAAATGCACTGGTGCAGGAAATTTTCCCCCTAGTGGTATCCATAGGGCCAGCTCTAGCACTCTCTGCAGTGACACATGTATGCGCTCATATATAGGGTGCTTCCGGCCCCGCTCCCTCTCTGTTCCTTCTTACCGCCTGTGACAGTGCTGGAACACTCCCTTGCTCCTGCAAGTCCTAGTATCCCTCATAGTTTCTTTGTATTTCTAGTGTATATACTTGTTGTTTAAGAGTTAGTTATCTGGTAGTTGGTTGTTTACCCAGGGTTGGGGCATGCCCCGATCCCTGGGTTTTAAGCCCTGTGCTTCGTGCAAGAAGCCTATGCCATTGAACGACCTGCACCAGAGCTGTTTGACGTGTCTGGGAGAGGCGCATCTTCATGAAAAGGTTAAGACCTGCAAAGGGTTTTGTCCTCAAACCAAGAAGGACTGGGACATTAGACTTAAGGCCCTTCTAATGGAATTGGCACTCAGACTGCTATCGGAGCCATGTTCAGACTCGGCACCCAGTACAGCGGCATTGACCAGGAGTGCTCCCCCGGTGTCAGCACCCTCACGGCACCATTCGACATCGCTGGCACCGAAGAAGAGGAAGGCGCACACCGAGAAGGAATCAAAGTCGGCGAAGAAGAGCTTGGGCACCGCGTGAAAAACCGATTCGGCCCCGAGAACGCCTCCACCCACAAGGGCGTCGAGCCCAATTCCCATGCTACCGCCAACTCCGGGGAGTGTCAGAGGCCCGCGCCGTTTATTGGTCCTTTCTACACCTGAGATGTTCCAGGCAATGAAGGACCTGTTGGCCTTGCCGGTACTGCCTACACCACAAGAGGGTAGAGCGGGGTACCGAGGGACTGATTCCCTGGCCGGGGGTCAGTCGAAGAGAAAGCCGGTGCTGATTCCACCTCAACAACCCCCTTCCACGGGACCCTGTTTGCCAGTCGTGCAGCAGTTGCCAGAGTCCCAGCACCAGTGCCCAGAATTGCATCAGCATAGGTCAGGATCGAGCCTTTGGTCACCGAACATCAGGCACCGGTCGCTGGAGCATTGGCACCAGTCCGAAGAGTGCCAGCATCGATCTTCAGAACACTGACTCTCTCCGAGTCCCTGGCACCACTTGGTGAGTGGCGTCAGCACCCCCATGGTCGCCATTAATCAGCTCTTAGGACTCGGGAGAGGAGATAATTGTTCCCCCAATGAGACAAGTCCTCAAGCAGCCCCACCAGATTCCCCATGCTGCCACAGAGGGGAGGGTGGCTGCAGGGGCAATGGCCTGGCCATTAGCAATTTTGGAATCCATGGGGGTTCCCTCAGGGCATGGTGCCATACGCTCAGTCGTCTGTGGATGCCTCAAAGGGCCCGGCTGCAGCACCGGACATAGATATTGGGTCAGACCAGGAAGACTCTCTCTCTCGGGTAGCCCCTCGGTAGCCATCCCGAATGGGGAGGAAGTTCCAACTCCCCCCTCAGATTCCTGTCTCCTCATCCTCCTCGCCAGACAAGGTGGTAGCGGGCTCCTCTCATGCCGCCCCACCGGATGACTACAGGACACACCGAGACCTGCTGAAGCGGGTAGCGGCTAACCTGGGCTTCAAAATAGAGGAACTTTCTGAGCCAGGCGATGAACTGTTTGCATCCTGGCATCTGCAGCTCCTTCTAGGGTGGCCCTCCCAGTACATGAAGGCGTGCTAAAACTCTTAAAGGCGCTGTGGCAAACCATAGCCTCCCTGCCCCCCACATCCAAGTGGGCGGAAAAGAAATATGTGTCCACCAAGGGGTTTGAATATCTGTACACGCACCCGTCCCCAGGTTCTCTAGTTGTGGCGGCAGCTAACGGGCATAACAGGCAGGGGAAAATGAGTTCAGTGCCAAAGAATAAAGAGGCCAAAAATTAGATTTCTTTGGTTGCAAAGTGTACTCAACAGTGAGCCTACAGCTGAGAGTGACCAATCAGCAAGCGCTTTTGGGACTATACTATTATAATATATGGCAGTCACTGGAAAAGTTCGCCAACTCCCTCCCACAGTCCTCCAAGCAGGAATTTGAAGCGATCCTGGAGGAGGAAAGAGCAGTGGCCAGAGCCTCCCTGCGGGCGGCATCAGACGCAGCGGATTTGGTGGCACGGGTAATGGCCTCCGCGGTGTTGATGAGGAGTGCGTCGTGGCTCCAATTGTCTGGTCTTTCCACAGAGATCCAGCAATCCATCCGGCACCTTCCATTTGATGGCTCAGCCGTCTTTGCAAACTAGACTGATTCCAGGCTGCATGAGCTGAAAGACTCAAGGGCTACTCTGAGATCTTTGGGTCTCTACACCCCATCCTTGTCGAGGAGACATTTCAGGTCCTTTTTGGGGGCCAGGCCCAGGTGGAGCCCTACAGAGAAAACATAAGAACTATAAACACCATCGGGGCAATTCGCCTGCCTCTGCCTTGAGATCAGGGCCGAGTCGCCATCCCTCGTGGGGGGGGGAGGATGCAAGACTTTTGAAGGTACACCCAAGGGCAACCTACTAGTCTTTACTCAGAATCCAGATTCCTGATTATTTTCTTCCTGCCTAGCTCCTTTCCTCCCTGCTTGGAGGGCCATAACAATGGACCGCTGGGTTCTCAGCACAGTGGCTTCTGGCTATACCCTCCAGTTTTTCGCTCCCGCCTTCCCACCCTCCCTCTCTGTCCCTCTTCAGGGACCCATCTCTCGAGCAACTCCTCATTCAGGAGGTGTAGGTCCTACTGCATGTAGGTGCGGTAGAGGCCCTCAAAGATTGAGGGGAAAAGGTTTCTACTCCCATTACTTTCTGATCCCAAAGACCAAAGGAGGGTTCAGGCCCATTTTGGACCTACGTGCTTTGAACAAATTCCTCAAGAAGTTGAAATTCCATATGGTCACCCTGGCAGCTATCATTCCCGCTCCGGATCCGGGTGACTGGTACGCCGCTTTCGATTTGAAAGACACTTATTTTCATATTGCAATCTTCCGGGGCCACAGGAGATTCCTGCGGTTTACTGTGGGCACTCAACATTACCAATTTGCTCTCCTCCCATTTGGCCTCTCCACCACACCACATATGTTCACCAAGTGGCAGCCCACCTCAGGCACAGAGGAGTGCTGGCTGATCTGGGGTCGGTCGAAGGCACAGGTCCAACATGGCGTTGAGATTGTAAGGGACACCTGTCAGTTGCTGGGCCTGCTAATAAAAGAACAAAAATCAATACTTACACCAGTTCAAAAGATAGAGTTCATAGGGCGGTGCTGGACTCAAATTACCTCGGCACTAACAGTCTCTGAGTTAAAATCCCTAACCTCAGAACCGCCATACACGGTTTTCTTCAAAGACAAGGTGCAGCTTCGGCTTCACCCAGCATTCCTGCTAAAGGTTGTTTCCCACTTCCATGTTAACCAGGACACATTTCTGCCAGTGTTCTATCCAAAAACCTCATGGATCTAATGAGGAAAGGCATCTCCAATGTCAGGAGGACATTGGCTTTCTATGTTGAGAGGACCGGACCTTTCCGCTGCTCCACACAGCTCTTCGTTGCAATTGCTGACTGGATAAAGGGATTGTCGGTGTCATCCCAACGGATCTTGCCCTGGATTACAGCCTGCATTCAGGCCTGTTATAAGCAAGTGGAGATCATGGTCCTGGCTTCGCTGTCCGCCCACTCGACAAGGGCGCAGGCATCCTCAGTGGCCTTCTTGGCGCATGTACCCATTCAGGACATATGTAGAGCTGTTGCATGGTCCTCAATCCATACATTTATGTCCCACTATGCCATCAGCAGGCGTGAGAGTACACTGGGTTTGGCAGAGCGGTGCTGCAATCATCACGTTTATGAGCTGCCCACCACTGGAGGCACTGCTGGTAAGTCACCTAATTCTGAATGGACATGAGCAAGCGCTCGAAGAAGAAAGAACTGTTACTTACCTCGTAGCTGTTGTTCTTCAATATGTGTTGCTCATGTCCATTCTACAACCCACCCGCCATCCCCTCTGTCAGAGTTCCGGCAAGAAGGAACTGAGAGGGAGGGGGGCCAGCAGCGCCCTTTAAACAAGCTCATACGTGCGCCACTGCAGAGGGCGCTATAGCTGGTCCTACAGATAGCACTAAGGGAAAAATTTCCGGCACCAGTGCATGCAATGTGCACACACCTAATTCTGAATGAACATGAGCAACACATCTCAAAGAACAACAGTTACAAGGTAAATAACCGTTCTTTCCCCGTTCAGGAGGGTATGGCTAGCAGGGTGCCCTTCAGCAAGGGGTGGAACTTGCTTCCCTTTGTAGTCCAATAGAGCCCACATTTGTAGGCCTGCGGGGCACATTGCAAGGTTTGTCTCCCAATTAAGGTCTTTCCTGGACGGGCTGGGGTAAAAGGCTTCAGGCTTGATTATTGTGTGTTGTTCAGTTTGTGTATTACGGTCCTAAAATTAGTCCAGGCTATTACTGCTGTTTGTATAGTGACTGTGGCAGTAAAGAACATCTGTTACAGACAATTATCTTTATCCTCAGATTAAACTTTAAATTGTTGTGTAAGTACCTGGAGTTTAGATCTATGCTTTCTAAATACCGTAATAAATAATACTCCTGTAAGATTATATGTGATCTCACACAGTTGTTTTGTTGTTGTCGTTACAGTGACAGCTATATTGTGCGAGTCAAAGCTGTGGTTATGACCCGAGATGACTCCAGTGGGGGATGGTTACCTCAAGAAGGAGGTGGTCTCAGTAGAGTTGGTGTCTGCAAGGTCATGTACCCAGAGGGCAATGGAAGAAGTGGATTTCTAATCCATGGGGAAAGGCAAAAAGACAAACTGGTAATATAACCTTAATTCAACTTTTGTCTGTTTTCTTAGGAAAGCTACCCAAAATCAACATATTCTTATAGAAGTTTCAAAACAAAACAACTTGAAAGCCAAGCCAGATTGTGCAAAATAACCCCATCCTAATACAAATGAATAATAAATTGATGACTTAATTTTTAGGTTGCCATTTTTTCTCCTTGAAATAGCAGCTGCATGTTCAATAGCAATATGTAAAGGCCACCTTTAATTCCTAAAACATGAAACTAACACATTTATTTTTCTAAGACCTGATAAGAATATGTGAGAAGTGAAGTGTAAAGAATTCATGAAGCTGGTCACGTGTACTGAGTAATGCAATGCAAGCCTTTAAAACGACCATGAATTATTTATGCTGCATGCTATTCAAGGTTTGGACTAGTCGAATAAGAATGAGAGGACAAGTTGTCTTTTATGAATTGACAAACTCAGTTCCGTCCAATAGCTATTTATTTAGAAGACTTCTTTTGTTGCACAAAATAAAACAAATAAAAATTATTTTCAAATATAAATTGGAAGTTTAAAAAAAACTGTTGTTTTAAGTCCCTGTTGCTTAGTTTTTCTTGTTCCTCCGAGGGTATGATAGAGTGGTCCCAATTATAAAATGCAAAAGCTTAAAAATCTCTCTCATCGATTTGGTACAGGCTTATAATAGGTGTTTGAAAACAAGCTAGTTTAAATGAAAGTAGATAGTATAGTGCAGTTTTAATATTGTCTTACTGTCAAGAAAGCTGGCATTTTAAAAATGTTTATTTCATTTACTGCTGGTTTTGACATGATTTTATATTAAAGAATATTCTCTGATCAGAGTAACAAATTCATAACCTGCTTGTTTTGTGTTGGGGAGATTGTGGGGCAAAAGTGACAGAGATGCCCTTCATGTGTAAATGTAACCTTACTTTTATGCTGAAACTTTTTAGGTGGTATTGGAATGCTTTGTAAAAAAGGACTTGGTCTACACTAAAGCAAATCCTACATTTCATCACTGGAAGGTTGACAACAGGAAGTTTGGGCTCACTTTTCAAAGCCCTGCCGATGCACGAGCATTTGATAGAGGAGTGCGGAAAGCAATTGAAGATCTCATTGAAGGTACTGAAGCTTATGTCTGCATTACGCTTGTCTCTTTGCAGAGGAGTGGTTCCAGAGACAGGACTCAAACTAACTTGAATGCATTTCTCACATTTCTTACTGCAGTCTGCCAATTAGCCTTTAAGATAAAGTTAGTTCTTGTTCAATAGAGAATTAGGTTAGTAGTCTCTTGGGGAGGCAAGGAGTTTAACTCAAGCATTTCTTCAGTGTTTCCAATCCCTATGTAGCCTAATCCATCAAGACCTAAACTGTAAAGATGCATTACAGTTGTGGATCTAACTATAGCTATCAAAAGAACTAAGTATTTCACATCTTGTCTTTTGGATCCCTTTTCTGTACATGCAGCTAACACTGCATTGGAAATTATTTCATGATATTCATAATACATTTTGTTAACTTATACTATGAATTCCTATATGGACTTGAATAATCATAAAGATTTTTTCTTAAACAAAACTTAAGTCTCAGTTTAGCTGGAGAACTGTAGTGCTTGAAGGCTTCATTTTTTTTTATCCCATTAAAAATTTTATTTTAATTAAAAAAAAAAATTATCCATGTTTTGAAGTTGTCATAAACACTTCCTTTTCACAGTATATTGCCATTAAATGAGAATCAAAATGTACCTTCAATTCAAAATTATCCTTTATTTTGTTTTCATTTCAGTGAAAAATAATTAATCAGTTATTTGATAAATGGCATTTTATATATAGATAGTTGTGCTGCCAAAGCCATCTTTTATTCTGAATGACTAGAATAATTATGTAAATATGAACAGTATATTAAGATTAGAATATGTGTGCTAAAAATCTAGTACCTTACATTTTTGGATATTTAAATTTTGAACATTTGTAGCTGTCCCAACATTAATAAGGACTTGCACATCTCCATACTAGCCTACATCTCTGTCATTATACCCAAGTGCTTTTTGTCTGCATCCTTTTTCCATTCTTCCATGCCATTCCTTATGCTTGGAATGCCGACCCTCATCATTCAGTTCCCTCCTTGACATCAGACCTTTCAATGATGATCCACTGAGAGATGAGATCTAATTCTCAACTGATTATCCATGCATTATGTGCTTGACCCTGCACCGTGGAAATCAGTGGGAGTAGGATTAGGCCCTATGCTGCTGAACTGTACTCCTTTTCTTGTTTGTCTCATTTAAACTGCAAGTTCTTTGGAGCATTAAATGTGGCATCTTCCAGAGGATAATTCACACTGATGCTAAATGGGTTAATAATGCATATGCCCTATATTTAAGGGAAATTGTGATAGAATGGTATTTGAGGACATCTGTACATGGCAGCAACGCCGAACTGAAGATGATGTTAAACACAGTAGAATTCAAGTTTCAAGTATACATTTAAAGCTGTGCTCCTATTTTTTAGCTACTGTTCAAAATCAGTGCATCTGTGTGTATCACATTAATAGAACGGACTGATCTTGATGAATGCAATCTTTCTTAACTTCCAAATATGGCTATCCAAATTATTATATATATAGAGGGAGAGAGAGAGAGAAAGACACTGAAGTTTTGGATTTGAGTCACTATGACTCAGTACCGTCTATTAAATCTGGTCAAATTAGCAAAACCAAGCAGCATGTGCACTTGAAGCTTCACTGCATTCAATTATTCTTATAAACAAACTTAATCCTTAGCTTGTTTCTTGAAATATCGGAACTACAGAAATTCTGTTTGGTATCTGTGACCTTGCACAGCCCTGGAGATCTGATGGCTGGGCTTTCAACCTATCACACCTAAGGTGTGAATGTGTATGCACGTTTCTCATTGCATAAAATTTTTGCCTTTAATTTTGCCTTTTGCCGTTTTTTTGTTCTTCTGTCAACTCTTAAATGCTTTGTTTTACTTCGAGTGATTGCTCATATCCATTCCAATATAGGTGAGTGCGCGCCCCATGCACTGGTTCCCGGAACTTTTTTCCCCTTAGCAAGCCCTGTAGGGCCAGCTCAGGTGCCCCCTGGAGTGCCGTGCTCATGCTGTGGTATATGAAGCGCTGCCAGCCCTGCGGGCCCTTGGTTCCTTCTTTCCGCCCATGACGGTTGCTGGAACATTTGCCTCTTGCTCAGCAAGTAGCTTCCCTGTTGTTCTACCGTTGTTTGTTAGATAAGTAGTTGTTAAGTATAGTACTTAAGTTTGCATAGTAGTTAGTGTTAAGTAGTTAGATTAGATAGATAGCGCTCAAGGGCTTAAGGTTGGGCCATGCCTGGCTCAGCCGGTTTCAAATCCTGTGCCGCATGTGGCAAGCTATTCCCCGGGAGTGACCCTCACGACCGTTGCCTCGGAGAGCAGCATCGAAAGGACAGATGCAAGATCTGCAAGGCCTTCAAGCCGCGTACGCAGAAAGAGAGATGCGCACTTGAAAGCCGTCCTGATGGAGTCCGTGCTTCGGCTGGACTCCGAACCGGTGCGATCCCCTACGGCACCAAGCGTCTCCTCAGTGCAGAGCGCCCCACCGGCACCGGAGTCGACCCTTCGACACACTACGGTGCCAAAAAGAAAGAAGCGGCAGGATGCCGCCCACAAGGACTTCCCCGCACCGCCCATCCGGCTGGGGGACAGTCAGGAGATGCACCAGCCACATGGCGTGGAGAGTGCTCCAGCACCGGCACCTCCCCGCAGGGAGTTTCCCCTGACTCCTGGGGGTGGGGGAGCGCCCCTGTAAGGGCCATCGAGGCCAGAGGAGTTCTCTGTGGCATGCGCCCTCATGGGCATGCCCATGCCTCTGTCCCCCCTCAGCCGAGGACGCAGGGATTGGTGTGTTGGGGTAAACCCGCGGTGGGTAGCCCTGGTGGATAGTCAAGACAGGAGTCCCAGTCTCCCCCCAGATGGTCGTGGAGGGTAGAGAGTGTGGGCTCCCCTCCCAGCTCCGATTCTGAGTAGTTGAGCTCCTCGACACCGAGGGCGGTCTAGCGGTTCGCGCACGTGGTGACGCCAATACAGTTCCGCCTTGCGCAGGGGTAGCAGTTCCAGATCTTGCACCCCAGTACCAAGTCCAGTACGGCATCGATCCCCCAGGCATGTGCTTGGCACCGGTCCAGATCCCTGGCGCGGATCCTGGTGCCTGAGGAGACCCGACATACCTGGCACCAGTCCAGATCCCCGGCACGTAGCCCGGCGCGGATCCTTGCACCCAAGGAGACAACCAAGCCGTGCCGGTCCAGATCCCCAGAACGTAGCCCGGCACATTGCCTGGCATGGATCCCGGCACTGACAGAGGCACAACGGCACCGGTCCAGATCCCCGGTCCGTAGTCCGGCAAGGATCCCAGTGCCGAAAGATTCGGAACCGACAGCAACACGAGCACCGCACTGCCGATCACGGTCTTCGGAGTCGGAGCTGGCACTGAGACATCACAGCCAGCACCGCTCCCAGTCCCCAAGGGGAAGCGCAGTCACAAGACCTCGGCACCGAGGCGGAGGTCGTATTCCAGCTCCTCCAGCCGCTCGCCCCCTCACCGGCACCGCAGGCGTTGGCATCAACAATACTCCTCATCGACATCGTTTCGGGACAGGTCGTCAACGAGGGCTGGCAGAGGCCATAAACATCACAGGGATTGCCACAGGACCAAGCAGCGGACTTCACGACGGTCATAGACGAAGGCGCTGCGGTCGCAGGGGCTGCTTTACAAACGACTAGTGATGCAGCAGATCCCACTAGCAGGGCCATGGCTTCATCCATTGTAATGCGGCAGTGTTCGTAGCTGCAGTCCTCGGGGTTGTCTCAAGAGGTCCAACAGTCCATCCAGGACCTGCCCTTTGATGGGGATGGACTCTTTTTGGACAAGACCAATGATAAACTTCACTCCCTGAAGGACTCGAGAGCCACCCTCAAATCCCTAGGGCTGTACACCTCACAGGCCTCAAGGCGTCAGTCTCGGCCTCAAGCCCAGCGCCAGCCCCAGCCGGCCCCTAGGCCACCTCCCAGGCCTGCTCAACCCAGGAGGAGCCAGGATAGGTATAGGGCACCTAACCGACACGACCACTCGGGGTCCTCAGCAGACCCCCAACAAGGCCCAGCCAAGGGATAGAACAATAAAAGACAAATTTGATGGTGGCCCGAGGGTGGCACCTTTACTGTTCCCCCGGATCTGAGCCTACCGTTCTATCAGACTCAGGCCTTACTACACCGAGTGGCAAAACATCACTTCAGATCGTTGGGTCCTCGGTGTAGTCCTCAAGGGCTATGCCCTTCAGCTCACGGTCTTCTCCCCGAACTCTCCCCCTACTCTGTCCCTCTTCAGGGACCCCTCTCATGAGTGACTCCTCATATAGGAGGTGAAATCCCTCCTCCTCCTCGGGGCTGTGGAAGCGGTTCCTCCACAGGAAAGGGGGAAGGGGTTCTACTCAAGATATTTCCTTATACCCAAGGCAAAGGGGGGCCTGAGGCCCATATTAGACCTCTGCCGTCTGAACAAATTCATCAAACACCTCAGATTCCATATGGTTTCCCTAGCCTCCATCATTCCCACTCTGGATCCAGGGGATATGCTTCCCTTGACTTAAAGGATGCATATTTCCACATTTCCATCCTCCCCAGTCACAGATGTTTCCTCCGGTTTGTGGTAGCTGGCTGCCACTACCAGTTCTTGGCCCTACCCTTTGGCCTCTTGTCCACCCCCAGGGTGTTTACAAAATGCATGGCAGTGCTGGTGGCACACCTGCGCCACAGAGGGGTTCAGATCTTCCCCTACCTGGACGACTGGCTGATTCGGGGCAAGTCCAGGGCCCACGTGAGAAACAGCGTGGCTCTCACCTGTGTGACGTGCACCAGACTGGGGCTGCTTGTCAATGAGCAGAAGTCTACTCTCACCCCGGTGCAGCACATAGACTTCATTGGGGCCACCCTGGACGCCACCCAGGCCAGAGCCTTCCTCCCACAATCTCGCTTCGAGGCGATGGTTGCCGTAATGGACAATCTCCACAGATCCCCCACTACGACAGCCAGGCACTGCCTTCAGCTGTTGGGACACATGGCGACCTGTACATACATGGTGAGGCTGGCTTGCCTCAAGCTCAGGCCTCTCCAGGCATGGTTAGCCTCGGTGTATGCACCAGCCAGGCACTCCTTGATCAGGGTGGTCACCATTCCCACTCAGGTCCTGACCTCCCTGAACTGGTGGAGGGACGCAGGGGTGGTACTCAGGGGAGTCCTCTTCAGAGACTTGGCACCATTGGTAACACTCATCACAGATGCCTCAGATGCGGGCTGGGGGGCCCACATCAGCAGCAACCTCAGCACCCAGGGGCTCTGGTCGGCAGAGGAGAGGTATCTTCACATCAACGTCAGGGAGCTCAGGGCAGTCCACCTGGCCTGCAAGGTGTTCCTCAGATTTCTGAGGGGCAGGACGGTGCAGGTCCTCACAGACAACACAGCGGCCATGCTTTACATGAACAGGCCGGGGGGGGAAGGGGGGGGCGCACGCTCCTCGGCGCTTTGCCAGGAGGCCGTTCGACTTTGGGACTTTTGTGGTGAGGCACGACTTCCACAAATCTGCCTCTCACCTCCCGGGGGTCAGGAACAACGAGGCGGACCGCCTCAGCAGGTCGTTTCTCCTCCGCCACAACTGCTCACTGCACCCAAAGGTGGTGATTTCCATTTTCCGCAAGTGGGGTGTTCCCCAACTGGACCTGTTCACGTTGTCCTGGAACAAGAAGTGCCCGAGGTTCTGCTCTCTCCGGGGTCACTAGCTGGGCTCCATCTCTGACACGTTCCTCATAGACTGGACGGGGACCCTGATGTACGCATTTCCCCTCATTCTACTCCTGCCCAAAGTCCTCTTGAAGATCAAGAGGGACGAAGCGGACATCATACTGATCGCCTAGCCTGGCCCAGACAGCACTGGTTCAGCATGTTGCTGGACCTTTCCATCGCCCCGCCAGTGCCACTTCCGAGGCATTATGACCTGCTCTCCCAGGACCAGGGTCGCCTGCTGCACCTGGACCTGGACTCCCTCCACCTGATGGCATGGAGACTCTGTGGCTGACGGAGGGAGAGAGATCCTGCTCGGTGCAGGTCCAACAGATTCTGCTGGGTAGCAGAAAACCTTCCACTCCGGTGGTGTACTGGGCCAACTGGAAGCGTTTTACCTGTTGGGCGGAGTCCCGGGGTATCCCACCGAGCTTTTAGCCCATACAGGCGATTTTGGAGTACCTGCTCCATCTGAAGCTCCAGGGTCTAGCACTGGCTTCCTTGAAGGTGCACCTGGCAGCCATCTCGGCCTTCCACCAGCCGATGGAAGGGAGGTCATTATTCTTGCACCCCATGTCAGTCAGGTTCATTAAAGGGGTGGAGAGGCTATACATGCAGGTCCGCGACCCGGTGCCTCCCTGGGATTTGAACCTGGTCCTCGCCACTCTGACGGGACCCCCCTTGAGCCCATGGCTACATGCCTGCTGCTCGTCCTCTCATGAAGTTAGCCTTCCTGGTGGCCATTACATTGGCTAGGAGGGTCTCCGAGATAAGAGCTTTGACCTCGGAGCCCCCCTACACCGTCTTTTATAAAGACAAGGTGCGGCTGAGACCCCACCCAGCCTTCCTGCCTAAGGTGGTGTATCAGTTTCATTATTACCAGGATATCTTCCTCCCCGTGTTCTTTCCTAAACCGCACGGGTTGGAGGAGGAGCGGAGATGGCACTCGCTGGACGTGAAACGAGCCCGGGCCTACTACATTGAGCGGATGTGGCCATTCCGGAAGTCAACACAGCTTTAGTGGCAGTGGCGGACTGGATGAAGGGCTCACCTGTCTCCACCCAACGCATCTCCGCCTGGATCACCGCCTGCATCGGGACCTGCTACGAGCAGGCGAAGGTGCCACTTCCAGGAGCTGTGTCAGCACACTCAACCAGAGCCCGGGCCAAGTTGGCAGCCTTCCTGGAACGAGTGCCCCTGCAAGACATCTGCAAAGCAGCCACCTGGTCGTCGGTCCACACCTTCACGTCCCACTATGCCATCATGCAGCAGGCGAGAGAGGACGCGGCCTTTGGCAGGGCCGTGCTGATGAGAGTAGCTCGACGCTGACTCCTACCCAGCTCCAGGGTATGGCTATTTAATCACCTATATTGGAATGGATATGAGCAATCACTCAAAGTAGAAAACAGGGTTACTTACCAGTAACTGTTGTTCTTCGAGATGTGTTGCTCATATCCATTTCACACCCACCCTCCGCCACTGCTGTCGGAGTCAGCCGAAAGAAGGGACTGAGGGCCCGCAGGGCCGGCAGCACCTCATATACCGCGGCATGAGCGCAGCACTCCAGGGGGCATCTGAGCCGGCACTATGGGGCTTGCTAAGGGGAAAAAAGTTCCGGGAACCAGTGCACGGGGCGCGCACTCACCTATATTGGAATGGATATGAGAAATACATCTTGAAGAACAACAGTTACTGGTAAGTAACCCTGTTTTTACATGTGTGGAGGTGAGAAGGAGAGAGATGGCTCTCTGACAAATACCTTTTAACACAAAAATTCTTCAGAATAGTTAGTTGCTTCCCTTTCTGATTCAGCCGTGTGTGTGTGTGTGTGTGTGTGTGTGTGTGTGTGTGTGTGTGTGTGTGTGTGTGTGTGTGTGTGTGTGTGTGTGTGTGTGTGTGTGAGTTAGTTAGTAAAAGCAATAATAAAATCTGACTTCAGGGTTCAGATGCTTACCTTGATGTAATGCAGTGTTGCTCCATTGATTTACATTAGTGGAAGCCCTGGATGTTCATTCATTATACTTTTATCACATTTTGAAATTGAAAATGCTATATAATTGTAAGTGTTTATCATTATTCTGCCATCCTCTAATTGTACGGCAGCCATACAATATCAGTTCAAGGAACTCTTTTCTCGATGTCACCTTTCTAACCTATCTAGCAATAGACCTATTTTTCTTTTTTCTTGTTAATTTAGTACCACTTGCTCAGTTCATAATTTTATTGTGTTGGTTTTATTCATCTGGAGAATGTTCATCATGATAATCACAGTAGTCAATACCCAAATAAAATCCACCAGTTTTTAACTGAAAAAAATATGATGTATAGAAATGTCATATATTTTAATCATGTTTTTCCAGGATCTACTACTTCCTCTTCAACAATCCACAATGAGGCTGAGATTGGTGATGATGATGTCTTCACAGTAAGTAAAGTTAGTTGGAAATTGTTCTCCTTTGCACTGTGGTTCACTTGAACAATTTTGAAATATATGTCTGTAAGTGACATTTCTCTGTTCATCTTTTTGCCTTCCCCGGCTCAAAAGAAGATTCGGCCTTAAAATCCTCCCATTGTCATCAGCGTAGTAGTATCACAATGTAGAGCCAAATGTTCATAGTGTCAGAGAGCTGAGTAAATAATGCCCCCAAAAAATCAAACATATGTTTACTTTTCAAATGACTTGGCTTTGGTGGAGTTCATGCTCCTTTTGTGTTAGCTGTTTGCTAAGTTTAGCAACACTGATTGCCAAAAAACATGCCAGTAACAATCAAATTTTGAAGTCATGTTTGTGGTTATTCAGGAAAACTGAATTTTAAATTTGCTTGTGCAAGTATTAACATCAAAAGTCCATGCAAGCTTATTCAAATGAGGAAGCAAGCCAGACCTTGTGACTTACCTGACCAATAGCAACCATAGAAAGTCAGCTGTCCATTAGTATTTGTTGTTGTTTATAATTGTTGTTTCTTATTTTATTTTGTGGCAGCATCTAAAATGTGTCTGGAGCTTACCCAAAACAAAGGAAGACAGTGTACCTGTTCCGTATTCAAAAGTTGAATGAATATATATCAAATGAAATTTCAGGCTGGTTATGGATATTATTCCATGGGCAGAAAAAAGATAAATTAATCAAATTATTTGCTCAGCTCCAATATTGCACACACTTTTCTTAAGTTATAAATTAATTGTTTGTTGAAAAACACTGGAGAAAGCGGAGGGTTAAAGGTGGATTTCTTCAGAATCCAAAGGTAGAAGTAACAAATATACTTTAACACTGTATTTCATTGCTGTGAAAGTGTGAAAATATTTCACTTATTTCTCATTTCAAAAATGTGCTGCTTCTGTATATCTAGGATAATTGAGCAGGAAACATTCAGTCAAATCCTGTGGATGTCAGAGGTGAGGGGAGAATGCAAAGCTGAAAGGTAGCTTGAGATTAATTTAGCTGAGCTTCCATTAGGTCAGCATGATGTGGGTCTGGACAGGTTTCCTGTAGTGTTTTGACCAGATCCTCATGACAGTTGGCATGTTGTTCACATCTGTTCTTTTGTCACAGTTCTAAGAGACAAACAACAGCAGGCAGGGTTAAAAGGTGACTTCCTGTGCTCCAGAGCAAAACTATCATTAGCAGCTGCTTCCCAGCTACCTGCCAGAAGTGATTTATAGAATCTGAGATGGGAGAGGGCCTCTGGAGCCGGAGTGCTTTTCTCTTTTGTTACAAAAGTTACAAGATCCTTGCAAACAATGTTCTAGTGCAGTTTGAAATGCATGACCTATCTCCAGACTTGTGTATTGCTTTTGAGCATTTGTTGTAAAGTGGAGGTACTCAAAACTTGTCATTTAGACAGGCATAGGTCAGTTTTGTTAGCTGCATTAGAGATATTGAAGCTGTCAAATGAACATGAGATTTATATTTCTCTTTAATTGCTTTAAAGGGAAATATGGAAAATAGTTAAGGAGATTCTTAAAATCAATCCAATTTGTCAAGGGACCAGATAGATCCACACAAATAACTGAGGCCTTAAAAACTCCCATGTTTTTGTCCATAATATTTAGGTTTCGGCCCATATCTAAATTCTAGATGAACATAAAGTTGGGATGCTTTGGTTTTTACATAGGAACAAATGTTGGCTGTTGTTTGTGTTAGGAAAGCTGGATAATTTGTGCACCAGCTACTTTATTATATCTTTAATCCTACATTCAAAGTTAAAAGCCAGAACTGAAAAATAAACTAATTCTTTTCCCGTCTTGACCCCACTGAGGTATACAAATATTATCACTACAGTGATGGGTTATTCGTGTGCACCTTCAGACTTGGTGGGGAGAGTTGGGGACCCAAGGTTTATCTCTTTCATATAATTACATCTGAAACATTCAAGCTGTGTGGTGTACTTCAGGCTACCTTTATTGATAATGTTAGTATGCAAGTAGTCAAAACTTAGTTCTGATTAGCATCCACTTAAGATGAATGGGGGAAGTTTATGTCTCAGGTTCTTCTGTTTCAACCTGTCTGGCAGCACTCTCAACAACACAATGTGTTGTCAAGGTTGCCAGGTATTTGGGTTTCCAAGGACCAAGGCCATTTTTCACTAGCTGCAGATGGCTATGCTTTGGATTGTCTTTAGTAGCTGTTGATAGCCTCTAGGCTGTTTCTGTGCCACTCTGTTGACCCTATAATATTGAATCTCATGTAATCCATAGTACTTGTAAAATAGGAAAGCATTTGTGTCATGACTGACTACTCTGCACACCGTTTAAGCTGTCTGTTCACGGTTTGTTTATTGTATTGCTCCAAAAGTCAATGAGTGTTTAGTGTCACAATGTCCCTCTTTGGGTGCCCAAGTGAGTAAAAGAACTCAAACTTGAACTCTCCCCCTCTGGTATTTTTAAGAGGCTTTGGGCTGTTAATTTGTGGTTTGTCTCATTTGGGGGCCCTGATTTATGATGGTGGAGTTAAGGGGCCTTGTCAGGCCAAAAAATTGTGTTTTGGTTAGTTTTTGGCTTACTGTTTAGTCCTTTAAAACTGAAAGAAAATAACCTGTGTTTGGTGCACTAGTAGGATGCCATCATCATTCTCTTGCATGACTCTTAAACTCCCATGCATCCGTTTTCCCAGCCACTGCAGAAGTTTCGGGAACAATACTGCTGCTGCCATTCGAGTTTAGTTTCCGCTGTGCTGCAAGATGAAAGATGCATTACTTCTTTTTTGAGAGTATTTATATATTTTATAAAACCTTAATAACTTTTAAAAAAAATATCTATAATGAGCTTTTCAGAAGTGCCTAAATGATGTAAGAGTACAAGTCCAATTGATTTTCAAAGTCATTTAAATCCTTCTGAATATCCCAAAACCATAATCTGGTCAGTCTAGGGACCTGTATATATTGAGGATATTTGTATCAATGTGGCTACACCCATGCAAAACCCCAGTCTAGTTGCACTGCTCTTAAAACAGAGTTGCACCAGCGTGGTTTACTCCAGTTTGAGGTATGTCTACACTGATAGTTTAAATTACCAGTGTAATTACATCAGTGCAAAATCCCTAATACAGATAGGCACTAAAGCCTGATCCTTGCAATGGATACACGGGGTATGTGCTTGTACCATGCTTAATTCTGTTGACTTCAGTGGGACTATGTATGGTAGTAAATAGTATGCTTGGAGGTGAAGTGGAAGGGGGTGGGTAATTAGGCCTATAATTATTTGATAAATTTTTCCTCCCTCCCTCCGGCACTGAAAGCCAAAGCCATACCTAAACAGAACAGAAAACAAAACACCCCAAAAGACTACATAAACAAATGACTGGTTTGTGTGTAAAATGCTTCTTTTAAAGATTAATCATTCATTTAGGAGTCGTCTTAACAATGTATAGTAGTATTACTTTAATTCCAGACCCTCACTAGAATCCATAAATGTTTTCCATATGTTTGCAAATAAATTTCACCTGTCCCTGTTATATTATAAATTGTCCTCTGAAGAGATGCAATCTGAGTAAGGCTAGCCATCCATTCTGTTTCCATTGGGGGAGCACTGTCTTTCCAAAAATCTGGGATTGTTCTGTTTGCCTTCACTAATCCGGTCTGCATCCAGACTGCCTGCCTTGATTAAATGTTCTTCAATTCAGAAGCATCACTTAACTAGGACACAATATATTCTGTGATTCTGCAGCCACAGAATTTGCGGCTGAATTCTCTAGCCCTTGCTGCAGAACTATTTTTTGAAATCTAAGCTTTCACTTTTAAAATAAAAAAAGGTTTTATCCCAGATGATCATAAAATGGAAAATGAGAATTTAGTTCACTGAATGATGGAGTAGTGTCTCCCTAAATCTGCAGAGTGCCTGAAGTAATAACCCTGAGCCATGTGAACAGCCCATTGAAATAAATAGTGGGTGTTAATTCTGAAACCTGTTGGCAATTTTAGCAGAAACATTGGTCTGATGTGCTTATCATATAAATCCAATTGCCTTCCTGGGTGCCAAAAGTAGACCCAGTGGCAGAAAAACTCTCCAGCTTTCCCTTTGACAATTTCTTCAATGTAATTCTGTTTTATACAATACAAACATCTTTTTTTCTCTCTCTTCTCCCCCTTCTGTTTTCAGCTATTAATATTCCAGTGTAAAGTAGTTACTTTGATATCAAATTCTGACACATGCTACTGTACTGACCATTTTAATATTTAATCAGAAGCTCTCAATTTAAATGAAACTGATGCAGAATTTCTTATCAGCTACCCCAGAGTGCTGCAGAATCTATCATCTAGAGAGGAAGGATGGTCTAGTGGTTGTACTGTTAGCCTAGAACTCTGGACATCTGGGTTCAATTCCCTGCTCCCACACTGACTTCTTGTGGGACTATAGGCAAGTCTTTGTGCCTTAGTTTTCCATCTGTAAAATGGGGATGAGAGTATTCACCTGATTCACAGGGGGGTTGTGAGGATAAATACATTTTAAGATTGTGAGGTACTCAGATACAAGGAGTCAGTTGGGGAGCATACAAATACTTCAGATAGAATCCTTGTTCGAGAACATCGGTCCAGCTTGCTGTAGAATACATTGGATTTTGTACTTAGTATACTGAATGTTCGGTTGAGTTATCCATAAAGTACATATCCAGAATGATCCTTTTTCCTCTTGCATTTTCACAATATGCACATGTAATCACAAATTACCACAATGCATGGATAAAGTTGGGTGTTTGGCCGCTGCTAACAAGTGTTTAGGTCTCAGACCCAATTATCTGTTCCCTGCCATGTCATTACATATTATGTCAAATGTGAACACTGCTGCCTTTTTTTTGCATCTCTTACCATTTTATAATTAAAAAAACAGATCTCATCCCACTGCCTTTCCATGAAACCTTTCCCCTACTTTCATCTCCCATGTGGGTCTCAAGTGCGTTAAGGCCCCAGTATTAAAATTCATAAGATTTATGTAAGTTGGATATGCACTAAATCTGATTTTTCTTGCTAGCATGTCAGTTCACACTCAGATGGTTCCTGTAAAGAACCACAGCTGTTTTTTTTTTTTTAAAGAGAGAATACTTAGAAACTCATTAAAGAATTTCTTACTTGCCATGGGATAGTTTTTTAAATTTGCAATATACTTTTTTTTTCTCTGAAAACAATGTAGGCTGTCTGTTCTGAGGGAGGGGACTCTGTTGGACAACACTGAAGGGTGGAGACAGTAGTAGGATTCTTCAGCCCACACCAACTCCTGCATTAGTTTGGGCAGGAGCTTGAGCAGCAGCATCAGGTTGTGTCTTCCCTCTGCGGGGCTAGGAGACAGTAGCAGAAAGGAAAGATGCCTCTTTACAGGGGAGTGCAAAGGACAAGAGGACTAGATAGGTTCCACCGCCCACCTTGACTCTTCTGTAGGCTGGGCAGAGTTCAGGGAAAAGCCACAACGGTGAAACCAGGCAATATGTTGCCTATATTCTTCCTGCTGCTCAGCAACCAACCGTAGCTGCTGCTCCTAGTTCCTGTTGCTGTTCTGCATGTATGACAGTGGGCTCAGTGCTCCCACCCACATCCTCTGAGGTCTGCTTTTGGGCTCGCATGCAAACCACAGCTGTTCGTTTGGGTTGAAAATACCAGCTGAGAAGAGTGAACCTGATCCCCTCCCCCAAATCCTCCCTCAATAAAATAAAAAAAATAAAAAACTTCTCTTTATCAAAAGAAGAAAAAAATGAAAGACTTAGAAATAGATAAGATTTTTTGGTACTTAAGCATTTTGCATTA
Source organism: Emydura macquarii macquarii (assembly GCF_026122565.2). NCBI lineage: Eukaryota > Metazoa > Chordata > Testudines > Chelidae > Emydura > Emydura macquarii. The sequence goes on along the minus strand of NW_027132813.1, from coordinate 39,167,274 downwards.
AATAAAACTTATTACTTGTGCATCAAAAATCCAACACTTGAATGCCAAACTTATACTGGCCAAATGTTCCTGTATCTTAGTACAACTCACATCCTTCCTGCCTCATCACTTCTTCCAGATCTCTGTCTTTATTTGTTCCAACAGGCTGACCGCTGAGTTTAACATCCTCATAATGAGTCTCATGTACTCAGTTAAGTGTCAATGGAAGGAAAAGAATTATCACTAAAGTGTCTTGTATTTTGACACTGCTTCCTGGCATCTCTCTCTAATGGAATCCTCCTGAATTGTATACCCTGTGGCAAAGAGATACAAGGGAATATTGAGATGTGTGGGTGGATGAATGAGTGTTGAATATACAGAATTTATTACTTGATTTTTCTTGTTCTCCTCTATCTTGGGGGTTACAGTGGATCACAAATTGTATGTGACTCAATAATGTGGTGCATTTGCATGAGGAAAAAAAAAAGCTAATATACTGGGGTGTATTAAGAGGAACATAATATTTAAGACATGGAAGATAATTGTTCTGTTCTACTAAAGAGTAGAGGACCTATGAGGAAAAGGTTTAAAAAAAAAAGGGGGGGGGGGGGCATGTTTAGCCTTTCGAAAAGAAGAGAGGAAACCTGGTAGCAGTCATCCATTATGTAAAGGGCTGTTATAAAGAGGCCAGTGTTCAATTGTTCTCTGTCTATTGAGGTAGGTTTGGAAATAATCAATTCTTCGAGTGCTTGCTCATGTCCATTCCATTGCAAGATGTGTGCACACCTTCGTGCACGGTTACTGGAACTTTTTTCCCTTTAGCAGTACCTGTAGGGCCGGCTTTGGCACCCTCTGGAGCCCCGCGCACATGCCATGGCATATGAGGTGCTGCTGGCCCTACGCTCCCTCAGTTCCTTCTTTCCGCCTGTGACGGTTGCTGGAACTGCTTCAGCTTGCATCGCAAGTGCTCAATCCCTTTTGTTCTCCCTTAGTCGTTTTTTGTTTGTCTTAGTTAAATAGATTAGACCTCAGGTGTTGTTAATAGTGGTAGTTAGTCACTTAGGATAGTCCTGGCTGGGACTTTGCTGGGAGCAAGGCATGCCCCGGTCACCGGGTTTCAAACCATGTGCCTCCTGTGGGAAGGCCTTTCCTCTGAGCGACCCCCATGATAGTTGCCTAAAGTGCCTGGGGGAAGCTCATTGTAAGGACAAATGCAAGATTTGTAAGGCTTTCATACCTCGGACCCAAAAAGACAGAGAGATCTGCTTGAAAGCCTTACTAATGGAGGCAGCACTCAGACTAGCGTCCGAACCAACCCGTTCTGCTTCGGTACCAAGCGTGGCTTCAGTGCAGAGCGCATCGTCGGCAACAGCCCCGCCTTGGCACTGGACTTCCTCTTCGTCAAGAAAGAAGCAGCGAAAGCAGCACACAGAGCGGGGACACTCCTCTGCACCATCCAAGAAAGTGGGGTTGAGCACAGGGCTGCACCGAAGCCAGACAGTGGAGACTCGCTCACCACCTCCGGAGCCTATGTCTCCAACCAGAGAGCCACCCCCGACTCCTGGGAGTTGGGAGGGCATCTCTGCACCTCCTGGTGCCATCGACACCAGAGGCATTTTAGGCAGCACGGACCTTGTTGGCCTTGCCCATGCCACCCCCGCACCAGCCTCCTCCCAGAGAGAAGGGGCCGGTGTCACAGGGGAAGCCCCTGGCTGGCTCAAGCAATCCCTGGAGCGGGGAAGATGATCTCCAACAATCCGGTTGCCCCAAGTGGAGGTGTTGACACAGTTGCTGGAGCACCCTGCATTGGCAGGACATGGAGCAAGGTCGCCCTCCCAGCACCAGTCATGATCCCTGGCACCGGGCAAAAATTCGTTCCAGGAGGTGGCGCCCGTCTGGGTCGCCTGCAGTAGACTGCTCCCTGGAGGGAAGTCGGCACCGCTCCCGCTCCCCGGCACCGAGGAGTTCGCCCGCACCAGTGTGGTGCAGAGCCCAGTCGCCGGAGGCTGACCCGGCACCAAGAGGGAAGCGGCGCTGTAAGTCATCGGTGCCCAGGCACCGCTCCGGGCACTCCAGTTCACAGTTGGAGCATGGTTCCCTGCATCGGCACCGGTCCTGGCTCCGGGTCTCATCATCATCATGATCGATGACACCGAGAGGCCTTTCTCCAGAGCACCCACAGATCGGTCATCGCTGCTCCGCCACTCAGCATCGTACAACGGGAGCCTCTGAGGCAGCCCCACCGTGGTCGTCTGCTGAGTTGGTGTCCTCTCGAGAGGACGGCCACCGGGCGTGGATAACTTCCTGCATCAAGTTCTGCTATGAGCAGGCAAAGATGCCCCTTCCGGGGATAATTACAGCCCACTCAACCAGAACTCAAGCTTCATCCAGAGTCTTCCTAGCGAGAGTGCCTGTACAAGGCATCTGCAGGGCTGCCATCTGGTCGTCTGTACACACCTTCACGTCCCACTACGCCATCGTCCAGCAGGAGCGGGACAACGCGAACCTGAGTAGAGCGGTGCTGCAGGCAGCTCATCCGTAACTCCAGCCCACCTCCAAGGTATTGCCTTTGAGTCACCTGCAGTGGAATAGACCTGAGCAAGCACTCGAAGAAGAAAAGACCATTACTTACCTTGTAACTGTTGTTCTTCAAGATGTGTTGCTCATGTCCATTCCACGATCTTCCTCCCGTCCCTGCTGCCAGAGCTGGCAGCAAGAAGAAACTGAGGGGGCATAGGGCCGGCAGCGCTTCATATACTGCGGCATGTGCATAGGGCTCCAGGGGGCGCTGAAGCTAGCCCTACTGGTACTGCTAAAGGGAAAAAAGTTCCGGTAACCATGCCCAAGGTGCGCATACACCTACAATGGAATGGACATGAGCAACACATTTCGAAGAACAACAGTTACAAGGTAAGTAACCATCTTTTTTGATCTGCAGCAAGGGAAATTTAGGTTAGATAGTAGAGGAAAAACTTTAAGGATGGTTAAGTACTGAAACAGGTTTCTAAGGGAGGCTGGGGAATCCCTGTTATTGGATCAGGTTAGACAAACACCAGTTAGGAATGATCTAGATATACTGGGCCCTGCCTCAGCATCGGAGGACGAACTAGATGACCTTTTGATGCTCCGTCCAGCCTTACTTTTCTATGATTCTTTCCTTTTCTCTCAAATTAGTTATGCTACTTACTAGTCCTGGACAATCAACAGGGAACATCCATCAGTTGGAAAGATTTTTACTGTAGGAAGTCACTTCAGAAATTAAATCCCTTGCTAAGGGTGGGACCGTCTCTCGTTGATGTCCATATCCTATTGAGGCATGTTTCTGCCTTTGTCCACAGTAACTTTTTTTTTTTTAGTAGATAGGTTGAAAAAAGCTACATTGAAATCAAATTTGCTGCTGCTAAAAGCAAGTTACATTTTCTTCTGAAGCAGCTAATACTAGGCTAGACAGATAATTGGTATGAGCTGAGATGGCAGTTACTATGTTCCTAAACTGATTAAACTATAGGAATAATCATGTAGTTCAGGCTATAAAATACCTATATTCCATTGCAGTTTGTAGATTATACAGGATCAATCAAAATCTACTGTGGTGAAAGTTGCGTAGATATGCAGTGCTTAAAACTGATTTATTCAACTGATTTTTTCCCCTGTTTATTTACATGTAGTAAACTTAACTCTTGGGAAAGATGGTTGCAAGGTAGAGATTTTTTAAATGAGTCTTATGATTTAATTACTTTTTTTTTAAAACTGAAATTGTTTTTAGCCACCAAGTTAATCTCAGTGACAGGTGAAGCAGGATTTTAATCCAAGAGTATAGGAAAATGGAATTGGTAACATTAAACTACAGAGTGTTCTGAACCACACATCCTTCTGTAGTATAAGTTTAAGGCCTTAAAACAATAACTGCCCTTTGCACCATACCACACTGAGATTTCCCTGTCTCTGAATTTCACCACACAGTTCTGAAAATGTTTTATGTAACAGGTGAAGTGAAAAGTATTCTCCAAAGTGCAGGACAAAGCACTTACATACCAGGGCTTCAGTGACTTTATGTAGGCAGAATGGCCTCTGCAGCCAGTGTGCCTACATCACAATATCGGATGTTGTCAAGAACATTAGTGCCAACTGTTTTAAAGTGGAACATCAGTGCTAAGGCTAGATGGGTGATGACTTAGAGTCTGATTATCAGAAGAGCAGAAGACCAGTGACGCATGTGAAGAAGCATGAGCAGTTGTGTGCCTAATTTACATGCAAAATTACCATGACTGTGCTTAAAGCTGGATATTTATGCACAGCCCATCCCCTGCTTCTGCCATTTTAGTAATCAAGGCTCTGGCGTGTACTTTGGAGAAAAGCTAACACAGTGATTAAAACAAAAGAAATTATGTACTTTCTCATTGTATCAACTTCACATAAGGGAAAGGACACTTTCCTGCACAAAACTGCCTACTTGAGGCTTGTTTCAGGTTGGATGTACATGTGAAGAGGAACAGATAGCATTTGTTTTCAATGTTGAATTTGTAAGCAACTCTAAATATGTACTGTCTACACACTCTTTCTAGTAATGGATTCTGCTAACAGTTTTTCCATAATTCATAGTAGTTGTTAGTTGTTGTAAACTACTTTGCCTTTACCTAAAAGAAGCAACTTCGTTGCGTCCAGTTCCGTTCTCTAAAAACAGTTTTATAGTGTGCATTTCCTGGCTCTCTTTCTTCCCATATACGTATGCAGTCAGATTTGCAGTGGGACAGTGATGTATCCTGTAGGAAGTTGAAAAGTGATCTCTTGCAGTGATGTAAGTTTCCTTACAGTTGTATCTTGCCAAAACATGTCAGCTTTGTAATAAGATGTGCCAGGTAGGCATCATTTTATATTGTTTGCCTCTTTTTTATTTAAAAACTAATGTGGGAATTTGGGGACAGTTTTTAAATGAGAAACACCTTTCCTGCCCCATGAGCTTAGCACCTCAGGTTAACTGGCTATGACAACGCTATTTAATATGCCCATTGTTTTGGTTTTGTGTATTACATTTAACTGCTTTATTATATATAATTAGAATTGGAAGCATTCCGGTATTCTTCAGAAAACCAAGAACCAGCCCATATCTGAGATTTCTGACCTGATAAAATTAGCAAAAGAAAAATGCGTCCTCCAGATCATAAGATGCATAATTTGGCCAGTGCTGTGAATGCTGCGGGGAGGTCAAAATGAATTGAACCATCACCATTTTCAAAGTTGTAGTCTCTAGCCCAGATGAATAAATCTGTGTTCTGAATGAATGTATTATAGCAGAGTCACACTTTCATATATCAGCTCCTTGAAAGCTTCTCGGTTTCTCTAGTTTGGAAAAATAATTTGTATGTGCAAATGTCTGTATTAAAATCACCCTACTTAAATCTGAGATCTAGCCTCAAAACACTTTTGTGTTAGTTTTAACACCTCTTTCCGTGCAAACCAGCCTGTTGGAAAGGGTATTTCCAGCTTGTTTTTGTTTTGTTTTTCTTTTGCCACAGTTTTGGTTTTAACACGTGTGCATTCAACAACTGAAAAAGGCATGTGCTCACACTAATTTAGCTTCGCACTTTATTTATCACAAAGTGATCAAATGCTTGTTGAAAGTGGAACTTGGATCTTTAAAAACTGCAGTAGCTAAAACTTTATGAAGATGTACAAACTCTCATGCCCTGGGCTTACAGTTACACTGAAAGGTGCAAGTTCTGAGGTGGGTGGAAGCATGGTTGTTGGGCCATGGAGATAAAGCTGGAGACAGGGGCAATTTAGCTGTCTCCAGCCACTTTCAGTTCATTTTGTGCTACACAGGCACTGCAAGTGAACTTGGCAAACTGGAGAATCCAACCTCGTAACTCCGGCCAGTCTCTCTCTGCTAATTAAAATTACTCAGAGGACCAGCGGACTTATCTATACTGAAAGGCTATAGAATGGCAGTCCAAATCTCTTTGCTCGTGTTGGTTTGTTTAAATAGTTGCGGATCTGATTTTAAGCATGGGGTTTTTGGAAAGTGGCGAGGAGAAGGCTGTGTAGAAGCTTCCTTTTTAAAAAGTAGATGTGTGAGAGTGAAGCGGACATCATGTATGTGCTTTGGAGGCTTACATCATGTCTGACAGGACCCTGAGTTTGTTTAGATTTAGCCTTTTGGTTTATCTACAGTAAGATTAAAAAAAAATGTATTTTTAAAATGTGTTAGGTAACACATTTTAACACCATTGTAAATAAGACAAGTTTTGTTTTAACATGTGCTGGTTTGTCAGGGTGAACCTTAAACACCACTTGGGGTTCACCTCAACCAACTGAGACACATACAACTTGTGCTGTATACTATACTGTATTAAAACATGTTGGCCAACACATTTCTAAAATATACCTTTTATCCTAGTCTAGACAAGCCCTTTGTGCAGTGTTGCTAAAATGTATATGGGTCACAGCGGGTTAGAGTAATAAACCCTGATGCTTTGTTTTGTTGGGGCATGGGCTGGAGGGGAGGAGAGAACTTTATTTGTAAGATAATTTGCATATAGTTAAATCACTAGAATAGGTTACCCTAGGGAGGTTGTGGAAACTCCATCACTGGAGGTTTTTAAGGACAGATTAGACGAACACCAGTCAGGGATGGTCTAGCTGTACTTAATCCTGCCTCAGCGCTTCTGTTGCCTCTAGTTCCGTTCTCTAAAAACAGTTTTAGTCCTCTTGAGGTCCCTTCAGGCAATTCTGTATATAGTGTAGACCATGACTCGGTAATTGGTCAGTAATTATAGCTTTTTCATTAGTTTTGCTCCTCCTTAAATCCTGCTGAAATTACCAAGAAGGGTATGTGTTATCTGTATGCATCTTGAAATGAATATATTAGGTGAGTCAGAGTAGATGTTGGTATATTTTGGGTAGCAGTAACATGACCAAACTGCTGGCAGTAACAGGAACGCTAATAGTTCTACATGTAAGATAGAGTTTATCTGATTCTGTCCCCCAGTCAGGATTCTTTTTAATCTATGGACACCGCTCTTTACATTCATATCTAAACTGGAATACATACAACTTTTTTGTTTTGTTTTTGGCTCTTACGATACTTGAAAACTTCACTAATTAGTAAATGCTGAAGTCTTCTGTTACGTATTATATATGACTAAGGAAGTAGTTCTTTAATAAGAAGGTAGACTTGTAAGTGATGATCCATTCTGCTGATATGTTAAAACTGAAGTCATTAGTTTCCTTTCCTCTGAGGCACACATTTTAGAATTAACAGCACTAACAAAAACAGCGTAGAAGAGCAGTCAGAAATTTCTCTTTCTTGCTCATCATTCAGTTCTGCCTTCTGCTCTTGAAGGTGACACGCTGAGCAGGCCAAGCTTAGCATGTAAACATGGTTTGAAAGAGAGGCAGCCTTGGCAGCCTGACAAGGAGATGATTGACAACTTCCTGTTACCACAGTAAAAAGGATTAGGGAATTGCCTTTCAATGTATAACACAACAATGTTAGTGAAGTCTGAGGAGAATTCTGGAGGGAAGTGGAATCTGGAATTAGTGGCTGAAGCTGTGCCTGGCCACGACATCCTGGCCTCTATAATTTAAAGTGGGGGGAGGGGAATTTGCCTCCCAGTGCTAGTTTGGACCATCTGTCTGAGTGATGACAGGAAGAGGGTTGATTCAGAACCACAGGGCAAATGACTATATAACCACCACTCTTCAGGAGAGAGGCTATAATTTCCACATGCTATTTAAACATAGACAAATCTGGTTTGAATCCCATTGTAACTCGAAAAAAACATGCAGAGACTTTAGTCTACTTGGAAATGTACACATGAGCATTGTTAAATCAACCATAATTTGATTTTAGTGTCTCAAATGTTGCAGAAAGTTCTCCAAGGAGATGGAAGTCTCTTTGCAACATTTTAATAAAACTAAACAATGTGTTTTCATGAGTCAGAAACCAAACAAACAAAAAAACCTAGAGCGATTTCTTTTAGTGGCAAACTCTTCCACTCGACCCTCTTCTTCTTTTAGTGTGGTTCACTCAGGAAGTGGAAGAGGGTTTCTGTAATATTGCATGGTAATCAACTTTTTCCACAGACACGTGTTGCTAGTTGGAGGAGATGAAGAATACATTCCATCGGATATTTGAGTGTGGGGGACTGAAAATTTAACTCTGCATAGTGTAGAAATCTATTGTAAATGACTGCATCTAATAACCCTCCCTCCCTCATCTACCTGCTTCATGAGAAATGTCAAGGGCCTGCTTTCCCTGCATCTTGTAAACGTTTTATGAAAAATTAAATCTGAAGTGATTATAGTGAGCAGTTACATCATCCTTCTCTTCTTATTTCTGCAAAAAGAGAAGCTAGTAATAAATACTATTGCCTTTTTAAACAAAGCTTGACATATTTGCGAGGCATGCAGCGAGAGTATTTTAAAAGTTTGCATCAGCTGATGAGTTCTATTTTGGTGATGGATTCCAGCTAAAATAACGTGGATGGTCATAACTAAATAAATGACCCCCTTATTGACTTAAAATATCAGTTCAGTCTGCTGTGGGAAGTCTACATGTACCACTTCTCCCTCCTTTTGTAATTAAACATAGTCTAAGAAGTGTGCAGCTGAATGTATGGGGTTTTTTAAATTGTAAAGAGCAAAGGCTTTAACGTGGGGATGGACGCACAATTTTTTAGCTCAGCTAATTTTGTTTTGTTGAGGTTTTTTTAATTCCAGTTTTTCTTAGAATGACAGTTGCCAACAAATAGCCAGTTTGGTAGAATTATCTCTTGTGTTATCTGCTCCTACCAGCAGATGTACACAGAACAAACTTACTCATACTTTTTGGGTGTGTGCACACGAACTAGTGCTCTTTTCCCAAATACTTCCTCTTGCCTTAGTAATGTTTATACACATTTCTGAAAGATATGCCTGTAAGCAATATTGTTTAGTCACCTGAATAGGCCTGGGCTACCATCAGCTCTAAAAGGGGTGTCTTTGCTAAACTTGAAACAGATCTCTGTAAATGAGAACGTGCAGACTTAGCACTTGATTTTACAGACTGCCATAAACTGTCACCAGAATTCTCTTTCAGGGCCTGAAAAGATTAACTACTGAAAGTACTTGCTTGTGCACTTACTAATATAATAACGGTAATACTACAAAGCTTGTGACCATGCAGTAAGTACCCTCTCCTCACAAGAGCAGGCTCTCCGTCTTTGCACAGTGGGTTAAGTTAAACAACCACCAAAGGTTTTGAAGGGTGAAGGGGTGTGATTTTTAAGGTACACAACAATGTCCATGTTCCAGTGAAATTATCTAGTTAATCACAGCATTGAGAAATTTATTAAGGCAGGGATGAGACACAAGGATAGAGAAGGAAACGGGATGCCCAAATAACGAGAGAATCTCCAGAGTCTCATAAACAGAACTTTATTTTCTGTCTAGGTTGTCCTACCGCACTCATCACTGTAACATGTGATAGCTTTAGCCACTGCTGTCAGCATTCCTCTGAATAACATCCCATATAACTTTTTTTGACTACTCTTTTCGTTACCAATTGTATCTAGTATATGTGAAGGTACAGCATAAATGATGATTATAAATAGAATTAGAATGGTGGCTCTAACCCACAAATTTCTTATTTTAAAATTTGTTTGATATTAAAATTGCTTTTTCTATTGTGAAACTCTGTTCTGTTCTCTGTCTATTAAGAGACATGTCTGATGCCTTGTCTCATTGACAATTAGTCAAGAGTATTTAAAAAACAGAAAAAACTCAGAGCTTTTACATTATGGACATTTGACACCATGTACCATTCTAATTAAACTGATCATGTGCCTGATTCTCATTTATACTAAGCCCCCTTCTGTCATCGTGGTAATGTGAGAGTGCCTTACTCAAGCCCTATACAACATAAGAGAGAACTTGGTGGTGCCATAAGCAGACTAAGATGCAGTTTAATCAGAAGATTTTGTGCACAGAATCCATGTACACTTTGCATTAAGTTATGCTGATTTAACACAGCACAGACATGGGAGTATTTTTGGCACTATATGATATCACTCCAACAGTCAAAAAGGTAACATTAAAACTAACTTGCATTATACTTATATTTTCGTATTTGTATAAATAGTGACTAGGACACTGTCCAAATATTTAAGAAATTGTAGTCCTGTTCCTATTTTAGAAAATCCTAACCCATGCTTGCTATAACCACAGTTATCTGTGGACACTCAAATCTTCTTTGAACTCCACTGAAAGATAATCTCAAATTTGCTTCAGGTTTCCTGTATATTACTGCAGTTACGTAGTAGCATTCAACAAGGACTTGAACTATAATTTTTTTTTAAATGAACAGCCCCTTTCTTAACTCTGTGCTTAGGCAGCATCATTTTCAGAGTTATACAATAACCACTTATCTTACAAGTTCTTGGCAAAAATGTTTTCTTTGGCTAGTTTTATTTTTGGTCCATTAAAATTAGCTTATTCTCACAAGAAATCAGTTTGCAATTTTAAATATGTCTTTCTTTGTAATTTCTCACCTTCTCAAGGGATTCTCAATCTGGCCTTTTTACAAGCACAAAAGTACAATGTTAGATGTGACTTAAAAGTTTGATCCTGAAAAACATTCCTTAGTGTGCTGGGATTATTTTTGTAAAATTATGAGGGAGGAACTGGTATGTTACGGTACAAGAAGCAAGTACTTTCTTCTCCACTCACTTCTACCAAAATCAATAGTGCAAAGGCACCTGTTGTCTTTTCCTGAAACATCATCCTAAATTGGGGACTTGCTCGTATAAGATCTTAACTGAAGGAATCTTGGGAGAATGACATCTCGTGATTTCACTGGAAAGACGGTTGCACCCATAGTGTGCCATTGAAATACTGTACAAACTACACACATTAAAATACTGTAAACCAGAGGGATAGTCTGCAGAGAAAATCCAGACACAGATTTACCCCCGTAGTTGGCTGATCATTTATTTTGTGTGTCCAGGTATTGTAGTTTTTCTTTCATGGTGTTGCCATTTCAGTTTTTTCCCCAGTGATCCAACTGGATAAAGAAAGTCCTATGAGAAGAAATAGCTTGTGCTACTACCGTCTAATTAGTGCATCTGACTATAGTAAATACACAAAGAGGTAGATTGCTTATGGGAGATCCTCGCAGATGTGTAGGCAGTTGAAGGAAGCTGTCAATCCAGAGAGAAATTGGCATCTCCTGACCTGTTAGACAAAGACTCTTTGTCCCCTCCTGATCAGCCCTACTGCTCAAACAGCCTCTCCTTCAGAGAGCTGGTACATTGTCCTACTAATCATCAGCTATTGCTCTTGTTTGGGAATGAAGACCTGTTGGTTCTGCAGCCTCTTCACAGGCCTCAAAATTACTCCCCCCAGAATATGTTAGCCCTGCAGTCTTCCTTATTCCCTCTGCTGTGCACACATCTTTTTTTGTGTTATCCTGCCATGATAGTATTTTTCTGATTTAAGGCACCTGCATCAATACAACTTAAAGAACATGCAATAGTATAACGCCTTTCACCAAAGAATGGGCACAGGGAAGAAGGCTCACTTTTCTTAGCCCCCTCTTTGTCTTTCTGTCAGAGAGAAAGAGAGAGAGACACACACAAAATGGAGCCTTGGAGTGTGGCCCCTCCCCTAACCACCGCTGCTGCTGATGAGAGAAGTCCCCCCTCTCCTATGCCCCCCTTCACCCTCATCCCTGTGGATACTTGAAGATATCTTGAGGAGAAGAATAACTTGTTTATGAAAAGAAATGATTCATTTTGGTCATCCTTCCCAACTTGAAAAAGGAGGCTGGGGGAAAGATGTTGGAGTGTCTCAGTGCATCTTCCTGCTGTCTGAGCATTTTGGTGGCTGGTGGGGATCTGGGGCACTTCAGTGACAAGAATGAGATGGGTGGAGAGAAGGGGATGTGAGAGGGTGGTCCTGGTGTCGTCCTTACTGGGTTCTCATGCCTGTAAACTCAAAAGTATTGCATGCCTCAGGGTTTGAGGTGTTCTGGGCCTTGGATACAAGGTTATATACCAGTAAGTTGGCTTTCCTTTAGCATACCTGCATTTGGAAGTGAAAAAGAGAGCAGCTGAATGGTAGCGGGAAGGAGATTTCTTCCTAAGGAAAGAAGAGATCTTCCACCATATAAAGGCTTCTGTCTCTACCCACATTCCCAACCAAATATGGGTGATTCAGTGGCTAGGATTGCATATCACAGGGAAGTGAGCAGAGCAATGTGAAGCAACACAAAGAATTGGTCAGCTCTTGATGTTTTATGCTTAAAAAAAGACCAAGGTAATAGAATATAGATTTAGATTATGTTTAGGCTATTATTCTTGTATCTCCTGGCTGACTTTAAAAGCATGATGATTTTTTTCTGTGGAATCATAAAATCTAAAAAGGCTTATTGCATCATTCAGCACAGAATCATTCTTGACAGTGAACTTTTTAGTGTCTTATTCAGTTTGCTTTTAAAAATCCCAAATGATAAGGCTTCCATTATTTCCCTCGAGCAACTGATTTCTGACACTACCTCATATTATATTGCTTCATATTTTCAGCATGAATTTTTCAATTTCCTTATATATTCATCCGGTATATTGCATAACAAATGGCGAAACTATTCTGAAAAGTCAGCAGAGACAAGGTGACCAGTCCAGTTTAGAGTCTGTAGGGGAGTAGTCTTTTCACATCTTGTTCATGATGAGCACTTATCTCAGGATATTACTCAGACACCTGATTAGCCATTCTTGAGCAACAAACACATTTAGTGAAAAATGGACTGTAGTAAATGATTAACACAGTACTCTTCACTAATGACATATATTGACTAGGCTTTTAAAATTGTAAATGACTGAGTCATTTTAAAAAGGAATGTCTCAAATTCTGAGAAGGAAATGTAAGTGAAGCATTTTTTTAAAAATAAAGTTACTGCAGTGTTATAATAGAGATCTTTTCACGCAGAAACTGGATGATTTGTATTTTCTTCCCTAGCAACCATATCTGATACATTATACACACTCACGTTTTCACTTACCCCAATATTTAATTTCATGGTGCTTGGTGACTTTAGTGTCCATGTGGATAATAAGCCTGAAACAGCCTTGGATTTCTTGGTCACTATGAGTACCACGGAACTGTGCCATGGGGTTGGCATTTCAACTTCTTCAGCAGTGTTTGAGATGAGTGGAGGTGGGAGAGTACTGAAACTTACACCCATGTTGTGGACAGAGTGTTGCCTCCTTCATATTCAGGTTCGAAGGTCTATCTTCATGAACTAATGGAACTGGACTGGTTCTAGAGGGCTCTGAGGAAAAATATTGTTCTTTCCACAGACCTCTCTAGTGATGGTTTGGAATGGTGTAGCACACTTTTCAGCCACATTGTGAAATGGCCCCAGAGTCGCACATGTCTCTAGATTTATCCCCATGAAATGTACAGATGACCTTCAGTGAGTGAAGTGAGAGGGAAGACCGCTAGCACACCAGCAACAAAAACCCCAGCTCAGACATCAGTTGCAACATAAAGAGCTTTTAAAAATCCTATGCCATGGCATCATGGGAAGCAAAGAAATGGTGTTGGGCTGTATGTTAATTAACAACCTCATATTCTTGTTGGCCATGGATTGTTATCCTGGAGGGATTTTTCTCTGGGACTTCAAGACACCTGCATCAATACAACTCCAGGCTCATGCAACAGTATGGTGTTTCTCATTGGTATCTAGGCAATGTTTGTGATTTCTCTTGCCTTCTGTTCCTTCCACTCTCCCGATACTTATTGGCATGTGTGCTAACAGGTGCAATGAGGTATACTGGCACTTCTGACAGTTTCAGTGTGGACACAATGAAGGATTTCATGCAAGTGGGAGAGAACTTGTAAAACTTGTTAAACAAATCACTCTGGTTTATATATAATATAGGTGAAAAGTTGGAACAGTTTATGAAACAGGTTCAATGGATGGTGTGAATCAAGATGGTGGACATATTGTTTGCATATCAGATTCAGAATTTTTAATTAAGATTGCACATAAAGCTATCTGTTATCCTCAAATCTATGATGAAATAGAGATGCTGGTTAAGACCCTTTGGAATTTCTCTTGAAGGAGAAATAATCTTAATATGAAGCTGTAAGTGATGTGATAGATCTTGGTGGCAGTATGTCAGTATAGGATGAATCACCCATTTGTTGAGATATTTACTGCAACATAGTGATGCAGTATTATCAGATCCAAAAAGTGTTCAGGATTCTGGGCAAGATCTGGGCTGGAAGGATACTGGACATTACTTTTGAAAATAAGGAAAATTCATTGAATTTTGAGATTGGTGACAACTTTTTTAAAAAAAAAACTTAAAAAGAAAAGTTGATTATTTTATGTATGTAGTCTGTGACCCATTAGAATTAGGCAAATGCTTGGAGAACTCTAAAGAAGGTTCCATTTGATTTTTTTTTTTTTTTTTTTTTTTTTAAACCTGCAAGAGACCATTATTAAATCTTCCGCAGTCTGACTATCTAGTCTGTGTGCATAAATCAGTTAATCGCACTGAACATTGTCTGAATGTATCCTATGAGTTTAAATTCCTTTAAATGATGTGATTGATTAATTTTGCCATCCAGAAGGAGTTATAGCATGAACATCCTGGTTTCTCTAATGTACATTCCAACAAACAACGTCAGACAAATAGAAATTGTGTTCTCTCACCGAGCCCTGCTAGGCTATGGCATATTTTATTTTTTGTCTGAGGTAGCAACTTCTACGGCCTAGGCACAGATCCATCTGCTTTTTTATAGAATTTAGGAGCAGATGACATTTATAATGGTGTCTGCTGTTGTGTGTTGCCAATATTGCAGGTGTGTGCAGAAGCATAGTGTGGCTGCATGTATCTCAATACCATATGCAGTAATATATGGATGTATAAATTAATTATCTTTTCCTTCTCTTTTAAAATAGAATGCTACAGACAGCTCTTCTAATTCTTCTCAAAAAAGGGAACAACCTATGCGGATACTAGCCTCTCCCACATCCTGCGAACATCGCAGAATTTGCACTCATGGTCATATTCACGACCAGTATAGCTCTGACCACTACCAACTAGAACAAGTGAGGTTCTTATTAATTGCTGTTTACTTAAAGGGATACTGTGAGAAAGTTCAAGCATCAAGTTCTTAAAAAGCCTAATATTAAGAGACTTGTCATGAATTTTGTTTTTAAAAATTTTTGGTGAAAAGCAGGTTGGGTTTTTAAAAAATTTGGAATTTAAACATTCAGCTGTGCTATCTGCAACAGGCAGCTGCAGCATTGAGCTGGCACGTGGCTTCTTAACCTGGGGCTGTGTCCCTGTGGTGGTCACAAACGTGTCTGGGGAATGGAGAGGGAGGCATAGTGAGCAACACGTCTTTCCTTATGTCTAGATGGGATGCAGGTTCCAAAGCTATTTTCTGTTGTAACGTAAGGTCACAACATGTAAAAGGTTTTTACCACCATGCTCAGGGAGAAAGTGAGGTACACGATAAAGTGAAAGTGGTTTGTCTGTTTTCATAATCAAAAATTAGGAGCATGAAAAATGAAAAGAGAATTATTTGGTTAATTTTACCATTTTAATAATGTCTGATCAAAAGAAATTTTAAAAATACTAAGAAAACACTGATCAAAGGTCCCGATGCTTAGTAACACTTGATCAAAAAATGTCAAAAGCTTCTGACTGATATTGATTGAAAAATAAACTTTGCCTTTTCTCCACCAGTCAATACCAAGGACCTATCGACATGTCAGCTTTCCAGATGATGATGAGGAGATAGTGCGCATTAACCCTCGGGAAAAGATTTGGATGACAGGTTATGAGGACTACCGCCATGCCCCATCACGGGGGAAGTACATCGACACCGATGACGTGGACTCATACGTACGTTTTGCCAAAAGTGATGCCTCAAAACATGATTACAATTATCCGTATGTAGACAGCTCAGACTTTGACCCAGGCGAAGATATAAAGGGTGCTGTGATAAAGACTCAGCCTGATGGAAGAAAGTTCAAACCAAGACGGAAGGAAGATGGGGAGAGGTCGCGGTGTGTGTATTGCAGGGACATATTCAATCATGAGGAAAACAGGCGGGGTCAGTGTCAGGATGCACCAGACCGCGTCAGAAGTTGCATCCGTCGAGTCAGCTGTATGTGGTGTGCGGACAGTATGCTCTATCACTGTATGTCTGATCCGGAAGGAGACTATACAGACCCTTGTTCATGTGACACCAGTGATGAAAAGTTTTGCCTCCGGTGGATGGCCCTTATCGCCTTGTCCTTCATTGCCCCATGTATGTGCTGTTACTTACCCCTTCGGGCTTGTTACCACTGTGGGGTTATGTGCAGGTGCTGTGGTGGGAAACACAAAGCAGCTGGATGACTACACACAAGTTTAAAATGTGTTATGCTTTCCCTGCAGTTAAGGAGCACGTTGGTTTGGAGCATTCAAATCCTTTCTATTTTGATGCAGGCAGTGTGCCCAACAGAGTCCAGAAACCAATTGGATCATTTATGTTTGGTTTTTCAGGAGGCCACTCTGCATTGATTGCTCTTCAAGTGTTCTAACAAACTAACCTACAGCATAGACTTTTGTATTATTAATCTAATCAAACAGAATGTTGTGTACATGTTTATATTTTTTCAGTTAAAAGGACTCTGAAATATGAACGGTGGATGGTGTTGGATTTTAGAAATCTCTAATTTGGATCTATCTTGCCATAGCTTGCCTTGAGCAGTACCATCTACATCTAGCAAGCGTTGGCACTTTGAGAAATGTGGTGTAATGGAACGAAATCCCACCCAGAAGGTATTTTAACCTGCAGTCAATTATTGTATGTATAGAAGGTGTTCTAGTAACAAACTTGTACCACAACACAGTATTGCTGTCACTGTTTGTTTTTTAAAGCCAAAATATTCATATAAGCTGCAGTTTCTCTTTAGAGTCCATAATCATTTCTTTTGGCAAACATCTTAAATTATTTCTCTGATGTTAAAGTTCAAATATTAAGTGAATATGGGAAATGAGCCTTAATTTCAGTTAACTTTTGAGAATCTGATAGTTCTCCAAACTGCATTCATTTCAGACCAATATTTGAAAGGGAAATTTCAATTTAGGCTTTTTTCTTAAATAATTTTGCAAATAAAACTTTAGTTTTGGAATTCTACATAACAAAAAGGAACTTTTCATTACCTGGCTATGTCTTTATTTGAGAATAAAACACTAATATTTTAGCTGAATAAAAATTCTTCTTGTTGTTATGCAAAGAATTATTAATAAGCTAGCCAGTTCAACCACAAAAGTAGTAGTATAATCCATAGTGATTTTGAGAAACATTGAACAAGTGGTGAATTAGGCAGAAAAAATATTTTTCAATTACATTTTGTTCTATAGAATAAATACATGTGCATGAAAATTTTACATTCACAATGAAATCCACATGTTAGAGCAACTCTGAATATGTATTTAAAATAAAAAGCCTAAATGTAACCACCACTCCCATTTCCTGACTGAGGGCCTGACCCTACAAATGCTTATTCATGTGCCACCTTTATGCACGTGAGTAGTTCCATTGACTTCAGAAGTACTTACTCACATGTGTAAAGTTAATCATGTGAGTAAGTGTTTGCGGGATTGGGGCCTAAGTGTCTCCTACACCCTTCTCCTCCCAGCTCACCACCCAGATATAGCAAGTGGATCCAGAGCATTGTGTTATGCATACAGCAAGATGAGAATTCTTTAAATTTTTTTTAATGTCATGTCTTGTACAAGGCTTGTAATTAGCTGGGGAAAGAATATTTTTCTAATATATTACAAGGAATAGCCAAATAATTTTTATTAAAAAAAATAAAAAGATTTAGAGCAGTTAGCTATAACTAGCATAGTACAATCTGAATATTTTGAGGCAGCTAGGGATTGGCTTGTCCAAGCTGGCACTGCTGTTCCTGCCATAATTTTTTTCTGCAGTAAATTGCCAGTGGATGCATGCCCCTTCCCTCCCTCTTATTGCACATTGACATCAGTCTTAAAGGAAAGGAACTTATTTTTGCCAGATAGATTTAAGAAATGCTTGCCATTCTTTCTAGTTGGAATGTTCCAACAGTTCCTCTGAGAGTTAATCAGTTTTTTTTGTAAACCATCCATTAATTATGCAACGTGCTTATAGACTATAGAGTTTGGTAAACTCAATTTGCAGCAGTTGCTGGGTTTAGTTTCAAAAATTGAAAATAGAAAGGGATGGAGTTTTGCTCTTCGTATAACATGTCTGGGTTCGTTGAATTAAATACAAATATTTTGTGCCTGATCGCAAATGACAAATCTCTCAATGGTGTCTAGTAAACATCAAGCCAGCCTCAATAAGATGTGATGGAACAACCTTTTTTTTGCGCGTTGTTTCTTATAAACATACGTCTGTAAGGTCTTGCCTCTACAAAGCACAACACTACGAAGAGCTCTTACAGTTTTTTGTCGTCTCTATTAAGTGCCCCTATTTATTTAACTAAATCAGACATATTTCAAGCCTTTATGTATGTCCTCTTTTTAAAAAATCCCTCTTCCCTACCCCTCTTGGTTTTTGTAATACTTGTAGATCTTGCTACGCATTTTCTTTGGTTTGTGAAGCAGTGGTGTAAGGGCACAATGGTAGAAATGGAGGCGTTCTTTGTAAATATTTCTCATTGATCTCCACACTGCAGCTGAACAGTGTGTAGTGTTTTCCCAGTCAGCTTTGCAATACTGACATCAATCATTTGAGAGAAATTATCCAGATTTTATTTTTGTATCTGTGATAACAAAACATTAACCAAAAGTTTCTTTCTGTTGTAAAAAGGTTTTTTCAAGCTATTGCTCACATTAACAAATTAAAGTGCCTGAAGCCTACATCCATAATGTATCTGTATACTAAAAGTTAAAACCCTGTTGTATTGATTTTTTATAAGCCTTTTTACCTCTGTGTAAAAAATATATATACAAGTGTATGATGTACATTTTAGTTAACTTTTTTTTTATTGTTTCTAATATGTATGATCAGCGTAGCCCATGTAAATATAAATACATCTTATCAAAATGCTGCTGCTTTATATTATTTGCAAATCTGAAAGAGATGGGGGCAACATTGTCGCAAATATGGGCAACACAGAAGAGAAACCTGATCAAGGGTTTACTTGGTGGAGGGGATAAAGGAAGAAACTTAATTTTTTTAAGCCAGGTAAACGCATGATGTGAATTTCTGCAATTAGTGAGGTTTTTTTATAGCATTCAGCACTGGTGTAACTCTGCACCCAGTGAAGTCTGAGCATTTTTCCTTCATGGGCACCTGGTGCTCTATTTTAACTGGGTTATTCCTCATTTTTCAGTCATGGAGTTTCCTCTCTCTCTCTCTCTCTCTCTCTCTCTCTAGTCTAGAGTGACAATGTACTGCTAGCCGGTGGAGCTGTTCAGAGATCTGGCTGCCTCCCAGTATCTCATCTCCACTCAGAGAAGCAGGAAGTTCCCCTAGAACTCTTGTTTGTGTCTCCAGGCTTCCCACTGTGTTTAATTTTGATTTTTCTGTAGCAGGCCCAATTAACATCAAAGGAGTTTTGGATCTCCACCACGGTACAGCAACGTGGCAGGTGAGCCTTAAGCTATTTAGGGCAGAAATTCATCAGCAGGAACTAGTTTTGCAAAATCTCCAAGCCAGTTGTCTCTAGCTACTTAGTGCTGCAGGCCAAGGTGAAGCATGGCAGCCTTGGCTGACTCCAACAGCAGCTGTGTGGTAGGCAAGCCTTGAACTGTTGGGGTGGAAATTCAGCAGCAGGATCTGGTCCTTGGCTGGACTTTAGGCTATTTCCTGTTCTGACTGGGTGAAATACTGGGTCCTCGAGTGTTGCTTAAGAGGCTGGTAGGTTAGAAGGAAAACCCACAGCACAGGACCCACCCACCCTCCAAAACCCTCACACTTTTCAAGCTGCCTCAGTTGCCAAATTTTTTTACCCTAGTAATTCCAAGAAGGGGCTTTATCCAGTCCTGGCTGGTTTCTTGAAACCCCATCCCCTCACTGGTTCTGCCAGCCCTCTCCCTCTTAGGGCAGCTCTGAATCTTACAGGCTCTGAAACCAAAACCAGAGTTCAAACCCCAAAACGCACATTCTCAAATGGCTCGGCTTGCCTGTATTTGGTACCAGTGCCCGTGTTCTCTCAGCTCCCTCAGCTGTGGGTTTCTGCCTAGCCTGCTATTGTCCCGTTTTCTCCCTCCCCTCTCCCCCAATGTATTCTGCCCCCCCAGTCACAGCATCTAGCCCATGCTGCCAGCCTGCTGGTGCATGTTAACCCTCAATTCCCCGGGCTACCTCATGTGCAGCCTTATCCAGTACTCTGGATTTGTTTTTGTTCATGATGTAGCCCACACTACTAGCCTACTAGTTCCAGCAGACTTTCTCTTTGGCTTCCCTGTGATCAGTGTGGTCTAACCCAGCCTGCCTTTTTTTGTTTGTTTAACACACCTGCTGATTGCTTGTCTTACCAAGGCAGCACAGCAACCCAGCCCATACAGCCAGCCTGCATGTACCACCAAAATAGCTTCTCTCTCTCACCAACAGGAGTTGGTTCAGTAAAAGATACTATCTCACCCACCTCGTCTCGCTAATATCCTAGGACAGACATGGCTACACCCCACTGCGTATACCAAAATAGCTGGAATCTGCAGGTAGAAGATTTTCCAGTTCCCCTTGGTGTGTTCCAGTTTGGCCTAGCCAGCCTTTGTGTTGAGTCTGACACTGCGGAGTATCCCTGCCAGTTCCAGTGGACAATCAGAAAGGCTGTGATCCTATCTAAAATCTCACCATTAAGAGAGGAGAGCACACCATTTTGTTGTACAAGTGTTTTTAAAACCACTTCAGCCAAGGCTTTAAAGCTCACAAAGCATTACTGCACGAGTAAGGGGCTTCTGAACTGGGTGCACATGCTGGTGCCCACTCCCCCAAATCTTCCCTTGCTTCTGTAAATGATTTTTTTTTTTTAAATAAAAAGGCATTCACTTGGCTCACCAAAGGACAGGCCATAGACTGGGACAGCAGCAAAAAGCTGTAGCTGTGGAAGCAGCCGTCTTTATAGCTGTGAGGCTGGGATGCCCGGTAGACTGGGGACTCTGCCATTTCCGAGGCAGTTAGTTCAAGCCTTCTGTAAGATACCTTAGTGAACTATAACAAAAAAAAGCACCCCAAAAAGGGAATGAGACGCACACAAAAAGGGGAAGGGAAAGAAAAAACATTTTGATGGCCAGTCTATGAAAGAAAGCTCCTAGGTGACTTGTTGATGGCCCACCAATACAAAATAGTATTGGCACATACTGAGTGGATCTTCCAACTGTTCATCTATTTTCGGAGGTGTTCCTTAATGCCCTCTCATTCAGGATCTGGCCTGCCTCGGGACATTGTCAGATGTTCTTGGTTCTAGTACAGTTGCTCAAGGAAATATTTCACAGTTTGTATTTCCTCTGGGAACTCCCCAAGTACTCCACTTATTTTGTGAGACAGTGATTGGATTAAAGTCTATTCTGTGTTGTTGATATACATCTGTATTCTATACATTTTCCTGATTATCCATTGAATTTCCAGAATCAGGAACCAGATGATCTTCTGCATCACTGAGGGAGTTTTAACAGGCCCCATTCAATTCAAGGAAAATGGTTGTCTGGAGAAACTCATCAGAACAATGTCCTAGAGTAGTAAGCAACTAAGAAGATCTCAAGATTTCCCTCTCAAGATTTCCTCTGGATTGGTCATTCACATGAGAAGTAACAATAGTGCCTCTTCAGGGCATACTGGCACTTTGAGGCTGGAGTACAACTTAAAAATCCTGAATGAAGCAAGGGAAATTTTCTTACTCCTGGAGCAGGAAGTTTTGTTGATTTACTACTTACTGTTTGTTGATAGTAGTGCCCACGAGATGTTAGGTGCTTACCAAGCCCCCTATAAGGACAGGAAGAGCAGCCTACAGGTCACCTGACTAAGCAGATGCCAGTTGGATAGATGAGAATAAAACTAGTTCTTCTATAGTGCTTTTTATTCATAGATCTCAAAGTGCTCTACAAATGAGGGCAATATCATTATTGCTATTTTACATACGGAAAAACATAGGGAGGGAAGTGACTTGCCCAAGGTCACCCAACAAAGCAGCAGCAGCACCATGAACTGAACCCAGGTTTCCTGAGTCCTGGTCCAGTACCTATCCACTACTAGGCCATGCTGAGTCCTCAAGCAATTATTAGACATGTTGTGGCCCAGTCACCCATAGCCTTTGACTCCTAAATACATCAGCTAAGCATCCTTGAAGCTCCTGGTCGGGGGGTAATTTCTGTTCCAGGATCCTCTCCCTACAACCTTAGAGCATTTAAGTTTCTTGGCAAAACCTCTCCATTTCCTGGTCTCCTAGAACTTGAACATTCAGGATAGTTTGTGGACTTCCTGCTCAGATCTAGAAACTATCCCCAAATCTGGGCATCTCAAGGGCTTCTGAGAACTTGATCTTCATGGTGCACTTGAAAGTACTAGAATCGTGTCTCAACCAGAGAAATACTGGAGTTCGTTTTAGAGGGGCTTTGATTGGGGTGGAGTCCTGGTTCCCAAAGATACAAATCTGACTGTTAGGCGTCTTGTTGCCTGTTCCACTTCTTGCCCTTTTGTGCAGTACCCAAGACGCTTTCAGGAGACTAGTAGAATAATTTGATGCTTTAGGTAATCTCTGAACCTTCTTTTTTTAATATATGGCGGAATCTTCCCTGTACTTTCTATTAAAATACTTTTCCTATTAACAATTACATTGGCCAGAAGAGTAAGTAAGTTTGAGGCCTTATCCATCTGCAGTCCTTATGTGCAATTTTTATCCCAGATGAGGTGATTCGCAGGCCTGCACCTTTCATATGGTGGGGGAAGGAAAAAGAAAAGCAAAAGTTGAACGAAAAGAACTCTCAGCTGCAGATAAAAACTGGTTTTTCTCTTGGCTCACTTTTTTATTGATGATGGTTGTGGAGATTGGTTTTATTGCTGGCTACTGCCCAGTTGTTATAGATCACAGAGCACCTGGTGCTCATAAGGTGCTTACAAGAACTTATCCTAAATTTTTCTTTCTCGGGAGTGGGCAGTTTGTTGCTCTGGGAGACTGCACCCGGACTATTATCTAATTGGCATTAAATTCTAATCGGAGGGAAAATATTTCAATCCTTCCTTTTGTCCCTTTACAGAAGTTTCCTTTAGAAAAAGAGAGAGATGGAGACATCTTGGGATTCCTCACTTGGAGATCTTGTTTTGCTATACGTTTTTGTTTTTAAATAATAAATGAACTAGCAGATAAAGGATCAAGCCTGAATCTTGCCTGGAGATGGCTACCATCTTTCGTAATGTTTGTTAATCAGAATTTATAGTTTGTCTTCTCAGATTGGGCAGCTGACTGGGGCGTTGGGCCAGGTTTGCATTAGAAACTTTTGTCAGTATAGCCATCTTGGTTAAGGGTATGATTATTTTTATGACATTTCTGTACTGGGAAAAGCCCTAATGTAGATGCAGTTATGCTGCATAATTTATTTCATTCAGTGAAACCAGTATAAGTTAGATCAGCAAAAGAGTGCTGAGTCTACACTAGGAGAGTTTGTTGGTAGAGCCATACCCACAAATCTTTTCCAGTGTAGACTAGAGTGGCAATCGGGTCTCTGAATGAATAATATCGCCTGCTGTTACTACATTGTGAAGGTAGAGAGAGGTTTAAAAAAAAAAAGGAGCCTCCATACTTGGAAAATGAGGAGGAATATCCAGATGTAATGGATCACAGAGTACCTGGTACTCACTTCAGAGACAGAAAACTTATGGGTAGGTGAGTAAATTGTACCTTTTACCATTGACTTCAGTGGGAGCAGAATTAGACCAACACTGAGTACTTTTGTGGTTCTGTTTTTGTTGTTGAGCTGTTTTTTCAGTAAACTAATATTGAAGTGACATACAAGAGTGCCAATTTAATTATTTAAATTATTTAATTAGTTGCTGTTTGTGCCTGAAGCGTAACGGAACTGTGTTGAATATTGTGGAATGGGGTGTGCAATAGGACATGTGCTGAACTAAGACTGTCCTTTGAAAGCATTTCAAAGAGTCCTTTCTGAACAAAGGCATGCTACCTAATTCTGCATCCATCCACCAAACCAGAGAAGCCTTTTAAATGTATAACCTAAATGGTCTGACTTTGGGCATTTGTCATAACTTTTCAAAGATTCTAGGTCTGATTTTGTTAACATTTTTCTGTCTCAACCCACACAAACTACGCAGACCACCTGAGTAGTATTTGCAATGTAAGTCAGGACTTGTGTTTAGAAGGCCTATCATTGCATAGAAAATCCTGTGGTCTGCATTGCCGCTAGCCAACAAACAGGCAATCTTTGCTTCCTGGACTGGGGACACGGTTACTCTTAAAAGGCTGCAACTCACAGTTTGTCACATTCTATCACCGTAGTTATGGGCTTGAATTCTTCAGCTCTGCTTCTTGGGCCTTTTGGTGCAGGGTGTTTTCAGGTGGCCCCATGACACGAGATTTCTTTCCTCCTTTCTTGTCTCGGCCTTTACAGGGCCATATATATCTTCTCATAGTCTCTGATGTCCTCTTCCATAAACGTGACCTGTGAATCAAAGAAGTAACTCACTTTCTGAAGATTTACTACTTGAGTAACTGAAATATTTCAGTCTGTTAAAAAGACATCACCAAACAGCTGTAACATACATCTCCCCTAATCCATGAGACATACATCCATCTCCAAGGCACTAGCATCTGCTCAGTATGCTGTATGTGTGAATCTTCCTAAATCTGGCGTTACCCCTCCGCTCCACTTCAAGAATTCCTTCTAGCCATAAACATTCACCATACATTTTTATGGTGGGAGGAACCACCACAACAAGCCATAGGCAGGAAGACTGTGATCATATAGTATACATTTAGAAATACAAGCTTCCAAGTCTAAGCCCAGATCAATAATTGGAAGTGCCCCTTTGTCCGTGTTTCCACTTCTTTTTGGATTCCTTTTCGATTGTCAGATTATTAAAGAGCTCCTGATGGAGCCTTTTTGGCCTCTTATTATTCTTCCTATCTTTACTTTGCATTGGGATACTTTGCGATTGTGCCTTTAATATTCTATCTGAGAAATTGCCAGAACTCCTGAACTCTTTTTTTCCCTTAGATTTTCTTCCCAGGGGACCATACTTTCCAGTTCTGATTTTGTAAATAGTCATCTTTTTTTAAGTCCATTGTCTTTTTGCTATTCTCACTGCCTCCTTTCCTTAGAATCATGAAATCTATCGTTTCATGATCACTTTCACCATAATTGTTTTGAGTCTTCAGGTTCACAACCAATTCCTCCATTAGTCAGAATCAAGGCTAAAATGTCTGTCCCCCTGGTTACTTCCTTTGCCTTCTGAAACAAGAAGTTATCCCCAATACCTTTAAAGAACTTACTGGACATTTTGTGTTCTGCTGTATTACTTTTCCAACATATGTCTGGGTAGGTAAAGCCCCCATTACTACCAGGTCTTGTGTTTTGGATATTTCTGTTTTATTCTAGAAATGCCTCATTCACCTCCTTCTCCTCCTGATTTGGTAGTCTGTAGTAGACCTCCTACCATGATTGGTTGGGGGGGAGGGGGGGTTGCCCTTTTATCTTCACACAGACACTTTCACCTCCTTCAGGACAAGTATATATGGTCTTGATGTATAAGGCAACACCTGCTCCTTTTTTGCTTGTCCGTCCTCCTTGAACAAGTTGTACCCTTCAATATTAATATTCTAGGCATGAAATTTATCATACCAAGTTCAATGATGCCAATTAAATCATAATTTAGCTTAGGTACAAGGTTAAGCACTTGGTTTTATTGTATCTGGTTCATTCATGAAGGTGTCTCAGCTAATCAACTCAGGATTCAGTTTAAACCACAAGTCCTGCCTTTGAAATAAGCAAGGAAACATAAGAGGTTCAGTTTAAGAGTTTAAAATTAAGTGGGAGACTGAAGTAATAAATATTAAGGGCCTGATCCAACTTCCCTCTTAGATCAATGTGATAATAACACCATTTCCCTGCCTAGCATGGGAAAGGTTAGTTTTATAACAATCCAGCTAGTGCTCTATATTACCCTGTGTTTAGTTTATATAGCATGATTCTTGTCTATATTTATTATTCCTCACATGTTGCGTTTGTGCTGTGTAAAGTGTGTTATAATCACATTTGCAAATGATGAAAAGGCAAAATGTGGACAGGACTCCTAATAGTCACTTCTGATTTGCCTTGCTTCTGGATAAGAGAAGGGTGAATTAAAAGGAAACTCCCACTGCTTTTTATTACATTTAAGTCTCCTCTTATACCAAAATGAATGTAGCTAAATATTTTTTTAAAAAACTCTTTTTAATGTCTGGGAAGCAGACATATTGTGTGACAGAGAGCACATTGGAATATCCCTTATTTCCTTTCCTCTGCACTCTCCTAGCTGTTGTGAAGTTCCAGGGAGTGGGCTAGGAGAAGAGCTTATTAGCCAGGCCCACTCAGGAAACTTGCAAACACCTCCACCAATCCTACCCCATAAAGGCAGTACCAAAGTCAGGGGGAGATGCAGAACTAGACACTTGTCACAAACATCAGGGTCAGTGAAGTAAGGAAATGATATGGATGTTTGATTCAAGGAAGCGGCAAGGGAGATCTCTGAGTAAGGTATTTTTAATTCAAATACAGGCTACAAGGGAGAGGTTTGTTGCCTTGGTGAGGATTGGGATTGGGAGAAAGAGCATTGGATTGTTTCCTGGTAGGAGTGCAGGGGGAAGGGAAATCAGGCCTGAGATTGCTGGAACATCCAGAGATATGCAGCTATTTAATACGTGTCTCTCCACCTATACAATCCCTGTAATAAAAACAAGGGAGATTTCTTGTAGGTCAGATTCTTAATGTTGCCTGATCATTAAATATTTTAGTCGAATGATTTCAGCTCCTCACTGTTACCATCAGACACAGAGCCCTTTAACCAGGAGATACAAAACTCACGGCTGCTTTTAGAATCTGGTAAATGATAAAAACAGGTTTGTAACCAATTAATTGATGTGGTGGGAGAATAAGACTTCTCCCAAATCAATCCTGTCTGTACACACTCATTGCTCTTTCAGTAGAACTGCACCGCCTCTCTCATGGACAAGCATGGTTTTGGCTGTTCCCACCTCTTGCAACTCTTCAGGAGCCCCAGCTGCTTTTCTCCTTCTCATCACAGGGACCAGGAGCTCTGACATTGTTATGAAATAGTACATTTAGTATTATGTAGCACCTAATATCGGCTCCAACCAAGACTGAGGCCTTACTATGGTAGGCACATAGTAAGAGACAGTCCCTGTCCTCAAATAGCTTATCTAAATAGACAAGCATTATTTATCCCCATTTCACAGATGGGGAATTGAGGCATAGAGTTTAAGTGATTTACCTACAGGAGATCTTTGATGGAGCCAAGAATTGAACAGAAATAGCCTGTATCCCAGACTAGGGCCTTATCACAAGCCCATCTTTCCTTTCTCTCTAGCAGGCTTTCAGCTTAGCTGTATAAATTAATTGAGAAGTTTTGGGTTACCCAACAAACTTGCTAGATGGAGCATGAAACAAACCAATCATTTCAATCCATATAGAACATGGAAATCAGGATCTTGTGCTCCTTCTGTCTGGAAATGTGAATTGCCAGCCAGTTGTCATGACAGTTTCAGCTTATGCACGAGAAAGCCATTGGCATATACATTGTTGTGTGTGTTCCTAATGTTTATTATGGATAAAATTTTATAAATGACCAGCCCTTTTTTACAAACTAAGTGGTGGATCTTTTTAAAAACAAATAAATAAAACCCAGCAGCATGGCATCCCTTCAGGGCAGAAATAACACCAGACACCAGAAACCATTCAATGCCTTCAGCACATGATGCTTAAAGGAATTAACATCTTTCTAATACCTCATCCTAGCCCAGGATGATGTGCCTTTAGCTGTTTTCTTAACATTTTGAATGATGAGATTAAATTCCTCCACGGCTTGATGGCACAAGTGGAAATAAATATAAAAATGCTTGGCTCTTGACCAGAGACTAGATATTTACAATGGTGGAAACTATGCATGTATTTTTGGTGCGGCGCGCTTGAATCTCTCCAAATATTTTTAGCGTGCCTTCCTGCATTCATGCACAGCCAGTCAGTGTCATTCATCTGATTCTGCTATTCCTCGTCTGTAAACAAACTCAGGAAGAGTTGACAGACTTGGGTCTGATTTCTATTAAGTCACTTAATGCAGCCCGCTGTCTATGCAGAGTAAGACAAAATGACGACAGCAGTACTTTTGACTGGTGTATCTTTTTAAAGCACTCTAAAAGACCAAATGTATCTTTGTGCATGCATGTGTGATAACTGTCTATTGATATATCAATAAACACACACTTTGAAAAATTCAACCACTCCAAAGTCAACAAACGCTGAGTTAAACTCAATCTAAATTCTCTCCCTTCTGCAATATATACTCTTAAAATGTGGTTTATCCTTAGACCATTATGTATCTCAAGTACACAATGTACTATAAACTGAAATTTCTTTTTCAAAACCTACATTCATTAAGTTACAATAATATTCACAACTGACAAAAATATAGTCTAAAGCAAGTGATTATTTTAATGTTGAGCTTCCAATCTCAAGGGTGCTTTTCCTAATATTGGAATTCTCTACCTTAATGCTGTGATAATGTCAGCTTATTTGGTTGTTTTTGTGGATGGAATTTTCATGTTCCTAAAAAGAGAAGAGGGAAGGGAAATTTGCCAGTGGAATTGTAAATTTCTTGAACTTAAAGTACCAAGTTTGACAACTTCCCAAACCCAAGTCACCCTTAAATTTGAGACCTCCTAAATTCAGATCACCTTTAGCTCTGGGGTGATTCAAACTCTGGATGCATTAAAAATTCAACCTCTTTTAGAAGTTTATATAGCAAAATTCTTCTGCCCTCATGACATTTCTGACTTGAAAAGCACAACTTTAAAACTATAATATTGACTTATTTTTCTCCTTTAATTACAAACTATGACACAAGCCAAGTTAGAAAGTCCAAACTTCAACCATGTTTTGCAGATATCCTGTTCAAAACATGACACAGTATTTTTAGTGCACACATCTCAGAAACAACACCATTGTTTTTGTTCCAGATTTTCAAAAAAAAAAAAAAAGTCTTAAATCCATATTTAGGCAACTGACTAAAGATCTTTATTCAAAAGTGCTGAGCACCCAGCTGTTTCTATAACGTCCATGCCCAGCCCTTCTCTCCCCAGCAGGTGCTGATGTTCTAAGAGGAACATTTAGAGATCAGCATTGCTAAGGTTCAGGCTGCAAAAAGGAACAGGTAGGGGGGAAATTGCTACAGAAGCAGAATCTTGAAATTACCAAAGTGAGCTGAAAACCCAAGATGTGGGGCACTTTAAAAAAAACCCAATAAAATCCAGCAGCATGGGATCCCTCACTGGCTTGACAACACTGAAAGAGGCTTCCATGCAGTAGCCCCTGGATTGGGCATCGCCAAAGGAACTCTCTGCTTGTTTAGTGGTGTGCTTCAATGCACATGAATGTGTTGAGGAAAACCCCAGAACCACATTGGCCTTTGGCAAGGCCCAACCACTGAGAAGGGAAGCCTTCCAAAGTGGAAAAGAAAAACAGGTTTATTCATCGATACTCTGAAGCAAACATCTGTCAGGCAGCTGGAAGGTATCTCAGCCTAGTTTTCTCTCACTTGATAGCTAAATGCTGAATGGCAATTATGGTTGTTTGTAAGTGGACAATAAAAAGAAACAACCATTACTAAGCTGTGGCTGTACCAGGAAATCTGTACATCTTGGGTGTATTGGACCTGTGCATTCAATCAGATGAGATGAAGGGATATTTCCGAATGATTTTTTGGCAATAAAGGTGCCAGATTAACACCATTGGAAAATGGCTTCCTCCATCACAACAGGGGCAGTAGTCAGATGCCATCCCACTCCCCTTCCCTGTCTTGCCACATGTGCTCTAGAGTAGAGTGCATGAATGCCCACGCACTTCTGAGCCTTTGTGAAGTGCTGATTGGAGTGGAGTGATTTGTGATGCAGATGTCTCTCCGATCTGTGTGTCTAACAAGGTCAAACCCCATGGGGCAGGGACACTAGAAGTCTGGGAGACCGAGGGTATATACACAGCAAAAAGAAAACCCAAAACCCCAGCAGGGAATTTCAGGGCCTGAGTCATCTGAGTCAAGCTTGCGCTATGGGGCTAAAAATAGCAGTGCAGATGTTCCTGCTCAGACTGGAGGTGGGGCTCTGAAACCTGGCAAATGGGGGGAGGGTCTCGGAGCCTGGCCTGCCAGTTTGAGCCCAAATGTCTGCATTGCTCTTTTTGGCCCCGCAGGGCAATCCCGAGTCAGTTGATGCAGGCTCTGAGACTCGCTGCAACGGGGTGGTTTTATTGCTGTGGAGACATAGTCTGAGGGGGACTGGCAGATTGCTGTGGAGAAGAAGAGGAGAAAATGAAAGATATCAGGAAGTTATTGGCAAAACTGTGTCAATTTAATTTAAAACTTAAATGCGCAGTAAAGATACAAATGATTTACTGAGTGTGTGTGTTTTCATAGGCTTTGCCTGAGTTTACTTTTCCCAGTGCAGGTGGGAGAGGATCAGGGAAAAGCACTGCATAGATAGAGCTGCCATTCCCCATGCACCCCAGCAATGAATTCCTAACCCATTGGAAGTCACTGGCAAAACTCCCATTCACTTCAGTGGGGCCAGGATTTCACCCTCAGGAGTCACCAGTTTTGGAAAGCCCTGTGTTTTCTCTGTGTTCTCAAGGCCCATCTCCCAAAGAAGTGCATTCACAGGGAACTCCATGTGGTTACCCTCACGCAATTTCCTAGACCACCTGTTCTGCCCCCCTTCCTCTAGGATGTTACTGTGGCTGTGGACATAGCCCATGAAAAGGAATTTACATTGCCAATAACACAACATGTTCATTTCTAGTCTTAAAGATTTGTGTTTGAAATAAGAGCCACCTTCCGCGGCTGTGGAGTCATAACGCTGTGGGTGATAACAGTGCGCTGCCACCAGAACGTCGTACATTCAGCATGGTTAGGAGACAGTTGCAGGAAGTGAGTGTGCTGGGAGCAAGGCGGAGCACAAGTATGTTTGCAAGCTAAAATTGCAAAGAAAAGTGTGGAAAATGCAAGAGAGAAAACTCAAGGTCACTTAAAAGGCACCCTGTCAACTGATGTCACCTCTGTCGGCAAAGGAGGTACCTGCCATTGTTACAAGAGATGCCTAAGCTTGTGGAATGAATAGGAAGGAGTGAAAATGTAAAACGAAACAAAAGAAATTAGAGTTTTGTTTATATTTGTCTAGTTTGTTCATGCTGTGCATTTTGACAGCACTTTGTATATGGATAGTTTCACCATTTCCAGTGTTCATTTGGTCAATTTCCCTTCTTCTCATGAGACTTTCAAACACCAAAAGGAAAGAGAAAAACATTGTAAAACAATAAGAAGCTCTGATTTAAAGACACATAATTGGCAGGAACATTCAGGGCAGGTGTGGTCCCTCTACACCACTTTAAATTCATCTTTTAAAATCTGGTTAGCTTTCAAGTTGACATTGTCTGTTTAAAACACTAACCAGCGAGTGAAAGTCTAAACATATGAGGGTTGCTCTGTGATGGTGCACAATAGAGATGCACTAAAATGAGGGAGCATCCCTGAAAGGAGCTTGTTAAAAATAAATGTAAACTCCTTCACTCAACTTAGCTCTGAAAAGGTGCCATCAATGCTGACGTTATTGCAAGGTCCTAAAGGAAGTGGTTGTAAAGCTGTGGCACGAGGAGTGAAGAATGCAGACGCTGAACAGAGACAGGTTTTGAAGTTGTAGGAAATGCGATACCTTTTTAGTGAAGCAACTGCCATTTGTGACCACCTGAGCTTTGAAATAAATCTTCAAGAAGTGTTCGCCGCCTGGAAGCCCCAGCTTCCAAATGGAAGGAATGAGATCTACAGATGTGACTGACAGAGCGCTGAAAGTACCGAGGGCGAGGGGTAGTGAGAGAATAGTACTGTGATCGGTAGAGTGCTATGAATTGGTGTACTTGCTCTGTTACATTGCAACTGTCATGGGGAACAAAGCTAGACCCTTATGAATGTGTGATTCATTCTTCATTCATTCATTCTTCTTTATGATAGAGAAGAGAGAACCTCTGAAAGAATCTCCTTTATATGTGTTACATCAGATGCTTATCTTCCCATTATTTTGATGCAACATTTTATTTAAAGTGAAACTGAAATCCTCCTGTGCTGGGAATGTACTAGCATAGTTTTCTATTAACTAGCTGTTGCAAACATTCAATAGTGCGGAACATAGAAATTGCCCTACTGGAACAGACCAATGGCCTATTAGACTGGGATGTTGTCTCCATCTGTTCCTGTAGCCGATACTTCAGAAGGAAGCTGCAAGACACTCTTTATTGGAATTACCTGCCCATAGAGGATATTTCTTACCAAGCTCAAGCAGTTAGTGGTTAATTTATGACCTGAAGCATGAAGCTTTATATGCCTCATAATTTTGTGCCCTATCTAATGTAACAGTGATAAAGAGGTTTTGTTCATTGAGCACAAAACATGCTGTATTTACAGTGTATGTAATTTCTATACAGCAAAGCAGTCCTTCACCCAGGAATACCCTTTTTGGTGACTACCCCAGTGCTAGGTCACCCTCCAATAGGAACCTTTTCCCCCAGCATGCTTTGCTACAGCTGGTCCTATAAATTTGGCAGTGCTAAGCAGCCGCAGCCCTAAAGCTGCCATTTTGCAACTGGTTGCTGCTGCTGCATCATCATCCTCTTTTCTCTCCCAGCTGGGTGACTGCTCTGAGCTTCTGTTATGTATCATCCAGTTTTCCCTGTCTTATTGTACATACTTATTCTTGTATAGTTTCCCTGTGTGCTCTTCGCTGCCCAAAGGGACACAAAATAATCCTAGATGGGAATATGTGGCATGTGGTGAGGACAGAGCATGTTTGTTTATTTATCATTTTAAACTGGTATGATTAGACTGGATGTACGATACCTTTTTTCTGGGACTCACATATCCCTTAGTTTAAAGAATAATTATGCCACAGACTTGTATCACTATCAGGACCAAACTTCTCAAATCTAGGTGTTTAGGATTAGGCTCCAAAGTCCATATTTAGGATCTTAAATAAAAGTGGCCTGATTTTCAGTGGAGTTGAGCATTTGCAGCTCCTGTTGGAGGTCATAAGAACTGTTGGATGCTCAGCACTTTTTAAAATCAGGGGGGTAATCTTAGTCTGATTGACACCAGTGGCAAAACTCTCATTGAGTGGAGCCAGGATTGCACGCTAGGCCTCATATTTAGAAACTTATCTAAATATTTATTTTTCTAAAATATCGGCCAATACATACACCATAGAACAATACAAAAATGCCTCTTTGTGTTTATTTTAGATTTGTGTAAATACACTCTGTACACTTTCCCCTTCCCAATAAACAGATGCAAAAGGGTAACTTGTTTGTAACAGCTGCAGCCTGAGTGGCCATCACAGACTCTATATAAGGGCCAAAGTTGTGATCCCGCTTCCAAATGATGTCAGCGAAAGATCTGCCATTGGTTTGGATGAAAGCAGGAGTAGGTGACTATTCTTGCTTGACTAACTCATGAAAGAAGGTTAGTTGAGGTAACAGAACCTGGTACATTCAATATGACTCAAACTCTAGTTACTGTTCTACCACTGACTGGATGTGTGATCTTGCATAAGTCGATTCAGTCTAAAATTCCCAAATATATCTGCTAATGTTGGAGCCCAATTCGAGATCGAGATCCTGATTTTCTCTCTGACATTAGTCTGAGCTACAGGTGCTGAGCACCTCTGGAAATCAGGCTGAAATGCATCAAGCTGAGCACCTAAAATTAGTGAAATTTTGAAAATGTGGGCTTTCCCCTCTGTGCCTTAGCATAGCTTGCTGTCTAATAGTGATAGTGATGCTCATATACAAGCGGGTTTTCTTAATCACATATAGTGATGAAGCATATGTGATGGAATGTGGAAAGCGTTCCCAATTTGAAGAGAGGCATATGTCAAGTAATGCCCTCTGCTTTTCAGTCTAGCTCTGGCTGCTGAAGGGTTAGCCACATCATGTGATAATTCAGCCTGAGTGTACTGGCTCAATTTTTGAAGTGTTGTAGGTGGATGATTCTCTTTTGTTTGTTGCCAAAATGAACAGTCTGCTCCTAAATTTTTCCATCCTGTACCTCAAGGAAGGCATCTTTCCATCTCTGAAATAAACTGGGAGTAGTCTGAAAGTCAGTGATTTCAAGAGATTTCCTTAGACTTGTACTTCAGTAATGAGAATTATACCTGAGTCCCAGCAAGATACTTGGGTTTTGCTGTTAGTAACAATTCAAAAGAGAGTGTTCCACTGAATATGTATGGTCCAAACATTTGCAAAGTAACACACTTGAATAGGTAGGATTAACTGCAGTTTAATTTATGAAGCCTCAGAAGTATTTTCTCATATAAAATATGGCCTGTGGCTAGACACCCTCAAGCTTTGATCACCTCTGAGTTCACAAGTGAGTGCGTAGTACCTACTTAGATGGGAGACCTCCAACGAAGCCCAGTGGCTGCAGAAAGCAGTGTCATGGTTTGACGCTCTGAGTTGACATCTGGACCAAAACCCTAACAGGGTCCAGGTGGACACTGCTACTGGAGGTTGATATGTCCCAGAGGAGATGTAAAATTGAGGTCCTCACTACATGAGGTCATTTATGGTTGAAGGTCCCAAACATGCTTAACTTAATGCATTACAAGTAATCCCCTGAGGTGCAAAGTTAAGCCCAGGCGTATGTCTTCGCGGGATTGTGGTCTATATTTGAAGAAGTTGCCTAACTTGCAAGTTTGCACATATGTTTGTATTGTTTGTGCTTACGCAAAAGTTGGACTTTTGCATGGCACTTTTTCAAATGTGGGCCTACAGATTTCATGGCCCTCTTTTTGTATGGATGTAGCCGCATTGTTTTGGCCAAAATCTCATTTTTATGCTTATGTTTTCAAAGGGACAGTAGTCTTTTTCTTGTTTCTTATCCTAAAGTGATATATACTCTTGCTATGCACATTTAAGCAGCTGCTGTATTCCATTCCGGAGGTAGCTGCATTTCCATGGTGAGTAAAGTTATTATACATAATTTGAAAAGTGCCTTGGGTTGAAAGGCACTATTTCTTATAAAATGTTATTAAAAATAACAGAGGTTCCTCCCAAGCTTATACATTTTAAATGTATTTCATTTAAACATAAATACTTCTCAGATGTATTTGGGAAGTAGAAAGATACCCGTTCAACTTCATATGGAGCTGTACAGCGATACTATACCACTAGTGATACACTATAAGATCATTTAAACTAACATTGCATCCATGTCAGGACCATAGCCAGGCTTTATGGCAGTTCTTACAAAGCTGGCTTAGCTCCTGTCTATTCTGTAAAACAGAAGCAGGATTTAGCTAACCTGGGGCACGTGACTCCCGTTTGAATACACGTTTGCATTTGTATTGTACATAGGTCCAAAGGCGGGCTGCCTTTCACTAGAAAATGAATGCAGGAATAAGTGTGGATTGGGTGTCGTGTTTAAAGCCTGAGCCCACACAGCTGTTACAACTAGTTTGCAGCACCCAAGAGCATCCTGGGTTCCTCACTGTACAGATTGGAATACGTGATCCTTTACCCTCAGATCTTACAAACTGATCCCAGGTGTAACTCACTGAAGTGGGAGAGGGGTTGGAGAAGGAATGACAGGAAAACACTAATAAGATTACTTGGTTACTTGGGAAAGGCTACTGTGTAGCATAAGGGAGTAAGAAGTGTTTTTTTAAACACTTAAAGAGCAAATTTCTTCTGAGGAAGGATGATCTGTGGTTAAGGCACTGGGCTGGGATTCAGGAGAGCTGGGTTCAATTTCCAGTTCTGCTACAGCCTTCTCATGTGACCATGGGCAAGTCATTTAATCACTCTGTGTCTCGGGTGCCCATATGTAAAATGGGAATAATGATCCTTCCTTAGTCTTGTCTATTTAGATCATAAGCGCATCAGGGCAGAGACTGTCTCTTAGTATGTGTACAGATAGCCCCTAGCACTATGGGGCCCTGACCTCGGTTGGGGATTTTTGGCTGTATTCTAATAAAAATAATAAATAACAATAAGAAGTGTCTTCATTTCAGTGCATTACAACAATTTATACCCTCATTTCATAAAATAGGGCAGGAGGAGTAAGGTGAAAGTCCTCTGTTGAGAACACTGCATCTTCACCAGCTTTTAATTCCTCAGAGCAGTTAATCCTGAGGTTAATGGAAAGAATCCAAAGATATTGCTGTTTTTTTGTTGATCGAACAAGTGGGGAACAGACAGGTCTATTATGGGGGCAGAGGAGTATTGATATAGGCCTGGTGTGTTTATGCCATTCTCCCAGGACTAGTGGTAACAGAGTCCAGCAAGGGTTAATGTCAGTTCTGCGTAAGTTAAACCAAACTATAGGTTTAAATATTCATAGCGCTCTTGATGTGCCAGATCTTCTATGTTGGAAACCAGGAGCCCTAAGAGTTTACAAAGCTGCTTTTGCACACAAGTCTATTAAGAATGCATCACGACAAGAGAAAAGCAAAAACACTGCCAGTAGTAGAGAACTTAATGTGACTTGGCTAATGCTGTTTGGGGCTACTTTGGAGCTAACCTGCATTAATCCACTTAAATGGAATGGTGAGTATGATCCAGCAAAAGCAGTAATCCTCTTTCAGATTGACTAGACTCATGCTGACATGCGGAGAACTGGGGTGAGCGCCAGCTAGTTGGCTAGGTGAGACTGCAAAGGGGATGTGTGGGGACTACAGGCCACTTGAACTCTGCGGCCTGATTTTCCCCAGATATGTGCACCTCTGTGCCTAAATGACTTAGCCCACGGGTGTGTGCAGGCCAACTGGGGATACTGCACTTGGGACCAAATATGCAACTGGCAATTTACAGGCCAAATCAGACAAGTGCAAACATGAGAGGCTTTCTTCAATCTCTGAAAAACTGGGCCTGAGGTTAAGAGGCTCAACTCCATATTCCAAAAACAGACCCAGCATTCTTTGTCATTTTCGTTCCAATACGTACTTGGATGGACTCGCTCACTCCTTCATACTTTTTTTAACTGCACACAGCCCTGGTTGCTGAAAGAATCACCTCTTGGCAGTGGAGGAGCTCCATCCCGCTGAGCAGAGCAAACATGCAGGGTAACCTTATTAGCTAATCTGGAAAGCGTTTTTTCTTGCCGAATGAACAGTTGAATGTATCTGAAGACATCTGGTCTGCCTTTTAAAGTAGTATGTGATCCATATTCTTCTTTTAGTTGGTCTTGTGATTTATGCCTTGTCTGCCGTTCTCTATTCATGGCTGATCCTTATGTTGACTGTTAAGTAGCTGTCTGTGAAAATAAGTAATGCTATCATCTGCTCTTCTGTATGCAGTTCTACAGATCTGCTTTGTATGCATGTATTCACCATCTCCTTTCGCTGCTGCACTCTTTAGCTGCCTTGCCACCCCTCTGCCGTGTGGCCTGCATTTGGGTTTCTCGATGTTTGGAGGCGGAAGGGCAGTGATATGTCTCTTTGTGGATCAGATATTTAAAAATCAACAAACTTTTCTGCAAGAAAAGAGGAGTCTTCCTCCTGTCCCCTTGGGAAATGTTATCAAGCTTAACTAGACACTCTAGGCTGGACAAAAGTCTGACATTCATGTATTTCAAATTTGCTGTTTTACATAGGAACGGCCATACTGGTCAGATCAATGGTCCATCTAGCTCAGTATCTTGTCTTCTCAGAGTGGCTGGTGCCAGATGCTTCAGAAGGAATGGACAGAACAGGGGAATTATCAAGTGATCCATCCCCTCTTGTTGCATCCCAACTTCTGGCAGTCAGAGGCTTACGGTACCCAGAGCCTTGGATTACATCCCTGAACATCTTGACTAATAGCCACTGATGGACCGATCCTCCATGAACTTATATAATTCTTTTTTGAACCCAGTTTTACTGTTGGCCTTCACAACATCCCCTGGCAACAAGTTCCACAAGTTGACTGTGCATTATATGAAGTCGTACTTCCTTATGTTTTGTTTTAAACCCGCTGCCTATTAATTTCATTACTTTGCTACTGCTGTGCCTTCTCTTTGCATGCTGACAAAGCCTCACTATAGTTGTGAACAATGGCACCAAGGCTACAGCTAGATAAACTGAGGCACAAATAAACGAAGCAATGTGCCCAGTCAAAGGCAGACCATTGGCCTTGCCTTCCATTTTCCTGCTGTAATGACTAGTCATTCTAACTCTATTTTTCCTACTCTTGCAGCTGTCATTTTTTCCCGCACACACCTATTGGGATGACCATTTGTGAAGTAATTTGCACCTTTTACTAGTTCTCTGTAGAAAAATTCCTAGACTGGTTGGTCTCTGGGCCTCTCCTACATGTTGTGGTGCCATGCTGCAGATCGTCTGGAGTATTTCTTGTATGGTTTGGGCATAATTCAATGAATTATATACTGCTCAGGGAAAATAAAACCCCTGCCAAGTGCAAAAGAAGTGTCTTGTGTTATTAATGGCAAATTCGGTATTTGCCCCCTAAGGCCTTGTTCCTATTCTGCTTATCACATTTGCTTTTATTATTTATTCAGCACCCAAAAGCATGTTGCACCCTTTACAAAGACCCGGGGGGGGGGGGGGGGGGGGGGGGTCCTGACCCCAGAGAAGTTGATGGCAAACCTCCCATTAGCTCCAGCGAGGCAGGTTTTCAGTTCACTGCTTGCCTTGTGCAATACATGGTCCTGCCCCTGCAAGCTGCCACTTATGGACAGAAGGCTGTGTTGTGCAGAGCTCCATTGACTGCAAACGCAGGGCCCAGTCATGCCCAGCAGTACAAAGGCCTCATTTTAGATGTAGCTGTGAACAAGCAATAGGTGATGTGAGCTGAGAATGGACAAGGGCAACAGTAAACAAGGTGTTTCTGGACTAAATTGTGATATATGCTTAGATATGTATATGTAGTGACTATATATGCTAAGACTGTGCTGTGCTTGGAGCTTTGTTCTGATATAAGAACACCGTGGTGGGTGGCAGTGTTTTATATGGTCTTTGTTCTAAAAATAAGGGGTCTGCTTGTATAGTTTTAGTAATAAAATATTTGTTTACTTAAAATATACAGCAGGTAGTTCCAAGGCGTCTAACTTAGTTAGCTATCTTGAGCTCAGACTTTTATAGTAGAAGTACATCCCGGACATGTGTACATTTCACAGAACATATAGCGAAAAGAAAGCAAGGTCTTTGGTCACAGAGAGCCTTTCTGAGTTGAGCTCTGTCATTATGCACTTTGGGGCCTGATCTTGGCTCATGTCAGTCAATGGATGTTTTAACAGTGATTTGAGTGGGAGCATGATCGATGATCCCTCTCTGTGCATGGTCATGCACTTTGTCAATTTGCAATTAAGATGTGGCTTGACAAACCTCTCTCCCACCCCCACAGACACTGCTGTAGTTGTTATTGCTCTCTAAAGCCAGGTTTGTTACATAGCGCTCGTGTTTGCAAAGGACCAAATTGCCTTCTGTTACAGCACTGTAAATCCACAGTAACTATGTTGACTTCAGTGCAGTTATTCCTGATTTACGCTGGTGGAACAGAGACCAGAATTTGATCCCAAAGGGGCATTTATTTAGAAATTTATTTATTTGTTTTATGTAAACTCTACTGTCTGGGTGGCAATCAAGTGGTTTTACGGGCAATTAGATCTTTCAGTTATCTGAGCTGCATGGTAATAGAAAACGTAACATCGTGGCCAGGGAATCAAACAAAATAAAATAAATGTGATCCATCTTTACAATCGTAATTCAGCATGTGCAGTAATGTTGCTTTCAAATATGTGCTTAATTACCATTAACTGAAAATCACTGAACACACTTTTAGCTTGTATGGCCTCTTTCAATTTGTTTTTTTAACATTGAGTTACATTTGACAGATCTTCACGGAGCTAATTTAACAAGGCCCCAGATTGTCTGCCCAACCTCTTTTGTTTACATGTATGAAACCTGCAACAAATTTGGACACAAGGCTAGCCAGTCCCCCCTCCCCGACAAGAACAGCTGCCTAAAGACGACTTAAAACTGCAACATGCCATTTGGCTTATTAGTTCTTGGCAAACTTGATGGTTGGATAATTTGATAATGTTGTAATATTTGTCCTATAAATGCCTTCGCCATTGAAAATTGCAGGTTGGGGTTTTTGGAGGGAGAGTTTGCATTTGAATTAGCACTTTTTTCTTGGCAATAGAGAGAGCATACAGTGAACTGTTTCTGTATATGGGTTAGTCATTCCTGGTTTGTGTCCCCCTGTAAAATAAAAACAGAGGAATAGCTATAGAATGAGTCCATTGGATTTCCATTCCCACCTTTCCATTAGTAGGTCCTTTAATCCATTTATGATGGTTAACAGTTAATCCAGTTATGACTACAGACAGCGTGGTCTAGTAGATAGGGCACTGGACTGGCAGTTGGTAAACCTGCGTTATGCTTTTGGATCTGCCACTCTGTGACCTTGGGCAAGTCATGTCACCTCTCT
This sequence comes from Emydura macquarii macquarii, assembly GCF_026122565.2. NCBI lineage: Eukaryota > Metazoa > Chordata > Testudines > Chelidae > Emydura > Emydura macquarii. The sequence continues at coordinate 39,126,571 of NW_027132813.1, read as the reverse complement.
TTTCCCTCCACCCTTCAGCTTCCTTATCTGTGTAGACTGTGGGTATGTCTATGCTGGAGCTGTAAATTCCAGCTTGAGGAGACAGACTTGTGCAAGCTCTTATCCAGCTAGCATGCTAAAAATAGAACTGGGCGTGGCTAGCTGCCCTGAGTACACAGCTAAGGTCTCAGATGGGAACGTATTCGGGGCGGTTAGCCCCTCACGCTGCTGTGGAGACTCTTTGTTTTTAGTGCGCTGACTCAAGTACAGTTGGCCTGGCTATTTCTCCTACAACTGGAATTTACACCTCCAGCCTTCTGCACTTCTGCAGACCTAATCTTTCAGAGAATGGGACTGCCTCTGTGCGTCTGTATAGAACCTACCACAATGGGGCCCTGAGCTCAGGTGGGACCTGTAAGTGCCACCATGAACCAAATGATTAATATTAATCATTCAACACTAATTGCAATTGGTTTATAGTTTCACTTTTTTGTTGTTGTTGTTTAATTGTAATTGAGCTCTGGGAAAATAAAGTCAAACGGACACACATGCTCTAAAACTTGCTATTTATATTTTAAACTATTAATACTTTGGCTTAGAATGTAACTAAATATACAGAAACATGAACCTGGTATGTTGTTAATTCAGTTTTAGATCAAGCCTCATCTGCTTAAGCTTTTTATTCCTTTTTTTACAAGGCTTAAAAATTAGCTAGGACTCAAATAGATCCCATGAGCATTTGACTTTTTACCAAGTCTTGCCCATCTCAAGTGCTTTCCTGAGGCTCTTTTTTGTTTATCCTACACAATTTCCTTCCTTCCTTCACATCCAGTCCTCTTTGCTCCCCTGGGGCTTCTTATGATAGGCTAGCCACTAATCATGTACTTCTGCCCCAGAAGCACAGATAAAGGCTTCCTCCCGACGCTTCCAGTCCAAGGAGGATGTAAGCCGTAATGGTAATCTTAAACAACACTGCTATTCATTGTTTTGGAGATCTGGGAAATATCTTTAAATTCAGCTTGCTGAATTAGCTGCTCCTTGAGTAACCCACAGCTGCTGCCTATCTGTCCCATTACGTTTTACAAAAATGCAGCAATTCTCATTACAGCCACTATTTTCTCAACATATGGGCCTTCCATTAGTTTGTGTCTCTGTGTGGCTGTTGCCATGAATGTACACACAGAAACATTTTCTTTTGTACTTCATTTAACCCAACCCCCGCCGCTCCAAATAAATAACCCAGCAACTCTGGAAAATGCATTAGAAGACATGCATTTTTCAGTGATTCAAAGATGTCAGCATGCTCCAGAAGGCAGCCTCCACCAGGAGCCGCTTTTTAGATTAAAATAGCACTTCTAGCCCCTCAAAAGTGGAATTGTGCATTAGGGCCTGATCCTGCAAACAGTTATCATATGTGAGCATCTCCATTGGCTTTGGTGGGAGTAACTTCACGTGAATAACCTTACTCACATGCATAACTGCTGGCAGGATTCCCCCCTTCGGTATCCCATACTTTGAGAGTAGGTAGTAAAGGCCCTGTTCCCCTCACACTGAGTGGTGGCAGAAGGTCCTGGATGTACTGGGATATAGAAAGAAAGTCAAGCTCCTGCAAATACTCAGCACCCTGTGATGTCCCCGTCTCAAAGAAGGAGGTTGCTTTTGGGGGCAGATCTGGTGGCTCCATGTTACTTTTTGAAGGCAGAGCTGCAGATCTTCTGACCAACTTCACCAGCAAGCTCCTGAGCATCTGTGCTGCACCCTCTGTATGTGGGAGAAGAGATTCTCTCTCTGCAGCATCCCAAACACACAGACCATTTAGCCAGGTATTGCACTGGAGGAGGACTTCCCCTCAGTATGGAGACAATGCCTTAAGGGATGCCCAGAATCCATGCATTTGCCCCAAAGAGTCTATCATGTAGCCACGCTCGCTGCACTACGCTGGCATTGGAAGGTGATTTTTGTCTATAAGGTATGTTAAAAAACAAAAAAAAAGAACAAACCGAAAAAACTGACAATTTTCTACTGCTAGCACCATGCACCCAACCATCTCTAAGGGTCCAATCCAGCTCCCATTGATTTCAGGAGGAGTTGGATCAGACCCAAGTAATTAGTTAATTCTCACACCTATTGTGTGTGACAGAGAAGGACCATTATTCCCCTTTTAAACTGAGTGCAGATACATAGAGTGACATGGCCAGTCACACAGTGAGTTAGTGGCAGAACTGCCAGCGGGACTCAGGTGTCTTGAATCCTGTTTCTCTGCTCTAATCATCAGACCACAGTAACAGCATCTTCCCCGCCCTCCCTTGTGAGCTGTGTATTTCTTATCCCACAGTCTCAGCTCAAGATGATACCACGTTCTCTACCTTTGGAAGGCAGGGGCTCTGGGTCCCTGCCCTTCCCTGAAAGGGGACTTGCCAACTCTGCAATATCCAAGTCACGGACTCAGGGACTCAGTCCCTGACTTGAATATAACTTGCAACTTGGACTGTTGCCTTCTTTGACCCTTCCCTCCTTATGGGCATAATTTCAGGCGGTTCTAGTAGAGCATAGGTGATTGTGTGTGCACACACACTTAAACAAAACAAAATTGGGTGCTTTTTTTGTATATAACTTTGCTTTGGTTCTGTTCATGCCCCTTTTTGGTTAGTTTTCCCACACAGATCACAAACTCGTCTGCTAGACTATACCCATCTGTCTATGCATACAGGCCTCATCACTGGAGTATCCAAGTGCCTCGCAACCATTCATGGATTTTATCCTCCCAGCAGGAGGGAAGGGTTATAGGCCATTGTACAGGTGGGGAACTAAGGCAGAGGGTGGATTATAGGACTAGCTCAAGGTCTTTTAGGAAGTTTGTGACTGAGCTGGGAACTGGATACAGGAAGTGATCCAGGATGAGATTCTCTGAGCTGAGACTGGGAGGCCTTTCAATTTGTATGCAATGTCCAGAAAAAGCTGTGTAGATTTTCAAAATGGGTTAGTGCTTTCTATATAGAAGGCTAGTGCATGTCTGACATCCAGTGAGTGGAGTCTCTGTTCCTCTCTGTTGACATGTGACTTGGGATAGAAGACTAGAAGGAAGATATCCTGGTTACTATGGAATTGCAAGACCACCTTTGGAAGGAAGGCTGGATGTGGCTGCAATTGAACCTTGTCCTTGAAGAAGGCTGTATAAGGTGGCTCCAACATAAGGGCTTGGATGTCTGAGACCCTGCTGACAGAAGTAATGGCCACCAGGAAGACTACCTTCCATGATAGTGAGAGCAGAGTACACATTGCCAACAGTTCAAATGGGGGTCCTGTCAGCCATGCCAACAACAGGTTGAGGTCCTGGGAAGGAGAGGCTGTCATACCTGGGGGTATAATCTCTCCAGGCCTTTAAGAAAATGACCATAGATGGAGCTCGAGAAAATGGAACGGCCATTCACCCATGGGTGGAAAGCCAAGATTGCCGCTAGATGGACCATGATGGATGACACAGACAGGCCTTGTTGCTTCAATTGGAGCAAGTAGTCCAAAATGAAAGGCAGTATTGACTATGTAGGAGAAATACCTTTCTGTGTCAAACAGACCGAGAATTGCTTCCACTTTGCCAGGTAAGTGGCTCTAGTGGAGGGCTTTCTGCACCCTAAAAGCACCTCACAAACCGGCCCTGAGCATGCTAGCTCTGTGGGGTTTAGCCATGGAACTTTCAGGCTGTGAAATGAAGGGACCTGAGGTTTGGATGACATAGACAGCCATGGTCCTGGCGGATCAGGTCTGGAAATGGAGGTAGACGGAATAGTGTCTCCACCAAAAGGTCCAGGAGGGTGTTGAATCAGTGCTGACAGGGCCAGGTCGGGGCTATCAGGATAAGACACACCCTGTCCCTTCTGATCTTCAGCAAAACCTTGTGTATGACAGGGTTGGCAGGAAATGCGTAGAAGAGGTGGTCCGTGCCAGGAAGGAGAAAAATATCTGTAAGAGACCCTGGGCTGTGGCCCAGGAAAGAGCAGAACTGAAGATACTTCCTGTTGTGCCTCGTCATGAACAAGTCTAAGTGGGGAGTCCCCCACTTCTGGAAGATGTCCTTCACAACATCTGGATGGATGGACCACTCATGCGCATAGCCGCCGCAGAAGCCATGGATTGGGCTGCCGAGTCCACCACATCCAAGGATGCCTGCAGGGACGCCCTCACAACCAACTTGCCTTCCTCCACTATGGCAGCAAACTCTTGCCTGGACTCCTGTGGTACCAGCTCCTTAAACTTTGCCACAGTGTCCCAGGAGTTAGTTATGCTGGCTCAGGAGTGCCTGCTAATTCACAATCATGAGCTGGAGACCCCCGAGTGAATAGACCTTTCTGCCAAAGATGTCTACCTTCTTGGCATCCTTGGCCTTGGGGGTTGGTCCCTGTTGATGAGGTGCAGCAAGTGACCTTGCCATTCCTGCTCATTGACCGCTGACACCACCAAAGAGCTCGGTGGGGGATGGGTGTACGGAAATTCAAATCCCTTAGCGGGAACAAAGTATTTATTTTCTAATCTCTTCATCATCGGCTGACGGGTGCTGGAGTCTACCATTAGGCCTTGATAGGGTCCATAATGGCCTCGTTTAATGGCAATGCCACTCTTGAAGGGTCCAATGCTGTTAGGATGCTCACTAGGGTGTGGGAGGACTCCCTGATCTCCTCTGCCTGGATCTCCAGGTTTTGCGCCACTCATTTAAGGAGTTTTTGATGTGCCCTGTAATCATCTTGGGAGGGTGATCTCCGCTCCTGTGACCACCTCATCCGGGGAGGAAGAGGAGGATGCCTGCACCAGCTGGGGGGTCCTGTTCCTCGCCCTCAGCACCAGACAGGTCCCATGGTACCAGGTCCTGATATTCAGCACCAGGAGTCGGATCCTGCTCCAATGGTGGAGCAAGCTCTACGGACTCCAAGGCCACAGAGTATGATTTGCTGGAATGCAATTCCTGTGCCAGGGGGAATGCCCAGGAATTCCAAAAGGGCAACGGTTCTGGTGTCTACCACTGTGCTGGTGGCCGCGCTGGAAACGGGATACCCTGGCCTTGGTCTGCTCTCGGGTACCACTGGCTGGAGTGCCAACTCCTGTGGGAGACATAAGACTCTGCCTCTGAGTCTGTCCCCGAGGAATCCCTTCCTAGAGACCAAGGTGGAGTGGTGCCAGCCGGTGCCGGTGAACTGTGACAGGAGGGGGGAGTAGACCACAGCTGAGCCATCATGGCCCGTTTTGAGGGCACCTGGAGTCTTGGTGCCATGGCAGATCTTCCCATCAGAACCACAGTCAGCTTCTCCCATACTGGCAGGAGAGAGAGCAAGTCTCTCTCAGCCACAAATGCCTCTGGTGCTAAAGGTAGCACCAGGGTAGTAGGCAACCGGTGTCTCTCAGGGGAGTCCAATGGTGCCAGACTCGAGGGTACCTGTTCCAGGGCCAGAGTCAACAGTACCAGGCGGGTTGCAGAGGTCTCAGAGCGTCCCTGCATGGATCGCACTCTACTAGAGTCCCTCTGTGACCTCGGGGTCGGGCATCAACCTCTGTCCATTTTTCTCTGCTTCTTTTTTGGCACTGGTTCTGGAGAGTGGTGTGGAGAGTCCTTGGCCGGAGCATTCTTCTTCGGCCCCAGAGACAACAGACGTTGCCGAGGTTCCCAAGAGGCAAGATCAATGTCAGTTGTCAATGCTGGGGATGGAGACCAGTGCTAAGTTCGAAGAGTCTCTCGGGCACTCCTGACAGAAAGCTGAAGTACTCGGTGCTGAGTCCAAGCGACTCGGATCAGACGGAGGACGGAGAGCTGCCTTTGTGAGTGTGAACCTTAGTCTCACATCCCTGTCTTTACTGATGCGGGGCCTGAAGTCCTTGCAGATCCTGCAACACTCCCACACGTGAGCTTCCTCCAGGCACTTAAGGCAGCTGGAATGGGGGTCATTCACCAGCATAAGCTTGTGGCAAGAATCACACAGCTAAAACCCCAGAGACCGAGGCATACCTGGTGCCCGGGCAGGGACTAACCCCACAACATGGGGTTTGCTAACCTACCTACCTAAGTATTCTAACAACTAAAACTTAACAGCTATAATAATGGCAACCGTATACAAGTTAGAAACCACGTCCACGGAGGGATATTTGCGAACGCAAGGGTGAAGCAATTCCAGCAACTGTCTCAGGCAGTAAGAAGGAACTAATGGGGTGGCAGGGCAGTTGGGCCTTTATACCGCACGTGACTCCAGGGAGTGCCAAAGCCAAGACGACAGATATCACTGAGGGGAAAACTTTCTGGCGGCGGTGCCCGGGGCGAGCGCACACCTACACTGGAATGGACATGAGCAAGCACTTGAAGAACTCAGTTCTCCTGCTGCTAGTAAAGATGTTTCCAGAAACAGCAGATTTTAAGTAAATATTGTAGGATATTCACAAGAAGCACATTTTTAATGATTAAATGGAAGTATCCTGACTGGAAACCTGATTCTAGAAGATGTGTTCATCCAGCTATGGAACAGCTATCTACAACTCAAACTTTTATAAAACATATTGAGACGCGAGGTAGACCAGCTCTTCTTCAGGTCTGGGAAAGGTACTCACTTGCATTGTTCCGAGGAGCTCAAAAATCTGTCCCTCTCACCAACAGAAGGTGGCCCAATAAAAGATATTACCTCGCCCATCTTGTCTCTTTCGTATCCTAGAACCAACACGGCTACAAGCAACCGTGCAAATAAAAAATACTCAGCACTAACTGCTCGTGAACAATCTATGGACCAACACTTGTTCTCAGAAATTATTTAGCAAATAATTTTGGATTAACGCATTTGGGAGAAAACCTGATCTGATCGCAGACAATGCATAAACACAGACAAAATTACTAGTTAAATTACCTGATCCAAAATGCATGCCAAGTCTCCCATTGCCTTAAATTAGTCAAGGATTATTTGCCCAGCTCTTGATTGTAAATCACAAGATCAAGTAACGATGGTAATGTTATCAAGGTAGAATAAGTGTTTCTACATTCAGCTATTGTTCAGTTATTAAAGCTGCTTTGAAAATTCACTTTTGTCATTTACTACATATTTTGTGTTGCTACTGCAAGTGTGTGTGTGTGTGTGTGTGTGTGTGTGTGGCTGGAGGGTGGAAACATGGCTTGAAAACCTTTTGGCCTAAGTGGGAATAGTCTATGACAGAGTTTGTCAATGATCCAAGCTAACTGGGGTTTAAATGGTTTCCTCAGCTTTTCTCCCTAAATCACTGTGAATATTCTTGGCAAGCTCTATTAATTACTATGCGTGGTGGGCAGCTGTGATTTAAGTAGGGATATTTTTTCCCCTTTCTACTGTCCCAGTCTTCCTGCCTTGTGAAGATGTGATCCTTTCCCTCTGCCTGCCTAACAGCTAATTATTTTATCAGATAATCATCTGAAGAAAACAGACTATGCATATTCTGGAAAGCAACAACTGTACTAAAATGGGGGAGGGGGGGAGGGAGTGTGGAGTTACTCCCTTCTGACATTCTCCACCTAACTAAACTTCCAAGAATAGAACAAATTCTGTTTTATAGGTGAGCAGTCCACCTCACAAAAATTGCAGATTTTGCAGCAAATTACCTGCACACAGTATATTTGGGAAAGCCATTCAGCTACAACAGAGCTTAAAGAAGATGTCACTGAAGCACATTCCAGGATCTTTGAGGTGTCCAACTTTTGTTCTCAGTGTTTCTGCTGGAGATTGGTGGAAGTGCTACTGCACTCTTGTCTCAAATACAAAGGTGCCCTTTTGCTTTGTCCATGTGTACGATTCTTCTTAGGTGACAAACAGCATAGCACATTGGGGGGGAGGAGGGAGTACAGAATGCAAATTGGTGGGGAAAGGCACTGTACTTAACAACCTTTCATTTTCATATACTGCATTGTAGTATCAGAGGAATAAGAGCCCTAAAATTATTCCTTTTAAAATTAAATTCCCTCTGTATGAGCAAATAGATGAATGGGTGAGGGATAATCCTAGTCACGCATTTAACAATCTAACCTGTCTAGTAAACGGATGCTAAGGCAAACAGGACCATTATGATCAGCTAGTTTGACCACCTCAACAACACAGTGATCCCCTCTCTATTCTATCATCTCTCTCCACAGATTGTGTTTGAAATACTGAAATTAGAAAGAATGAACAGAAGAGGAGACAAACTCAGGTGACATGGTGCCCATCGCTGAGCAATTCCCCTATGGTGCATCTTGTTACAAGGGAGACCCAATCTTGCTCACAGGATAGACCATCCTTATTCCAGTGTAAGCAAACAGAAATCCTCTTTTACAAAGCAAGCTATCAAATTATCAAACTAATAAATTCACAGTACTGAGACAAGGAAAAATACCTGATGGATCACCCACTCCAGAGCCCTACCAATGGCTAGGTAGGTATACATTGAATCTTAGCCAAGAATTAATCGTGCAAGTATGAATAGAATACGCTAAAATAATATAAAAGAAATTAGAGTACTTAGTAATAATTTAGTCAGTTGTTTGGTTCACTTGTACACCTGCCAGTATTTTAAGCACTTGTATAATTAGGTAATTATCTATTAAATTACAGTGTAGTTTGTTCTCATGTGCTACTTGGATTCATATGCCATTTAGCTTCCAATGCTGACCATATTTTACAGGTTCTACTTACAGGGAATTAACAGAGATATTAAATTCTAACATCCCATTTACACCTCTTCTTTCCTACATGGGGAAAAACAGGGTTACTTACCAGTAACTGTTGTTCTTCGAGATGTGTTGCTCATATCCATTCCAGTATAGGTGAGTGCGCGCCTCGTGCACGAGTCCCCGGAACCTTTTTTGCCCCTAGCAACCCCCATAGGGCCGGCCTCGGCGCCCCCTGGAGTGCCGCGCTCATGCTGTGGTACATAGGGTGCTGCCGACCCTGCGGGCCCCCAGTCCCTTCTTTCTGCCGACTCCGACAGCGGGGATGGAGGGTGGGTTTGGAATGGATATGAGCAACACATCTCGAAGAACAACAGTTACTGGTAAGTAACCCTGTTTTCTCTCTTCGAGTGATTGCTCATATCCATTCCAGTATAGGTGATTAAATAGCCATATCTTGGAGGTGGGTAGGAGTCACTGGCGAGCAGCCCTTCTCAGCACGGCTCTGCCGACGCCTGCATCCTCTCTCACCTGTTGCACGATGGCATAGTAGGGATGTAAAAGTATGGATCGAAGACCAGGTCGCTGCTCTGCAGATATCCTGCAGGGGCACTCCTTCCAGGAAGGCCGCCGACGAGGCCTGGGCTCTGGTCGAGTGCGCAGATATAGGTCCTGGAAGCACCACCTTCGCCTGCTCGTAGAAGGACTTGATGCAGGCTTTGATCCAGATGGAGATGCGCTGGGTGGATACAGGTGAGCCTTTCATCCAGTCCACCACTGCCACGAACAGTTGCGTTGATTTCTGGAACGGCTTCGTGCGCTTGATGTAATAGGCCAGGGCCCGTCTCACGTCCAGCAAGTGCCATCTCCGCTCCTCCTCCGAATCATGTGGTTTAGGAAAAAACATGGGGAGGAAGATGTCCTGGTTATAGTGGAACTGAGACACCACCTTAGGCAGGAAGGCTGGGTGGGGGCTCAGTCGGACCTTATCTTTGTAAAAGACCGTGTAAGGGGGCTCTGAGGTCAAAGCTCTTATCTCGGAGACCCTCCCTAGCCGATGTAATGGCCACCAGGAAGGCTACCTTGCACAAGAGGATGAGCAGCGGGCATGTAGCCATGGGCTTGGAGGGGGGTCCTGTTAGCATGGCGAGGACCAGGTTGAGATCCCAGAGAGGCACCGGGTCACGGACCTGTGGATATAGCCCCTCCACCCCCTTGAGGAACTTAAGGGACATGGGGTACAAAAAGAGTGACCTCCCTTCCATCGGCTGGTGGAAGGCCAAGATGGCCACCAGGTGTACCCTCAGGGAGGCCAGTGCCAGGCCCTGCATCTTTAGGTGGAGCAGGTACTCCAGTATCACCTGTATGGGCGAACAGCTTGGCGGGATACCCCGGGACTCTGCCCAACAAGTGAAGCGCTTCCATTTAGCCCTGTACACCACCTGGGTGGACGGCTTCCTGCTTCCCAGCAGGACCTGCTGGACCTGCACCAAACAGGCTCTCTCCCCCTCCGTCAACCACAAAGCCTCCATGCTGTCAGGTGGAGGGAGTCCAGGTCCGGGTGCAGCAGGCGACCCTGGTCCTGGGAGAGCAGGTCGTAGTGCTTCAGAAGCGGTATTGGTGTGGCTATGGACAGGTCCAGCAGCATACTGAACCAATGCTGTTTCGGCCATGCCGGTGCGATCAGGATGACATCCGCTTTGTCCCTCTTGATTTTCAAGAGTACTTTGGGCAGCAGTGAAACAGGGGGAAACGCATACATTAGGGACCCCGTCCATTCTATGAGGAACGCGTCGGAGAGGGAGCCCGGCTCGCGACCCCGGAGTGAGCAAAACCTTGGGTACTTCTTGTTCCAGGCCGACGCGAAGAGGTCCAGTTGGGGAGAGCCCCACTTGCGGAAATGAAAAGTTACTATCTCCCAGTGTAGTGACCAGTTGTGGCGGGGTAAGAACGACTTGCTCAGGCGATCCGCCTCATCGTTCCTGACCCCGGGGAGGTGAGAGGCAGATAAGTGGAAGTCGTGCCTCACTGCAAGGTCCCAAAGTTGTATCGCCTCCTGGCAAAGCACCGAGGAGCATGCTCCCCCCTGCCTGTTTATATAAAACATGGCTGCCGTATTGTCCATCAGGACCTGAACCACCTTGCCCCTCAGGAACCTGAGGAACACCTTGTTTGCCAGACAGACTGCCCGGAGCTCCCTCACATTGATATGGAGGCGTTGCTCCTGTGTCGACCACAGCCCCCGTGTGCTGAGGTCGCTGCTTATGTGGGCCCCCCAACGCACATCCGAAGTGTCCGTGATCAGGGTTATGGAGGGTGTCAAGTCTGCAAAAGGGACACCTTGCAATACCTCCCTCGGATCTGTCCACCAGTTTAGGTACGCTAGTACCTGGGCTGGGACCCTGACCACCCTGCTCAACGAGTGTCTGGCCGGGGTGTAAACCAAAGCCAACCAACCTTGGAGGGGCCTGAGTTTGAGGTGAGCCAGCCTCACCACGTATGAACATGCCACCATGTGTCCCAACAGCTAAAGGCAGTGCCTGGCTGTTGTCATGGGGGACTTGTGCAAGTCGGCGATAATGGCAGCCACGGTTTGGAATCGAGGCTGCGGGAGGAAGGCTCTGGCCTGCACAGCATCCAGGGTGGCCCCAATGAAGTCTATACACTGCACTGGTGTGACAGTAGACTTCTGCTCATTGAGGAGCAGACCCAGCCTGGTGCATGTTGCACAAGTTAGTGCCAGGCTGTTCCAGACGTGCTCCGTGGATCTGCCCTGGATTAGCCAGTCGTCCAGATAGGGGAAGATCTGAACCCCTCTGCGGCGCAGGTGGACCGCCACCACCGCCATACATTTTGTGAAAACCCTTGGCGCTGAGGAAAGGCCAAAGGGTAGGGCCGAAAACTGGTAGTGGCCACCAGCTACCATGAAGCGTAGGAACCTTCTGTGGCCCGGGAGGATAGAAATATGGAAATACGCGTCCTTGAGGTTGAGGGTGGCGTACCAATCCCCTGGATCCAGAACGGGAATGATGGAGGCTAGGGAGACCATACGGAACTTGAGGCGCCTGATAAACCTGTTCAGACAACAAAGTTCCAGAATAGGCCTCAGGCCTCCCTTTGCCTTGGGGATAAGGAAGTACCGGGAGTAGAACCTCTGCCCCTTTCCGGAGGAGGAACCTCTTCCACTGCCCCGAGGAGGAGGAGTGTTTGTACCTCCTGAATGAGGAGCAGCTCGTGAGAGGGGTCCCTGAAGAGGGATGGGATAGGGGGAGAGTCCGGTGGGAAGGCCGAGAGTTGCAGGGCATAACTTCTTCGTACTACACTCAGCACCCATCAATCTGAGGTTATGCTCTGCCACTGCGGGAGGAATGGCCGCAGTCTGTGAGAGAAAGGTAAGGTGAGATCCAGGGGGATGGGGGAGGTGCCATCCTCGAGTGCACCATCAAAACGGCCACTTGTTTTTCTGCAGCCCTTGCTGGGAGCCCCTGGCAGGGCCTTGGTGGTCCCGACGGTTAGGCTGTCGGAACCTGTCGCGACCCCTCCTGGGTTGAGCGGGTCGGGCGGGTGGTCTGGGCAGATGTTGCTGTTGCCTCTGGGGGCACTGCCTGCCCTGTCGTCTTGTGGCCTGAGGGACATATAGGCCTAAGGACCTCAGGTGGCCCTGGAGTCCTTTAGTGCATGTAATTTGTTGTCCGTTTTATCGGAGAAGAGGGCAGCTCCATTGAAGGGCAGATCTTGAATGGCCTGCTGAACCTCAGTTGACAGGCCGGATGATTGCAGCCAAGCCAACCATTTCATTACGATGCCGGATGCCATGGCCCTTCCTGCTGCATCCGTCGCATCATTGACCGATTGGAGAGCCGCCCTAGCCATCGTAGCGCCCTCCTGGACTATGGCGTTCAAGTCTATTGCAAGGTCCTGGGGCAATGCCTGGGCAAATCTCTGGAGGGAGGACCACAGGTTCAGATTATAGCGACCAAGGAGTGCCTGGTGGTTGGCGATGCGGAGCTGTAAAGTCGCCGTCGAACAGACTTTCCTCCCAAAAAGGTTGAGTCTTTTATGCTCCTTGGATTTGAGAGTATTGGCCTGGCCCCCCTGCCTATCCCTCTGGTTGGCCGCGTCCACGACCAATGTACCCAGGGCAGGATGATTGTACAAGTATTCAAATCCTTGTGGAGGGACGTAATATTTGCGCTCCACCGTTTTAGAGGTGGGGGCCACCGAAGCTGGGGTTTCCCAGAGGGGCCTAACCAATATGAGGACCCTATCGTGTACCGAGAGAGCAACCCTGGATGCCTGGTGGATCCCAAAATTCCGAAGAGGGGGTCCTCCTCTTCCGAGAGCTCCTTAAGATCTAGCTTGAGATTGTCCGCTAGTCTCTTTAGGAGTTCTTGATGGGCCTTGAAATCTGGGAGGGGGGTTCTCTGGTCCCTGGCTGTCGTCTCAGCAGGGGACGAAGAGGACAACTGTGGGAGGGGACCCATAGAGGGGCCTCCAGGGGGTCAGACTCTTCCTCGGAAGTGTGCACTTTGTTTAGCTGGCTCGGTGGGGGTAGCGGTGGATGGGCCCCCACAGAGGGCGCTGACCCCATGCCCTGGGTGGTTTGCTGAGGCCAAGGTCCCCAATATGGCCATTATCATGGCCCTTGTGGCCATGTCGGTACCGGCCCCGGGGCCGGGTACTGCACATCTCCCTGGGGGGCAGTGCTGTCTGACCAGTGACGTCTGGCCTTACGATCCTTTCTCCTCTCTGTCGGAGATCTGCTCCTAACAGAAGTGGAGCAATCTTGGGGGTGTCTCCGGTGCCGGGGAGGGGGCGAGCGGCTAGAGGAGGTGGACGGCTGCCTCCTGGGTGCTGCGGACTTGTGGTGGCGTTTCCCCGCCGGAGATCTGGAGTAGCGCCGCTCGCAACTGCGCCCCCTGCTGACATTGCTGGAGCAGTCACAGTGGCGCGGTGCTGAAGGCTCGCTCGGTGCTGAGCGCTTCGGTGCCGGAGCCCACGCTGGGCTGTGCATCGGGGACCTGGAGCTGTAACTGTCCCGGCTATGTCCTCTAGGTGAGGAGTGAGACTGATGCTGCGGTGCCGTGGTCTCGACCGATGTCGGGGCCTTCGGTGCCGTGGCTCACACCGGGGTGGGTGACCACAAGCAGGACCAGTGTCTGCGGCTCTCAGCACCGTAGGATGTATAATGGTGCCAGCGGTCCTCTGGTGCCATAGCGGTCTCCCAGCCCGGGTGTTCGGGTCTCAGGTTCCTGGGGCTACAGGATCAGGAGCGGTGCCGGGTCCACGGTGAGATGTGCCGGGCTCGCGCCGGGCTACAGGCTGAGGATCTGGACCGGTGCCAAGGGGGCTGAGACTTCTCAGCCACCGGGATCCATGCCGGGCTATGCACCAGGGACCGAGAGTGGCATTCACGTCTCAGTGCCTGTTGCCGCGGCACCGGGGTTGATGGTTGTGACTGGTGCCGTGTGTTGCCTTCCCCGGACAAGTGGGAACGGTGCCCGGAGTGGTGGACTCGCGACTGTACCAGACTGCGCACCGGCAATCGGGAGCGACGCCGAGCCTCTCCCGTCTGCGTGGGCGCCGGGGTCCATGAATGGCGGGAAGGCGAGTGGTGCCGGGATCCTGACGACCTGGGTTCTCAAGACCGCCCTCAGTGCCGTGGTGCTCAACGACTCTTGGTCAGAGCTAGGAGGGGAGCTCTCGCTGTCCACCCTCCTCGACTGTCTGGGGGGAGCTATTGACTCCTGTCTCCTCCACCCACCAGGGCAACCCAGCACGGGCTTGCCCCGAGACACCGGTCCCGGGACCCTCGGCCGAGGGGGGGACGGAGGCAATGGCATGCCCATCAGGGCGCGTGCCGCTGCAAATGCCTTGGGTGTCGACAGCCCCTGCAGAGGCACTCCTACACCCCGCAGGGTCGGAAGAGGCTCCCTGCGTGGAGATGCCGGTGCCGGGATGGGGTCAATGGCATGTGGCTGGGGCATCTCCTGTGTCACCCCCTGCTGTACCGATCGCAGGGGGAGTCCATAGTCACGGTCTCAGACCACTTTTTCTTCGCCTTCGGCACCGTTGTCTTCAGTGACGATGGGGCGCTCCTCACTGAGGAGATGCTCGGTGCCATTGGGGATTTTGAAGGCTCGGAGACTGGCCGGAGTGCGGACTCCATTGCCATAGCCTTCAGCCGGGCGTCCCGGTCCTTTCTCGTCCGTGGCTTGAAGGCCTTGCAAATCTTACATCGGTCCTTCCGATGTTCTTCTCCCAGGCACCGGAGGCAACGGTCATGCGGGTCGCTGACCGGGAAAGCCTTGGAGCAGGCGGCACAGGATTTGAATCCTGTGGAGCCAGACATGGCTCCAAGTGAGCCCCTAAGGGCTAACTATCTACTAATGTACTATTCTAACTAACTACTACTTAACTATTAACTTGCAAAAACAACAAAGAACTATAGAAATGGAGATTGCTACTTGCTCAAGCGAAGCAAGGGGCTAACGTTCCAGTACCGTCACAGGCGGAAAGAAGGAACTGGGGGCCCGCAGGGTCGGCAGCGCCCTATGTACCGCGGCATGAGCGCGGCACTCCAGGGGGCGCTGAGGCCAGCCCTACAGGGGTTACTAGGGGCACAAAAGGTTCTGGGGACTCGTGCACGAGGCGCGCACTCACCTATACTGGAATGGATATGAGCAATCACTCGAAGAGAGAACTTACAGCCTTATGAGAATTAACAAATCCATCCAGCTTTTATTTGATTTGCCACACTGTTTATTGAAGCTGCATGTTCAAAGGAGGGTCAATGATCCAAACCACAAGGAGCAAACCCTAAGCTATTCCAAAGGAACACTTACCAGTGTCTGGGTCGCGCAGGGCTCCTGGATCGGAGAGCGAGCTTTTTCCTTTAGCATTTTGTGGCTGGAGGTGGGTGTGACAGACACCAAGAGAACCCCCAGATCCTGCCTTTCATGTCTTTAGAACCTTCCTATCCCAATCTTTCCATTGAGGCCAGGAAAGGTGGCAGTGGGGGTGTGGTGGATGGGTTGGTACGGGAAAGTGAAGTACAGCAAAGGTGCAGATTTGGACTGGACAACCCCCACTAGTGCCACTGCTTTTAGAAAGTCAGAGCATGCCTGATGCAAATCAAGCATGTGCTGTAAGCTCTGCTTTGATAGAAGCAAGTACCAATTAAATACCTGAAGAGATTTAAAACGCTTTGTGTCTCTCTAGCTATGGCATCTTATATGAGAAAATTGGTGCAGGAGATGGATTCCTGAAACACCTAAGCTTCAGGGCAAATAGAGAGATCAGATGGGGAAAAGGGTGTAGTAGGGAGGGCTTTACAAAGGGGTGGGTCCAGCTCTCTTACTGCTCTTGCAACTGGAAGTTGATGTTGTCAATAAACATTCCTGGATTTGGGGACGCTGGTAGCCTGGGAGAAAGGCAAGAATTCCATTTCCCTTCCCAGTTTTGTAGCTAGGATGCACCAGTTGGGTTGGTAAGATGGGGCAGAGCCAAGGTTCCCATTAAAAGATTCCTAGCGCTGTCTCCTCCTAAGACAGAATAGGCACTAAGCTTCCTTAACCTTCTCAAGCTTGTGTCTAATTTCTCGGAAGGAGAGGAAAAAATAGAGCAACTGAGCCCAAAGTTTCTTCTTCCCTTCAAATTCCCTCCCCCGGAGATGCCAAACTTAGTCAAAAGTCTAGGACAGATATAGCTAAGTTCAGGGAGCATTTCTACAAGTGTCAAATGCATGTTTTAAAAATGCATTCTTTACCTATGATTAGTAGTCTTGGCAGTCCTGCTTTGGAGAAGAGATGTAAATACAGGTATTTGGAAGGGGGGTTATTCCCTTGAAAATGTAACTCCTAATGCGCAGAGCTATGTAATACTGTCTGCATCACAGCTTTGTCCTGCCTTCTCTGCTTGTGCGTAAGGCCAGTCTTCTGACAAGGTCTTCTAAAGATAATGGTCAAAATTCACTCTCCACACATAAGGGAGGATGCAAGTGGGAGTCACATCTGTTTTCCTCAGGCCTATTGGGCTATAATGCTGAAATGAATGAAATTTCCCCAAAATAGGGTGACTTCACTCCAGAACCCAGCACAAGGTGTACTGCCAGAGAAAACATTCTTAGTCACTCATTTCACTCCCAATATTTGGGCCTGGACAAAACAATTACTCAGTGTACATTTTTTAATGGTGGCTATGGAGTAATGTCAAAGACAATTTGAAAAAATGTAATACAAATGTCATGTTTGCCAGAACACTGACAAATGGGCGTAATTTAGGACATGAATAGTAATTTAAAAGGTGGATTCTTTGTAGTGTTTAAACTGCTTGGCAAATGTTGCCACAACAGTGCAGTATGGAAAGGGCAAGGGAGTCATGGTATTGTTTCAATCTAGCGACATGGAAAACATGGCCACATTAAAGAAAAGAAGCCTTGAAAAATAGTTACTGAGCAGAGGTAAAGCATTATGCAGGGTAATGGGATATTAGAATTTTTTTTTCCTTCCTCCACTAAGGTCCTAACTACAAGCATTTGCACACAGAATGACACTCATTTGACCCAACTACAAAGACAGTTGTTTTCACAGCAGCATTTTTCACAACACTACCATGTCTACATCCACCATAGTACCTATTGGTGTTTTAGTTCATTCTAGGAAAACCCCAAAGTTCCTCAGCAGGGGGACAGAGTGCCTGGAGGACATACAGACGTAGCAGCACATAGGATAGTGCCCTCGGAGAAAGGCCAAACTTGCTTCATTCAGGGGCACTATTCTACATGCCACAAGGAGTCCAAGAAGAGAACTGTGCACCACTCAATGCTGGTGGCCAGCGTGAAATAATTAGCTGGCACCGTTTTATCAAGTATTAGTGTTAGCGTGTTTGTGTGGACTCAAGCCATGGTTAAAGCCAGCCATGTCATCAAAGCCATTTAAATCTGGGGGGTAAACAGGGCCCACCACTAAAAGGACATGCACTTATTTGAAACAGCTTCATATAGCAGTGTTCATATTTTAAAACATATCTACCCATACCTTACAAGTAGCACAATTCTTCACTTTATCAATTAAGACTGGAAGAGTATTTAGCACCCCGCCACTGAATGTCAAGTGTTATTTTTTTCCAAATTAAAATATTACTTTTGAAGGCTTTTGCTCGATGTCACTGACCAGTACTGTCCAGTGCACTCTAAAGTCAATGGGAGTTGAGAGCTCTTAGCACTTCACAGGTTTGGAGACCCAGTCACAGCACCTAGCGTTGCAAGCCTGCATTTTGAACTGAGATTAGGAGTCTTGACAAGATTCCCTTTCATTGACATGTTTCTTTTCTGCATAGGTATTTAAATCCTAGATCCAAGTATGGGGTGCTGGTGAATTTCTAAATGTGCCAGTGATCAATAGGGAGCTTGTTGTTTTGGGGGTCTCAAATTCTCTACAGTTAACAGTCCATAACATTTCCAATTTAAGAGGCTGATTACAGGAGAAAATATGACAGAACTGTGACTTCCCAAAGGAGATAAAGCAAACATGAGCTACTTTGAAAAATCTGATTTTATTTTTTAAATTGAAAAGACCTGTCAATTTGTTTAAGTGGATGTCTCTAACTTTGCTGTGTTTTAACATTGCTCAGAACAGTATAAAAAAGCCATTCATGTTAATAGCTACATAGATTAACACCCTAAAACACACTGTGTTTTCAAAGTAGGTATGTTTAAAAATAGGATGTTCACAGGAACTCTTACAATTGATCGTTGTAATTGAGGCATCCTGTATTTAACTTTAACAGGAGTCTAAACATAATTGTAAATTTATCTTGGTATTTGGTCTTAGAAAAGTTAAAACCAGATCACTTTCACAGCAACACGGAAGTTCTGAAGTGGGAGATCACACGCACACATTAGAGGGACCTGCACTGAGCACAAGAAGTACACCCATTCAACACACAAACATGCCATTGGGATTATGTCTAAATGCACAGACTCAAACCCAGGATAACAATAATTTAAAATGCTAGGGTTTAATATAAATACAGAGTCTTCATAGAAACTCCAGTTACTGCAAAACTGAGGGACACCTATTGATCATGGTGCTGTGAAGTATTCAAGCGTACGGGTCAGATCTTGCAACCCCTATTCACACAGGCACACCTAACTGAGGCCAGTATGAAAATAAACTTGAGTAAAGGGTTGTGCAGGATCAGTCTCTAAATCTGAATGTTCAAATGACAAGATTGTTATTTTAAAAATGTCATTCTTTGGTTTACTTCCATGGCTTTTGGAGACACAGAACGAAGAGACACACACCATGTGAGAAGCCAGTTATTCTAAAAGCAAGTTTTCTACTGCTGACTGTCTGTAGAGCATTTCTAAAGCATATCAGGTATTAAACTTACCGAAAACTACAGGAATTCAGAGTACCCCTTACAACCATATCCCCATAATCTAGTAACCATTGTAAGTGCATGCATTGAGGCATGACCGGCATGCCTATAAATTCATATTGTTCAAGTTAAGGGTAATCACAGCTGCAAAAAACTCTCCTGTAATTAAATGGTCACCATTAACAGTACTTCAGTAACTGTTTTGGTATTAAAGAAATGTAGACATTGTTATGCTTTCAGCCAAAAAGAAGGTCTCTCTGCATCAATTTAGGAATGAAAAAAGAAAGTTTCTGGAATCAAAGCAAGGTTTACATATTGCAATGTTCTATGAGGGCCCAATGTTCAAAGACAGATGTGTGTAATTGTCAGGTCTTAGCATATACATATCAACGAATGCAATGTCATGCACATCAAACTTGGAAAGTCTGTCCCTACTCCCAACCACAGATCCTGGCTATGCTGTTGTTAAATGTAGTAGTAAAGTTTTAGAAAAAATCAGGTCAGAAATGATCCAATTTAGTATTTTCAAATAATATAATAGTTTGACGGAAATGCATACGTGAGCAATTTTTGCTACTTTGCAGCAAGGCAGCAGATTTTATTCTGAGGATGGTACCTGTTTTTTCTGTTCATAAGAAAATCAGACTGATAACTATATTAAAAAATATAAGATGTCTGATAATTACCAGTAACTTCTATTCTTCAATGCAACTCAGCTTTTAATGCGTTTTTTTGGAAACAATATTCCCAACACTGGTTTTATTTCCTTCCCCATAAGTATCAAAATTGGACTGAGTGAATTGTGGATATTTACCAACTAGCAACAAGTCTCATATGTCAATGTTATTTTTAACTGCAACAAATATAGGTCATTCTTCATAACCTACTGCCAATGGTTGTTATAAATATCTACTTGCTTTATTTAAACAAACATTGGTCAGTTAAGATGAAAGATTCATTTGCAATAATTACTTGGCACTGGGTTAATGTACTTGCAAATTTTAATAGAAGCGCTTCTGATATACACAAAAGCACTTACAACAATAAGCTTTTACAACTCAATTTGTTGGATTTTTTTATTGTATCCAAATAGAATTATCACAAGCATTTCTGAAAATGTTTTTTCCCCAAGAGATTAAGATTTAGACTCCAGTCCCAGCTGCTCTAAAACTTCTTAGCCAAAGCCTCCAACCCAATGAAAGGGAATCGACAGGGTAACAGCTTTTGCTCTCTATTACATAGACACATCATGATACCAAAATTTAACTATAAAAAGAAGAGTATTTCTAAATAAAGTTGACCCCTCGTGTCCCCTAGCAGCAATGCTATACAATGCCAAGAAACTATAAGGCCAAGAATTTAAATCTGTCAGAACTCTGGAGGTTTCTGATAGTTGATTGGTTCGTGGCAATAACTGCTTAGACAGCCATGCAGAAGAAATGTACCATGAAAAGCCCATTTACTAAGACTTAAGTCATTCTGTTTAGGAATTCTGTCAAACAGTTCCAGAGATAAACTGTGTTAGAAGCCAGTTTAGGTGGCCAGTGCATATGGAGTCAAACTATGCTGGAACCACGTTAAAAGCCATTTGGGCTGGTTAAACCAGTTCCTAATTGTATTTAATCAGAATTCCTAATTGTAGTAAAAAAATGCCAATGAAAATGGAGGCCAAAGATGCAAAGGTAAACACCACAATAACATGATGGTAAAAGCTGCTGTTGAAAGGTTTTCTTATGCTAAGAAAGGCACAACACCCCTGGTGAGCTAGAGACAAAAGCTGGCAGCAATACAGCAATAAACCCAGAAGAAAAAGCCTACCAGAACTGCCTTACTGGGAAGGAACAATGCAGTAGACAGGCTGCTCTTGCTTTGTTTTGTTTGCAGGGAAGTGGTCAAATTAAGTAGTCAAATTTAGCCACATTAACAAACATTTAACAAAAGCTATCCCAAGATACCAGGACAAAACCTGACCTTTGGGTCAAAGGGCACAGACAGGCCTTTCCATGTCATGTAGCTGAATGAGTTCAAAGATTGGCAATGAAGGAATAAAAGCTTTAGACATGTGACAGGAACAAGGTCAGGAGTTTATCGAACAGTCACACCAAGCTTCTCCAGCACACGCACTCCCTTTTCTTGGTATTCTTGTCGGGTCATCCAGAAGTTGTCTTTGTCTTTCATGATGTCTGCTAGAACTGCACCACCCAGAAACACCATGTGCTTTCGACGTGGTGGATCTTCAATACGGATTTTAAATTTCTAAGGAGGAAAAGAGAGAGAATGTTGTTTGGATTCCTGGGACAAAAATCACCCTTTCTACCATAACAGTGAAATTGGAATTGTGTTTAATGGGAAGAAAGTGAATGAAATACTAGGAGAGGGCAAAATGGATGTGAGCTTTCTGCTTGTGCAATCAAAAATACAATAATTAAATAAATTACTTTGCATTGGAAATTAGAAACTGCATCGTGAGTGTACCTATAAAAAAGCCCAGATGTAGGAATCACTTTCAAATTATTTGTTCAGCTTTGATGGCTAAGATTATCAGGGAAGTTACCAGTTAATCAATTCACAAAACATTACACAGTTTATATAACCAGAATGATACTAAATCTTGGTTTCGAGTGGGAGGAGATTGAGAGGGGAGGAATGGAAAGGATTCCCCATCCTTCTTTAATTATTCTGTATTCCCCTACAGAGTAGACGATTGAACCCTACCATAGTGCACTATTTTGCATTTTAAATGTGTAACTATGAAATATATTAGCCACCGAACTAGGAATATTTTAAAATTATAAAAGAATGTTAAGTGTTTCGGTGAGTAACTACTACAGTTCAAATATTCTGGCTACCTATACAATTAGCTCAGTCCAATTATGATCCTGAAAACCTTTAAATAAGTCCTATTTGGGGATAATCTTTTAGAGAGCAAATGTTTTATTAAAATGTGTTTTGAAAAAAATCTGGATGTAATGCGAGACTGAAAAACACTTCATTCCAAAAAGCATTTCCTCTCTAAAGAGAGACATTCCTTCTACAAGGCATACAACAATACAATGCAATCTTAGTTCTGCAGTTCTCATGAGTGGTACTGTTGTCTGCCCACTACAATTATCAATGAATCAAAGGAAAGGAAAAAAAACAGATCCACACAGAATAATTGCAGAATGTGGTATTAAAAATAAAAAATTCAAGGATAGAGAGGCAGGTAAACCTCCAATCTCTAAAGCTAAAAATCAAAACTGACACATGGCAGTCACTGCTGCTGTTTAGAAAAGCCAAATACTTTTCTTGCAAATAGTAGCTGGTTTCCTAAAGTACAAAGTCAGGTCAGAGTGCAGGATTGGGCACCAAAGTTTAACAGTACATATTTACACAAACACTCTGCTTAACCTTCTGAAGTAACTTAGTACTGTGGCCTTGTTTCAAGTGTATTTAAACATGTCGCTAGCATGGCTATACAAAGTGTGTATTAGTCATTCTGAAACCTTGATGTTCCAGTTAGAGAGGATGGGATGTTAATACTTCACATATTTGGCAACTAGCTTGATCTATCCTATTGCTGACTATCTTGCTCCCTCTAGTGGTAGTTCAGGATATCTGATCTACTAACAAATGAAGCAATTAATTAACCAGTACTTACAGAAAGTTTTTCCACATCTCCTTTCAGAACCCGTTCCAGGTACAGCTGTTTAAGTTCACGTTCCAGTCGTGAAGGCAGCCCAGGGTACATAGTGGAACCTCCAGACAATACAATGTGCTTATAGAATTCAGATCTAATAGAGGAGAAAAAAAACATTCCTTCTAGTGGCAACAGTTTCTCCTCTGCACAACTAATATAGAAACCCCTATGTAGATAAGCAGGTAAGTAAACGTCCAAGAAATGCAGATAGCTGTCATTGAACAGACACAAAGCCTTTACAATGAACTCAAATAGCTATATATTCTCTTGCTCAATATAAACTCTCCATGCAATATGCGCAAAGATGTTAGGAAAGGAAGAACGCTGCATGTCCTCAACGTATATTAGTTATTGTTTAGTTCTAAGCACTACAAATTCCATTTCAAAAAGAGATTGTGTTAACTCTGCTCGTGAATACTAATTACACAAAGAAATACCTCGCTCACACTCATCACTACACCTGTATTTAGAAAATGTTTTTCACCTATTATCATGAAAGATCCATTTTTGCGATGAACTGCTTTTTCCTTGTCCACACTTGTGCCCTGACAGAAGTTTTAGAGAAGAAGATCTATAGCATTTTAGATGTTCTGCTCTTACCTGGTGTCAATGTCAGCAGCCTGGATGGTATTAAACAGCAGTTCAGCAACACCAACCCCCTCCACATTGATTAAGTGAGGCTGAAACAGAGCTTCTGGGGCCTCAAACCGCTCTCCACCAACTTTGATAATCCTGCCATCAGGGAGCTATAGAATATAAAGCACAAATTAAAGCTTATTCTAATATGACTTAGATATGAATACATAGTAGACCAAAAAAGCAAGATGTTTCACTATCAACAGTACATA
The DNA here is from genome assembly GCF_026122565.2 of Emydura macquarii macquarii. Classification (NCBI taxonomy): domain Eukaryota; kingdom Metazoa; phylum Chordata; order Testudines; family Chelidae; genus Emydura; species Emydura macquarii. The sequence goes on along the minus strand of NW_027132813.1, from coordinate 39,103,044 downwards.
ATAGGGGGAAAAAATCTTTTTCCAAATTTATTAGTTTCAAGCCATTACAAAAAACATTGTTTAGTATTGTTGAAAGAAAATTCCAAGTCTTGCAGTCAATTTATAACTTAATCTGCAGCTATCTACAAAGACTAGGTATCTGTTACCTGAAATGGTGTTAACATATACTGGAAGATATTCCTCATCCTACGGGTTTAAAGTATCATTTGTTGTACAGTGTGATATTGTAAAAACAGAGGAGCATTTCCTGCAAATTTACATAACTAACTGCAGTAGGTCTCATAGAAACCACCTTCTATGCAGGATGATCACCACACTTTTCAACAGACAGAACCATACATCAATCTTACAGACTTCTCACATCTTGGCATATGAAACTAGAATATGTGGTGATAATCTGCTGTTCTAGTAATGTCTCTCAAGTCTACTTTCTCCCTTGGGTCATGTTTTTGGTAGCGTGGTTTTCTGGTTTAAATATTTGAGCTACTGATGAGGAAAAATAAAGATTAAAAAGTCTTATTGAAAAAATTAGAGTGTTTGTCAGAATTTTGCAGAATACCTCTCCTTTACAAATATTCTGAGGGCCAATTCTGTTGTGTATGATAGATATTTGGTACATAATTGAAAGAATCTATAAGCAACTCCTCTCATAAGCCACCCTGTCGAGATAAGATATAAAAAGATTATTCATCAGAAGGAAAACTGGTTTAAAAAATGAATGGGAGTAGTATACGTGCATTTGAGGGTAGAATTTTGACCCAAGTAGTGTTATTTCTATTGTCCCTGTCATCTAGGAAATTTATGTAAAATTTTAAGTGTGAACTCATAACAAAACCATACTTGAACCTAGATCTATAAGTTTTCAACTTCTAAATTAGTGTACATCTCGCATATACACTCACCGTGTAGGATTCAACTAGTACTGTGGTCTCTAAGGCCAGTTTCTGCTCCTGTTCAATGTTGTATCCCACATAACATAATTTTTCCTTGATCATACGAACAGTCTCAAAATCAGCAGAATGGTTGAAAGCATATCCTCGCAGCAACAGCAGCTGATGTGAAAAGAAATATTGAAGAGTGGCTCAGTTCTCGCTATTAGTGATTAAGTGTACATCATGTACATTTAATTGATTACTCTCCTTTTGTATTTCTCAGAAGAAAAGGAAATTTCTCTAAAGACAAATTAAATGAAAAATGTGACTGATGTGAAATGAATCAAGTTTATAGTTTAAGAAAATAAGGAAAGAGGGTCAAATTGCATTTCTTTCCATCAGTGTGAACATGATAGTAGAACTCTGAAAACTGGAAGATATGTTCTGGAGTACAGTTTTCACTATGATCTTTAGAAAAGAAAAACTGAAAGAAATATCTCTAGCAAATTGTTCCTTTTCTTGGGATTCAATTTCAAAATTTGGAGATTCACTGTGATTTCTCAATCCAGCTGATTTCTTTTAGACTTTTATAGGTTGTAGTAACAATACAATTGATTTTAATTTGACCGCTTTACTTATTGGATCAGATTCACTTTCACTGTAGAAAATCCACACACTCCTCATTGCCATATGAATATTGGGAAAGATTTTCCCACATACTTGAAAATCTTTAAAGAATTATTCTAGCTCTGAAGATTCACAAATGCAGAATGTATTCTCCATCAATTCGAATGGCTAAATTCCAGGCTACACTGAAAGTAAGGGGTTTGTTTTTGATATGCAGGTCAAAGATGTTATGAAATTGATTTACAGTTTTACCAAACATGAGATGTGAAATCTTCTCTAGTATGCAGTCAAAGTAACTATTAATTGCAAGTCACTACTGCAGCCTCTCCAAATGGATTCCCCGCACATCAGGTGGGGCCAAATTCAGAAATAATGTATTAGGGAGTGTAAGATAGCTGCACAGGAGTCTAAGTTGGTATATACTTACACCTTCTGGTTCATCAGTATGTAAGTTACACTTAATTGTAGCTCCCTTTTGAAGTCTGACGCTCACAGTATAACTTAGTCTAGTGTGAATGTTTTTGGAAGGAGATGAGGCAGAATTTTGTGCAGCACATCTCAAGCCCAGCATTTTGGAAAGGGAGGCATGACCAGAAAAGCCTGCTCTGAGTGGGTCCCCCAAATCTTTGGTTTCTGATTGATCCTTGCCTGCTTGATCAATGCCAGAGGACAGGAAGTGCCACCCACTATCCATACTGAGAAGCAACCTTCAAGAACTCAAAATAAATGTGATGAGGCCCCTCCATGCACTCTTTCCAGAACACCACTGCCAAAGCCCTGGGCTCTCTCCAGCACAGACATCCTGAATTTTAAAGAAAAGTCCCTGGATGCTGCAAGCAACTGAATTTAAAATTAAAAAAGGGAGATTTAACTAATTAAATATGAACATTTATGTAAGGGCTACTGTACTCTTGTGGTGTGTTTTGATATTTGATACCCCCACATTTGCCATTTTTAATATGCACCAGATAATCATAGGAGTTTGTGTTTCGGGGTGAGCTGATGGCTGTAACAGTGGCCGGCTTTTGGAATAGGGGAGTTTGTAACTGTGGAATAACCACTTCAGCTGAAAGTTTCAGCCTAAATTATGAACAGTGAAATAGACAATTTAAATGTTTCATAGGTATCATGGCACCTAGATGACTGGGCCAGTTCACACACCACAAAGTAACTGTTTGGAGAGACTGGTACCATCAGTGCACTGATTTACACTGTTCATAGTTGGAAGATTCTTCTTGCAACCCATAAGGATCAGAAACGTATTTTTTAAAATGGATTCTGAAGCCCCATTCTGCAGTAAGGGGTGGAGCCTACAGCAAATTCCATGCCAGTACAGGACCCTGCCTTAGGTCATCCTCGGAAAAAGCATACAAGAACTATTTCCCCCCATTATCCTCAAACAGAGGAAAAAGGACAGATTTCTCCACTGCTAGCAAGCTTTCCACTTTTTAAGGCTTTAACTGCTTTCCTGCTATAGATTTTAATTTAGATAGTGGACTATCACTAGGATAGAGAGTGCAACTCCAAGAAATTTTTTTTCAGCTTACCTTGATGAGGTATCTGGTAATATCCCTCCCAGCAATGTCAAGACGTCTGGTAAGATGGGGAAGAGAGAAACCTTCATAGACTGGGCAAATGTGAGTTACGCCATCTCCAGAGTCCACAACAACACCAGTCAATAAGCCTACGTAAGAACAGTAATATTACATCTAAAAGCAGATACGGAGAATGAGACATCACAGTACATTACGGCTCTTATAACTGGGCCAATCAGGTGGCCAGACTATTATCCTGATGAAGTAACTGTCTTAATTAAGAGAAACCTTTCCCTTTGTGAGGGACGTCTGATAACATGTTAAAATAAAATATAGTACTAAAATTAAGGGGTCCACTTCATTTCAACTATTTGTTGTAAGCTTCACTTGGAAAATTCTGTATGAACTGAGTTGAACTCCTCCACCTCCATCTTTAAAAAAAATTTATTAAAGCTAATGCTAAAGTTATCTAATACACAGGTTAAATAAAGTTTCTATACATCTGGGTATAGTGCTTAAATTATCCAAAAGTACAAAGTTTGGCTTAAAAGCCATAGAATACATAAAGTACATAATCTGCTATATTCCAAATTGCGGAACACCTCCACCCCCGTCTTTTAGAAATATTACTAACCCTTCTTAGCTGACTGCAGCACTACCATATGGAATTTTTTCTCATTTCCTAACAACCCAATGAATCATGTTCCAATTAAATGGAGAATATTTAAACTGGTTAAATGCTGGTTGGGGCATAAACTCCTCTGTTTTCTGCATTAGTGGGCAAATATATTAGTCTCATTTTCAAAGATGCTGAACACCTGGAGATCTCATTCATGTCACATGTAATTTACCTTGCTTGAATAACTGAGCAGAAACTGTGTGATTTTTTGGTTGGTTGGGACTGGAGTGCATGATCTGATGCTTCTGTAGTTTCATATTTTGTAGGATATAAATAAAAGCCACTTAAAATTACAGCAGAGCCTACAAACTGGCCATTCTAAATTTATTTTTCAAAGGAAAATCTCAGATTGATTTAGACCCATAATTTGGGTTTTGTAAAGGGGTTTTCCAAACCTCTAGGAAGTCTAATTCCAGTCAGAAGTTTTAATGGTTTTAATCAAGTTGAGAGAAACACAGCATTGTGGCAATTTATAACATCCAGAAAGTGAAACTCAGCCTCAAATTGGGCACGTGAGCAAAATGCAGAAAGCAACTAGTTAGAGTTAATGATGGAAAGTAAGGCTCAGTTTATACTTAAACATATATCAACACAACTATGTAGGTCAGGGGTGTGATAAAACTTACACCCTGACTGCCATATTATGTTGACAGTCCCCCACCCCCAGCATAGACACTGCTAACCCAACAGAGGAGTGTTTCTGTCAATACAGCTAATGTCATTTGGGGAGATGGTGTTCCTACAATGGCAGAAAAACTCTGTCTGTGCAGGCTGACTACACTAGGGAGTTATGCTAGCTAGCATAGGCTATGTCTGTTCTATACAGCTTAATCTTTAGTTTCTGATGTGTTACCACAAGCAAATAAATACATTTAAATGTAAGATTTTTAATCTGACAATGTCCCTTTAATAAGGTTTTAAAAGGGATTTTGGAATTTATGTCTGGAAACTGAATTTCATAATTCACTCTCTTAGTCCTTTAAATAGTGAATTTTCAAACTATTAATTCTTCATCAGGAATGAGGCTGAAGATATTTAATTGATTCGGTTACTTCAGGACATATACAACTTTCATAACAGAGCCTCATGTGTATTAGTGAATTGGAATATCTATCAACCAGTTTATAAATGGAAAGTTCATGCAGCGTAAAATAAGATGGAACAATGTTACCACCACAGCAAGGAAAGAATTAGTCATAATCACAGGAGACTAACTATAAAAGACTGTTGTGCAATGTTTAATTTTGATGCATAAAGATCTTCTGTCCTTTTAAAAATACAATAGCTATGCAAAAGTCCAGGTAAAAGCAGTAGTTAATTTCCAGGACATAGTTTTAACAGTAGCTACATACATAATGTGGTCAATAACACTTATTAATTTTGAATTTGAAGGCAAACATCTAGTTTGATTAGGTATTACAAAGATCTCTAAAACAATGACTAAAGTTGCATATCAGGTGCACTGCAATTCCTAGGAACACATGATGTATTAAAGGTAGCAGAAATGAAAATAATCTTATAATAGCATTCATGGGTATATGTCAACCAGACTTTGGAAATTGGATATATTAAATACTTAGAAGTCTCACACATCCTGTCCTAAGCATTCATGTGGCTGACAGTCTATAAATCAAAGTATTCTAAGGGCTAGAATTATTTTGTAGTTTACTTACTATTTACATAGGAATTGCCTGAAAAACAGCATGCCATGAAATGCAGGCACATATAGAATTAATTGGCCAAATTTTCAAATCCATTGACATCAGTGAGCATTGCAGGTGCTCAGCACCACTGAAAAAGAAATCAGGCCATGACATAGGAGAATGCCTTAAGCAGTGTCAATGGAGAGTCTCAGGCAGCCCTTGAAGTTGAGAGTGGAGAGGAAATCTGCTGCCCTCTGGAGTCCTTCCTGAGAGCCTGAAGTTAGGACAGCAATTTGGGATGAGGCCCTTGATAGGGAATAGAGAGGTTTAACACCTACACTGCAGTGGGAATGACGACACTTCCCCTCATGCGTAGAAGGAAAATAAATTATCAAAAGAAATATCCTTCCCAGTGAGAATGTGTGTGTGCCAAAACTCAGCCTGGGAAAAAAAATTATTGTTCAGTTATGAACACAATAAAAGAGGGGATTTAAGAGAAGTTTTGGCATTATCTTAACTCAAATGTCATAAATGTGACAGCTGAATTTTAGTATCAGCTTTTTTTCTCCTTCTATAAGTTCTGAATGTTGCAGATGGTTTGTTTTTTCCCTTTTTTAAGGAAAAATTCACAGCTGGCACTGAATAAAATTGTTTCAACTGTTTTCCAGAAGCACTTAAATCTGTAAGTATAGCCATGTTGTGGTCAATATCTTGCTCTTAACATGTAGTGTGGCAGAGCAAATTTATATCATGACATAAAAGCTGTGATGACAGATGTTATTGCAAAAAACTGTGCACATCCTACCATTTAAAGATAAATTCAACATGTCACTAATAAAAGGTGTAATGAGTCACGTTATCATACGCATATGCTTGAAATTAACTATCTTTCAAGTCCTAGGGTGAAATCCAAGCCCCACTGCAGTCAATGGCAAAATTCCCATAGGTTTCAATAGGACCAGGATTTCACTTCCAGTCTCTCAACTCTCAAAGTCCAATTGTGATTTGTTCCAACTTGTCTATAGCAGAGAAGTCTACTTCCTTCTCTTGCCCCAGAAATAAAGCAGTCATCTTAATGGCTTAACAATTTTCAGAAATTGTGAAGGCAATGTAATTGTGTCCATAAAATGAAATAAAAGTTTAAAGGGCTTGTTGTGGAAGCGTTTTCCTGAAAACATGCTAAAGACTCTCTTAAAATGACACTTTAAACATTTGAGATAAAAGGGCAAGTTACATTACATATTACCAGGTTTTAGCATTTACAAGCAAGAATCCACAGTATTATTTTTATGGGAAAAGGAGGAAAATAAGCTACAGACCATGAGAAGTGCTACTCGTGTTGATGCTCATCAACCCAAAATCCATGATGAAGATACAATCAGCTAGGCTCAGTTATGCTAATGGTGAATTGGGAACAAGGTCTCTTCTTTATTAATACCATATGAAGACTTCAGCCAAGTTATGCATTTAGATATTAAACTAAGTGCTAAGTTATAACCTTTACCTACCTTGGGCATACAAAGTAAGAACAGCTTGAATGGCTACATATACCCCAGAAAACTGGTATGTCTCAAACATTACCTGAAAAAACAACAATAAAAATTAGTGTCCAAATAATAGAAAATTCTTTAAAGGGTTACAGAACCTTAAAAGAAAAGTTTACATCTACTGTGATTATTAGGTGATCACATTAATACACCTTTGCTACCTTTATTGGACAAATATTTTGTAGCATTATGTTATTGCACCTTGGAGCAACAATTATGTGCTTTGATTCTTTTTACCCACCAGTCTTTAGTAGCTTCTTGCAATAACTGGATTTTACACAACCATTTAGGTTGTTTTTTTTTATAAACTTCAGAAAGTGATTTATTTTACTCCAACAAACAACACCTATGCTGTTACATAACAGCTGCCCATTCATGCAAATAAGAGGAACTCTGAGTATGCAGTGTTGTTGTAGCCATGTCGGTCCCATGATATTAGAAAGACAAGACAGAGGAGTAACATCTTTTATTGGACCAACTTCTGTTGGTGAGAGAGACAAGCTTTCGAGCCAACACAGAGCTCTTCTTCAGGTCTGGGAAACGTACTCAATTGTCACAACTAAATACAAGGTGGAAGAGATTGTTTAGCGTAAGTAGTTAACATATTTCAAGGGACCAGTCAAGGTGAAGTGGCCTGTTAATACACCTCCAGTCAGAGGGGGAAAAGGAAAGGGAGAGGCAGCTGGGCAGGAAGTTGTTAGTGGGTTGCAGATTGTTGTAATAAGCCATAAATCCAGTATCTCTATTCAGTCCATGATTTTTAGTGTCTAGCAAAGTTATGAATGTAAGCTCCCAGGCTCATCTTTTGACAGTGTTGTGCAGGTTTCCTTTGAGGGTCAGGACTGATAGGTCAAAAAGTGATTGCTTTGTGAAAAGTCACCACAAGTGACGTGGTGTTTGTGTTTTTTAGTATTTTCCTCTGTGAGATCAATCAAAAGCATAGTGATTGCCTGGTTCCACCAATAGTTGCTATTGGGGCATTGCGTGCATTGGATGAGGAATGCCACATGTTGTGATAGGACCTATAGATCTTGAAAAGTGTGTTATGGGGATGTTGATCATTGTAGCAATGGAGATGTGAGTGCAGGTTTTGCATTTCTTGTTCTAGCTGGGTCTAGTGCTGCTTTGAGTTGGTGTGTCAGTCTGTGGGGAGCTTGCATCTGCTGAGCAGCTTGGGGAGCTTGGGCTGCTTTGTAAGACCACAAGAGGGGGTTCAGGAAAGATTTGATACTCCAACAGAGAAGTAGATCGCATCATAGAACCGGCCACCCAAACACCCCAAGAGAACCTGCTTCAGTACAGAAATAAAACCCTGTCCAATTGCACAACCCTACTTGTCACCTACCACCCCACACTGGAACCCATAACAAGGTATCATCAAACAACTGCAACCCATACTCAATGAGGGACCCCTCCTGAAAGAAATCTGGTAGCTTAAATTCATAACTTTGCTAGACACTAAAAATCACAGACTGGACACACTGGATTTATGGCTTATTACAACCTGTAACCCACTAAGAACCCTCTTCTCCCTTCCCCACTTCAGTGGTTAACAGGCCTTCACCTTGAATGGTCCCTTGAAATATGTGTTTGCTAAACAATCTGTTCCATCTTGTATTTATCACACACAGAGTATGTTTCCCAAACCTGAAGAAGAGGCCTGTGTAAGCTCAAAAGCTTGTCTCTCTCACCAACCAACAGAAGTTCATCCAATAAAAGATATTATCTCGCCCTCCTTGTCTCTCTAGGAACTATCAGTGTAAGTTAATAAAGACATTCCACATTAATTTAATGGGGGGGGGGGGGGGATTTAAAGTTTTTAAAAAAAATTGCACACCACTTTTTTCCATAGCTTTAGTAAACTGTTTTTCAAAGAACCTAATCGATGAGTGGGAAGCAGCACTTCTAGAGCAGCCACATACTTTATTACTGCAATTTGACTTTGGAATGAAGTTAGAGAGAGAAGGTGGGTGAGGTAATATCTTTAATTGAATCAATTTCTGTTGGTGAAAGAGACAAGCTTTCGAACTTACACAGAACTCTTCTTCAGGTCATGGAATGTACTGTTTGTTAAAGATGCGTATTCCTGTCACTTTCTGAAACTAACCTAAAAATTTTTCTGTTGCAAAGGATTTGACTCATTCCTTCAACTGTTTTTTATGCCATACACAGAAATAAGACCATACAGCTGATTGAAAGAAATAGGGCTAGCCCCTTACAATAAATCCATACACAGCACCAATTGTGGGCATCCAGAGCCATTATCGCAAGCTATTTTCTACAACTCTGCCTTCCTGTTCTCTGTTTTCAGTGAAGATAGAATGGACTACAGTGTGGCCAACTCAGGATTTTATCAGAGGTATCTGAACATTTGGTGTTTTTGTTAAAACACCAGCTGTTGGAAAAGATGGTTACTAACCATCCGTAACTGTTGTTCTTAGAGATGTGTTGCTCATGTCCATTCCATGCTACGTGTGTGGGCGCGCCACACGTACCAGTGCCAAAGATTTTTCCCTCAGTGGTATCTGTAGGGCCAGCTTTAGCGCCCTCGGCAGTAGCGCACATATGCGCTGGAATAAGGGTGCCACCGGTGCCCCCTCCTTCTCAGTTCCTTCTTGCCAGAACTCCGACAGAGGGAAAGGATAGTGGGTCATGGAATGGACATGAACAACACATCTCAAAAGAACAACAGTTACAGAAGGCTAGTAACCATCTTTTCTTCTTTGAGTGCTTGCTCATGTCCATTCCATGCGAGGTGACTCACAAACAGTACCTCTGGAGGTGGACCAGAAGTTCACAGATGTGCCGATTACAATACCACTCTGCCAAAGCCTGCATCGTCCCAGGCCTGTTGTGTGATGACATAAGTGTGACATGAAGGGGTGAACTGAAGACCAAGTCGCAGCCCTGCAAATGTCCTGTATTGGAACCTAGGGTTGGAAAGCCACCGCCGAAGCCTGCGCTTTTGTCAATGGGCTGTCAGAGTGGCAGGAGATATGACCTGTGCCTAATCATAGCAAGTAAAAATGCAGGAGATGATCCAAAAAGAAATCCTCTGTGATGAGACTGGCAGACCTTGAATTCGCTCGGCCACCGCTATGAAGAGCTGCATGGATTTCCAGAAGGGCTTAGTTCTTTCAATGTAGAAGGCCAGCATTCACTTGACGTCCAGGGTGTGCAGGCATTTCTCATCACTAGAGCTGTGCAGCTTTGGAAAGAGGACTGGCAGGAAGATGTCTTGATTAACATGAAACTGTGACACCACCTTTGGTACAAATGAAAAGTGAGGTCGCAGCTAAACCTTATCCTTGTAATATACAGTATAGGGAGGCTCCAACATTAGGGCCTTGATTTCCATGGGATGGACACGAGCAAGCACTTGAAGAAGGATTAAGAGATTGCATGACATTCTCAGGTTTCATTATAGAAAAAGCAAGTTATACGGTTGTGAAGAAAATATTGAAAATGTAGGCGAATGTATCCTAAAGCTTCAGAAACCAGATGGCAAATAAAAGAACACAAAATGTACTATTTAAAAATAATAATGTGAATTTCTGGGGCCTTACTAAAGATTTTTGAATGCTTCGGGTTGGCAATTATACAACACTTTATGAAACAAATGTATACTGCATGTAATACAAAGTAAAGGTAACTTTTCTTTCAAACACATTACATTCTGCTGCAATACGCAAATATTTAAGTATAAATGACAGACTTCCTGGACTTAAAAAAACCCAATATTTTAAAGTCAGCCACAGTTGAAATAGTACCAATAAATAATCATAATATTTAATTACACCTTGCAAACATGTAATGTTCTGAGAAACATCACTCAGCAAAACGTATACAAGTTAAAATATCAAAGAGTTCTTATCTTGTGCTTTAGCTCTCCTTAACCATTAAATACAATTATGCTGCTAATTCGCCATTAGCTTATCATTTTAAATACAATCTGTCTATTTAAAGAAACAGACTCCATGGACCGGAGAACAGTGGTTCAGCGTATTCCTCAGACAAGTTTATAGGCAAGAAAGTCTGAGTGAACAAAAACTCAGTTTACTGCAGCCATGAGTCAGAAGTGATTGACCACTTTCCCTTGTCTCAATATGCTTTTACCAGAGTAGAAAAAACTGATGAGATTTCAGTAGCTTTTAGAACTAGACCTTTGAAGGAAAGGAATCCTGAAACAGACATTCTTGGGCTGTGTCCACCAGACCCAGAGAGTCCTTGATCCTCATCGGTATGGATAAGAGTTTGTGAAGGCCGTGTCTGTGAGGCACATATACTGTACATAGCCACGTCTGAAGACATCGCACGTGTAACCATGAATGTGGCCACTGCCATGTGGCAGAATAGCTGAAGACACGTCCTAGCAAAAATCTGGGGGCAGGCTCATTCCTTGGATACAAGATCCACTACAGTCGAAAATCTGTGAGGTGAAAGGAAGGCTCTGGCTTGTATGGCATCCAATTGTGCCCTCAATGAATTCCAGGTGTTACACCAGTATTAAAATAGAATTTTCCAAGTTCACACAAAGACCTAGGTTCGTGAAAAGGTCTGGATGGTGCAAAGAGCGTCAATTTCGGACAGGGGTTTGAGGAGACAGTTGTCTAAGTATGGAAAGATGACAACGCCCTGTTTGCGTAGGCAGGCAGTGACTACTGCAAGGACCTTCAAGAATACATGAGGGGCTGTCAACAGTCCAAAAGGACTGTACGGATAGTGGTCGGTACCCATGGTGAACCAGAGAAAACATTTATGGGAAGGATGTACTGTGATATGGAAAAACATGTCTTGGAAGTCGAGGGCCAAGAACCAGACCCCCTGTTCCAGTACTGGGATAACGGTGGAGATGAGTAACCATCTTGCAGCATTGTAGTTTGACGAACTTGTTTAGGTTTCAAAGGTCCAAGATCAGCTGCCACCCACTGGATTTCTTCTGGATCAGAAAATAATGGAAACCCTTTCCTCTGTGTTGGGAAGGAACAAGTTCTATGGTTCCCAGTTGCATAAGATGATTTATTTCTTCTCATAGAATGGGTTCATGAGAGGGGTCCCTGAAGAGGGACGGTGGCAGGGCAGGATAGATAGGAAAGGGATGGAGTATCATTCCCTGATTATCTCTAGAACCCACTTATCTGAGGTGATTAGCCTCCACGATGGAAAGAATGGTGCTAATCAGTCACCAAACCAGTGGGATGTTGAAGATGGTTGGTATGAATGGAACAGAGGAAGGCTTCTCGAGACCTTGACCACACCTTCAAAATTGTGTTTAGCTGTAGGCATGTGAGAGGTAGCCCCTAAAGGAGCTGCCTGTCTGCATTTGATAGGGGGCTTTTGTTGTCAGCGGTGAGTGTCATAGTGCCGCTGGAGAGTGTACTGCAGTGGTTGGGATTGCAGTGGGAGATAATTCCCTGGGCATCTCTTTGGTGCTGGTGTATAAATGCTGAGAGCGCAGAGAGTAGTTTGGGAGTCTTTAAGGGAGTGCAGTGAATCATCGGTACACTCTTAGAATAATTTGGAGCCCTCAAAGGGTAGGTCCTCCACAGTGGTTTGTACCTCCTTAGGAATGCCGGAGAGGTGCAGCCATGATGCCTCCTCATGACTATGGCAACTGTGATGGAACCAGGAGACTTACCCACAGAATCTAAAGAGGCTTGTATGGATGTACGGGCCAAGAGATGTCCCTCAGTTATAAGCACGTGGAATTGTTTTTTCTTGACATCAGGAAGGTCTTGGCAGAGTTCCTCTATTTTGGAGTAGTTGAAGTAGTTTTACCTAGCCATAAGAGCCTTGTAATTAGATATGCAAAATGGGAGTGTTGCAGATGAATAAGCCTTGCATCCAAATAAATCTAATAGTTTCCATTCTTTGTCCTGATGGACAGGTCAAGGTTCATACTGGTCTCCTTTTTCTTGCACTGCATTAAATATTAAGGAATTCTGAGTGGGGCGAGAGAAAAGAAATTCCATATTTTTAGTGGGAACATACTATTTTTTTGTCTGCCAGTTTGCACGTCAGAGGGATGGATGCCAGGGTCTGCCAGAGCACTTTAGCGGGAATTGAGAAGAGCCTCGCTGATAGGTAAGGCTGTTCCAAATGAGGAAGATGTGTGCAGGATATCAAGTAATTTGTGTTGCTGATCTTTCATTTCCTCCAAAGGAATCTAAAGGGAGTCTGCAATTCTGTGAAATAATTCTTGAAAGTGTTTGAAATTGTCAGCAGCATAGGAGATGAAGGCATGACAGGAGAAGAAGAGGAGAAATGTAGTGTTGGTGGAGCTTCTTCCTCCTGCTCTTCCTCCTCATCCTGTACAGGGGCAGGCTCAGTCTCTGGTGGGCAAGAGACCGATGGAGAAGGCAAAGGTGTAGGTCTCTAGCTTTGCTCCAGGGGAGGCTTCCCAAACTGTGCTCTAAACATAGCCCAGGGCTCTTAATATGGGCCATGTGGAGGGATTGGAACATGGGGTTGCATCCCTAGTCACCCATTACAAGTTTCTAGTCCGGGTGGGGATTGTGAACAGTGAGGACATGTAGAGGAAGTCATTTGCACCTGTCTCAAGTAAGAGAGTGTGATGTAGCACTCCTCCTCCTCTTCGTCGCTGGGGAAAGAGGTGTCGTCCTCGAAGGAGAAAGAGAAGAATGTCATGAGTCCGGAGAGGAGAGTGGAAGTCAGGGGAGGTTGTGTCTAGGGAGTAGTGACTCAGGCATGTCAGATACATGCAGGTCTTTTGGGTATCTGAATTCGTGGGGAGGAGGAAGGAGCAACATCAGTACCAGTAGATAACTTGGTGCCAAGGATGCCTTCTCCTGAGCAGCCAGCAGGTGTAGCTGAAGATTTGCTGGGTGCCGGTGGCTTTAGTGGTGCTGAGGACTTGCTTGGAGTCAACGGTTTTGTTGGTGTCGTGGTTCCTGAAGTTGGTCTGCTTTGGTCTCCAGAGCTGAGAGATGGTGCCAAGGGCTGTAGGGTCTGCCCAGTTAGGGTCTTTAGACAGTTGTTTTGTTCCAATATTGGACATACTCAGATGGGCCCTGGAGCTATGTCCCCTGTTCGAAGATGTTGAGGTGGCTGACCTTGCAGGGGATGGTGTTCTGGCGGGCTGTGCCTTAGAGACTGAAGAGGGAGCCCATTTCTTCTCGTCAGAGCGAAAAGGAGACGACTTTATTTTAGATGGAAGTGAAGAATGAGGATTGGCGGATAACCTCACAGAGCATGAAAGTCGCATGGGAGAGAGTCCGGAACCACATCCGATGCTAGACACAGCTTTCTCCATAAGAAGTCATAACTGAATATCCCAATATTTTCTGACCCTGGCAGTCAAGTCACGGTGGTGGGAACATTTTTGTAGGATTTTGTCCCTCTCCCAGACAGCGTTACCAGGAAGGCGACCTAGCAAGAGACGCACCTCTTAAACCCGGGAGATCCGGGCATAAGGATGAGGTAAAACGCTTCCCAGTTGGGTAGGGCGGGAAGTGGGGAAATGAAAACCTAAGCTATGAAGTAACAACTAAGGGAAAGTGAAAACAAAAAAAATGTTTGTTTTTTTTCGATAGAAGAGAGGGTTATTCACATTGTGCAATAACTGAAGTTCTTTGAGATGTGTGTCCCCATAGGTGCTCCACTGTAGGTGCGGCCATGCCTTTGCGTCTGGAGTTGAAGATCTTCAATAGCAGTGCCTGTCGAACTGCACATGTGCATCTCCCCACCTCATGTGGTGCACGGGAAGTATATATGGCGCTGTGCAGTCCAGCTGTCCTCAGTTCCTTCTCTGCCACAGAGCCCACATGCTATGCTCCAAAGCAGAGGGAAGGAGGGCGGGTGGTGGAGCACCCATGGGGACATACATCTTGAAGAACCTCAGTTACTGCACAAAGTGAGTAACCCTCTCTTCTTCCTCAAGTGATGTCCCCATGGATGCTCCACTGTAGGTGACTACAAAACAGTGCCCCTAGTGGGAAGGTTGGGCTACAGAGTGGCTTGAATAGCCAAGGACAGGACTGTGCCTCCAAGGATAGTACCTGCAGAGGAATGCTGCATAATGGCATAGTGTTGGGCGAAATATCTGAGGACACCCATGTGGCCACCTTACATATGTCAGTAACTGGAACATTGTTCAGGAACGCAATGGAGGTAGACAGTGCTTGTGTAGAGTGTGTCCTTATTGGACGTAGGAACTTGTTCATATGAGAGACCTATGCATTGTGAGATCTATTTAGAAAGATGGTTTCAATATAGCATCACCCTTGGACCTCTCAGTGGTGGATATGAACAGATGTGGTGATTTTCTGAATGCTCTTGTTCTATCGAGGTAGAAGGATAATGCATGCCTTACATCAAGTGCATGGAGTTGATTATATGTGGTTTGGGAAAAAAGATAGGGAGGTGTATGAGTTGGTTAAAAAAAGATGTTATGACTTTGGGTAGAAATTTGGGATGTGGACAAACGGTAAATGGTGGGTGAACCATGAGGGCTGAGATTTCTCCCATCCATCGGGCCAAGGTGATGGGAATGAGAAAGGCAATTTTCATAGCTAGATATAAATGTGAGCATGTCGCCACTGGTTCAAAAGGGGATCTCACTAAAGATTGTAGGACTAGATTTGGGTCCCAGCTGGAGGTGGGGTTTGAATCTGTGGGTAGAGATTTTGAATGCACTTCATGAAATGTTTAATGGGAGGGGGGGTACGTGAATGTGGAGCATCCTTCAATAGGATGGTGAAAGAGGGTGATAGCGGCCAAGTGTTCTCTAATTGAGCTATTAGCTGGTCAATTCTGTTTGAGCTGGAGAAGGTAATCCAGAATGAATGGTACTGGTGCATGAGCTGCCTCTGTATGCTTTGGGGCACACCAGTGTTGGAATCTATTCCATTTCTGAGTGTACGTGTGTCTAGTAGTGTCATGTCTGCTATGTAGCAAGATGTGTTTGACTTGGTCAGAGCAAGAAGGAGCCATGTTTTCAGGTAGAGTGTTTCTGGATTGGGGTGAGGAACATGGCCAGTGTTCTGTGAAAGGAGTCAGAATGCCAGAGGAAGGTTGATGGGTCAGGCATAGTGACATCTGAAGCAAGTAGATGTACCATACTTGTCAAGACCAAGATAGGGCTATTAATATGATGTGGGATTGGTCCTCCTGTATCTTGCATATGACTCAGAACAGAAGGGGGGAATGCATACAGTAATGGTCCGTTCCAAGTAATGAAAAAAGCGCCCCCCATTGATCCCCATCCCAGTCCTGCTCTGTAGCAAAACTGGGGGCAACGGGTATTCTGTTGGGTGGGAAATAGGTCTATTGTAAGATGGTCCCAGTAGTGGAACATGGGTTGTAGTGCTCTCGTGTCCAGTTCCCATTCATGTTCTCAAGAAAAGATCCTGCTCAATGTGTCTGCCGTGATATTTCAATGCCAGGGGAGGTATGCAACAAAAACCGAGATGCTGTTTCAGATACCAAAGTTCCAGAGCTTGATTGCTTCTGAACATAGACAATGGCATCTCGCTCCTTCCTGCCTGTTGATATAATACATGCAGGCGAGATTGTCATCATTCTTACCCTCTGATGTTTGAGGAGTGTTGAGAAGTGTCAGCAGGCATTGCGAACTGCTCTTAGTTTTAAAAGGTTGATATGAAGAGTGGATTCGGGGGGTGTCCATCTGCCCTGTATCCTGTGTTCCAGCAGATGCACTCCCCAGCCAATGAGGGAGACCTCGGTGCTTAAAATCATGGTATGAGAGGATTGGAGGAAGGGGACCCAGCACAAATGTTGTTGGCATGCATCCATCAGAGCAGAGGATCCTTGATTTGTCTCAGCATGGACAATAGTTTCTGGATGCTATGTTTGTGTGGAAGATACACAGTGCAGAGCCAGCCCTGAAGCCATCACATATGTAACCTCATATGTGACAATGAAAGTGTCTGCTGCCATATGTCCCAGGAGTTGGAGGCATATGTGGGCTGAAATCTGGGGGCACACCTATGCATTTGAGATTAGCTCTGTTATGGCTGTGAACCTATGGGGTGGCAGAAATGCTCTTGCTTGTATGTCATCAAGTTGAATGCCAAAGAATACCAATGTTTGCATCGATCTCAAGGTGGATTTTCTAGGTCAATGTGGACACCTAAGCTGTTGAGCACATTCATAATTGTATGGACTACTTGGAGTGCCTCATACTTGGTTGGAGCTTTGAGGAGGCAGTTGTCCAAGTACAGAAAGACTGATTCCTCTCTTTTTTAAGTGGGCTGCAACAACTGCGAGGACCTTGGAAAAAACTCAGAGCTGTTGAAAGGCTGAAAGGGAGTACTATGCACTGAAGGTGGTCAACACCCACTGCGAATCGTAGGAAGTGTCTGTCAGAGGGATGTATGGTGATGTAGAAGTATGCATCCTGTAGGCTGAGGACCAAGAACCAGTCCCTCTGCTGGTATGAAGTTGGACAGGGTGACCATCTTGAATTGTTAAGTTTGACAAACTTGTTTAGATTGCGAAGTCTAGAATGGGATGTCAACTGCTGGATTTCTTCTGAACCAGGAGGTAGTGGGAATAGAATCCTCATCCTCTATGTTGTACGGGGACAGGTTCTATGGCTCCCAGTTGCAGAAGATGGACAGGGAGAGGGTGGCGGGATGCCATAGTCGGGAAGAGAATGGAGTATCCTTCCTTGATTATGTCCAGGACCCATTTGTCCAAAGTGATAAGTATCCAAGATGGTAGGAATGGAGCTAACCAGCTGCCAAACTGGTGGTCTCTTCGTGATGTCATAGATGATGGGGGCAGGTAGAACAGGCCCTCGACCACACCTTCAAAATTGTTGTTTGCTGGAAGGTGCGCAAGACGTTACCCCTTGTGCAGCAGCCTTGCTGCGATTATTGGGAGGGCGTTAATGACGACGTTGGTTGTCAAAGTACTGCTGTGGAGGTTGAGGCCAGGATCGTGAGGGAAGCTGGTATTTCCCTGATCTCCTCTTTGGCTGTGGGATGTATATACCCAGTGACCTCAGTGTAGCTCTGGAGTCTTTTAAGGAGCATAGCAAGTAATCGGTATGTTCTGAGAAAAGTTTTTGTCTGTCAAACGGTAGATATTCAACCATCATTTGTACCTCTTTGGGGAATCCCAAAAGGGGTAACCAGGATGCCCACTGTATTACCATCGCAGTAGCAATGGATCAGGCTTCAGTATTGGCTAAGTCCAATGAGGCTTGGAGAGCTGTGTGGGCTATGAGATGGCCTTCTGCTATTAAAGATAAAAATTGTTCCTTTTTAGCCTTTGGGAGGTCATAGAATCATAGAATCATAGAGATGGCCTTCTGCTATTAAAGATAAAATCATTGTTTGTCAAGCCCTTTTAAGGATGGAGATTCCACCACCTCCCTAGGTAACCCATTCCAGTGCTTCACCACCCTCCTAGTAAAAAACTTTTTCTTGTCCAACCTAGACCTCCCTCCCTGCAACTTGAGACCGTTGCTCCTTGTTCTGTCATCTGCCACCACCGAGAACAGCCTCCCCATCCTGAACCCCCTTTCAGGTAGTTAAAGGCCGCTATCAAATCCCCCCTCACTCTCTCTTTTGCAGACTAAACAAGCCCAGTTCCCTCAGCCTCTCCTCATAAGTCCTGTGCTCCAGCCCCCTAATCATTTTTGTTGCCCTCCGCTACTCTCTCCAACTTGTCCAATCCTTTTTGTATTGGAAAACTGGACACAATATTCTAAATGCGGCCTCACCAATGCCGAATAGAGGGGAATAATCACTTCCCGTGACCTGCTAGCAAGCCCCTCCTAAATATGGCATTGGCCTTCTTGCCAACCTGGTCCTGGCATAACTCCTCTGATTTGGAGTAGTTAATGTAATTATATTTCGCCATGAGTGCCTCGTAGTTAGAAATTCTAAACTGAAGGGTGGAGGAGGATTTCCTACCAAACAAGTCTAATAGTTTCCAGTCCTGGTCAGGGTAGGCAGATTAGGATTGGTATGGTCTGTTCTTCTCTTGCACTACATTAACAACAAGGGAGTTGGGGGCAGGCTATGAGAATAGGAACTCCATGTTCTTTGCTGGTACATAATATTTTCTATCTGTGTGTTTGCATGTAGGCAGGATAGAAGATGGGGTCTACCATAAAAGGTTGGCCGGCTCGAGTATTGCACTGTTAATCAGTAATGCAATTTTTGTCGCTGAGGAGGTATGGAGAATGTCAGTCAGCTCATGTTGTTGTTCTTTAACCTCCTCCCATCATATATGTAGCTCATCAGCCACTCTGCGGAACAAGTCCTGAAAATGACAAAAGTCATCAGCTGCAGTAGGGGTAGCATGATGGCCTCATTAGGAGAGGATGATGAGAAGTGCAGGGCCGGTGGTGCCTCTTACTGCTGGTTGTCCTCACATTCCTCTTCATACTTGTACACTGGTTCTTGCTGCTGTGCTTGTGGAGGATGTTCATCTGGAGGTCATGAGATCATTGAGGATGGGATAGAGGGAGGACATTGTATTTGTCGTGCAGGTGGGTTACCAAATGAAGCCCTATACATGGACGAAGGGTCACACTATGGCCAGTTAGGTGGAAGCGGAATGTGTGGTTGCATCCAAGGAGGACCTTGGGATTGGGTACCATGAGGTGTTGAAGGGTATGTTTGCAAGGTAGGCGCTATTTGAGTGTATTCCTCCTCCTTTCCTCTGCATCACTGGGGAAGGGGGCCGCTGTTCCTGTGGGAGAGAGTGAAGCGCGGCTTGACACAAGTGACCGTAAAAATTGAGGTAAGTCTCCTTTGAGAAGTAGAGATCCACAGAATCAGATACTCTTAGTTCTGATATGCATCTGAACTCCCGTTCTGCATATGGAATCAATGATGCCACTGCAGCATTCGGTGCTGTGGTGTGTTTTTCAGCAGGTGGCGCCAGAGCAGTGGTTGAGATCGGTGCCAAGGTCTTGATTGGACCGATGGCTTCCTCAGTGTAGTCAGTGCAGTCAGCTGTTTCAGAGCTACAAAGGGTCACAGAATCATGGATGAGGTAGACTTCGGTCACCGCAAACAGAAGGTGGTGCAGATAGCTGATGGTGTGCCCTAGCAGGTAGGGTCTTTCAAGCTTGCCTTAGGGACTGTGGAACTCAGTCTCTTTGAGGAGCTGTGACCCTTATCAGAAGCCATTGACACCACGGATCTGGCCAGGGACGGCTTTCTTGGGCTTTGTGCCTCAGTGGTTGATGAGGGGGCTGCTCTCTTCTTACCCTCGGCCCAGAGAATGGAGTGCAGAATGAGGGTCAATAGTCGATCTTGATGATCGTGAGATCTCTCTAGAAAAGAGGGAGAGCTGGGATCGGAAGCTGGGCGAAGGGACTTCTCTATCAGGAGCAATTTAAGTCTGATATCCTTGTCCTTCCTTGCTCTCGGTTTCAGATCCTGGCAATGGGAGTACTTCTGAGGAACATGTTCCTCTCCCAGACAGCAAATACCACTGTTATTGGGAAGACGGTCCTGCAGAGACACACCTCTTAAACCCAGGAGAACCAGGCATAAGGGTCAGGTAACCGCTTCACGGCCAGGAAGGGGAGGAAGCGAGGAAAACAGAATCCTACACTAAACTAAAGACTGTAGGGTGGTACAGTTTAAAATAAAGTGGTTGGAAAATAAATACAAATGATAGTGATAAAATATGTATTATTATTAATTGGCGGGAGGGGGAGAGGAAGAAACAGGGAGTGAAGTAACTAGCCATCTACAGGAGAATTTATTACAGAACTATCCAAAGAGAAGGTGGAAAAGAAACGGGCTCAGCTGAGGGTTCCATTCCAGACCACAGGCAGTAGAGAAGGAGCTGAGGGCGGACAGACTGCACAGTGTTACATATACTTTCCATGCACTGTGTGAGGCAGGGGAAGTGTGCATGTGTGGTTTGATGGGCACTGCTATTTAAGATCTCTGACTCCAGAAGCAAAGGTGCTGCAGCACCTACAGTGGCGCAGCCATGGGGACATCACTCGAAGAACCAAGGCATTCTATGCCACATTTGAAACTATACTGACAATTTACATTAACAGATGTCTATGATGCTAGAGTATAAAGTGACAGAAAGCTAATAAATGTTATGCTATTCTCACAATACTTCCTTTCAAAATTGTGAGCCTTTTTGAGATAATTGTCAAAAATAGGAACTGTATAAAGACATTTCTTTTATACGAGGCACTTGCCCATCTAAATCAATGCTGGATTGGGGATGTAGCCTAAAGGTATGTCTATGTTGTAATTAAAAACCCACAACTGGCCGGTGCCAGCTGACTTGGGCTCATGTGACTTGGGCTAGGGGGCTGTTTAACTGCAACATAGATGTCCGGGTTCAGGCTATAGCCCAGGCTCTAGGATCCTGTGAGATAGGAAGGTCCCAGAGCTCAGGCTTTAGCAATTAAACCGTCATGCACCTTGAGCCCGAGTCAGCTGGCATAGACTGTGTTAAACTGTACTGTAGACATACCCTCTAAGACCTCACCCACTTGAGACAGCACTGCGGCACACAATAGCTAGTTGCAGGATCTCCTTCCTAGAAAGGCTGCTACTGGATAGTCCCCAGCACCTATTACAGATCTGAGGGGAGGGGAAGAGATTAGCTGAGGGATTATCTTAAATTTTTTTTAAAGCAGTGACTCCTAGACACAGTTTAGTGTCTGCCATCATCAGTTCCTGCTCTCCACAAATATGTTTTCCTTACTCAAGTCAAGAAACATACCTCTACAATCTTCTCCCTGTTTTTTGTTGGGTTCATGGGTGGTTCTGTGAGTAGTATTTTACAGTTTTTCGTGTCGATGTTAAGTTTTTCTGGTCCAAATGTGTAGTCCCAGAGGTGCTTCATATCATCCCAGTTCCGGACTATGCCATTCTCCATTGGGTAGTTAACTTCCAGCATTGAGCGTAATTCACTTGCTTCATCACCAACCATAAGATCCTATAAAGTCACAATATAGAAGTTTGTATGTCAGTTTGCAAATATTTTCATTATTCTTTAGCAGTTTTTGTTGTTAAGAATAAAAGATATTCCAACTTGCATTTGATTATATGTACTTAACGGCCCATACTCTGAAATTAGTTTTTATATACTTGAGTGAAAAAGCAGGCTTTACTGCACAAAATATTTAATCTGTCTGAGACTCATACTAGATATCTTAAGACAAACCATATTTGGAAAACTCAATCTTAAATCAAGCTTACCTTAAATCAGAAGCTACCCTGTATTGTGTCACAGTGAAACACCAAGGAAGCCTTAGTTTGTAAAAACTGGTATTCATTGTGATCTCCAATATTACCTTATTCAATACTTACTTGAATAGGTTGAGGTGTGAAAAAGCATATAAAAGGTAGTAGAATGGGGCTGGCAGAATAATTTTCCATGCATGCTGTAAGTTTCTGTGCACATTACCAAAACAGGAATAATGAGTGCTGCATAAGCAGACAGAATAAGTAGCAAAAGCAAATAAGGAACTGGAAGTTCCACACCAAACATTAAAATAAAAAGTGGTTTAACTAAACCTATGCCAGTAGAGTTTTAAGAAGACAGATAACTGAAATATATCCCATTTATTCCACATAAAGAGAACCCAACCCCAGTATGATAGTTTATACAAAATACACATATTACACAGTTGTGATTCATTTAGTCTATTTCTAAACTGATTACATGGCCCTTTTATTTATTCGGAAGTTAGTTATGACAAATATAGCACATCCAAATAAGTGATATAAGAAAACCCTTTCCTCTTCCACAGGTATTTCCTGAGGGAAGTATGTGCAATGAAATGTCATCTTTGCTTTCCAGAGAAGCTTTAATGCCTGACCTACCACCATATTTAAATAAATAAATTAAAATATATCCTTTTTTTAAAGAGCATGTTTCTACAAAATCTAGAAAAATAATAGAAGTGTTTCCATTATTATATTACATATAATATTTAAGTACAATTAAATGGTTGCTTTTGACCAAATAAATAAATAGTCTACTGCAGAGTTTGCAACCCAATGTCACTGAGAGGTGAAGGTGACTCAGATTCTTTGCTTAAGCTAAGAAACCGGGGGGGGGGGGGGGGGAGGAGGAGGAGGAGGAGGAAAGCATAATGAAAAGCAAATTGGAACTTTTAAATTATTTTTAGATTTAATAATCTAAAAAGTTACTAGTAACAGGTAAAGAAATAATTTTATTATGTGATTTTTAAGTTGAGTGCCCCCTCTAAGTCCCCTAATCAATTTTCTTGGTTTTATAAAACAGTTTTGATAGAATAGAACACACTATGTAAAAATTAGAAACCTAAACTTTAGAAAGATCATAATTTGCTAAACTTACTCCAACAAACATACCACTAAGTCACCATGTGACTACATCAGTTCTATCACAACAAATTCATAAAATTTTGATTTTACTTAATCGCTAGTTAAAGAACCTCACTGAAATCTATTCTGTCCATGGTGCTTTTTAAGTTATATACCTCAGATGATCTTGTCCTATCTTCATTATTTTGTTGTTAGATAAAGCATTTTCTTATGTTAACATTAAGTTCATGTTGATCTATAGAAAAATGAATTATTCTTGCATCTACACATAACTACAGGTCACGTCACATTCAGAAGCAATATATAAAATTCTCATGAAATTAGCTGCTATTAAATCAACACAATAAGCAAAATTTCAAGTAAGTATTCAAACATAAAATGTGGAACAAGACAATACATTTAAAAGCATCAAAATAATGCAACGGCTGCTACGTCTCAAAGCAAAAAATGGGAAACAAACAGCACAGGGGCACCTCACTTACCATCTTTTTGTTATTCTACTTCAACAGGTCAAGAAAGGTAAAGAAAGAAGGTAGAAGCAAGTGAGTCAGAAAAGGCCTAAAGGAAATCCTCATTCAAATTATTTTAAGTACACAGTAGGTATAAAGCAGAAAAGAGATGCATGTATAGCTGCAAGTGTTCTGAGTTAGTGTAGTTAGGGCCAAGCTAACATCATCAGTGACATTGCTGTTCTTCCCAGAAGCCATTTCTGTCTGGGATGAACTTGTGTCCGCTAGTTTAATGGCTGAATCTCATTTTTATTCACAATATGCTATTGATATATTAGCATCTTTGCTTCTTTTCTGAGAAGCCAGATCTTTTCTATGCCAATATCCAATTAAAATGGAATTTTATGCAAGGTGAGTGGTAGATTCGGAGTGTGGTGGATTTGGAAGTAACTAATGCCAACAGATTGCTACTAGGATCCCTGCTTTCCTCCGTTTCTCTTTTTTTCATAAAATATTCATTCTTCCAACTCTTTGGAGTTGAATTTTTACTATAAGAGTTATAAAAATATTAAGCTAAAATACAAACTTGTGAGCTCCTTTGCAGTACTGAATTATGGAATAGCTAAATGGAGTCAAACCGATAAATAAGGGAATAGAATAAACAAACAACATTTAAGTTTAACTGAATTAAGTGCTCATGAAGTGATGCAGCAACAGCAGTGACCTGAAAAAGGTATAGTGCAGACAGATTTGAGCAAATTTCCCTACACAGCTCAGCATCTGAGTTCTGCCCTGCAGCATCTGTTGTGCTAGAGAGGGGCTAGGAAAATTAACAGCCACTGTGATACACTGCAGGATATGTACTTTTGTGGACAAGGATGACCCCAAAGTCATTTTTTACTTTTGAGCTAATCCAAGATCAAAACCCAGGTCTCCTCAGTCACCAACACTTCCAATAGCATATTAATAGGAAAAATATCAGCTCCGCTAAGGTGTGTTTACTTGCTCTGCTTACACTTGAGAACAACATCAGGGCAAGAACCTTGCACAGGCAGCTGCCAGAAAATCCACATCCAGCAGCAGGAGGAACAACCACATCCAATAGCAGGGTGAAAGCTAACCATAGGCATGTGCACCCAGGGAACTTTCCTTAGGGTGTGCGCCCAGGGAATCTTTATCAGAGGTGTCAAACTCAATTCCGCTGGTGGGCAACATTTGAATTGCCCACCAGCGGAATTCTCGCTGCGTCATCGTCTCTGCCGAGAAATGAAGTGAGAGAGGGTATTTTGGCGGCAGATCGCAGCTCTGTCCGCTGAAAGATCACGTGCCCTCCAGTCTTTTGGTGGCAGCTATAAACGCAGCGAGACGGCGCCGCGGGCCACGTCAAAAAGGTTTGCGGGCCGGATAAAAAATGTATGTATAACGCCCCTTTATTAGGGTGTGCCTGGGCACACCCAGTACACCCCGTGCACAAGCCTATGAAGCTGACTATATTCTCCACCCATTCAAAGCCCACAGAGGCACCACTTTACGGTTTTCTGTGATAGGAACTCAGGAAGACAATTGTGGTGCATGGACAAGGAATAAAAATGGGGTGAACTGCATAGTTTGGTTGGTCTACTCCAAGGAAATTTCCCTAAAGATTCTAATTAGATCTGAAACTAATCCATCAAAATCTATTTTAAAACAAGTTGGAAGCAGAGCATAGTACAGGCTCTCTAAGCCAAGCATTTTTACCAACCCAGTTTCAAAACCTGCTGAAGATACTTTAGAAACTAGTTCAGTAAAACTAGTTCAAGCCACCAGGAGCCTGATCTACACTACAGCTTCATGCAGTTTTAAAATCAGCTTAGCTCAACAGGTTTTAAAACTGGTTGGAATTTTTGGGGAAACTGCTCCAGTGAAAACCACACCTTTGTATGCATGCATTTGGGATATAGTTGTGTCTCTGTATCCACAGTCCCCATTTGCTCTCCTGACAGGAATAATGGGCAAGAAAGAGTTAGGCTGCTTTTATAAAAACCTATTTTAGGGCTCATTTCACTCAGTTCCTGAATTTGGCTCATAGAAATGCTAGTTTCTCTGAAAATTTTTGAAGAGCTAAACTGATAATATTCTTGTTAATTTCCTTTGCTCACTTAGTCTTCTGAATGAGCCAGAATGCTCTTTACTGTGTAACTGGAATTAATCCATTCAAATTTTAGTACAATTAATCTGCCAAAAATATCTTTTTTAGGAAAGCAGCAAAAATGTAATGACATTCAGAGGGAAAAAAATGGTCCTCAAACAGTTTCACTGTGCTTTCTTACTGAATTTATCCTACATATGCACCAGGAAGGAAGATCTGAGACATATCTGCAGGATGGTGGTTTGCTTCTCCCAACTTTTTTTTTTTTTTTTTTTTTTTTTTTTTTTTTGGGGGGGCGCATGTTTTATAGCAACTACAATAGACAGGTGCTGTAAAGTAGCTAGGAAATAAATCTGGAGTCCAAGTCTCATTCTTCATTAAAATATCCATAAGTGATTCCATCTTTGGAATCGGAGACCTGATAAGAGGTTACATGCAAAAAGCACCAATACATCAGAGATGACACTCCCTCCGCTCCATTCCAGAGCCTCAACTCATACTAAACCAAATTCTCAGATGATCCAAGGCCATCCAAAACTTGGTTAGCAGCATTGACCATATCAGGACTTACAAATGCATCAGACCTATTACCCATAACACTATAGCTTCTATTCTAAGACAGAAACAAAGGAGAAAGAAGTTAGGGCCATATCAACAACCTCCAGGGGAAATTCCTTGGTGAGACTAGCTCTCTGTAGGGTAATAGGATTACTGCAAGGATTGTACTTGGACTCAGCTTGTGGAATCTATCTTTAACTTCAGCTTTTGGCAAGCTGATGTCTGAAAAATGCGAACCTTCAAACTTCCCCCTTCGGGCTTCTAGAAATGAGGAGGTGCTTTCTCTTTCTCCTTCCATGTCCTCCCAGCTACTGTAAACGTGACAAGTCCTCTACTACCCAACCTCTTGGTTGCTGAGGGATGCAGGGGAGGAAATGAAAGATCTCTGCTACTCTACACCTTTCCAGTCTAGACCTTTACTTTGCATTTTTATGTCATTCTTCCCCTTGAATAATTCTAATGCTTCCTTTTGCTAATGCTCATAACTGCCCCTAAGCACCAGCAGGAAACTGTTTCAGTGCTGCCTATCAGGAGTAAAACTGACCAGGGTTCTGTTGATTTCACTCTGCTGCTCATACCTTTGCCAAGTAGCAGCAGCAAAAGATACAAACTTTATCTGCAAACTCAGGAAGTCAGCACTGCAGCTACTTAAATCTGAAATACTATCTTTGCAATCAGAAGGATTTAAGGCCCTTCAGATGCCTCAAGAAGGTTTTCAACTCAATGCTAGTGATTAGATTTTTTTCAAACCTGGAATATAATAATATTTTCAGACTGTAAGCTCCTCAGAACAGGAACTCTCTCTCTCTCTCTATTTTGTGTAAAGCACTGTGTCTATCATCAGTACTTAACACATAATGAAAAATAAATACAAGCAAAATTAGGCATCTGATACAAGTTCACAGATGGTCTTGCTTACAACTAATTGTATATTGAATAGTAAAAATTATAGGTTATAGCCATTACTCATCATTGTCTCAGAATCTTGCACTAAGACTAGATGGCAAGGATGAGCCATGCAACCAATTTCTGCCTTGTTTCCCCAAATCCCTTCTCAAGATCTAAAAGCCCCAACCCCTGTGCACATCGGCACGCTGACAGTCTGGTTTCAGTGACATTAATTTACTCTTCTGCCCAACACATGGCCTCAAAGGAGTGCAGATGCTAAAACTCATTACTTGAGCAGTGAATCACAGGAGAGACTGCCAAGAGGGGGCATGATCAAAGAAGGAGAAAGTACTTCCAAGTATTATACAACTGAAAGGCTACCCTGAATGCTTCCATCTGTTATAGAAAAAAACATTACCTTGATTTCAATGTTTCCCACTTTGGCAGTTGATCTTATAATTGGTCTTCCAACCAAAGCTGGAAAGATGTGCTCTGGAAAATTTGAGCCTGCATACCCACACTTCACAAACTGAAAAGGAAAATAGTTGAATAATTTGATTAGATAATATATGCATCACATTTGTTTATTACTATTAAAAATATTTTACAGTCTTGAGGGGAAAATTTTCAAATGCAGGTAAGGAATTTAAGAAAACAAGTCCTGTTGTATTAATTTAGATGGAAAAAAGGGGCCCAAAGAGCTAATTCAAGGTGTTAATGTGACCCTGATTGTCCAACATAAAACAGTTGTAAACAAGATTCAGGATTTGGAATATGGTGTCCTCAGCCTTAGTTCCATGACAAATACACCATTACAAATCATTTTAATTAAAGATACAGAGAAGAAGTAAAAACAGTTTTAATGCATTTGAAATGTAAAGTATTAAATAGGGCTCTCATTTTAACATCTCTGTTCCTTCTAAAAACTCTTTCCAGCTAAAGAGAAAGGGAAAAGACCAGCCTCTTCGATGGTATTAAAGGTGGTAACTACTGTCCTTTTGGGGAAAAGAGAAGAAACTAGTTGAGATGGGCAGGAGCTGTTGTTGTTAAAGCCCAATCCCATTTCCTAAGATGACAAAACAAAAAACAAAAACAAAAGGGGGAGAGAAAAGAACAGCAAATATAAAAAATGCAGCTTCTGTCTCTGGTGTTGACTCTCACATGCATCCTCATTGCTGAAAAAACAGACAGCACACAGACTTATTACCCACTCCAAGACCTGGCAAACTTATACAAGCAGAGGCCTGTTTCAGGCATTGCTTTTAGCTGCCTCTTTCTGGTTACAAGCTCACTGCAAATATTGCTGTCTTTGCCAGCTAAGCAAGACTCTTATTAGACAGGGGGAGAAAGAGGCGAGAGATAGGAAAGTGAAGAAAAAAGGTAAGGAAGTAAAAAGACATATTGGAGGGAGGGGAGAGAAGAGAGTCTCACATTCCAGGTGGTGTTTGGGATGAGAGACTGGTGAGGGTGGCGATGTCATCTGTTTGGTCAGGATATCTTTCAAGATCAGAATAAAAAAGATCTGAGCTCCCAGAGGACAGTGGCGGTGGTACCCATGATGGTGAAGCTCACTCCACTGGCCAATTTTTCTCCCCAAGGTCTTTTTCTTTAAGGACCCCCAAAGCGAGTGATAGATGGAATAGCTGATCCCATTATTTTGTCCATCAATTAGGCCTAGTTTCCAACACACCAATTTTGGTTTACTGATTTCCGCTTCCACGCTTTTCTTGTTTACCAAGCATGATCTTAACACAGTTCTTGAGTAATATCAGTAGGCCTAATTCAGTCTGACTCACTTTTGCACCTTTTCCCACCAAGATGTGTTGTCACGTTATTGTGACATCTTATCAACTTACACTCACTTTTAACAGTTGAGCTTACAATTAGGGTAAATTTGTAGGCCCGGATGTACTTCGGTACATTTACAAGTCTCTGTCTAGAACTTCAATACCCATTTTAAATGGTTTTAGAAACTTTTTTTTTAAGCAAATGTCAAAAATGTTGAAGACTTCTTTTGATAAGCATATAGAAGAACAGCAGCACATATCATCAACTCATTTGGTCCCAAACCAAAAGCTATGCATTCTCAATTCCTGTGATGTCTCTGAACTTGATAGATATATTAATGGTAACATGCATGATTTAAGTGATTAGGAATAGTGTCCCCAGGAACTGGTGGGGGGAAGGTCTTTTTTCAAGTTTTCCACTGCCTGTTGGCCAAACTTGGCTCTGAAGATCATCACTAAAATAAACAGAGCTCAACTGGTTGATGCTTATTTAGAATTCCATTATCCTGTATCTATTGAGGCTTCCTAAACAGATCATGAGACAGATTCTTTATGCTCCACTCTATTGGAGAAAATCATGCATCTGGTTAAACAAGGCTATCAAACTAGTTATATGGAGACAGCCAAATGGTATTTTTAATTAAGGTCCTTGGGTTAGGGCTACAAAGCTAGAGACACACAGGATATAATCTACAGTGCAAAAAATTTATATCCAGTAGCAGCGAGTCTCTGAGCCCAGG
Source organism: Emydura macquarii macquarii (assembly GCF_026122565.2). Taxonomy (NCBI): domain Eukaryota; kingdom Metazoa; phylum Chordata; order Testudines; family Chelidae; genus Emydura; species Emydura macquarii. The sequence goes on along the minus strand of NW_027132813.1, from coordinate 39,073,296 downwards.
TCATCTGCCCTGAGCTCATGCTATGAGGCTAAAACTAGCAGTGTAGATGTTCCTGCTTGGTCTGGAGCCTGGGTTCTAAAACTAAGCAAGGGGGAGGGTCTCAGAGCCTGAACTCCAGCTCAAGCGGGAACATCTACACTGCTATTTTGAGACCCAGAGCATGAGCCAGAGTAGGTTGACCCAGGCTCTGAGCCTTGCTGTAGAGGGTTTTTTTGTTTTTTTTAAGTGCAGATGTAGACAGAGAAATCCAGTACTGGTTCAAATGTGCTAGCCGAGCTTTTGGTCATCTGAGAAAGAGGGTGTTTGAAGATTGCGACATAAGAATTAAAACCAAACTTATGGTTTACAAAGCTGTTGTTATCCCCACCCTGTGGTATGGGCCTGAAAAGTGGACAACATATAGGAGATAACTTAAGGTGCTGGAGATGTATCATCAATGCATCAATGCATAAGATTCTTCTAATTAAATGGGCTGACAGACGCACTACCATCAGCATCCTCTCGCAAGCTGATATCACCACCATTGAGGCGATGATTATCTATCATTGTAGGAAGGTGCAGTGGCCTTCCTCAGAGCCTGGGCCCAAGGAAGGGCTGCTGCAACCCGAGCGTACAGTGAAAGGGCCCGCAGCCCAGTCTGGCAAGTAACCAGGGCACTGGACAGAGATAGGTCCAACAGACCAGCCAATCCGGCAAAAGAGGGGTGGAGCTTCCGCCAGGGCAGGAGGTATAAAAGGCAGGCCCTGCAGCTCAGATGGAAACAGACTGCCGCTGGAGGCAGACGTGCCATCCCGCCGGCTGCGACGTAGGCCTGACGCCAGCCGGGCCGCTGCCCTGAGCGAGCACCTCCCAGAGCAGAGGCACCGGGAATGGCCCAAGCAACCAGACCCCAGGGACTGGACTGGGCCACCAGGCCCCAAGGAATGGATAGGGCCACCAGGCCCCAAGGAATGGATAGGGCCTCTGGGCCGCAGCGGCTGGACCGAGGCCCCTGAGTCTGAGGGCTGGGAGATACCCTCGGAGGCCAGCCCTGACCTGGAGGAGCTGCCTGACACTGAAACCCCGGAGCCCTGTGACCTGGAGGAGTTGCCCTCTGCTGAGGAACCCCAGGATCCCTGTGACCTAGAGGAGCTGCTCTTCACAGAGGAGTTCCCCACCTTGCTGCCGGTGGACGAAGAGGGACTGGTGAGCCTGCTGCAGGCCGTGTACCCCAGCAACCCCGAGGACCCTGGTGATACAGGTACCTGGGGATATGGGGAGGAAGTGGCCCAGGGACAGCCATAGCTAGTGGCTGAGACAGGGGCGAAACCCCACTGTTAGCGCGTTGTGGCGGGAGACCCACTGATAGGGCCCTGGTCTGGGACGCAGTGGAGATGGGTGGGCCTGCGTCCCCCTCCCCCCTTCCCTAGCCATCCCGGGAGAACGTGCTCTCCCCTGCTGCTACCAATAGCAGACCCACTGCCTGCTTGCTTGCCCGCCTGGCCCAAGGGCCGGAACTAAACCATGTATGGAGAGGCTAATATTCCCCTTTTTGGAAAGTGCAATGGCCTTCCTCAGAGCCTGGGCCTGAGGAAGGGCTGCTGGGACCAGGCCGGATAGGACCCCATCCTACAATCATCAACTTCGCTGGGCAGATCATGTTGTTCAGATGTCTGATTCCAGACTGCCAAAACAAGTTTTTTATTCTCCGCTCAGTCAAGGCAAACACGTTAGAGGAGGGCAGATAAAAACACTACAGAAACATCCTTAAGGTTAATATGAGGAAATGCAATATTGACATCAACTTGTGGAAAGGAAAGTGTTGTCAGTCCTGGGCTATAATGCAGGAACTACTCGTGGCAGAGAACACGGCACTTTGATAACCAGATGCGACTACATGTAACAGAAAAATGGGAGCAACAGAAAGAGCACACCATGGCTCAAACCAACATCCCAGGTTCACTCACCCTGCTGCGAAATACATGTCTGCAATGTGGCAGAGTGCGTAGCTTTAGAACAGGTCTCATCACCCATCAGTGGACTCATAGATAATTTGTAATGGACACTCCATGAAAGACAATCATCCTTGACATCAAGGGATCACTGATGATGACCCTAGGGGAGCATCTGGGAGCAAGTCACTCAGCGTGGGTCCACACATGCATCCTAGTGGGGTTTGTGCTAGTGCTAGAACTGTGTAGATGGTGCTTCAACACTATGGCTCAGGCTGGAGTTTGGGCTCCAAGCCCGGCTTCAGAGCCCAAGCTCCAGCCCTAGCAATGGCATCCACACAGTGCCAGCATAGGCCTCACTAACAATGGTCTCTGGACCCAAGCTGGGAGGCACGCTCCTTGACGCAATGTAGTCATGTCAATACAGGCCTCTCTCCAGAGCAGAGCTCCTATTAATGCAAATGAGTTCTGCATGAAGTTAGAATGTAGAATATGGCTCTTTAACTAGTAGCTGCTGCACTTTTAGTTAGCAAAATTAATTTGCATTCAGTATCAATGGAAAAACATGATGCAGGGCAAAACTTTTGTCTTTTGTTGCCCTCACTTTTCTTCTTGTACATCATCTCAGTTTTTAATTTGTTCTCTCTGATGGTGGAGCCGACTTGAAATTTTTGAGGGTTAGCAAGAGTGTACTTGAGCTTATCAACTCCCCTCCACAAATCCCAACTCCTTTCCAAAGATGAAAAGTTTCCTTCAGCAACATGGTATGAACTGGAAAGGCAAGTGCTTGTCAGCCCTTCTGCTTATTTTGAGGCTATAAATATCTAGGACTTATACAGATCTTATCTACATATACAAGACAGTGCTGTTCTTATTTATGGCACCAATTAATGGCCAACAGTATTTGGAACAGGCTGGAGCCCAAAATCTTTTTGCTCATGTATTTATTTCCACACAAGTATCAGAGTCTGAAAAGCTATGAAGCCAGTCTGATTAATGGGGGATAGAGCCTCACAAGCCTATTACCCCAACTTGATCAAACTTGCACTTTAATACAAAAGTGCAAGAGACCTCATATGCTTTTATATCAATTTACATGAACACATCAATACCTCTGACTGTCACCACATTTAAAGCATTTGGGAAGTTAATTTACCTCAACACGGCTGAGATCATTGCTAAGGCTTTGCATTAGAGTGCAAGTTTGATCAAGTAGGGGCACATTATTTTTGGGAATCTGTTGGTGATGGAAGTAAAGCATTATGGACCAATGAAGCGCATTATCAATGGTGCTGTCTGCAATGTGCAGGTAGAAAAGAGTGCTTTCCTCATAACTTATTTCCATGCTTCTAAAGTTTTGGGTGGCTAAGGTGTGCCCTGTTGCAATCTTAAATGCCACTAAATGTAATTTTTGTTCACAAATTTTTAGCTTTTTATACAGGTGAAGCTGCTCCTGAAGACTGTGCAAGGCTGATATGCCTCAGGAAACTGCGTCTATAACACTTTATTCACAATCCTCCAAATTTAGCAATGATGACACACTGGTCAGCTGGAGGGAACTTCTGTGAAGGAGTCTATGTGAACACTCACTTCCCAAAACACTCCATCAGAACCTCTCATGGACTCCAGAAAGTGCATATAGACACAAACAGTACTACACCAGCAAATCTGCCGATTGCTCTCCCTCGTCCCTGCCAGTATTAAGCATACTTATCAACCTTCAAACATGCCAACACGAGAGACCAGCAAGTGGGAGGGACGTCATGTTGGTTAACACTATGGATTGAAACAATAATCTCCAAAATCAAAAGCATGAGTCTTTACAGCTTGTGTGGGGTACAGGGCCAAAGTCTCAAGTTGAGAGCTGTGAAAGACACTCATCCTCTGCCAGTGGATGACAAAAGTAAAATGTGAGATAAATGAGTGAAAGGTAAAATGTGTTTTGGTGATTCACACAATTACAACCTACAGTCTATCATAGTTTAAATTCTACAACACTGTTTTAAAAAGTGGTCTTTTCACAGTGCAAATCACATACAGCCATACCTCCACACAGATCAGCAGCAGCCTTCACCTTGAGATCCCCAGCTTAGGCCCTTACTATTTGAACTACAGGACTGACTGCCAGTCCCTTTCTAGATCACCCTGGAGAAGGACTTGACATACACTATCCCAGAGGGTTATACAACTATTTACTAGTCAGCAGCAGAATACTGGTGATCAGGAATCCTGGATTCTATCCCTGGGCCTCGAAAAAGAGAGGGGTTTATAGTGGATGGAAATACTACTGTAAAGCAAAATGGCTTTAGTCACTTTGAAAGGCAGTGTGGTACAGTGGATAAGAGCAGGGCTTGTCACATTAGAAACCTGGGTTCCGGGGGTACAGTGCCCTTGTATAAGTCTTCTATTTAAAAAGCAGGAGAAAGGGAATTTTCAGCAGCTTATCCTTGTCTTCTGGATTAGGGTTCATGGCCTTGGTCAATAAGTTTAGCAAGTCTCATAGGAATTTAAATAGCATTTAGAAGGTGAGATCTGAACTCCTGGTCTCCTCTTTCCCAGCTCAGGGAACACTTCTTTCCCTAGGCTACAGGAGTTTCTGGTGAGATAGGGAAATCAGTCTTTTTATTTAAAAAAAAAAAAAAGGGGATTTCTAGAAGTAAATGATGGGATTCATATCGCAGCACACTTTTCCATCGTCAAATTAAAATTCAACAGCTTCAGAGAACTGCACATATTTGACACCATGCCTACGAAGTTATAACACTTTATGAACATTACTGATATATAGCTGATATTCTAGGAATCAGCAGGAGGAGGAGTAACAATGTTGCCAAAGGACAGGTCCCAGAGAGTTTTTGATTTCTTGTTGAAGGAGTAAAAAAAGAAAAGTGAGACACTCCCCAGAAAAAAAATCACAAACACACCTATTCTGCAGAATCCTTTTCCCAAACTTTCAGAAGTTCAAACTATGCAACCAATATACCCAAAAATCTCTAATTAGTCAAAGATAATCCATTTTTCTGAAAAGCTTAAAGACCCCAAATATTCACCATTCTTTCCACTGTCAAACAAACTCCCTAATGCAATATAAATTGAAGTGTATGCTCCTTGTGGCAATTATCAAATTCCAAGTTCAGCACAGCGTTAAGCATACTGTAAATGTTTAACAGCAGCAACATTTAAATAAAACACTGCATCTTTGCAAAGTAGTGAAAAACCGCGCACAGAAAAACATCTTTGCAAGATGTACACATTGTACATTATAATATACAGAACAAATGTCTATTGTACATATAATTACACGTGTTTTAAAAATAGTTACTCAGTTTGTCTGGTGCGTGCAAGAAACCTGTGTATAAGAAATTATTTTACCATATATAGTTTCCTCCTCTTAGCATTGTGGTTTAAATTGGCTCTCTCACTTCCCACTGAGTCATCAAGTGGTAAGAACATGCAGTGTATAAATAAATATTCTTTCAAATAAAAATAAGTACACCGGCTACATCTGCTCACTAACCTGTCTTGTGACCAATTTTATACTGCATAATCTTATATTTCATCAAGTCTCAATGTTAAGGTATTTTTAACTAGTATAACTCAGACAAAAGAATTTTAATTATAATTAGGACAGCACTCCAGACAAAGTAGTAACTCACTATTTGTTCTAAAAAAATCATAAAATCTAGAAGATTTGAGGTGGATGTTAAAATCCTGTTGCTGACCTTATTAAAGATCCTCCCTATATTACATGTGTTGTGAAAACACATTTTTAATTTACTTTTTCTTAAAGACAGATTGAAATAAGATGCACAATAATCATGTATTACATTAAGCATTACAAGAACTGCAGGTTTCCAATCAATTTATACAAGATTTTTAAAGAAGAAAATTAAAGCATTCTTGACTACAATTGTTAAGGCAGTTTATATACACATTTTATGTTATATTTCCTGGGTTTAACTGGAGGGGTTTTTTTATGCTAATCATGGGTAATCATTCACCTTATCACTAAAATATTTTATGAAAAAATAATTCTAAAATAAAGCAGCTTTATCTATCATAATACAACATTTTCTATTATAATATTGACTTGATAATGAAACTGTATGGCTTTGATTAATTCAATTTGCGACTCAATTTATTGTTCTCAAAAACTGGATTTTTCTTATGTCAAAAATAATTTTTCTAACTGACATAATTTAGGTTACAGATAAGTACATCAAGTAATTATGCCCCTAACCTGCTAACATTAAGCATGTTTGTCTCCCCATGAGAGTACTTGTATGGTTAAAATTAAGAATTTGCCCAACAGACTGTCCACACAAAAATTATACCACTTTAGCTATACCAGTATAAAGTTGTTTTATACCAGTATATCTGTTCCCAAATAGGAAGGGGAATAAGCAGCACCTGTAGTAATGAGTCCACACTAGGGATTGTACAGGTACAGTTACTTCAGTTTACCAAAAATCAATCAATCACATCCCTAACCAAAAATAGTTACACTGGTACAAAAGCTTTGTGTAGACCAGGGCTAAGTGTTGATGGCTTGGAGCCAAGACAAAAGCAGTTCTTATACTGCATACTTGAGATGAACTATAGTAAGTAATGGTCATTGTCTCCATAATTAGCACATTCCAACAAATTTACAAATAATCATACCTACACCACAGTAAGGAGCCAGATCCTGAGAGCATCTGAAATTCCCATTGAAATTAACCTCTCAGGTCCTCAAGTAAGAGTTTTAAAGACTTATAAAGATAACCTGCAAAACATTCTTTTGCCATTTTTGTATGATGTATAAAGATGACCTAAAGTTTCTAGGCCCTGCCATTCCAAAAACAATTGATTTTTTTAAACCTATAAAATATTGGAATTGTCAGATCTGGTCTCTTTCCCTAATTTTCCTGGAGCACTTCCTTGGAGGTCGCAGATGTTTATTGTGAGAGCTCATGTTTTAATTTACATGACAGGGATATTGAAACTTTATCAAAGAGATCCTTTGTCTCAAATACTCATTAGTCTTTGGTGTTAAATAGGAGTTTAAGACTTTCTTTTTTAACTTCCTTCTTAAGTTCTTCTTAAGACTTCCTTCTTAACTGCTAGACTCAAAGGCTTGTCTCTTGCTCATGTCAGTTTCACTACTTCTTTTACTGGGGAAAGCCTGCAGTAGGTTACAATATCATAAGCTAACATAGTGGTAAAGGTGCTAAAATGTATTTATATTAGGTGTTAAGATAGTTTCAAGTTATGTTAGCTCACCTGAAGTACCTTATCTGTTTTTAAAGAGCACCTATTTTCCTACACTTAGTATGCAGCTGTTGCACTTAGTGAAAATGCTACCAACAGGACAGCTTCTCCTGTCAGCATAAGTACTCTACTTCCCTGAGAGGCTGTAGCTATGTGGATGGGAGAAGCCTTCATGTCAACACAGCGCTGTCTACACCATGAGTTAGGTCGGTATAACTGCACTGCTCAGCGGTGTGGATTTTCCATACATTTGTAATGTAGACCAGGACCTCATCTTGACAGGTTCATAAAGCCCTCCCAGGTAGACAAAAACTGAATTTATAATGGTAGGAAAAAAGTCAAAGCCTCACAAGCTTTCAGGTCTTCCTTATCAAAAAAAAGGGAAAAGTGGAGAAACAAACTAAGTTTTGGCACTCTGCAGGTCACAGCTTTAAGTATGGAACTACAAGTTTTTAAAAGTTACTCTTTATTTTCTAGTGATCTAGAGAGACAAGGTGAGTGAGGTAATATCTTTTATTGGACCAACTTCTGTTGGTGACAAACTTTTGAGCTCCATAGAGCTCTTCTTCTGGTCTGGGAAACTTACTAAGGGCTTGCTTACACTTACAGCACTGCAGCGGTGCAGCTTCTCCATTGTCGCTTTAACGCCTAGGCCATGTCTACATGTACAATGCTGCAGCAGCACAGCTGTACAGAAAAGATCTTTTATTAGTTTCCAATACCTCACTCTGCCTGTAAAAGCCAGATTCACAACTTGCCATAAGAAAATCTTTCAACTCTAAATATTTTCACTCTCTCTTATGCTCACATTATACAGTATATTTAATATTATACACACATCCATACCATCACACCAATAAATGCCAACAGCAATAAACTTTAGCTTGAGAGAAACAGGGCCCCCACATGGGGGAGAAGGGAAGGGTATACTTTACCAGGGCCCAGAGGCCCTGGGGGACCGGGCCCAGACTGCAATCCCCATTACCATGAGGAAAAAATTAATCGTGGCTCATGAGATTATATGTATGGGATGAGGGATTGTGGTATATGTGTGGGAGGGGGCCTGTCTTACAAGTTTGTACTGGACCTGAAAAAATTATGCTTGGGCCCTGGAGAGAAGTGAGCTACTGGTCTTAGTGGACGAGCAGCCCCCACATTTTCTCAAACCAGAACAATTAGCACTCATCATGTGACTCTACACTGGTAAAAACTAATCAGGCAGGTAATTGGCCCCCAGCGAACCCCAGCTCATGACGGCAGCGGCAGAAACGGCAGCACAGGCGGGGACCGACGCCTTTTCCCCACCCCCCACAGCAGGACGAGCCGTGCTCAGCCCTGTTCAACCGCGGGGCTGATGGTAGCCGGGGGAGCGGCGGGGGAGCGGCGCCAGCCGCACACGCACTGCGGGGCCCCTCTGTGCCATGCTGGGCGACGCCATGGCGGGCGGCGAGCCGGTCCCGAGAGGGGGGGGGCGGCTCGGGGGTTTCTCTCAAGCGGCCCCTTCCCGCGCGCAGCGCCGAGTGACGGGCGCGGCTGGCGGCAGGACAGGGCCCCGCTCCCTGTGCCCGGCCCCGCTGCCGGCAGCCCGAAGGACTGGGCCGGTCGCTGCCCCCCCCCCTTAGAGCCCACGGGTGGGGGCGGGGCCCCAGGCCTGCGCGAGGCCGGACGCGGCCGCTCACCCCGGTGCCGTTGTCGCACACCACCACCTTCCTGCCCAGCCCGTCCATGCTCCGCTCCGCTCCGCGAGCCGCCGAGCCTGCGCTCCTGCGCATGCGCCTCACACCCCGGCACCCGCAGCCGGCCCGGCCCGGCCCGGCCCCCTGCGCTGACTGACACGCCGCCGCTTCCAATCAGCGGCTGCCGTGGCGCGGCCCGGCCGACTGCCGGTTCCCGCTGCAGTCCGACCCCTGGCGGCGCGCCGCCCCCTTCTCCGGCTGTCTTCTCTCTGGTCCGCTCGCCGCTGCGGCTAACTTCCGGGATTTTTTTGGGCAGTCAGCGCCCCCTCCCCCCGCAGAGAGAGCCCCTGCCCCCACGGGCACCCCCTGCCCGAACCCCACAGCTCCGCCCCTTGCCCCCAAGGCAGCCCCCACAGTGCCTCAACCCCCTCCCCCCGCACAGAGCTCCACCCCCTGCCCCCACGGGCATCCCTCTAACCCAGACACATTGCTCCTGCCCCCACGGGCACTCCTCCGCCCCACCCCCTTCCACATACAGCCCCAACACTCCCGTAGTCCCGCCACAGACAGCTGCCACCCCCATGCATGCACACAGCTCCAATACTGGTCCCACCCCCTGTCCTTATGGTCACCCCACCTGCCCCCAGAGATACTCTCACTGCCCCAGCCTGACACAACCCCCGTCCCCATGGACATCCTGCCCCTTGGGCACCCTGCACTGCCGGCACCCCATGGTCACCCCTCTACCCCCATAGATTCTCCCACTGCCCCTGCCTGACCCTATCCCCATGGACATCCCCTCTCTGCCCCATATCTCCACAATCCCTCCCACGTACACATACTGACCCAGAGCTTCACAACCCCACTCTTCGACTGCCCCTATAGATACACCCTCCTAGTGCCCTAGAGTTCTACATCCCACTGCCATAGAGAGCCACAATCCATCCATATGGCAATCCCCCATTGTCCCAGAGCTCTACAATGTCTCACCCCTGTGCACTGCTCTCTCCCCACTGCCTGAGAGCTCCTCAGCCCCATGGACAACCCAGAGCTCCAAATATTCCTGCTACAACATCCCTCCCCCATGAATCAAATACCTACAAAAATGACTAGGCCCTCTGAGTTAGTTATGTATCTGCAAACATAAAAGATCCACTTCCGCTCTTTAAAAAATATGGAATGATGTCATCAGGCATGTTCTAACAAGGAGGTAGGTGAGGCAAGGCACTTTTGTATCATCAGAAATAGTTGGTGTTATCAGAGTATTAAATCCAGAGTCTTTAGCTGAGCTCAAAGGGAGGGGTAAATGATCCGTTTTCTGTACACATTTCCCTCACAGTTTCTTTTTCTGTTGATTTACATATAATGAACTTATTAGACCATTCATTTTTGTTGTTTTATAAATATAAAACGACACAATGGCCACTTTTAAATAACTATATATAGTTGAAAGGACTTCATCAAGTACTCTTACCCTTTTGGTACGATTTTTACTATCTCTTATTTACAATATCCTCTTAGAAGTCTATAAATAGAATGTCCTTCCCTACCAGTTTTGCACTTTTCTGCTTGGCAAACATTTTGCATTTTTCAGTGGGTTCCAAATAAAGAATGAAATAAACATGTTTTCTTACTTTGCTTCTTTTAACATCCAATACTGCTTTTCTTGCACACCCAAAATTCTCTTTGACTTCAATGAAATTTTTGGATATACAAGAAATGTGGGATCAGATCCTCAATTTTTACTCTTGTATCACTGGAAATGTCAGACCAACATTGGAAGTAGTGTTTTCTGATTAAACATAGTGGAAGGCACATGAGCACAATTTTGGTTTTTTTGTGCGGGTCCTAGTGGCCATTGTGTTGTTTTTTGAAGCCCTTTTAAAATATTTAACTTTTAGAAAATATCAAAACATGCAATTTTCTGGGATTTTTTGTGTGTGAATGGGGTTGGGGGAGAAGGGTTGATCAAAACAAGTGGGTGAATTTGACGTGAATTTGCAAAATGTTTCAGCTGACCTGTATGTGCAATTTTTGGAGAAAAAAGTTTTGACTGAAAAATTTCACCCAGCTCTACTTACGGAAATGGTTTAGAGCTGTTTGCTATGGAAACCTGCTAATGCATGTCAAGCCTGAAATATTAACTAACTATGGAGGCTGGTACTACTCAAATTATTTACCCAGAAGATAGAGTGGTTCAGTAGATAGGGGACTGGCCTGAGAATCAGGACACCTGGGTTCTGTTCCTTGTTTTGCCACTGACTCACTCTATAGCCCTGGTCAAGTCACTTAATATCTCTTTATCTCAGTTTTCCCATCTGTCAATTGGGGATAGTAATACTTATCCACATTCGAAAGGTGCTTGAGATATGTGGATGAAAAGTGCTATGTAAATTGTTATTCATTGGATCATATCCTGCACTGCAACTGATTTTCATGCACAGCTCCTTGTGACTACAATGAGTGTTCTATAGGTGGACAGATGGCAAAACATGGTCTTAGGTAAGCAGGGATTTGAACCTCATGTGCCTGAAGTGAAAGACTAGTACATTAATTAATCTCCCATGCATTATATATGGAATTAGGCCCTATATCTGCCTGATGGTGATATTCTGTTTGTCTAGATAACCTATTGCTCTAATCATTGTAGTAAATAGGTGCTTTTCTAGTATCTGAACTACTAATTAAGAACATTATTTTTGGAGAAAAAAATGGGTAAAAAGATGCAGTAAGAGTTATATTGTAATTGAAAAAAAATATTTTATGCATTTCAGAGATAGTACTGTTGAAACCCATCATATAATCTACCAGTAACTGGATCAGAAATGATTAAATTGGTGAATCTACTGCCACAACCAGGATTACATATCAAAGGGATGCAAGTTCTGTAATGAAAATAAGCCTGTTAAAGAAGATCTTATTTTCAGTACAGCATTGTCATTAAAATCTATGCTGTATTTGGCGGTAGGCACTGCTGACAGTTATTGGGTGGCCTTAGAAGTTTTTCTTGTTTTATTATATGTGAGGTACAATGCAGGGAAGGAAATGTAATGAGTTCTGAACTGAATGCTATTTTATAGATTATTTTTAATTTACTTGGGATGCTACACATTCATAGGTTTATTTTTTTCGAAAACATATGTAATAGAAAAATTGGGACCTGTAATTTACCCTCCAGTGCAACTCTTTCGGCAGCAGTAATGATGGAGTCAGAAATCAGATGCTTTTTAACTGTATTTTAATTTTGCTCTGAGTAGGGTTAGACAACACAATGGGAAAAGGGTCTGTGCCTTGTCAACTCTACAGCCTCCATTGTTATCATCATCAGTGGAGAATGATGGGTACCAGTCCTAGACACAACCTAGAAACTGCATAGAAATCCAAACAGAACTCCTCTGTTGAGAATAATCACTTGTCAGGTGCTTGAACTCTGCTAAAAATACAATACAATTACTTCTGAATCATACTAGAAGATGGATTAATTTAACACCTCACGAGATATAAAATATATATGATATACCTCTTTTGAGGTCAAAGGTCCCGGGGCAGAAAAAAGGAGAAAACGTAGGAATGGATAAAGTTAGGGAGAAATATTCAGAGTGCAGTGTAAATTTGGTCTGTATCTACTCTGTGTTTGTTCTGTTCAGGTCAAGATAGAAACTCCAGTTGCTTTGAGGGTCATTTAAAAACAATCAAGAATATATTTATAAAAATAATACCCTTCCTGTTCTTGGAACCTAATATTTTCATATGTTCATATATTGTTGCACTGAGTTGGTAAAATAACCATTGCATAAAAATTGTGTAAAAATGTAACTTTTTCATTCTGAAAAAGAATTGGAACACCACTTGCTGTAGCTCGTAAAGTCATTGAGAGAACCACTCACAGCCTGCTGGTTGGAAATGGCACTATGGCTTTTGCAAGAGAGCAGGATTTCACAATAGAAGATAATAAAAACGGATGACTAAGCAGAGAGCTGAAGCTTATCAGGCAATGTACTACACCTGACCTGTATTGATATGAAAGAATTTTCATGGACTTTCATATTAAGAGGTCTGTCTAAGATATCTCGATGTGCATACATACAGAAACCATACTAATGTAAATGGGAGTTGCCCGCACACATAAACCGGAGAATAAACTCTAAAGGCCAGATTCTCTGCTGTCCCAGAGTTCTCTGCTGTACTAAGCAGAAACGGGGTGCAGGCAGCTCCCTTAATGTTTTGGTCATCCCCAACCTAGTTAAGAGCAGCCTGAGAGTTGTTCTAAACTCTGCCATTTGGTAATGGTTACTGAACTGACTGCCAGCTGGAAGTTAATGGAGCACAGTGTCCTGCAGCTGCATCACTCCCAGTCTTGCCCCCACTCCCCACCATGTCCTTTACACCTATGGGTATGGGGGTGCATCGAAGTGGCATACACTTACTCTTTGCCAGCTGTGGAGTTGAGGGCAGTTTCTGCCCAGTTTGAGCAGAGTCAGGGGAGAAAATCTGCACCTGAAGTGTTAACCGGAAATGTTTCCTTCTTATCAAACTAGTCTTCATTGCTTTGATCTATTTTTTTTTACTGTGTTGTATTATTCTGCTATGAAGATTAACATATTAATACAAAAGAACCTCATTAATCTAAAGTTCATTAAACAATACATTTTATAGTCCACAAAAAACTACCCCTAAAATTGACTAAATGTTATATAGGATTTGGTGGATTGTAAAATACTATATAAAACACATCAGAAATGTTCAGCAAGTGTGACTATTTATAATCTTCATGGACCATTTGACAGAAGGGATGGTTCCTCTTGCCCTAGCAGATTATGACCACCTCATTACAATAAAGCATCTCTGAGTTTCCCAAATCTAAAAAATCCAAATCACCATGTTAACAAACACTTGTGAGTGACCCCAAAACCAAAATTTGTGTTGAAACCAAAATATGAAATCCTGATTTTGCTGAAGGTTCTGAATATCTTGTGAGATTGTTGTAAAATTGGGGGTATATCTCTATTGTATTTTGCCAATATAGTTTTATATTTGCTTGCAAAATGATATTTTTATGATAGGTGAAAATGTATTTTCTTTGTAATGAACTTACGTATGACTATTAATAGAAAAATAAAAAGGGAAGGATTTTAATCAGAATTCTAAAGCTAACTGTCATTTTTCTCTCTCAGTTACACCCATTCTGGTTGGATATGCTGGAAAGAGCTTAAATACTCAAAACCTCTTGTGGAAATTGCAGTGTTCTTTTGTAGATCAAGCCCTGTGATTCTAGATATAGAAACTTTGACATCTAATAAAATATATTTGGTGAGGGTATATAACATTTCTTTGTGGGGTGAGAAAAGCTTTCTTTTCTAGCCCTCAAGCACTCTGGGGCTGACTCTCCACTGCTTTGTACACTGTGTAGTTATTTAGATCTGTGCAAAGTGGGTGCAAAATGCTACCAAATCAGATTTCTCCACTCACTTTTGCCAGCGGTAGCATTTTATACTCACTTTGCACAGGGATAAACTGCATGGTTCACAGGAGTGGAGAATGAGGCCCCTTAGCGTCTGATTTGAAGGGGGCGGTGAGCACCCATAACTCAGCTGAAGTCAGTGGGACCTATGGGTATTTATGACCTTTGAAAATCAGGTCCTAGATGTCTAAAGTTCATCAACCAAAAATTGAGGTACCGAAAATTAGATACCTCTTTTGAAAATGTAGTCCTACATGACTGCGGTCATAGAGGAAGTCTGCAGCAAAGCCAGAATAGAATCTGGATCATCTGACTCCCAGTCCTGTGCTTTAACCACAAAACCAACCTCCTCTCCAGATGACAGCAGATATTTTTCCACTATAAATGGAGGTTTCAAATTCATCCACACCATATAAAGAATATTTTAACATGATACACTGTTAATCAAGTCCTAGTAATTGAACTGCAGTCTCTCCTCAAATAAAAAAAGGTGGGTTTGGTTTTTTAAATCAATTTACACTTTGCTGCTGTGAAATCCATTCTGAGGATTAAACATCATATTTAACAGCTCCATTCTTTCTACTACACTGCTTCATTTTTTCAGCATGTAAGAATAACTTTAAAATTCCATTTCTATAAACGCTTTACCCGACTAAAAATGTAACTGTGTTAAATACTCCTATTCAAAAGAAAAGACATTGTTATAAGATCTCTGATTCTGAGATTATCCCTTATTTTATTCTAAATTTTTTTCTGTAGAAATATTTAGAAAAATTAAAAAGTTCCAAAGGACATACCTTAGGTGCTAGTAATTTTAATGCATTATTTAATTACTCTGTATTACAAATATGATAAGTATACTATATTATAATGTGCACTAGAGTTAATTAGGTCATTAAGAATCAAATTGGTTTCTGTTTATGGTTCCTAGAAATTGGTTTCTATGTATGTGATGTTAGAGGATAAAAGTTTCTATCAGCAGCAGCAAGGATATTATGGTGAAGTGATAATTGTATACTGACTAGCATTCCAAAATACTTCACAGAGGTAAGTGATACAAGAGCTGGTATAAATTTTAGTGAAGATAATCAAGGACAAATTCTGCCCTTACAATTGCAAGTGCAGAGGGCCCCTGGGCAGTGGAATTCATATGGTTCTTCTGGTCAAGGACATGCCACATGTACCACATGGAGTCTAGCTCAATGTGCAGAGACAGGTTCAGGGTAGTGGAACTACTGGAAGGTTTTGAGGCTGAGATATGTTATTTGTGTACCTAGGAGAAGAAAGGCATTTTGTACATATTGTAGTCTGGAAAGTGGGAGTTGCAATAATCAGAACAAGAGGAGATGAAGATATGGATAGGGATTTCAGAACAGATTGATTCAAGAGAGTAGATCACTTAGGCAGTTGCCAAAATGGTGATAGGCAGACTTGCAGGTACACAGTAAGTAGGCTGTGTGCAGAAGCTTGGGCGGGGTAGAATCCTGCTTCCTCCCTCAACCTGGGACTAAGTTACAAAAGGGTTATAAGCCCCTACACGTGAGTTTTTGCTGGTGGATCCATCTACCTGTGTGCTCGCATCCTCAAGGGGCTTCATGGCAGGCTGTCCTGAAGGTCCCTAATCTCCTTGCACAATGGAACTGTTCTGGTTCTGTTGTTTTGGAAAGTTCCATGTGGCCTTTCCAAGTCTGGGCAGGTTTTATCCAGTGTAACTAAAATGAAAACTGTTAAATAATGAACCATGAAATCTTATTAATCTTAGTTCCTCTTTTATTGAAGATTAAACTAGCTTTTCCAGAAAATAGTAAGATATGTTTTATTGCTCATGCTGCCAAGGCCCAATAGAAATAATGCATTCACTCTTCAAGAGAGAATTAGTGTATGATGCTCTTGGATTTCCTCCTCCTGGTCTTTGCAGGATACCATGGCTCATTAAAGCCGAAAGCACACAATAGTTTAGTGCTTATAAGGGGGAAATGGAGGCCCAAAATAAAGGGATGTGTTGCTGGCTTGAAATAATGAGAGTCTCTGGGCATATTTTCCTATCTTGGAAAGAGAGTGCTAAACAATTCCTGGAACCTCCCATTACAAGTTGAGATATAGATATGCATTGTCTTGTATTTCAAAGGAAATATATAATAATTTTATCGGGAATCTTGTTTAAAGGGCTTAAAAATTATTGCCTATGGACAAACACTAGACTTTTCACAGGCTGCACATTACATGGTACAAATTAAACATCAGTGTCTTGATGACACTTGAATTGTCTAGATGCCATGGTGGGTAAATACATAGATTCCTGAACACGTTATGCTTGCTATTGACATGAAATATAGTAGCCACTTAATTTTAAGAAATTGTTGGTTTGAGTTTGATATACGCCAAAAATAAACTGGTGCCAGTTGCAGTAGTTTTGAACAGAGCTTACATCTGTTAAATGTAAATGTTACCTAGAAGGCAAAACCTCTAACAGTTATGCCATGTATAAAGTAAAAAAAAAAATTAATTAATTTTATTTTTAAAATGTAAATGTCTATATTAGTAAAATTCAGACACCTAGCATATTTGAATTGAATTAATGTGTAATGGTTTTATTTGTTAGCTAGCAGATATATCCTTCTAAACAAGCTTTTATTTGATATTTAGAATATTCACTTTTTAGATAGTTAATGACTCACTTATTCATAAATTTAGGTTTTTAACGCACAATTCTGTTAAACAGAAATTCCAGCAATCACTTTATACCCATTACAATAACAACAGTTTAATAACGTGTCTGTTCTAGTAGTCCTGTCTCAGGCAAATCTCCTGTTGAAATTGGCAACATAGGTATTGCCATACTGAATCAGACCCATCATTCACATAGTCCAGCGGGAATTTGGTCTAATGGTTTCTCTACATGCAGTTTTTACACTGATTTAATTACATTAAAATCCAATATAATTAAATTTGTGCAATCCCCTAGGGTGAACATAGTTATACCAGTATAGCTTATTTCTTTAAACTGGACCAGTAGTGTATAAACCAAAACAAACACTGTGTAGATCAGCCCAAAGTAAGGACTTTAGGATTTGATCCAAAGGTTTTAACCAAGACCTAATTGTCTCCTGCACCTTGCCTAGCTCTAGTAAACAACGTTCTAGTATCTGAATCTGTCCCCAACCTGAATTAATTGGGCACCCAAAACTCTCCCTTCACTGGAAGTTTTGCTTGAATAAGGACTGCAGGATCACACATCTCAAGAATTTTTGCAAAAACCATACCCATTTCTTGCTTCATCTGTTGAATTCCTTCATTTGATTTGTTAATTTTCAAGTATCTCTTGCATTTTAACTACTCATGCTGCACATTCTTCTAAATGGATTCATTAATTCTCATTCAGCAACTAAATCAGCTATTCTCTTTGCAGCAAGCCTTCCAAAGATAACATTTGATCATAGTTTTATGTGATTATTTGTTCATCTGTAAAATTTTCTTCCTCTAAATCAAGAATTCCATAATCTTAATTGTGTTGTGCAGAATTTTCATTAACTGCTTTTGCAAAATAGAGTTAATATTAGTGTCTGAGAAGGAGCAAGAAAGGAGAGCTTAGTGCTAATCACATATGAAATTAAATACTAATTACATTAGGGCTTGATCCTACTCCTTTTGAAGTCAATGACCCCACACTGGCATGCAAGGGGTTAATAGAGCACCTAGGAGGCTGTGTAGGAAGCAGCCAATAGGAGAGGGGCTGCAAGGAACAGCCAATTAGGACCCAGCAGGCCCATATAAAGGGGAGCTGCAGGGAGTCCAAGGAGTAAGGACTGCATCCCTGGAGGGCTGAGAAAATGTTAAGCACTTTGGACAGAGCAATGGCTGACTCCTGGGACTGAGTAGCTGAGTGCCCTGAGGCGAGTGTGAAGAAGGTGCTGGGACCATGGACAAGTGGCCTAGGGAAATAGAGCAACATTGATAGAGATTACAGAGGAGCAGCAGGGGACTGCTATTTACAGGGTCCCTGCATTGGGGCCCAGAGTAGTGGGTAGGCCTGGGTCCACCCCTCCACTTGCCACTGGCAAATGGCTGGACTGTTGGACAGAGACACACACACCTGGAAGGGGGAAACACAGATGTCAATTTTAGCCAGAAGGATGAGTTGAGAAAAGACCATTAGGGTCCTGGGAGCTGAGAGAGGAGCTGTAAGTGGGAGCAGAGACAGAGGGATGATCTGCCTTCAGCTAATTCCCAGTGTAACCAGAAGGAGGCGCCAGTCTGGTGATGAGGGCAGCATCCGATGACAAGATGGTGGAGAATGTGGGTCTTTGGTCACCCCTGAGGTAAAGGGATGGTGCAGAGGACTGGATACTGAGTGAAGGATTGTTTGGGACAGCTGACCCTGAGGAAAGGGAACTAAAAGAGACTAAATAGCATGGTCAACCCTGATACAAGGGAGGAGTGTGGCACAGTGCAGGACAGACTCCCCGAAGCAAGGGGTGGGGAGAAAAAAGACTGTGGTGTTGCCACTCCCAACAAAGGGGAGAGACAAGCAGCAAGGGTGGATCCAGGCCCTGCTGATGCAGGTGCTGGAAAATTAGCAAAGACTGTGGGAGGCGAACTGGTACCTGCAGGAGTATTTGCTCAAGATTATGGTGCAGCCACAGTACTTATTTAGGTGCCAAAGGTAGAAAAATAGGCAAAGCTGTAAGGTCTGGAAATGGGAAGAGCCAAGGCCAGGAGACCAGAGCCCAGCCAAAATTATGTTAGGTATGTGGCCAGAGGGGATGCCTAAAAAGGCACTACCCTTATGGAGATTGTAATGAGGAAGCTCCCCAGGAAGTGTGAGCGGCAAAAGCACCCAAAAGAGGCCCACCTTCTGAGAAAATAGGTGGGGGTGGGCGTATTTTCTGTGTGGGGAATTGGGGCACATAGAAAGGAAGTGCCCCCATAGGAAGAAAAGAATTGGAACAGTGAGGGCCCAGAAAGAGATAGGGGTGAACCCAGTGATGCAGCATGCTACCTACTGTGGGGACCCAGGGACTGGGGGATCCCGAGAGGCATCCCCCCCTACTCTGGGGGAAAAGGGACTGAGGGATCCTGAGAGGCAGGGGAAATTGGCAGCTGCTGAGGAGGCCCTGCAAATAGCGGAGGGGAACTTAGAGTTCCAGAGAAACCAGGTCCCGTATGCCAAAGAGAAGAAAGAAAATGCATGTTTCCTATTGAAAGGAGTAAGGCAGGAGAGGGATGCCCTGTGTGCTCAGATGCATGGGAAACAGGGGAGGTAATGCAGGGGAGGGCAGCTGGTCTTGAAGAGGAGGGTGTGTGATGGGATGTCTGCCCCACATTGGTATGCAATGGGTTAATAGAGCACTAGGGCGGCTGTGTGAGAAACAGCCAATAGGAGAGGGGCTTGGAGGAACAGCCAATAAGGACTCAGCAGGTCCATATAAAATGGAGCTGCAGGGCAGGTAGGTCAGTTGCAACAGGGAACCCAGGAAGTAAGGAGGGCTGAGAGATCGGCAAGCATCTTGGACTGAGCAGCTGAGTGCCCTAGGGTGAAGGTAAAGAAGGTGCTGGGGTCATGGAGAAGTGGCCTAGGGAAATAGAGCAACATTGACAGATTACAGAGGACCAGTAGGAGACTGCTATTTACAGGTCCCTGGGCTGGGGCCCAGAGTAGTGCGTGAGCCTGGGGACCTCCCCCCACCCACTCATCACTGGGGAAGTGGCTGGACTATTGGACAGACACACACACATGGAAGGGGGAAATGCAGATGATGATCTAGCTGGAAGGCTGAGTCAAGAAGAGACCGTTATGGTCCTGGGAGCTGAGAGAGGAGCCGTAGGTGAGAGCAGAAACAGAGGGATGGTGTGCAGACCGACGTCTATGACCTCGAGCTAATCCCCAGCATGACCAGGAGGAGGTGCCAATCTGGCAATGAGGGCTGCACCCTGTGACACAAGTCTTTTGAGATGTTTCCTATAAAATGGTCGTATCTAAAAGGACATTAACAGCTTGCATTTTTAATGAGTATTGTTTTACAAAATCCAGTTTATAGTAGATCCTCCTTTACATAATGTCCTGATCTTTTTTAATCAAAACATTTTATAAGAGTTTTTCTGCTTCCCTGCAAGGAGAAAACTAAGGCTCTGATCCTGCAAACACATATCTGCATTACTTCACTCCGACTTGAGTAGGATTGCTCATCAGAGTAAACTTACACACATGAACAAATATATACAGGATCTTAGTCTAACTGACTAAATGCAGGGAAAACAATTAAATTGGCTGTGCATAAAGGGCTGTCAAATGCACAGAGGGGTGTCAAAAACACAAAGTGAAAAAATAGCAAAAGATATTTCTCTAACTTTTCAGTTATAGTAATCATAGGTACTGCTTGTAACTGAATTTGGTACAAAATCTCCAGAGAAATGTGTTTTTTTTTCAAGTTGTCCTTTTAATTAATATTTTTCATATTCAACAACATGCTTCAGATACCTGAAATGTATAATTACTTTGGGACTAACTAATCTGCATAATAAAAAAATGACCTTTCTTTTGAAACAAAATTCAGTGTCTTAAGAGGTAAATCTGTTCTTTCTGCATATTCATTAGATCTAATTTCTTTGGATATTCATGGAAATATAAGAGAAATATATTGTAATTTGTTTAATTTCACATTTTTCTTATTTCATATGATTGCTGCCATCTGAATATTTGTGTCTGATCAGTTTTTGTGGGAATATGCTTCCTGTGTGCAGTTAACTCTGGACGTGAAGGGGAAAAGGGAAATTGGTCAGGATATGTGAATAGGTGATGTGAACAGTAGGTGGCAGCTCTGAGCAACCGCTTATTGTTCTCATTAGTTGTTGCATGGCACTTAAACACCAGATTGACAGGCATCTTAGGTACTAGAGGTGGACCCAGCTTGCTATAACTTTTTTCACTGATAGATAATACTCTGATTTGAAAAATCTAGGAATATAGCAAAACTAACAGTGGAGATGAGGGGCTCTGCCAGTTTTCTTACCTTATATGTGCAGGGAAAAAATAATATGCAGTGTAGTTGTGTCTTTTAGTCCAGGATATTAGAGAGACAAGGTGAGTGAGGTAATATCTTTTATTGGACCAACTTCTGTTGGTGTCACCAGGCCACTGTCCCTTGAATGGGCCCTTACAATATGTGCTAATTACGCCACATTGAATTTTTGCTGTGACGCTGGGAGTACATTTACCAGACCTGAAGAAGAGCTTGGTGTGGCTCGAAAGCTTGTCTCTATCACCAACAGAAGTTGGTCCAATAAAAGGTATTGTCTCACCCACCTTGTTTCTCTTAGGGAAAAAAAATTGTAACTCAGGTAACAAGCAGACCTAGACCAGCTATGGCATCTGTTCTTTCCACAGTACTATGTTTTTTCTCAGAAGTAAATATCAAACAGGGAAAAGGAGCTACTTCTAATAACTTTGTTTATTACTACTATGAATAGGCATATTTATCTCTGGAGTTCCCCTTAAATATCCTAGAAGGGTGGGTGACTGAAGGAGCTAATCAGGTACTTAAAAATTCTCCATGAACTATATCATACTTCATGTGTTTGCCATTATTTTTGTTCTACTAAAAGTGCCACTAACTGAAATTGTGTAATCCAACATAACCATGCAAAACATGCAGTAGTCCTGCGCTGGCAGAGAGGTGGGCTAGAAGATATTATTGTTATTTCCCGTCTCTGATTTCTACGATAAACCCTAACTCAGGGGAAAAACAAAAATAACATTACAAGTAGGTTCATGCAAATCTTGCTTTTAATCTCTTTGAAGAATTTTGGCATTACCATTCATATGGGTGATGAAAGTGTCGCTGACTAACTTCTGCAATGTGGCTTATTTGCACCTCATCTTTATAGTGTTGCGCATCCTTGTGATTTTTTTTATCACGAATATTGTGATATTTGTTTTTCTTAAAGCCCCGTCTCTTGAATGCATGTGATTAGGAGAGAATCTCAGCTTTCATTTAAAAAAAAAAAAGTTTCTAGTCCTCGTGGCTGTGGAGAAAAGCTTGAAAATGTTACCCAAGTGGGTTTGTCTACACAGCCCATGTCAGCAATTCTTACACAGTTTAGTGCACTAGCCCCACTTATGCAAGTCTGTCGACACAGGTTGCAAGGCTTCCTGATGCAGGCTATGTAGAAATACCCAAAGGACTGGAAAGGCTCAGAAACCAGAAAACAAATTACCCCTCTTCCTTCTTCCCCCTTCCGAATTTAATTTGAAAAAATCTCATTAATTTTTAAGACACTTATAGTTTGGGGGAGGAGGGCCTTGACTCATGATATTTGGAGTTGGCAATTACTCTCTTTAATACAAATTTGTGGCCTGCAGAGACTACAGATCCTAGCAAACTTTGTTCCTTCTTATCTGAGCAGGCAGGGCATTTGAAAGTATAAGCAAGGAAAGCATAAGCAGCATTGATCCACAATAAAAGAACTCATCTACTCTCCCCTCTGAACAGAATCATTGTGACTGTGCCCTACCAAAAACGTATATAAGCCTTGATCCAACATTAACAAAAACACATTTCACTAAGCAAGACTTTCTTCCAAAGCTGTTGTGTATGAAACACAGTATTTTTTATTGTCTCCTGCTGTCTCAATCCTTCAATTAGATTGTATGGGTGTGATGTGCCCACGTGGACCAGGTAGCCTGGGTCTACCTGTTTGGATCAGAATGTGGGATCAGAGACTATATTTGTAAAACTGGCATCCTGCATAGCAGGAATTGTTTTGGGAACCTTTATTGATCTTTTCATTAAATTAATGCTTTCTTAAACAGTGTGTGCATAAATAGAGGCTACACAGGACTTCAGCTTAGCCCATTAATAACTGGATGTGGTGGGGGGGTTTTGTTTTGTTTTTTTTCTCCTCTTATGACCTAGAATGCCTGATTGGGCCATCAGTCTCCTGATTTGTTCCTCCATCCACTTCATCTGCTGGAGATATATTCAGAGTTAACCGTTTTCTCCATTGCAAAAATGTTTGGTGTTTGGGGTATTTTTTGTTTTGTTTTTTACATTGAGATAGTGTTGATGTAAAAAAAACACCACCCTTTGCAGTGAAGACCTAGCCAATGTCTTGCCTGGTGGTATGCAGCCAGGGTCTCTGCACATTGTAGTCTTTTAGATAAATGAATCTTTCACATGACTACATCTTTCTGAAGTGAAAAAAATGAAGATACGAGATGTGCTTGGTGCGTTATTAAAACATCTGAGACTTTTATTTCAAAATTAGAGCCATAACGAAGGCATTAGTACTCATGCAGAAAACACACATGCCAGGTTTCAAGATTTAAAAGAAAGCTGTTTTGCGGTTATCTGAGGTCAGAGTGAACATCTGTTTTGTTTGGGTTTTTTAAAGATCTGTGAAAGAAAATGTGAACCTTGCCTCCCTTGCTAGCCTAGCAGACATACTACAATGCAAGTTTAAATTATTTTTTATTTTAACTCCTGCAAAGTCATATTTCTGAGTTTACTGTGGATGAACCAAAATTTATCCTGGTCTAAGAAAAATGCAATGGAGCTGGGCCCTATAATGTTTTTGTAACAGGGGTGGGGTCTCCACTAATGCCCGGAAATTTTTGGTCAGAGAAAAAGGCACAGATTCTCTCTCCTCTCCTTTTCTGGTTTTCTGTGGGCTGCTAAGGCCACTTCAGCAGTAGCTGCTGCCCCAGCTAGCCTAGATACTTATAATGTAAAAGCCTACCTGAGCACAAAGCAGGACTGTTTATCTGCAAAAGAAAAGTATTAAAAGGTAAGGATAATTTGAAGCCCTAAATATCCAAGCTGAACAAACAGAAACAAAAAAGCGAGACTAGCTATATGCTTATGAAAAGTGATGTCAATAAGTGAAATTGCATGTTAGACTCCTGTTTAAAAATGGATTTGTACTGTACCAAAGGAACTGGTTAAAGGGCAGACTACATGGGTCATGCTGAAAGGTAAGTTGTCAGGTTGGAGGGAGACTGTTAGTGGAGTCCCTCAAGGATCAGTCTTGAGACCAATTAACATTTTCATTAATGACCTTGACACACAAAGTGGGAGTGTGCTAACAAAATTTGAGAATGACGCAAAGTTGGGAGGCAATGCCAATCCAGGGGAGGATCAGAATATCCTACCAAAAGATTTGGATAACCTTGAAAACTGGAGTAATAAAAACGGGATGGAATTTAATAGTGCAGAGGGCAAGGTCATACACATGGGGACTAACAACAATAGTTTTTGCTATAAGCTGGAGATATATCATCTGGAAGCGACAGGAGGAAAAAGACATGGGTGTATTGATCAAACACTGGATGACTATGTGATGCGGTCTTGAAAAAGGCTAATGCAATCTTAGGATGCACCGGGCATAGACATAGTGTTATTACCATTATACAAAGCATTGGTGAGACCTCATCTGGAATACTGTGTGCAGTTCTGGTCTCCCAGTTTGAATTCATCTTTTCTAAACATGGAACAGGTGCAGAGAAGGGCTACTAGGATGTCAAGGAATGGAGACCTACCTTATGAAAGGAGACTTCAGAAGTTTGGCTTATTTAACCCAACAAAACGAAGCCTTTTTGTTAAACTAAACAAGCCAAACTTCTTAAGTCTCCTCTCGTAAAGAAGGAGCAATAAACACCAGAGAGAGACAAAGGGGAGTTTTATTTGAGTTAAGAGCCAATGTTGGGACAAGAACAAATGGATATAAACTGGCCATCAGACTTGACATTAGACAAGGGCTTCTAACCATCAGAGACACGAAGTTCTGGAACAGCCTTACATGCAGCATGGGGCATGGGTCACTTGCTGTTTGATCTAGAGTAAATGGTGGATTCTTTGTAACTTGAAGTCCTTAGATCAGGACTTGAGTAACTCAGCCAGAGGTTATGGGCTGTAGCCTGTAGAACTAGGCTGCTTGCTTGCATACATATATATCTTTCCTTATAGATTTTAGTATTTTATTATAATAGAGTCATAGATTCATATTAAAGTATTATAGCTGTAATGCAAAGTACCTTACAGGCCACATCCTGTATAAAAGCTAAGGCAGTTAGCATACATATGTTTGGGACCTTTGACCCAGATAAGGAATGATGAGTTAAAGGATAAGACATATATGGTTATAACCTTTACCCTAGATAAGTCAGGAGGCATCAAAACAGTGGGGCACTGTCTCAGGTTATGCCCTGAGTAAACTTCACAGATACACCAAAGAACCCACAAAAAGGGCCAGAAATAACAAAGGTGAGATAAACGAACCGTCTGGAAAGGGTGTGGATATGTCGTTAATATGCATGAACCTGCCAGCCTATAGAATAAGTGTACCCTAATAATTTGGGGGTGAAGAATTGGACTTAGAATTTGGGGGTCTAAGTTTGGACTTAGAAGGAGGACCCATATTGCTCAGGGTATAAGAAGGGGTGAATCAAGTTGCTTGGGGCGATCGTCAGCTACTCCTTCTTGAAACCTCTTTTAGTTAGTGTGTTAAGATTCCTTCATTTATACTTAGTATTATTTGTAGTGTTAGTTTTAGCCTTATAGCTCTTAGCCATCAAGCAATGCCTACTCCACCCCTCTACTCAAGAGTTGAGGAACCGGACATCTCTCTCAACCATGTCATCAGGGAAGGGTGTGAGTATATTAATCCAAACCATACCGTAGAAATATATATATCATGAATCTCTAAAATAAGACTGTATTATCCAGTTGATTATTCATTTTCTTTTAATCAGTCATTTGTCTATCATTTTATGTTATCTTAATAAAAGCTTAGCTAAATTTGGATAATTTTATATCAGTGTGAGCATTCCTGTCGTGCACCCCGAGGTCCATATATAACTCTTCCGGAGCCTGATTCTAGGACAAGAATCTCATTATCTTCTGATCAGATCAATTTGCAAGCCCATAACCCCATTCAAATGACTAAAACACCCAAAATCAGGCTACAGGGCCTACTATAGGGGTGGGTGGGTGTGGTTCTTTGGCCTGCAATGTGAAGGCAGTTCCTTCTGGTCTTGAAATTTAGGTGTCTAGGCTAGAAAGGACTGAAATTTCTAATGTAAAATACAAGCAGGGGAAAAACATTTTAAGCCTTTTTTATATGTCCAAAAAGGACTACAGCTCATTTTTTTCCCCTTTGCACGTCATCTTTAAATGAGTGTTTTCCATATACTGCCATTTTCTCTGTCACTTGAATCCTGAAGGGGGTGGTACCAGAAGCTCTTTGTTCTTTACTGTAGTAGTTAAGAGAAATAGCCTTGATTGTGATGTTGAGAGAAAGAGAAGAGATGGGTCATTTCATGTGACCCTTGTAGCAGGCATGCACACATGCATGAGAGGCTGAAGGGGAGAAAAGCATTTGTGGAATGTGGTTGCAACAGTCATTTTGGGCAAGTCTAATGTGTTGAAATTGATCTCAGATGCCCTTTTACTGTGAGGGAAGAGACTGCACAAGAGATTTTAATCATAGTTCCATACTCAAAAGATTGTCAATCAGCATAGGAATAAACTCTGCAGAAAAATCAATTTAATATTCCAAAAATATTAAAGGACACTGTCCCCTTAATAATCACATTTTTCTTTAAAAGGTTTTTCTTACCATTTTACACATAAATATCTTAGATGAACAAAACTGAAATATTCTTGGTGGGATGAGTTTTCTTTTTCTCCCCTCCCTGCTTGTTTTCTCTTTGTATCCAACAGTACTCTGTGTATAGTGAATTTATTTCCTAGTCTGGTGCCCTAGCATGTATCACTTTTCTAGAAGGACAATATGCCTGCCCTTCCCCAGTCACTCCAGTAGGGGGCTAGTAAAGCACAGTAGAAAAGCACATATCTTGACTTTCAGCGTACAGAATGAAAATAAGGGCTGACGGGTAGAAAGTCCATATATTTATTTGTAACATGAATAACTTGGATATGAAAATGATTGAGACAATAAACACAGAACTCCATGATGCCATTTTACAGAGCTGTTTTCCTCATCAAAGTTCTCAGAAATAACTGACTAGCGTGTCTAACGCACTGTCTTTATGGAAACTATTAAAATACATTCATCAACTGCAAACACAGCATTCTGCAGAGAAGGAAGTAATTCTGCCACTCTTCTGCTGCTGTAGAGGAGATTATTTAAGGGAGGGGCAGGGAAAACAAATTTAATTTGATTTTAATGCTTCTTTTTTTTTAATCCACCCTCAAATAGAGGACTTTCCTATTGTATCTGCCACTCCTGGAAATATTCTTTTACTCCCTCTTTTTAATCTTTTATTACTCCTATTATTTCTTCAGGCTGGCTAACACTGTATTTCAGGGGTGTGGGGGGGAGGGGTGTGTGTGTGTCCTCATTTATTCCACGTGTTGTTGTCTGGCTCAGTGACATGTAGCATTGAACAGTATTAACAGGGCTTTCCACTCACCCCAGTCTCTGAGATTCAGGTGGGTGTAACCAGAAAGGCTAAGGGAATGGAAAGTGAAAGTATGGTGTAGCTGTAGGGGAAACAGACACTTTTATGTGAAAGCACTGACCATATTAAAAGATTTGTCTTCAAATACATCAATGTAGTCTCACCTTTTTCATTTGAATTCTCTTGATACTTCACCATATATCATATACTGCTATTTATTTACATGTATACTGTACTGCATGTCTGCACTGTATAAATATATCTCTGAATTCATTTGATACCTCACCTAAGTGAAGAGGCATTGTTCAAAAAATTGTGGATGCCAATGTGGTAAGTCCTTCCAGGATCTGTACGTGAGTTGGCAGGATCTGAATGCTTGTCTTTAAAAACACATGTACTTTCCATTTTGTCAACTTTGGTGAATTGGTGATGCTCAATCCCTCCTGTTCTCTGCCTGTGACACACAATAGTCTCCTGAGGATTATAATACTGTGGTCTAATTCTGGTGGTTGGGTTTGGTGTTATAGACGGCATGTATAATAGGCTACAGCACAAGACAGCTACAGAAAACTCCATTATGCTGGCTTTATAGGTGATTCAAGGATGGAAGTCACCCTCCTGAAAACAGTGCATGTGTGTATTGTTTAGTTGTGTACAAAGTGTGTCATTTACAGATGTGTATCACCTTCCCCCCGACTAGCTACAGGAGATGAAGATAACATCATGTGTTTCTGTCCATGCTTTCATGTAGTTCTGTTAATGAAACAGGTAATCTCATTAGTCTTGAAAACAAGGTAAATATGTCCTGTGTTCTGTCGTCTATCCATCTATTCAGGTGCCTACAATGTGCTCATCGCCATGGTATCTGCACATTCTAGTGCACAAACAGTAAACAGTAGTTGTCAATTTTAATATTATTTCTTGACCCATAAAACTAATTGTGGCCGAAACTGTGTAAGATAATATAAATCAAAACACTGTGGGGCAGTCTCTCAGTTGGTGTAAACAGGATTAGCTCTGTTTGTAGTTGGATGGTAATATACTGTGTAAAAATAAGTAACATGAGCATGTGTATATTATACTGCATACGCATGGCATAACTCTGCCACATCTTGCTGATCTTAAACCAAAAATCTCTGCATACAGTAACTAACAACCACACTGGCTCATCTTAGGAGATCAACATTCCCAAACAATTTTTGGCACCCACTGTAGCAAATAAAACCACAACTTCTGAAATTCCTCTGCCTTTCAGCAATGAAGACTGATATATACAATAGCTCTTTATTAGTCAGCTGCTTATCTCAAACTTTAACTTTAGCTGGTTTGTATTTATTTATATAGGGTGAAAGCCTGTTTTGTAACATTTGGGGGAATGCAGAGGGGTAACATGGGACTGGAGTCTCTAGAGGAATTCTGGCTGGAGAGTTTGTGTGCATATTCCAGAGCTGTAACTTCACTACTGCTCGAAAAGACTGACACGTGCTCTTTGCTCTGTTGGCTTGTGGTGGGGAGAAGAGATATGGCCCCATCTTCACTCCAGCACTGTGCAGGCAATTAGCTCCCACAGAATGCTAATGGGGAGAAGGAACTGGCCAGCCCTACATGTGAGTACCGACCACCTCGCGCACCGCACTTGCTCTGGGAGTCACCCAGAGTCTTGCTTCCCCCCCCTCCCCCCCCCCCGCCTTCTTTGCATTATTTTATTTGAGCAACTTTTCCATAAAATACAATAATGGACAGAGTTTGTTATGAAACCAGATATCTGCATACTTTTCACCTCCCCAATTCAGAGATAATCCCTGTTGAGCTAAAATGGTTATGTTAATTCTCATGCTGTCAGGGGTAGGCCCTAATAATTATGCAGCTCTAGTTAGACGGAACAGCCTCATGCAGTGTACTGGGAGGAAACACCCCTCCTTTTGTCGTCCAGTAAGCATGCCATATTATTTTCATTAGATACTTGGGTCCCTAGCCTATTAGACCCTCTGCTCCAGTGGGACATCTGCATAAAGAGGTCTTTGCAGGATTTAGCCTGTCTAAACTGCAATGTCTAGGCTTCAATATTACTCCTTATATGAGAAATGGAACCATTATAATTCCTAGTTTTAATTCATGCCAATTTCTGCTTTCTTTACACTGGAAATTCCTCATACACTAACAGTCCTCCAAGCTGTTACGCTGTCAGTACAAGTGCTATTACAATGCGAAGGAAAGTCAAGCAAGCTGTCATTGTGTCAGTAGAAGTACCCATTACCACTTCCAGTGTATATTAAATGCATTTGGTTAAATAGTGGAGCAATGGCTGTTCCATTGCCAATGGACAATGTATTAATTTCACACTTTTACTAATTAAAAATTAACTAAAACTAAGCTGTTAAAATAATGTTATTTCATAAACTTGTTTAAAAACAAGGACAGCTTGAGTGAAACACCTAATTCTGCAATGAACTCTGTGTGGGCAGAACCCCACTGAAACCAGTAGGGGTAGGCCTGTGCTCTGAGACTGTCAAATCCTGGCAGGATCAGAACCTATGGCTGTATTCTATCTGTATATTCAGCATTATGCCCAGTTATAGGAGAGAGTCTAAAGTACTGGGTGACTTTTCATGTGTGTCTATAAAGGCCAAAGTGCAACCATTTTTATTCTCCAGTGGTGTGTTGTCTAATTTATTAGCTCTGTAACATTTTTGGGGGGAGGGGGTTAATTAATATCTGATTTTTTTTTTTAAAGGTTTTAACAGAAATGTTTTGTTAGACAAATTGCCTACGTCCAATGCTTTTCTTTCAGGATTTGCCTCCTATGCATGCATTCCAGACTGTCCTTCAGCTTTTGATTTGTAATGAAAGAGGTGCCGGGGCTCAAGCAATTCTTTCACATTCAAAACTGATGCAGCAGGCCCACAGGCCTATGAACTGCCAAGCCAACAGGTGCTCCGGCCCAGCCATGGCACATATTAAGCACTGCTGTCCTTCAGGATATACTCCAGCAAGTAGGAAAGGAAAATATGTTTGAACTTGGCATAATGGCAATGAATATGAAGGTACAGACAAGTGTATTCTCACATTTCCTGGAACTCTTCCCTTCAGTGAGCTACCCACGACAACGTGGTGATTTACTGCTTGCCATATCCTCTGGAATATGGACAATGTAGGAGACAATGTATCAACTCTGCCCTGACTTCATTTACTTCATTGGGGTTGCAAAGGTGAAAAGATAGGGCTAGTGGATTAATCCCAATATGTTTGCAGTTCATTTTGCAAAGGTGTTTTTAATCATGCATAGTTATCACTGTCATACAAATATCACCTGCCAAGACGAAGCAAAGAAGTATCACTTTTATGGTTTTTACAATACAAGTCTACAGTGTTTTCCTGCTGTTCAGAAGTACGAATAATATTATAATTTTCAAGATGCAGTGAATTAGACAAAAAAGAACCTGTTTCTCTGTAAAATGTACTTTAAGTAGGCTTATTTGTTTGAAAATGTAATGCAGTTAAAGGTATAATAACATATGGAAATCAGACAAGGTGATTGTGAGAGAGGATTTTTTAAAAAGGCGTTTGGAAAAGGCTTAAAGGCCTGCTTCTCCACTGCCTTGCACCTTGTG
The DNA here is from genome assembly GCF_026122565.2 of Emydura macquarii macquarii. Taxonomy (NCBI): domain Eukaryota; kingdom Metazoa; phylum Chordata; order Testudines; family Chelidae; genus Emydura; species Emydura macquarii. The sequence goes on along the minus strand of NW_027132813.1, from coordinate 39,041,950 downwards.
TACTCGTTTAGACTGGTGCAGAGTGAATGTAAAACAGCATCATTCTGATCAGATAGTGTTCTACTCCCACTTCGCACTGGTGTAAATGTTGACATAAGGTGCAAGGCTGTGGAGAAACAAGCCCTTACATTTTGTAAAGTTAGATCACCTTTTTTTTTTAAGATCTATCTAGAAAGTCTAAATGTGATTTATTCAATAGTGCTCAAAGGGAACTAGAGCATAATGAGAAAATTAGATGGACTATTTTGAGTTATTAATGTGATATACTGATAATGCTGGTGAGGTCTTGATGGATGGCACACTTCTTCATTGGTCTTGCAAAATTTATAAGCTCTTCTGTTAAAGTCATCAGAACTTCTAATCTGTGCAAGATATAGCTTGCCTTCAAAGAACATAGAAATTCTGCAGACATACACGTGGGTATTTGCAAGCCAAATAGCTCCAGTTCAGGAGGCTTTCAAGGGACTGTGAATTTTGAAAGCAAACTGACTGCACATCAGAAAGTTTTTTTTACCAGGAATGGTGAACTATCAAGAACAAAAAGTATAAGGATAGTAACACAAAAGCTCTTCAGTGCTGCTTCCTATATTCAGATACATTCATGGAATCCATGACTGTTTCAGCAGGTACATGGCTTCTAATTTAAAAGGTATTTCAATAAGGCATTTCTGGGTTAGAGCTCTGTCAAGTTTCCCAGGAGTTACCTATTCCAGGTAATGAAGCTCTTGCAGCTACCATGTCTTCCAAAAAGGAGTCTACAAGCTTTAGCGATCAGTGGCATGGCCAGCTACAGGTAGTGACTTCTTTTCAAAGGCAAAGCATGCAACAGACCAGGCAGGAGACAAAACTCTACTCCTCAGTCCCTTGTTACTGCCTCCAGACCACCCTTGAGTCTGCTGTCCATCAGGTCTTCCAATCCTCTCATCAAGCTCAAAGTCATACTTGAAAAGATTACCCACTTTTCTGAGAATGGAGCAATGGACCCAGTGCCTCCAGAAGAGAACATTGTTTTATTGAAGAGAAGCTCCCAGTGGAAGGCAGTTGTGATCCAAAATGGGTAAACAGATGTATATGAGAGCACATTCTGGATAAAGGGACAAATTCAGAACTGGTATAAACAGATATGACTTCACTGACTTTGATGGACTTATATCAGCTTACACTAGGGTTAAATTTGGCCAGGACTCTCTAGCATCTATGGTAAGATCAGTCCTGTAAAAAACCCAAAGGAAGACCCAATCCTTAGTACACTCCTTGGGAACATGTAAGTAGTAGTTGCATGTTACATCTCTTACATGAAGGTGCATGGATGGCAAAATAAGTCTTGTCATGCTGTCATCTTGTATATATCTTTATTTTTCCTCATGTGAAATCTCATCAAGCTTCAGTGGTTTTTCTTTTGTCCCAGCACTGCTTAGTGACACACTTATATTAGTATATTTTTAAATCTTAATTTAAAAAGTACTTAAAATGTGGCATAACACAATTCCTGGAACAATTTTACATTGTGAAATATAATAGTACCTAATGGCTGGGATATATTTTAAACTAATCTCATGCTTTCAGAATATGACCTTTTTATGTGGTATAAAAATAATCTCATTAGTTAATGAAAGTAGGCAATGCATACATTGTATAGTGATGGCTTCACATTAAACTGAATTGAGTATTACTTGATCTTTAAATAGATTTTGAAAGCTAAAAATAAATAATTTCAGTAAATTATCGTGAATGTCATTCTTGCTAATTTTTCACCACAATAGACAGTGAAAAGTGCATAGTCTTTAATTAATTAGTGATGAATTTAGCACTTCTGAAATTGGGTATCTATTTTTAATCCTTTTGTTTTCTGTTCCAGGGAGAAGCTGGAGCTGCTTCATTGATACCATTTCCATACTGCATCTAGTCTCAAAGAAAAGATTCCATAGAAGCATTAGTGCAACAGCCCTACAAGACATAGAAAAATACATTAAAAGATAATACTTCTGTGTCATACAGACCAGATTGTGAAACCCTTACTCAGAATGGTGAGCAATACAAGTAGTCCCACTGAGACCCAAAGGGAACTGATCAACACTCCTGAAAATCCATCTACTTATTTAGGTGCCTAAATAAAGACTTTGGAATCTATCTTTATGTAACACCCATCTTTTTAAAATATTGACTGGAATATTTTAGTCCTGAATCATGCTTTTGTAGCCACAATTCAGCAATGTGTGTCCTGCATCCCATTAGCTGTTGGACCTCTAATTGTTCTTCAGTTTTCTGACAGTCATTACACAGTGCCAATTTGGGGCCCAATTTTGCCACTTCTATTGAGTAATATCTTACTCCAGAAATAGTCTCAATGAGTAAGGGTGGCAGAATTTGGCCCTTAGTTATTATTTCTATCTTTTAGGTGTCAAATGAAATACCGCTATTGGCTTTAAGAATTGCTTGTTGTGTATGTATCAGAATATGACCATCTGCCAAAATCCTGTATTTAGCTGTTATAGTGAAATCCTTTAAGAAAAATTCACACATTCACTAAAGACGTGATTTGAGCAGAACCAAACTCAGGGTCGGGTTGGTTGGTTTGTTTCTTTGTTTAATTCCACACCTCTGTATAATAGTGATAAAGGATTTACATTTGTACTTATCTTTTGGGAATCTTGCAGAGATAATTGGAAGTCAGATGAGCCTTCAAAGCCCAAGTTACTAGTTGATTAACATGGAATTTGAGCTTTCTCTGTTGAGTGCCTCTTAGTATACATTGTACAATAAACTAATGCTTTGTTCATTATGTTATTGAAGTACACCTTATAGACGAAAGAATGTTTGTGGAGTTCCCATTTCTCATCTAAATTATTCCTATAACTTTGGTGGTGCTTCACCATTGGAATTTATTGAATAATGTATTTTGGATCTTCAGTGGAAATGTAACCTTAATAGATTTTGAGAATCAAGATGAATAAAGTGGTACAAGTAAAAAAATAAAAATTCTGTAATCTGTATACCAACAATATTTCAAGGCTTGGTTCAAAACCATTTTTATTAGGTTTATGAAGATTTCTTTAAACCAATCAATGTCATCCTCACCAAATAACTAAAGCCTCTCATCTTAAGGACTAACTGTGCACACCCCCATTCCAGAGCAATAACATAAAAAACCCAATCCTCAGAATTGTGGGAAAGCAAACTAATTTCAGTGTGTTGACCAAACTAAATAACACCCTGGGCCCTGTGGAGAGAAGCAGTCCTCTTGGATAACTGGATGCTAGAGCATTTAAGGCTTTGTAGATGATAACCAACATGATGAAATTGCACTCTGATGCAAATAGATAGCTGGAGCGTAGTGTGCTGTGACCAAATTCTGTCCTGACTCATACCCTGTGGACTTTAGTGGGGTTGCAGAAAGTGTGAGTCAGGGCAGAATTTGGCCTTGGTGTTATTGCTGATAGTACCTTGACTCCCACTTAAGAGGCATTTTTCAGAGGTAATTCCAAGTGCACTGTGTTACAGTAATCCACCATTCTACAGTTTACAAAGGTCTGAGTCACTATGCCAGGGTCTGCATCAGAAAGAAAGAGGCACAACCTCTGGGCCTATGTTAGATGGAAACAGACATTGTGTCCAGGACCCTGTATACTCCGTGATTCTGCATCCATATAATCCAAACCTTTGCTGCAAAATCATGCTCCGGAATTTAAACTTTCGTTTTAAAAAACAAACAGGCTAGATCCTCAGCTGATGTAAATTGGCATAGGTCCACTGAAACATGGGTACTGTGATAATTTATGTCATCTGAGGATCCAGCTCAATATCCTCTTCATCCTCGTGATTGTGAAAATAACACTGAAAATGTGACCCAAGAATAACTGTTGCAGTGTCTGCCTGCCTGAAGCTGCAGATCGTTTGAAAGAAAAGCTCATAGAAAAAGCTCATGCTTAACTTATGTGTAGAGGGTACTAACTCTGAAAACCTAGCTATAACCTAAAAATAAGCATTGTTTAACTGAGTTTAATATCAAACCAAGTAACGCACTTAGTACTCTACTAGTTGTATTATTTGCTTTCATATTTATTTCAAGAAAATCCTCCATTTTCAAATGTAAACTGAAGCTGCCACAGAATTTCCAAGCTGCTATTCTACAATGCCAAAAAATCCAGGGACCTTAGTGCAGAATGCTGCAGAATTAAGCTGCAGTCCAAATTGCTAAAGAATACATGGGGCCTTGACTATGTCCTAAAACTGCTACCGGAGCATTCAAGAACTGAGATGGCCCCAATCTGTTTTGGCAAAAGTGAGACATACAGTCCCCAAAGGAAAATGCACTCAGCATCCTTGCTCATTCCCCAAGACAATTCACACCACCTATCAGTATTTCTTCTGCCTAAGATCAGGATTGAGTCAAAGCCAGTTTGAAGTCTATCCACTTCCCCTGCCCACACACCCCAGCATGCACTGGGAAATCACAGAATCTGCTATATCAGGACTGGGCAAAAAGGATATGTAGATCTGAATGTCATCCACACATTGATCACATTGCAGTTCAAAATGTTTCACTCTCTTAGTGGCCACATGTACATATTAAACAGGAGGTGTGAGAAGACAGAACTCTACAGATCCAAGTCCTTGGAAAAGAATAGATATTTGTTATGAATTCATGAGCTGCTCTTTTGAAATTTTCCAGAACACCACTTTCCATCCCTGTGTTATTTAGCTGACACTCAAGCAAATGAAAGCAGGAACCAGCCACTAAAAATGCTTTTGTCTACTTCTGTTTATCCTATTCCTCCTGTAGGCCTTGGGTTAGTTGTTTCTCCTGACAAAGTATTTTGATAGTCTATTTGTGTCTTCCCTCTTCTAGTTTCACTTTTCCCCTCCTCATCCAGAAGTAAGGCAATGAAGAGGACTGAGACATACTAGTGTCACTCAAGCTGTGGGACGCAGACCTATCCTTGCTTACAGACAGCCCTCCAACCTGAAGCAAATATTCACCAGCAACTGTACACCATACAAGAAGAATAGTAACCCAGGAACATACCCCTGCAACAAACCCTATTGCTAGCTCTGCCCACACATCGACTCTAGTAACACCATCACAGGTCCTAACCACATCAGCCACACCATAAGGAGCTCATTTACCTGCACATTTACTCATGTAATATATGCCATCATGCAGCAATATATGCCATCATGCCAGCAATGCCCCTCTGCCATGTACATTGGCCAAACTGGACTGTCACTACGCAAAAGAATAAATGGACACAAATCAGACACAAAAAATGGTAACATCCATAAACCAGTAGGAGGGCACTTCAATCTCCCAGGACACTCTGTGGATGACTTGAAAGTTGCTATACTTCTACAAAAAAAACTTCAAATACAGACTTCAAAGAGAAACTGCAGAGCTGGAACTCATCTGCAAACTTGAAACAATCAAACTGGGTCTGAATAGGGACTTGGAATGGTTACCTCATTACAAGAAGTAATTGTCACTGTTCACACATTCTCACCTCCTAATCAATGGTTGTGAATAGGCCTCAACTACTGTAACTGAATGGACTTTGCTTATATCTTCCTTCCCCCTTGTTGTTCCTTAACCTTGGATATGTATATATTATATACCTCCTATGTGATTTCTATTCCTTACATCTGACAAAGTGGGTTACAGCCCACGAAAGCTTATGTTAGTCTTTAAAGTGCTACAGGACTCTCATTGTTTTTACTAGTGTCACTGCTAGCTGTGCTTCTGCTGCATGTGTTGTTAAAAGGGTAACTGATCTAATCTCGAGGGGCATGCTCAACCTCTCCCTTTGCACAAGAAACTGTGTGCAACTGTCCACTCCTGAATCCGTATCTATCACCGGTGTGGTTTGAAATGACCAATGACAGTTATAAGTGAACCAGTAACAGATTTATTTATGGATTGATTAACATGTGGGATAATTAGAGAATAAATAAATTACCATATGCCAAAAGTAATTTGGGTTAAGATAGTCTGGGAGGTGTACTCCAGGCCCACTACCTTAACATAACCCTGGATCCTAAGTCAGTGTTAGTACATTACAGTTGTTCTTCTTTCCCTCCCAGGGAACGTTGTTCATGATCTGGATGGCCCAAATCCGATGACTGGATCCCAAACAGGTAAGTGGTTTTTCCTCCTTTTCTCCTGCACGTGGGTAAGGTGTCTTCTGGCTTGTCCATCTGCTTCTTGTCCTGGACCTGAAGCCCACGCAAATAGACGTAACCGTGCCACACTATCACTCAGATGGACAGCCAGGGCTTGCTGTCTTAAATAGCCTGTCCGAGTCTAAGATCAGCCAATCGGTCGGCTAGGATTTTTCCGCCTTAGCTCTGCTCACTGAGTTGCTGGGCTGAGTTTAATCCTTGGCTCACTGCCAATTTAGGCCTGCTTCAATATGCTCCAATACAATTTAATATGCAGTCCGAAACCATACATTGCAACAGCATATAAACCAATTACAGAGAAAAGGATCTGTTTACAAGCTAAATCTCTCCCAACAGTGTTGGGATTAATTGTTATGTTTGTAAAGCTTGTCAGAGTTCAGGAGAACTATATTTCCCTTCTGTGATTCAGCAAGGGCATCCACTGCTGGCTCCAAACCATCACTTCTCTTGGGTCGAGACCATGTCTCTCTCTTCCCTCCTAACTAGGTTTTTCCAGGCTGCACAGTTCCCTGCCTACACAGTGTAATTTCCCAGCAAGCCAAACTGACTAAACAGACCAGTGTCTGCACCTTACTTTCTCCTCAGAGGCTATGAATAGTTGTAATTGCCTACAGTTATAAGTTACTACACAGCTCTTCCTAAGCAAGTATATTTATTCTTAAGGTGAAAGCATTACAGAGAAAACATTAAAAACCTGTAAAAGAACCTACATGCATGCATGCTAAAAAGCTTACCAGAGGTCACCCCAACTTGAACCTCAGGCTCTGGCAGGTCCTTCCAAACCTTCCCTAAGGATTGGGGGGCCCCCATTGGACAAATTGTTCTGTCCGATGGCTAGACCAGAAAGAAGTCCCTGTGTCAGCTTAAATGGAGGCTATTTATCCAAATGCACTTTCTTTGTCTGTTGGTCCCTGGAGAATCCAATTTGAACCAGTATATATAAGCTTCTCCAGGTGGTAGTATCTGTCTGGAGGTATTTCAACCGTAGTGAATTTGCCTAACCACCCCCCACTGCTCTTAATTCCTGGAGAGCTCTGGTCACTCTCCCGCATAGAATTACATATAGTCCCTGATCCACAATGATACATAAACTTACGATAGTAAGATCTCCCAATGGACTGTCACAAAGCCCTTGGCAGATGAAAAGCCCTATATATGTATTAAGTAACATGGAAGAATTGTGCGCATTGCAATAATGGCATCATAATAGTGATATGCCAAAATTAACATTTTTTTTCTGGTATCAATCAAATTTATTGTGGTATTTCAACTAGTTGTTATGTATCCAGAAGTAAATTTGTGACCTTCCCCATGGGTGGATTATATGCTGATTAACTGCATTTTAAGTTACTCTGTTTTTATCTAAAGTGCAGGGAGGAGATAACATGTTGACATTTTGGGGGTATAATCACATCTTCCCATTGCAGCATTAATGTGGGCTGATTATAATGATGCACTGCCTTTGTCATATGCACACTGGTTTGGTTGCGGTTTTGTTGTAAGCAACAAATGTGATTACCATTACTTTTTAATTGAAAACTGCTACTCAGCATAGAAAAGAAATACTTCAAGTAATAATTTAGAACGTTTTAACAGAGAAGCACATTAGAGATCATCAGTGCATGCAAGCCTTCCAGTCACTACATTCATGACAGCAGAAGTCCTTTTGTATTGCTAAGAAAATATCTATGCTGATTTAAGAAAAGAGGAGGGTAACTCCCATACAGATTACTGCTTTTGTCAGGCTAAATTCTGCTCTGATTTATTCCCTGGCAACCACACTGACTGCAGTGGGATTGCATGGAGTGTAAGCAGTGGTGCCTGTACCACTGACGTCAATGGGAACTTTACAATTGATTTCAATAAGGGTAGACTCGCACCCAAAGTCAGGGCAGAATTCAGCCTTTGAAAAGGTTTACAAATAATATTTCCTAATTTGGCATAACTGAATCCAAAATACTGTGTGGCTCCTTCCTTTGTCACAGAGTCATGTGAATAAAAGATAGACAAGGCCTCTCTAACCATCCGGTGCTGCTTGGTGTCAGACATGAGCTATGAATCCACATCTCCTATAACAGGGTATTAGGCACATCAATCACCTCTCAGTTCTAGTGTAGGACATTGACAGGTGTCATGAGTCGGTTCAGCTGGTTGAACAGATACACAGATAGGGGACACACCAGCAATAGACGGGCTGTTGAGTTGATTAGTTTCACCAGCCAGGAGAGAGAGATTACTACTCATATTATTATTATTATTATTATTTATTGTATTTATTTTATTATTATTTTTGTTTAGTCAGATAGTTCAAATACAAACTTCTCAAAACCTCATCATTTGTCTGAGCTGAAACACCCTCCCTCTCTCCCCATAGCCTTTCTCCAACTTCAGAGGTCATTTTAATTTGTGTTTTGCATTTAGTAACTTCTATATAATCATTCTCTGCTATCGTTAGTTTGTCTGTGTGCCTACTGTAAGCTATCAAGGACAGAATTTATTAGACATTTGTACCACACCTAGCACAATAGGGCCCATGATGATTGTGGTCTGTAGCTCATAGAGCTGGTTTATGGTAAAAAATAGGCTCTTCCTTCCGCTAACAGGTCTTTAAGCACTACTGCAATATAAACATTAAATAATAATAACAACAACAATAAAGATATGAGATGGAGCCTTTAATTTCAGTGGAGCAATGAAAAAAACAAGAGCATGAGCTTGTGTTCTAAATGTTAAAAATTCCCGCCTCAGAAATCACCCTCAGTCCAGCAGAGATGAATTTAGCATCAATACAATACATCCTTTTCTGACCCACAACACAAATCACTGGCTGCTAAAGAAGGATTGTATTCAGGGACACTCCTGCACAGCTCGTCACCTAATAGACAGTGTATGTCTCCTGGGCCATATATGTACATAACATATTGACATTTGTTCCAAGAGGTTATGAGGCTATTATAGGAGCGGGTGGAAGAGATTCTGTGGCTCTGAATGTGCGTGAGGTCAAACTAGATGATTATGATGGTCCCTTCTTTCCTTAAAGTCTATGAGTCTATGAAAATTCAAGGATTTACAGGTTTTATAATAAGCAAGGGGACTCTACTTCCCTTTTTTTATTTCATCTATCTATCTATCTATCTATCTTAAACTACCTGACCAGTGATACAGGGAAAAAAAATATTGTAAAAAATGTAAACAAATCAAAAACCTTTTAAATTAATGTTCAATATTTTAAATTAGTAGTAGTGCTTTTTACACTTCCTTTTTGTTGATTTTCTAATCCCCCTTCCCCGCCCCCCAAATATGCATATAAAACCAAAAGTAAACGGAGAGGTGTCAGATGTGTGACCATCACTAACTTACTGAAACAAAAAGCTACAGGGCAACATGCAATTGCAGTTCTCACTTGAGACTCAGTACAGTCTCCATTGCTGTCATTAGAAAGCCTCCCTTTGACACCAGCAGCAGACCTTGGATAGTCCCACAGAAGTCAGTAGGTCTGCTTATATGAATAATGGTTTGCAGGGTTGTGAAATTGACAGTATCACTTATTAACAGCTATGTTATAACTGTTGTGGTCACACGGTTAGTTTGTGGTATGGAGATGGAAAAATTACTGCTTATATTTTTCCACATGGGAAGTTTCAGTGATCTTGCAATCAACCTGCGGATTGTTCTCCCCATTCTTAGGGCAAGTTGCAAGATAAACTTTGGTCAGCGCATTATACTGACCCCTTTGTAATGGAATAACATAAGATAATACGCATTTGGTGCAGATTTAAATTCCTGAGGTGATTACAAGGAGCTGTTAAAACTTGCAAAGTCTAGAAATGTCCTAGTAATGATACTAATGGCACGTTTTTAATGGTGTGTGGGTGGATACTTTTATACAAACTCCTGCCTCATTTAAAAAAAGGACAAATATCAAGAGGGTCAGACATATAACTTCATATTGACTGGGGATTTGTTTTAAGGATGAGAGTAGGGGACTGGGATTCAGAAATCGTGAGTTCTTCTAGTGGTACTACTGACTTACTCTGAAACCTGAAACATATTGCTTAATCTCTCCATGGTTCCACTTTCCCATATGTAAAATTAGTGTGATGAAATTTTCCCTACCACAAAGGAGGTTGTGAGGCTTAACTAATTAATGCTTTTAAAGTGTTTTGAGGTCCTATTATAAAAGTTGCTATCACAGTGCTAATTATTATTATTATTATTATAAAAAAGAGGTCCCATTTCTACAGCTATGCTGTACTATCAGACATACGTTAGAGATTGTAACCCAGCCAACCATCCACATCATCCCTATTTTGTAGCAAAATATTTTACCATTTTGCATTCCAGTACATTTATATCAGTGGAGTTGAATGGGGTGTCTATTTTTCTCCGCAAATGCCATTATTAGCTACTTTTAAATGGTTGTAGGTATGTCTTTGCTTTTAAAGATGACAACTCCCAATGCACCATAACCTGAGCATGGGCACTCATAAAAAACGCATGGCCAAATCTTTTAAAAGTGGCTAATGATTTTGGGTGCTTCAACTTTTTTGGTGCTCAGTTTGTCATCTTAAAGGTGGTTGCTCAGCGCTGTTTAAAAACAGGATCCCTTTAAAGTGTCCCAAGTTGGGCATCCAATAAAATAGAACTGCTGGGAGAGCACTGGTATTAGAACCAGCAGAGCAGTGTATTCACACTGGTCATAGTTTTGGGTGCAGTTTTGCCCCACGTCCACATTTATACTACACCATCACAGTGTTAACTGCTTCCTGGATACTTACTTCCCATGTTCCAGCACAGCTTCCTGAAGCAGTGATTTGTGGGAGACTTTGAAAGGCCCTCTAACAGCCCAGAGAAAGTGTCAGAGTAGTGGTCAAACTCTCATCAACCTCTGGGAATCTCCCATAAATTCTCAGGAACTGGTGACATTTTCAAGTCCTCTTTTCAAAGTTGAGGTAAGGATGAGCACTCCGGCTTTGCTTCTTGCTCAGAAAGAAAGAGTTCTACTGGAACTTTTGAAAAGTGGTTGTGAGGTGGCTGCCTTGTTCCATGTTCTAGTCTGAGTAGCTATGGAGAGTCAGAAACCAAGGGCAGCAGTTCAGTGTTATTTTTGAAATGGTCACATAACACACATTGTCCTGGGACTATGTAGATCTGTGTGGAACTTAAGAAGGATGTTCACTGTGGGTAGAGCATTGCTACTGGGCCTGAATCAGACTTGGAAGACAGTTATTCTCAAGATTTGGGAAAAATAGCAGTGGCTGCATATCATCAGAAGGAATACAATGAAGAGATTTTCCTGTACATCTCTGCAGAGTTAGTCTCAACATTGCATCACATCAATATGAGGAAGAGAGCACTATTATCCATGGAAAAGAGAATGGAGATTGATTCTTGGGAGCAAACTACTCCAGAGAGTTAATGGACAGCTGAATACCAGTTTGGGGTTGGGAAGACCATAGTGAGTGCTGTTGTCACAGAGATCTTAATGGTGCTACATTGGTTGTCAGGCACAGTTGCCATGGGATTTAAACAATTACAGTTCCAAAACTCTGCTGCAGATATTGATGTCACTATTTGGTGCCATCGACAGGCTCAGGAATACATAAACGGAAAGGGGGGACTACCAATGATGATGTAAGCCTCAGTGGATCATCATGCTAGTCTTCTCAGTGTCAACAAAGGGTGGCCAGGCAAAGCACATCATGCCAGAATTTCCAAAAATTCTAGATTTTTCTAGGGTTCAGATAACTGTCTTCCCACAGATCAACACTGGCCTTAATGGTGCATATATTCCTGCTGCAGTTCTGGATGATCCTCAGACCCATTTTTGCTATGGCTCATGAAAGCATTCAGAGATTCCACAAACCAAGAGATGTTGCTTTGGGGAGACTGAAAGCAAGGGGGAGATGAAAGTTCTGTGAATGATGCAGCAATTACAATACCTGTATGTTGCATTTTTTTATAATAAATCTGAAAGGTGACATCTTCAATATATGGTGGAACGAGGAAGCAGTGGTGGGGTGTGTGGCAACTTATCACAGACAGACAGAAAATGTGTTTTCCTCCTTACACTGTAACCCCATAACGGTCTTCATTCTACTGTACTGGATCGTAAGTCTCTTAACCATTTCATGGCACTTCCTATCAGTCTGAGTGATGTCTATCTCAGCTAGACACTTAGATACCTATTCATAGGTCAATATGTTCAAAATGAATGAGTTCAACTTGACCTCAATTTCGTCAGTTCCCTTGACAGTGACCAATGCTCCTGCCCTGCTTCTGACAACCTTGCAGCATGCTCATCGATAGCATCCCCTGAGACAAGCTAGCGATTGGAACAGAACTGAGTAGACCCCGGTTGAAGATGCTCATGCTGGAAAATGAGTACCTTGGGGTGTTCAGTGCTACATATATAGGTAAAAACAACGAGAGTTCTGTGGCACTTTAAAGACTAACACATTTAATTTTAGCAGGCACAAGCTTTCGTGAGGCTCAGCTCACTTCGTCAGATGCAGAGGTAGAAATGAGAAACATAGGCTATATATGTATATGTATATATGTATATCCTATGTTTCTCATTTCTACCACTGCATCTGACAAAGTGAGCTGAACCTCACGAAAGCTTGTGCCTGCTAAAATTAAATGTGTTAGTCTTTAAAGTGCCACAGAACTCTCGTTGTTTTTGCTGTATACAGACTAACACGGCTACCCCTCTGGATCTCTGTATATAGGTAAGTGGCTCTCGCACCTCAACCTGTGGGAGAACCCAAAGCAGACAGGTGACCTAACCAGTGACCAGTGCATTATGGGACGGTAGTGGCTATTGCCCCACTGGTTCCCATCCCAGCTGGCAATGCGCTGGTGGAGTTTGGCACAGAGGAGGGCAGTGTGGCAGTTGGCTTTGCTCACAACCACACCAGTCCAAATGGGTATGTGATTGCCTGGGCACTGCTGTGTGCATTGCTGCATTCAGGTGTGCTCCAGGCTGCCCCTCTCTCACTCTGTTCCCAATTGCTGCCCCCGCTCCTCTTCCCTTGCCGCCCCAATCCCACACTCCCAGTCCCTACCCTGCTCCTCTCTCTCCACGCTGTCCCCGGCCCCGCCTCCTCCTGCTGCCCCCATTCAGTCTCTCCGCTCCGGTCCAAGTACCGCCTCCACCCAGTGCAGCCCCGCCCTCTGCCGCCCTGCCCTGCTTCCTCCCTGCGGCCCCGCCCCACGCTCCAAACCTTTCCCCTCGCCCCGCCCCGCCCCGCCCCTCCCATCCCTGCCACAACGCAGCCACGCCCTCTCCTTTCCGTCCGGTCAGTGAGTCGCCCGAGCTGCCACGTCTCACGGCTGACGTTACCCGGCCGGCTCGCTCGCAGCCAATCCACGGCCGGCACAGCAAAGCAGAGTCAACCGGGGAGAGAAAAGAAAGGCTGGGGACTGCGCATGTGCCACCCGCGGCGCGGTCGTTGCCGGGAAAGCGAGTTCCTGCCCGTCGAAGGCTCCGCGGGATGTCAGGAGGAGGCCCCGTGGCCGGGAACTCGCTTTCCCAGCGTCCCCCGCCGCTGCCCTCCCACCATGTAAACCCCCCTTAGGGAGAGGTTTCCCTGTTTCCTGGTTCGGGGCTGGCAGCCATTTTGGGTTGAGGAGCTCGGAGCGGAGGCTGCCGCCTGCGAGGGGAGCGGGGAGAAGCTGCTGCGTCCGCTGCCCCGTCGGACGCCTGCATCTGCGGAGCTCCCGCTGGGGGGGTCTGGCCGCCGCCGCTCCTCAGAGCCAGCTCGTTCTCCAGAGGCCGCGGGGTCCCCACTGACATGTCCAGCATGAATCCCGAATAGTGAGTGGGGGCCGGCGCGGCGGGGGGCGCTCGCCCGGGGGGGAGGGGGAGACGCGGGGGGGGGGAGGAGGCCGCCGCCGCTGTGAGGCGGGTGGGGGCAGGCGGGTGATGGGGGGAGCGGGCCCCCCTTTGTGTCCGCCTCCCGGCAAGGGGCGGTGCGAGCCGGGGCCGGGACTGGGATGCGGGGCTGGGAGAGGTGGAGGCAGGTTGGGCTGGGGGAGGGGGGCTAGGTGTCGTAGTGAGGAGGGGGTGGGGGCCGATAGGGAGGAGGGTGGGAGTAAGGGCTGAGGGGAGGCGACATGGGGCCGAGGGGTATCTCGGGCTGTGTAAGCGCCGGGTGGCGGTGTCCTCCAGCCGGCGTGACTGGCACCGAGCACCTGATTCGCTTGCGGGCTTGGCTGCAGGTTTTTTGGTAGGAAACTTGACCTGTCTGCCTGGGAGGGGCACGGCACGGCACCGTCTCCTGTGTCTGAACAGAGAGGGTGTAGGTCACTGGGGTCTGCAAGGGGGTGGAAGGGAGGAGGGGGATCTGAGGTCACCGGCTGGGCTCACTGCAACCGGTTCGACACCAGGAGCAATTTGTGTACAGCCCTGGCAAACTCCAGTCCGTTTTGATTGGTTATTAGCAGTGATCACCTCTTCCATTCAGCCTTTCAAGTGGATTTTGCTCAGTACAAAATGTAACTGAAAAAAGGCACAACTAGGCTGAATGAAAAGAGAAAGCAATGTGACCTTTTATGTTCTCTATGGGGAGTTTGGGTTACACATGGCAGTGGTCACAGATGGGGAATGCGGAGGTTTTGTGACTTGTCATGAAAAATTAATGATATTTTCTCCACCAAACTGAGAAGCAGTTAACCAAACATGTATAGTAAACTTCATTTTTAATTTTCATTCAGGTAACCATTGTAGGAGAGGGAAGAACTTAATGTGACTTTTTTTTTTAAATCTCACTGTTGTGCTTAAGTCTCTATGAAGGCTTGTTTGGTCCCTAAAATAGTAAGTTTCCCTTGGAGAGGAAGGGGACCCAAGGATTTTTCAGTTGTTGTGAAAGTGGATCTTTCTGAGCCCTTACTGTTGGCAAGGATTTTTCAGTTGTTGTGAAAGTGGATCTTTCTGTCCACTTGCTGTTGACAATTTAACATTCAGAAGTCCAGCCTTCATTTTTAGCTGCAAGTCATGTGTGTGTCACATGGCTCTTGCAAAACACATTCTTGCTTATGTAGATTTTGCAATGCTGTGGCTGATAGTGAAATATTCCTATAGGTGAAGCCTTTGAACTGGAGGTACATGCATTTATGAATGGAAAATATTTTATACTAGTTAAAAATAGTACCACTACAATCTGAGTGACACTTGTATTTGATCACCTTAGGTTTTAAGTTTATTTTTTTAACTTTGGGGGTAGAGCTGAGTGAGGTTTCAATTTACTATTGCCAGGATGCTGCTGCTGATTGCTAAGAGTAGTGTGACTTTGCTACCTCTTAAAGTCAGGGACAATAAATCTTATTTTGCTTTCTCAATTTTCTGGTGTACAAGAGAAGGGGATCAGTGCTTATAATTAAAGGGGCTTGGTTTAAAAGAAAAATGTTAAAGCAAGCTCTGGTAAAAATCCTTTACTTTTGTTCTGGCTTTCTACTTGTGTTTCATCTTGAGATAATAAAAACTGCAATGTTTGGATATTGGAATGCAAGGGTGATTCAGATGTGGACTTAGTTTATTGGCTATTTCTGGATATTTCTTAGTAAAAATATCAGTAAATCCAGAAATGACTTTTAATACTCTAAAGATTTGCTCTTCCACAGTGAGTGACTACTACTGTATGTGGCAGTGGCTTTTGAGTTCCTTACTTGACATATGATCACGGTCTTGGTTTTTGTGCTGTTTAATTGAAAGCAGCCTTGAAATGAGACTAACTTTAGAGATCACCTGGTAAATGGTAAAAATCCTTCGAAGGCTAAATCATTGCTGGAAGAGAATTAATTTAACCCCCAAATTCAAGAGTAGATTGCTTCTGGGTTAAGTTTAATCTTGGGATTCAAGACAAACTAGGATGTTTGTCTTGTTTCTATGAAGCTGACTAGCTTTGCTCTTGTTAGGATTATTTAACAAAAGTTTTAGTGTGGTTTCAGCAAAAACACTTCTCAAACAAAGTAATGGTTAAGTATGATCAGTGAATGTAAAAATTTATGGATTATCAAAGCACTTTCACAATCATTTGACTTTCTGAAATATTCAGTAATCTGGAAAGCTACCTACAAGATCAAGTGAGCTTGAGCAAATGCTATAATGAAAGCTTGTAAGTAATACCAACTATTGGAGAAATTTAGGAACACTTGACTAAAATGTTGTAATATTTAACAAAAGTGGGGTAGCAGGTTTTTTTACTGTAGGCTCCTTACATCTCAGATGAGAAGTACCTGTGCAGACTGTTTTCAGATGAAACAAAACTTACACATAAATGTCCTCTTAATATAACTAGTTCCCAGTGACTAGGAGACCCTCTGAGAATTGCTAAATTTTACAAGTTGGCAAGTAAGCAAACAAAACAAACAGGAAAATTTCCTCGAATGAATGATCTGTGTTACTGTGAGGCTAGTGGCCAGAAACTTTCCATAATGCAAGATCTCTATGTTAAATGTTTGAGTAATGTGTTTCTTGAAGGGAATGATGTGTGTAAATATACTATTTTCATTCTTGGTTTTGTTCCGGTTGTAGTAGCAGTTGTTGACAGACCTGTATGTAACAATGTGGATGTAAACCTACCCTTTCAGAAGAATAGCATGTCTAACTAAGAGACTCAAAATGCAATGTTGCATACTTCAGTTTGAGAAACTGGAATTTAATGTTAGGAAAACTAGCTTCAGTATGGAACAAGCTTGTACGAATGTGCAATTTAGTTTAGGTAATGCTGGCTTTTTTGTACTATTCAGAGCTTGTCACTGATGAAGAGGGATGGGATGCAAGAGATCATATCCTTCCTTAGTCTTATTTTATCATAAAATTAGTTCAAGATTTAACACTTCATCCTGTCACTGGGTGTATACTCTTCTTTGGAGAATAAACTATTTCCATTGAGTTCCAAAGTGACCAAACCAATGCTACACTTAAATTAGAAAGTACCCAGTCTGTGAATGCCTGACTCAAGGAAAAGATTAAAGCACATCGCTTACAGGAAATACAGCTTTTACATCATGAGAGTTAAATGCCTTTCTGGACTTCTAAAGTGCATATTCTGGTGATTTTAACTAAGCCATGGTGAGAAATTCTTTACTTATTACTTTCCTTCTATGAAGCTTCTTGATACTCTTTAAAACTTAGACTCTTTACTTTTTTATCCTCTTATGAAAATGGTTCATCCTAAAATTTATCTTAATTTTCAAGCAAGTTCTTTCTATTACTGAATTTCAGGTCTGCACAAGCAGGTAATCTTGCAAATAGAAGAATGCTGCTTTCTCCAGTGTAGGGAAATTGTTTCAAGTGTAAATATTGTGGGTTTTCCATTACTGTTGGATTGCAATGAATAACTTTAATCAATCATGAGTTGACTCAGCTGCACTTTTTATCTTTAAATGCGATTGTCATTTCTTCAACTTGTTGTACTTCTAAACAGTGCAGCTCTTCTCTTGCTGCCTGGTAAAACTAATGGTACCAGATCTTTCAGAATACAGTATCTTTTACATTACATAAGTAAAATCAGAGCTGCTTAAGACTATAAAAGAGAACTATCCTAGTCAAAGTTTGATAGCAGAATAAAGAATCTTGAGATTTTTTGGGATTGCAGTAGGTGTCTATCCCAAAGAACCCATCTAGTCTTTCTATAACACTGGGCTACAAAAGCTAAGAAGCATTTAAAATCAGGACACAACAGATTTCCACTAGATTATCAATTTTGTTCTTACATCAGACTAGTTTATCCTTTATGTTCTGTCTGCATTAGGGTTAAAACCATGCGGTTAGCCAGTATGCCCTTAATTTATTTGGACAGGAATACTCCTGTTGTGTTGCAAAACTGATGTAGACAAACCTTCACGTCTTATACACCAGTGATCTCAACCCTTCCTTCCCAACTGTCTTGGTCTGTCAGTTTAAGTATGGAAGGACCAAAGGGCCCTACTTACACATCTTTGTGCATGTGATGGGTGAAAACAGATGGAGACTGATCAGAAGTCCATAGTCTACTTTGTTGTTCCTCAGTACCCCATTTGTTGCTACTGAAGCGCGCACAACTCTTGAATGAGCTCTTGAAAGGCATATGAGTGGGGTGCTCTGTTCCTCCATGTCCCCAAACATGTTTCCCAAGGTTCCTGCCAGCCAATCACCAGAAGATTCCTTATGGCCTGCTAGACCCCCTGATTTCTGGAACCCGGTGGCAAACTGGAAAGCTGATGGCAGATCCTGGTAAAACTTTATTCAGAGGCTTTTAATTAATCAAATATGAAAATGTATAGTACCAGTATATTAATCATTAGTTAGATATTAAATGCAGTTCTGAACCAAAACTTCCAGTGTGCTGGATTATTTTTATAGTAGAAATGTATAGTGGCTTTGAAAATGCTGTCAGAAGTTGGATAGGGAAACCTTTGAAGCAGCCTTGCAGTTTTTTTGCTATTGAGGATGCAACTGTGGTTTTTGGACACTGGGAAGGTCAGCATCTCCTTCCCCTCATCTTTTTGGCAGGGGGAGATTAGCCGTAAGGTAAGGAGGATTCAAAAGCCTTGTTCCTGTCAGCCTAGTAATCCTTTGACATGGAGCTGCCCTGCTGCACTCCACTCTGCAACTTGTAATATCCTACCATGGACAGTCACAGCAGCCTGTCTAGCTAATGTCCAGCAGTGAAATAACTAACGCTGAATCCAGGTTCACTGTTAACTCTCCATCAGAATGACTGGGAGGAGTTAGCACTTCCCAGCTGCTTCAGGATGTCTGCTGACAGCATTATATCCACTTATATTCAGTGGTTCTTTCAACCATAAGGACTAGACTTAACTTTCAAGAACACTTAAATTACAGAACACAACTATGCAGCAACTACATAAGGAGCAGTTATCTGGCTATCCGTAACTACATGAATGCATTATGTACAGGTTAAGCTACGGAGTACCACATAATCCATCGGTCCTCTTTATGTAAAGAAATTCAGTGTAGTGCTGATAAATGCAGATATTCAAGCAAGATGGTTTAGCCCAAAATCAAACAAGATCTGACAACCAAACATTTTACTCTAGTGTGCTAGGATTTCGTTGCTCATCTTCCTCCAGCATACAAGGAAGAGGCTCTTCAGGTGCCCTACCGTGCTAATTTAATATCTTATTCGAGCATGGGCAAACTGCAAATTTACATCGTACTCCAAATTCCTTCAACATGAGTCGCATCATGATAGATCAACAAATGCCATCTTTCTTTTGATAAAGTTTGGTTTGATAAATTTTCCAGGTTTGGGCACTTATCTGTAAGGAAAACCCTTGGCACTGGTAACATTCTCTCTTCCATGGTGATACTAATTCCTTCAAAATGTATTTTGGGGGGGCACAGCCTCTCTTCAATTTAAAAAAAAAAAAAAAAATCATGCCTTAAGGCTCCAGTCTACATCCCTTAAGACTTCTCCTTCTGTAGTAGATAAAAACCAACACCAGCCCTGACTCAGTTAATATAAACTAAAGAGGGAAAACATATATTATGAAATAGAAACTAGCCTGACAAAAGCGAAAGGTTAGTTTCAGGCACTACAAGATACAGGAATGCACAGATGAAGTTGCCCAAAAAACCTTTGTTCTTTCCCATTCCTGATGACTGCAGCCCCTTGTTTTTCACAAATAGAAAATAAAACACAACTTATAAAAACAGTAAACTCACCCTGCAGCTGCAGTACCGTCCCACAAGGTTGGACCTGGCTTACTACTCTGGCAGTTGAGACCTGGCACATAGGATCACAGCACCACTCAGGTTTGGCCTGGCCACCCCGTTATGGGGTGGTGGCCTGTCCAAATTTGAGAGCAGCATTATGACCTGCAAAAAGCTATTAAAATATATATATAGAATTTCATAGACCTCTATGGTTGATCATGAATGCCAGCATGTAAGATAGAGGCATTTTTAAAGGAGTTTTTGATACTGTGTGCAGTCTATCCTGGCCATCTTAACATTTGGTAACTAACATGAGGAAAGATCCTGGTGAAGGCAAGGCTGTTAGCAAGTCAAGGTAAACACTGGAGCTTAATTTACCTCTGCCTGCTAACACATTAATTTTACAGTTGCCTTGTCTTCACTTGGCTTTTAACTTGTTATATGTTAACTAACAGGTGCTAAGAAGATTAACACACACTATGGCCTTGTCTTCACTAGGAAAAAAATCTTTCAGAGTCTTAACTATAAGCTATTCTGCGCTCAAATCTTACAAAAGATTTTTTCAAGACAGTAATATCAAAATACTAGCTTGTGTGTTACTAGAAGTATCTTGCTGGCTCTGTAGAGGAAAAAACCACTGCATGGCTCAGTTTACTCTACTGGTCAGTCTAAATTAGAAATGAGCAGAACTGCTCCAGAGTTTCTCAGTTAAGCTGTTGAGTAGTCTCAAATTTCACTTGGTTACTGTTTTTTCCTCTTGGCTTACAGCAAGGCTCTTTGACTATAGGGGCATGAAGGCCTGACCCTTTATGGCCAGAGAACAAATAATGGGCCGCTAATCATGTACGTTGTCGATGTCATCCTGACTAAAACTACCTGCCTCTCTGCTCCAAATTTCTTGCTGGTAGCTGCACTTCTGTCAGCACAGCTACCTTCAGATGCCTGCCTGCCTGATTTTTTTTGCATGTTCATCTTGTTTTGATGGAGCATGAGGCAGAATTGTTGGGAAGGCTGGAAGGAAAGGCAGAGGTTCAGAGCAACAGGACTGATACAAGTAAACATTGAAACAAACTCATGGATTCATGTTTTCTCTTTAAAATATCTAAGTCCTTGTCTTGGAGTAGGAACAGAATTTAAAGGTGCAGTGACCATTTTATGGTCTGCATGCTAGCCCTAAGCAGGATACAATAGCTAATAGTCACATTTCCAGTAATCCAGTGCTTTAGATAAATCAGATTTTGCAGTTGAAACAGAACTTTCACTCTGTAAAAACCTTAATTAGAGTCTGCTTGGGTTACTTGTCTCCACTTCCAAATTGCCTGGGATTTTTATTATTTATCTCTCTATCTCTTATGTACACATGACTTGGCAGATGACATACAAAATGCTGAGAACCCTGGAACTGTAAACTTCTACTTTGCTGATCTAAAAACCTCTATTCAAAGTCTTGTCTCCCAAAATTACAAATATGGAGACTTTTGGGATCTGTTAATCAAATCTGTTTGTGCTTGGTAAATATGTCATAGAAGCTAAACCTTTAAAAGGGCAAACTACCCCTGCTCATATGTCTAAATTGGCTTTGGAATGACCAGTTTTTTATTAAATAATAGAAAAGACAGAAGCTGGATTAAGGCTTTGTATCCATCATACTTGCTAATTCCTGGCTAGTGCCAAAGTTGTTTTCTAAACAGCCAGAGACAGCAAAATTGGGGGGGATCCTAGTTTTGGGTTTTGTCTAGGGCTCTTTCCAGATGTGGGAAATGGAGGGAAATGTCTAATCTACTTTCAGGTAACTGGTGTCCAGCTGATGGGCAGTACTGAGGGAATTAATAAAGGTAGTGTCAGCCAAGCTAATGGAAAGTTGACTGTCCTTGATTTGCCTACTTGAGCAGATTCCAGATGTCATTTCTATTGTGAAACTCTTGTGGCTAAATGAATGCGTGGTCAGCTTCAAGCTGCCAGAGGCAGGAAAATAATTTACAAGGTAGTATAGCCTCTTGTATATAGTTAGAGTAATGCTTGTTTCCTCAAGCTGATGGCTATAAAGAAGGTAAGAATGCTGCTCTCCCTACCCCAGTGAGGGTAGACAACATAACTTGATACTACAGTAACTTGCTTACCTTTTTTCCTAGAATAGACTTACTGTGTTGCAGAATCAATCTAGAGTAGTTGCAGTCTTCAGTCAGCTGTAGGTAATCCTTTAATAGGCGGTTTCCATTGTAAATTGATTGACTTGTAAATATTGATGGAATCCATCTCATGTGATTCTTTGCTTGTTTCTCAGCACTGAGATTAGGGTCCCATTGTATTACACTTTACAGACACATTGTAAGCTTTTGGGAGAGGAGAGAGCTATGTAATCAGACAAAGCAGCTTCTGATTCTGGAGAACCTGTTCATGCCCTATCCTCTTAACCATGCTCGAGTGGTGGTGGTGGTGGTGGTAAGAGAATACTTTTGTTGTGCTTCATGGGGTGTCTGTTTTTTTCTCTTCTATTGATCAGGTTGGAATACTAACTTTAAAGTATAATGAGACCCAGATCTTACTAGTGTTAATAGTATTCTTACTGCTTATCCATTCAGCAGGTGAAATGGAGATTTGGGTTGGAAAACAGCCCACAAATGGTGGGAAGGTCTAGGGATACTGCAAGGAAGGAAATGCAGAGGGAAGGTAGACAGATGAGGAAAGTGGCTAGAAATAGTGATGCATCTGTTTAAACTGATGTTTGGAAGGCTGTTATGTTTAAGTGAATGCTTGGATTCTACTGAAGTTGATGGCACTTTCCCTGAATGGGCAGGAATATCTTCTGAGCAAGTGGATTGTTCAAGCACTGGTGTGAAGAGTATGACTAAGCTGAATATCCATTCAATTTATATTGCAGTATAAATACCGTCTGGTTTTTGCAAGTCATTACCTGTAGTTTAGGCTGTTATAATACATCATTGCAATATGAAGCAAACTACATGTGTATCACTTGTGGTAAGTTTTGTTATCTTAGTATGGAGCAATTTTTTTCACAAGTAGATGTTGCAGATTGTAACTTGTAGTTATGCTATTTGCTGTAGCGTTTAACTTTAGTACAAATTCCCTGACACCAGCATCAGATTTTTGTAGCGGAGAAATCTTAGTATTTTAAATAGTTGATAAAGATGTTTAAGTGTAATTGTCAAAATGTCTCATTATATTTCCCACACTGTTATATATTTGGCTACTTTTGATGAGACCGACTTACATGGAGGCACCATTTGAGACTTTTCTGGTGTCTGGAAAAGAATATTTTAAAATACTGTACACTCTGACAGATAGAAATGACCAACATACAGCTTCAGATGTACCAGAGATAAGAAATGAAGACCTATCCTGCTCATGATGCTATCAAACACTTTAGGCACTCAAATAGGTATTTGAAAATCACTGCCGAATGTGACCCAAACTATAGTTATATGCCACTGACCCTATAACTTTCAGGATTGTAGATTTAAAATGGGGAGTTTGTCAGTATAGACTGCTGTTCAGGAGAGAACAAAATGCTACTCTTCAGTACAATGCATGTGTCCTACAGTGCAAAGCACAAGTTGTGCATAAGCTTATCTTTTTAGTAGTAGTACACTGTCCTACTTGTCTTGAGTTACGATTAACTTAAATTTGGATCAATAGACTTAGACTGTTAGTATTAATGAAATAGAACCTTCATTGCTCTTTAAGGTGACGCTTTATTTAAACAAATAGAATGGTATCTTGGATCCTTTGCTGAAGGGAGAAATCTAAGAACTCAAGGCTTTAACTTTTTGTTGAATACCTAACAGCTGCCACTAACAAACAAGCTTCAGTATAGCAACATTGGCATCAGCTTGTAAGTTTTTTTTATAATGAAGTACTAAGTCAAAATACCTTTTTAAAACTTACAAACTGTAGTTAATTTGGTTTCTCAAGTTTGAATCCTTAATATTGCTGATTCCAAAAGTACAAATGCCTTACAGCAGTATTAATTCCAAATTCCATACTTGTCACTCTGGTGGCTGTGTTCTTTCACTAATAAATTGTCTGATCTGACCTAATATACTAAGCTAACAAGAGTCAGAGTAAAGAGTTCATGGTTGATTGCTTTACTGGCAAACCACAAATTTTCATGTTCCAAAAGACGTTCAATGTGACATTAACTCTAGGCTGCTCCAAAAAGTAAACTTCTCTGTCTAAACTAGAAGGCAACATGAGATGGAATAGATACTCTCCTGTCATTTTTATCAAATACTTTGTCTTCAGTAAGACACTGACAATATGATCACTTACATTTCAGTGATTGCTATAGCAAATTGAGTTGCACACTGTACTGTTAGCCTTCTTTCTGAGCTTTAAAGACAGACTTCAGCCAGTTAAACAAAAATCCATTACAATTTCTGAATGACTGTTCAGTTTTTTTTAGCAAAAAGGGTGTCATTGAGCAAACTTTAGAAGGCACAAATTCTGTTTTGGCATTGAATAGGTATATTGTACTGATCTAGGAAAGGAGATGGAATCAAACCTTTTTTACTTAGTAATTTAGAGAAGACTATCCGTTTCCAGCTTTTAATTCTTCTGCTCTGAGCAGGTATTTTGGTGTAAGGTTTGCTTGAGTTTGCCCTCAGATCTTAGGAGCAATCAGGTTAATATTAAATTCTTTACAGACTTTTTTGCTAGTCTACTCTGCCTTAGTACAGTTGGTACTAGAATAACAAAGCCATCCTTTTTGAGAATTTATTCTAGTTTGGAAACATAAGTATACTGACCATCAATAGTGATAGGATTTGTTTTAACAAGACCTTATTCTCCTTTATGCACTGACAAGTCAAATACATTACTTTCTCATGACAAAACATCACATGGGTACTGTATGTCTAAAGAACATACTTCTTCCATTTCAACATGTCAGGTTTTACTTCTGTATACATCAAGTATACTGTACAAAACTGTAAATAAACTGAATAGTAATCTTGTGAGGGAGCAAAGATACTCCTATTTCCTGGCAGTAACAGTAGCAAATTTCTATTTCTTTGAAATTATATTACACCGATATATCTGGTATGAGTAATTCATGTTCTTCAAATATCAAATTTAAATTTCAGTGGTATATAAATACTAACAGCATATCTTTCTCTTTACAGTGACTATTTATTCAAGCTACTTCTGATTGGAGACTCTGGTGTTGGGAAGTCTTGCCTTCTACTTAGGTTTGCAGTAAGTTCAGTCATGTTTTCAAAGCTATTTTGTCAATGATATAAAAAGTTGTATTCAAGCAATTGATGTAGGTGAGATCTTGCCATTTGAGGGGACTGATACTTAACTTACCAGGAGCTGTTATGCCAAGGGAAGATGAATGGTCCAAGAGGGTACTTTGCTTATTCTCCTCTTCCTATGTCTTCAGTATAGCTAATTGAATTGTTCTATCACAATGACTTATGAATGGGTAAGAACTGAATAAATCAAATTTAGCTATAATTTAAAACGAAGTAGCTGGTTGATCTGCTCTACTTTTCACTTGAGAAAACAGGTGCTCTGCCAGACACAGTTTTTGTGTTAAGGTTGCATTCACAAAGGAAACAACTGAACAATCATTAGAAATCAAGCAACTTGCCAGTAAAGGCAATAGTACCACAGCAATCTAAGGTCACATCTTCCTTTATTTGTATGGCAATACAAATTTACGCTTGGACACTTAACCTTAAAGTTACTTTTTATGTCCATGTATAGCCATCCACAAACATCACGTTAATATAAATTCTATGTTTTGATAAGACTAAGTGTTTTAAAATATGTTTTCAAGTTTGTTACTAATACCTTAAAACTTGACATAGCTGCATCTTTGTCCCTAGAAGAAAATACAGGTTTTGTATTTCTTCAGCCTTAACAGAATTTAGAACCTGTTGGGTATATAGCAGAGCTGTGAAATAGTGAATTATCCACAGGCCAAGAAAAGATGGGATGTCCACTTCTGGAGCTTCTGTGTAATTAGTCTTGTACCACATCCTTGGCAAAAGTTGGTCTTAAACCTGGTAGGAGTCTGCCTTTCTGCCTTATGACAGCTTCTGTTTTATCTACCAGTCTAGCTACAAGTTGTAGCAGATCATGCTTCACATACTCACACAGTAGGGTAAATCTTCTGGGTGTGACTGACTTGATGCCTGGAAGAGTTGGTTGAGCTGTTTGGACAATTTTCGTTGAATAGCCCTAAAATGCATGCATACTTGAGATCTTCTGATCCTCCCCCTATAGGACTCCCTTTCCTTAAGGAAAGGACACTAACTTCACTTTCATTAACACTGTGGGGGAGCAGTGCAATCGGTGTTTCTGGTATTTCTATCTGCATTAAAAAGGATAAAACACCTAGCTAGTATACACTGGCTCGGCCTCAGAATGATGGCTCAGAAATCAGGGTTTTTGGTGTATTTAGTTAGCATTAGGAAAGCTGAGACTTTCTGATGCAAAGTCTTATTTGGTATCTGGAAGACTGGGGCAGTTGCCACAATGTCCAAGGAATAGAATAGGCACAGACCACTAAAGCTAGGGCCTGTATTTCTCTACTGTATTCTTGCCTTAAGCTCATACCCACTTCATTGACTTTATGCTAGTGTCCATGCCAAAACATTTGAAGTTCAGAGCCTTTCACTGTCTAATTGAAACATGCAAAAGCCTATCCTAAGGTTTCCATGTCATTGACGAATGGATAGTTCTCCACAATTGCCTAGCTTAAGTCAATTTATGTGCATAAAGCTAGAGTTCAGGGTAGTGAGGCCAATTCAAGCAAAATACCTAATATACTGAGACACAGCAGCAAATGAAGCTAAGATGCAACAAAATCCTCTTGGAGTAATCTAAGTTCTCTTGTAAGTTTCCATTTGATATTTATCCTGGATTTTTTAACTTCTACTCTATATATAGATATAGAGAGATTTAGTCAAATGGAATCTTCTTGAGGGCAAAGATCTGACACAACATATGGATCAACGGTGTTGCTGCAAAGACTCTTTCAACTTATAAGTAAAGGGAATAATCCCACCAAACTGGAGAGCCAGATGGGAAGCCCTTTATTTTAAAGTAGCAGTCTTTTAGGAAATGTGAAATTGGTTCTCTTGC